>NC_068920.1:44318931-44943931 GCF_023091745.1 Budorcas taxicolor | reverse complement strand
TTCCTGTACGTGGTATCATATCAGGTGCTGAAAAAATAGTGACAATATGATGCATCTTCTTGTCTTTCCCAGGTCGGTACCCTCATCTCTTGGTTGTATGATCTTTTCTCTAGCTGGTCAAAGGAGAGACATTCACCTCAAGGGTCTTGGATTGAGTTCTCCAGAAACAGACTGTGAGACAATGATGTGGGGACAAGTAGTCCATTGGGGAAATAACCTCAGAAAGGACCCACAAAGAAACGAGGAAATAAGAAAGTGAAGAAAGCTCATATAGGGAGTGAGTTATTACTGTGGGCAACTACTGTGGGGGGCTGATCCCACTGGGGAGCTTTGGGAGACTGTATAGGACATGTCTCAGAGTTGTTACTGAACAAGTCATAAAAACGTCATAGTGTAAAAAACGTCATTACAGAGGTTAACATATTCTACATTCAACACCAGGGTTCTTTCTGTTCCTATCTTTTTTCAAGACCCCACAGCAGAATGGAGATGCGAGGTGCATGAGCCAAGAGGAGAGGCAGGCCAGCTCCTGCAGAGAACGTTCCAGCACTCTCCCCAGAACTGTGGATTCATCTTGGCTCCAGCATTTCTCATAGCAAACCGAAAAACTTTCATGTATCTGTCTCCTAAATAAGATAGGTGTTCTTCAGGGGCAAGGACCATGTCCTTTTGTTTAGGTGAATTCCACAGTGTTTATCAGGGCCTGGGTGGGCTGTGTCTCCCCTCAGACTGGGGCTCCCTAAGAGCTCCGTCTCCTCAAACCGCACACCCACCACCACTCCTGCACGCATTCTTCACTACAGTCCATCTCAAGTCCTTCCTCCCACCAGCGGGCTTCTCCTGTTGATGAGCTCAGCATAACCCTGTCCATGTCCTGTTGATGAGCATTTTTAATGTTTCAATCTGAATATTTTAAGGAACTGCAAACGCAGGGAGGAAAAAAGAGAGAGCAAAATGAAAACGGGGAAAGAAAGGCCAAGTAGTGGCTAAGTTCGTTCCAGCAGGCGGCCCTCAGCCTCGAGGGGAAACTCTAATGCATGCACAAAAGCCTCATGAATAATTATTTCTGAGCGGCTCAATATTTTAAATGCTAGAAATTTTTTTTCCCTCCTCAGGAGCATTCCACAACTATTTATCTCAGTGCAGACACTGGATAGAAGGTGATTAAGTTTGATTTCTGGGTTGAGGGATGAGCAGAGTAGAAACTGGGGTGGAGGTGATGAGCAGAGGTGGACGGGCATGTGGGCGGAGGGGTGGATAGCAGATGGGACCCCCTGGCCAACATCTCATGGGCCAGAGAAGAAAGGTTACCACCCAACAAACAAGCTTGGTTGGATTCTAGAATCTTTTTCCCCTAAGAAGCTTGGAGCTTGGTGTTCCTGTTGTCACCAGCCCTGACATTGGGCGGGTGGGGAGGCGGTGGGGAGCAGACAGCTGAGGTAGAGAAAAGACACAAATTCCAGCTACTTGACTCATGGTTAATGTCAAGGGTATGGAAAAATTAAAACTCAAATGCATAGGAGACTTCTCAGCCTGTGTGATGATATGACTGTCCCCTCCCCAGTTTCTCCTTTAGAGTGTCTACACTGAGTTCTCCCAGTAGTTCTTGGGATTGGCTCTTAATACAGTACATTGGCTAAACCATACTGAGTGTAGCAACACCTCGAGTTCATCCTTATTGGTTTATTCTAGCTCAGCTCCAACCCTGTGAAGTTGAAAGGATAGGTACCATTATTCTCTCTTTTTTTGACCTCATTGAGTGGCATGCAGGATTTTATTATCCCGACCAGGGACTCAACCCATGCCCACTGCAGTTAAAACACAGAGTCTTAGCCACTGGACCTCCAGTTCAGTTCAGTTGCTCACTCAGTCGGATTTGACTCTTTGTGACCCCATGGACTGCAGCACGCCAGGCTTCCCTGTCCATCACCAACTCCCAGAGCTTGCTCAAACTCATATTCATAGAGTCAATGACGCCATCCAATGATCTCATCCTCTGTAATCCCCTTCTCCTCCTGCCTTCAATCTTTCCCAGCATCAGGGTCTTTTCAAATGAGTCAGTTCTTCTCATCAGGTGGTCAAAGTATTGGAATTTCAGCTTCAGCATCAATCCTTCCAATGAATACTCAGGACTGATTTCCTTTAGCATAGACTTGTTGGATCTCCTTGCAGTCCAAGGGACTCTCAAGAATCTTCTCCAATACCACAGTTCAAAAGCATCAATTCTTCAGTGCTCAGCTTTCTTTATTGTCCCACTCTGACATCCATACATGACCACTGGAAAAACCATAGCCTTGACTAGATGGGCCTTTGTTGACAAAGTGATGTCTCTGCTTTTCAATGTGCTGTCTAGGTTGCTCCTCCAGTTGTTGTTTGCTCAGTTATGTCTGACTCTTTTGCAACTCCGTGGACTGTAGCCCACCAGGCTCCTCTGTCCATGGGAGTCTCCAGGCAAGAATACTGGAGTGGGTTGCCATTGCCTTCTCCATGGTCCTCCAGGGAAGGCCCTATTACTGTTTTACGTTTAAGGAAACTGAGCCTCAGAGAGGCAAGTGATTGCCCCAAGTCTTCTGTTCTTCAAAAGATGAAGCCAAGGAAAAGGCCCCCGGTGCCTGGACTCCCAGGCAGCCCTTGTCTGTTACACTGTCACCGTCTTAACAGTTGCCCTCATGGTGGTAGTGATGAGACACCAGGCATGCGCAGACTGACTAACATGCCCTGTGCATCCTTCAAGTAGGCGTCCTTTCCCCTGAAGCCTCCCTCCACTGGCTCCTCTGCTCCCCACGGCATCTGCTGTCTGAATTCCCCTGGGCCCTTGTTTACATTCCCACCACTCTTGCCCATCATCTTCGCATCATCCAGCCTCCTCAACAAGCTCCTTGAGGCCAGCTGCCATGTGTTATGCTTCTCATACATCCTCCCCAAAGCCCGCGGCGGTGCTGGGCACAGAGATGGGGTGGAATGGCATCCCTTAGCACATTGACAGTATCATAATGGCAAGCTTTTATGCAGCACTTAACTCATGGCAGGTACTGCTGCTGTCCGAAGCTTGTTTACATGAACTCATTTCATCCACAGTAGCACCATTTAATGGACATCCTTCTCCTCCTTCTCACTGTACCCATGAAAGATCCGAGATCTAGGGAGGCTAAATAAAATTTCCACTGCTATATAGCAAGGGGGTGACCAAGTCAGGAACGCAAGGCCATTCGGCTTCAGCCTTGAGTGCCATGCAGTGGAGTGGTAATGAATGAGCCAGTGCAGGAGACACAAGAGATGCGGGTTCAATCCCTGGGTCAGAAAGACCTCCTGGAGGAGGAAATGGCAACCTGCTCCAGTTTTCTTGCCTGAAAACTCCCATGGACTAAGGAGCCTGGTGGGAGCTGCAAAGAGTCGGACATGGCAGAGCGAATGAGCCCACAAACATGCATGCTGCCTTTCAGTGCGGAGTCCACGCACGTGTGCTTGTCTCAGCAAGTTTGCTGTTGTTCAATCACCAAGTTGTGTCTGACTCTTTGCGACCCGATGGACTGCAGCACACCAGACTTCCCTGTCCTTCACCATCTCCCGGAATTTGCTCAAATTCATGTTCATTGAGTCGGCGATGCTATCTAACAATCTCATCCTCTGCCTCCCTCTTCTCCGTCTGCTTTCAGTCTTACCCCAGCATCAGGGTCTTAACCAATGAAACGGCTCTTTGCATCAGGTGAAGTACCAAACCTTCAGCTTCAGCATCAGTCCTTCCATTGAGTATTCAGTGTTGATTTCCTTTACGAGTGTCTGGTTTGATCTCTTTGCAGTCCAAGGGGCTCTCAAGAGTCTTCTCCAGCACAATTCAAAACCATCAAGTTAGCCCATTCGTTCGCCCACAAATTTGCTACTATTTTATTGAGCACCTATTTTGTCCAGGGCACACGGTTTGCGCTCTACCTACACCTCTAATTCTCACATCCAGACTGCAAACTCAGTGCTATTATTATCATTTTATAGTTGAGAGGGGCCAAGTTACTTCCCCAGGGTTGCACAGCTGGTAAATAGTGGGGCTGGGATTTCAACCCAGGTCTGGACTGAGTGGTTCCAAAGCCTGGGCTGTTTCTCCCGGTTGTGCTGTATCAACCTTCGGTTATTCTCCACACTCAGCCCAGCTGAGAACACAGCACCGAGGGACCTGCCAGCAGGAGGAGCCTCTGGCAGTAGAAATGGTGATAATAAAGATGATTCTGGGCACGCTACCATGGCCTCCAGACCATATGGCCTTGCTACGCTGACCCCCTGTGGTGGCCATTCTCCAGCACTTATGAGATATCAGCCAAAAAAGTATGAGTGTGGCAAGGTCACAGATGTACTCACAGTGTGCTCCGATGTGTGAGAAAGCCCTTTTCTTTATTTCCTATCAGCCAGTTGGAGATAGTGCTCCCATCCTGTGGGTGATGGGGAAAGGGAGAAGCTAAGTTTAGCCCAATACGGTAACCTAGGTTTGAGTCAATAATTTATTTATTTTAAATATTTATTAATTTAACTTCATTCATTTATTTGGCTGTGCTGGGTCTTTGTTGCAACATGCAAACTCTTAGCTGCAGCATGTGGGATCTAGTTCCCTGACCAGGGATTGAACCCACACCCTCTGCATTGGGAGCGCAGAGTCTTAGCTATGACACCACCAGGGGAGTCCCCTGACTCGACAATTTCAACAGCCTTTTAAAGGAACCACGCAGTTTCTGGTGGACCAAGTGCTGACCTCTCTGTTTTCTACGTACCCACCAGGATGGCAGCTACGTGGATGGGCAGTGGACTGCATGACGTTGGGAGAAAGGGGCCCCTCTGGCCTCAAGCCAGTCTGTTCATGCGCAGTTTGGTACCCAGCAAGATGGGGCGGTGTGTTCTACCCTGTGGTCGTCAGGATTGCTCTGCCGATGGTCAAGGCTGCTAAACTCCCCACTCTTTCTCCCCTCCAGCAGGGCTGGGCCACCCTAGAACTCCGTATAGAACTGGTCCCATCCTGTCTCTTGTTGGTGTTGAGGATCCTCTGAGGTCCTACCCCGCAGTCTCCCCTGAACCCTCTAAGAAACTCCCCCATCAGCCTCACATAACTTCAGGATAAGCAGAAGCATCTGGGCTCCTTTTCCGGCACCCAGGAGCTCAGGGGTGTGCAGAGATCCGAAATCCTGCCCTCCATCACCCAGCTGACCTCAGTGCAGCCACTGGCCATAGGGGCAGGAGCAGCCTGGGAGGTGATGACCTTCTCAAGCCCCAGAGGAAAAGAGGATCAGACTCCCCTCTACCCTGTGTCTCCTTCCCTCACCCAGCACGCCTTTCTCCTTGGGGAGCTCAGCCGGGAGAAAGATCAGCTGAGGGTCTCATTGCCCACCCACTTATCTTCAGCTCCCTTGCCCCCTGAAGATCCCTAGGACAGGAATGAAGGGGGTCCCCATGCTGTCTGATGCATGTCCCCTGGGTGAAGCTCTGTGACTGTGTCCTCCAGGCTTGCCAACAGGTGTGAGGCACATACTCAGCACCAGACACTGTTGACCTCGCAGCTGCTCTAAGGAGGCCTTGGAACAGCCCCTAGTGCCGATGAAAAGGGCCCAGTGTAGAGAAGTCACCTGCCAGGGTCACACTGCATGAGCCACAAATCCCACTGGGTTCTCCAGAGCCCTGGAGACCATGGAGTCTTTGTTCAGAGTAAACTCACCCTCTCCTTCATGGGGCTGAGAGACTCATGGCTCAGCCTTGACGGAGGAAGGCTGCTTGAGAATGCAATTTAGTGAGGAAATTAAAATGCATTGATTCCATATCTGTGAAAGAACATCCCCATTACAGATTAGGTAGGTGTTATAAACTGTAAAGCCCTAAACAAAGGTTAGGGTCATTGTCCTTCCTGAGGCATCCATTTTTATCGGAAAGTCGGAAGAGGTTGTTCTTGCCCAAAGAATGGAATTGGGAGATCTGGGTTCAACTCGAGCTCTGAGATTTTGGGGAAATAACTCTCCCTCTCTGAGCCACAGTTGTCTCCTATGATGGAAATGGCTCTCTAATGCCTATGAGCTCTAAATTCTACATGCTTCTACAGGTCACCAAGCAGTTGGAGGCCCCCTTGCCAACATCTCCAGACTCAGTCCCCCTAGTGGTTCACAGTAGGCCTGGCCCAGGGATGCTGATGCCAAGAGGCCAGGAGGTTTGGTCCCACAGGGTCACTTATGCTGAGTCTGGCACAGGGTCCCGCGGGGCCCACAATCCTCTCCCTGTCCCTCCAGGCAGCAGAGGGCCTCATCCTTCAGGCTCCACAAGCTGCACCCCTGATGTGCCAACTCCAGTGAGCTGAGGCTGGCATCTGCCATCTGCCCACAGAGCCCTTCTTGTCCTCTGATTTGACAAGATTGCAAAGGTTAAGGTGGTCGTCCAGGGGGCTGGTGAGGTGATGAGAGGCATTTTCCACGAGAGCACTCCACATGGGTTCTGAGGTCTGGTGTGGTCACCTGCAGATACATCGTTTTGTGCAGGGGCACACGTGGAAATGAACATCTTCTCCCCACCACATACACACACACACACACACAGATTAAACAGGACAAGGCACAGTTCACTAATAATAATACCTGTGCATTTATTATTGAACGCCTGTCATGTACCAGGCAGTTCTCTGCTCTTCACACATATGACTCATATAAACCCCAGCCCATTCTTTGATATTTACCCTCATTTTACAGATGGAATTCTCTTTCCCCCTCGTGCCCCGCAGCCCAGCCCCTCCCCTCACAGCTGGGCTGCTTGTGTCCCAAGTGTGGACTCTACATCCACGTTGTGGGGAGAGGGTCAGAGTTCGAGTGGGGTGAGAGAAGACGGTTGTGGGGTGAAGAGCGCAGGTGGCCCCATCTCCCCCATTTCTGCACAGGAAAGTGTTTCATCCTGGCGTGGGACCAGGTTCCCTCACCTGCTCCTCCATGCTCCTCTCCCCACCCCCAGTTTGTTGCTTCAGAGACCTGGATGCACTGCCTTTTATCTCTACCTGGAGTATTTCGAGTTCTAATTAAGTTCATTTCAGCCCTCTGATTTGAGAAGCCTTATCAGGAATACTTAGCCTGTGCAAATAATATGAGGAGCCAGCCAGCACGGGCCCCGCATGCTAATGGGACTGCACACGGGAGCAGTGGGAGGGCAGAGGGACCCGAGCAGAGAGGCCACCACAAAGCTCCCAGGAGGAGGGAGCAAGGAAAGGGCCCATCAGGAGAGGAACTGGCCTGGGCCCTCTGTGACCCTCAAAGCCCCGGGCCAGCTGGCAACTGGATGGCTCGGCAATTGGGGTTTAGAGGGCTGGGGTAAGTAAAGAGATGCTGGGTGCCCGGCACCGCCTACTGGCCTGGCCCAGCTTCATAGGCTGTGCTCTGCACCCTGCATGCCTGGCTTCCTGGAGCACATCGGACGGGCAGGGGAGAGGGCCAGCCAAAGATGACCAAGGGAGATGATCTTGACCCCAGGGTGGTGACTTGTGGGGACGTTCAGAGGAAGCAAGGGTCGGGGGAGGAATGTTGCCAGCCTGGAGATGCCCGTCACTGCTTTGCCAGTAACCTGCTCGGGTGAGGCACCTCCTCTGTTGCCTCTGTGTTCACACTGGGGCTGGACAAGCTGGGGGCTTCAGCCTGTGTCACATGGAGCCCTTGGTTCTCCAGGGCTTTGGGACCATCTGAGGCTGTATGACTGGAGCCCCAACCCCTACATCTCTTCAATCAAAGCAGCTGCTCTTTATCTGCGATCTATTTGTAGGAAATAAAAGATTATGCTTGTGCAAAATAAAAGATTCTGTAGCTAAAAATTAGTGCAAATCATGGGGCTAGGTGACTTCCTTGCTTCTTTCCAAGTCTAACAGTCTTAGCTTCTAAAATCTGAACAGGACCCTGGTTCAGTGGTCTCTGTTCCCGGAACCATGGGACCCTGAATATACTACATGTCGTTGTTTAGTTGCTAAGTCATGTCCTACTCTTTTGAGACACTATGAACTATAGCCCACCAGGCTCCTCTGTCCACGGAGTTCCCCAGGCAAGAACACTGGAGTGGGTTGCCATTTCCTTCTCCAGGGGATCTTCCCAACCCAGGGATCGGACTCACGTCTCGTGCAGTGCAGGTGGATTCTTTACCACTGAGCCACGTGGAGAGCCCATATTACAAGTTACTTCTCAGCAACATTTCTCCGGAGTCTGCATAGATGATTCTAAGAGCACCCTGCCTTCCCCCTTACCACACACGTGTCCCAGAGACATTGGCTGAGGTGGTACAGATACTAGAGGGAGAACTAGGGGAGATTCCAAAGAGCCTCTCCTTGGGAGTGATCACAGTCTGGGAAATCTGTAACACGTGCTGCCAGAGCCACATCCGGGAATAACCTGAACCTGTGAATGATGAGGGCCTGCAGAGCAGAGGCAAACGATGCAGGTGGGGTAATCAAGGAAGGCTTCCTGGAAGAAAGGGGCAGGAAAGACCAGAATCCACCAAACTGAATGAGTTAAGAGTGTGAGAGGAGCATGTGCAAAGGCTGCCCTGCTCCAACAGCTCCTCAGAGCCTGGACAAGACGAGAGCCAAGGCGAAGCAGGCCTGATATACCTGAAATAGGTTGATTTTTCCCATCCTCGGAGGAGCTGCGTCCAAACTCCTCTGAGGTCTGAGGCAGGTCACAGTCTGTGCGTTGCTTCTTCTCTGGATGAACATGAAGGGAAAACATGTTCAAACCGGGTTCAGTCTGTCAGACTAGTTCCCCTTACTTAATGAGCCCCGAGAGACAAGTAAGCTTTGATGAAGGCAAGGGGAGAAGGAAAGGGCATGGAGACACGGCCAGGAAAGGCCGAGAAAGAGGGAGGCCAGGCTCAGACAGCAAAGGCTGAGGCTAAAGCTTGGCTCCCACGCCTCCCACCCATTGCTGGTTCTCCGCTGCCCACAGCCAAGTATCCAGCAAGAGAGGACAAGAAGGTGACCGCGGAGAGCCATGCTGGACATCTCCTGTTGCCCCTCTCTTTCTCAGCCCTGCCTCCCCTGTCTGCACCCCAGGAGACTGCTCTACGGGGAACTCCTCAAGGGGCCCCCTGCTCCTGGGCTTCCCGTGGGCTTTGGTCAATGAATAACATCAGCAAGAGATCAGGGTGGGAGACCGGGGTGCTCATCTCTCAGGCCCCACCGGGTGGGGTCACAGCACCTGTCAGGCAGTGGTCCTCCACACATCTCACTCTGCCTCTGGGTGCTGGTGATTCTGACCTCCTGCTCCCCCATTCAGATCTAGGAGTGGGGATAACCCCGGATACTAGCCCCCTCTGGTTTCTCTGCATCCTGTCCTCACCTCTAAATGGACCCTTTGTTAAACTCTCTTGAAATTACCCAATTTGAATGTGACCTCTTTTTCCTGCCTGGACCCTGGGTATGATGTGAGTCTCTGCTTCAACCTGAGGCTCCCAGGTCTCGGAGCGCTTAATCCACTCACTCTCATCCTGGCTCCATTCCCAAGCCCCAGCCCCATTCCGTCTCTCTGAGGCATTATTTCCAACATTCAGACTCTGCTCTTTGGATTTGTACCTGGTAGCTCACTTCTTTGTCAGCCTGTCCCTCTCATTACAGACTGACGCACAATCTGGTCACATTGAAGAATGAGTACAATGCCAGTGCTTAACTCCTGAAAATGCAGCTTTTCTCCTGAATTTCCTGGGTGTAGGCTTTGTTGAGCTGAACCAGGTTGATCTAGAAATTAAATAAGGATTAAGAAGTTGGAAGGCGCCTGTTAATCCAGCAATCAGACAAACCTATGCAAAATCATCTTGCTTCCTTTTCTAAAATATGAATTTGGAAAAAAAAAATCAAACAATTGGCTCTTTTGTTAATTAGAAGATCAGCAAAAGGTGGACCAGTCGGATAAGCATGTCCAGGGGGAAGGGAAGAGAAGTGAGGGAGAAGGCCCCCAGAGATCCATGTTAATGGGAGACCCATGTGCCTGGCGGAGAAGGCAATGGCAACCCACTCCAGTGTTCTTGCCTGGAGAATCCCAGGGACGGGGGAGTCTGGTGGGCTGCTGTCTCTGGGGTCACACAGAGTCGGACACAACTGAAGCAACTTAGCAGCAGCATGCGCCTGGGGGTCTGCAAGGGTGCCTTCTCACCTTCATATCTAGCCTGGACCCCTCATCCTCTCTGGCAGTCTGGATTTCAATCTGTCTCCAAAGCTGATCTCTTTAGCTGGTGTCCCCATGATTAGAGGGACTTCCCTGGTGGCTCAGATGGTAAAAAGTCTGTGTGCAATGCAGGAGATGCTGGTTTGATCCCTGGGTTGGGAAGATCCCCTGGAGAAAGGAATGGCTACCCACTCCAGTATGCTTGCCTGGAGAATTCCATGGTCAGAGGAGCTGGCAGGCTACAGTCCTTGGGGTCACCAAGAGTCAGACACAACTGAATGACTAACGCTTTGCAGGTTCCGTGATTAGAAACTCAGAGTCAACGCCCAATTTTATTTTCTTCTCCCAAATTCACTTCCCAGGAAGCCTACACATGAGGTACAAGATAGCATGGGAGGATCTACCCTAAAGTCCTGGGACCAATTTAGCTCTGCCACCCCATGTCTGTGTGATCTCAGGTAAGCTGCCCTACCTGTCCCAAACCTCAGCTTTCTCATCTGGGAAATGAGTCTTAGATCATGGGGCTCTTGTGAAGATAAGGAAAATGACCTAACTATCTGGCATGTGGTAGCTTAAAAATGCTTTCTTTCTTCATTTCCCATCCTCCTTCTTTATTTCTTTATTTCCCATCCTTCTTCAAAGATAAAACCATTTTTGGGGCTTTTCCCCATTTAGATTATTGCAATAGCGTCTGCATTAAGCATCCGTTTCCCCTTGAGTCCTACCGCCTCCCTTCTGCCATTTTCTGGCAGCAAATCCCTAAAGGCCCCACCACCTTCCCAGACCCTACCCTCATGAAGGCAGCCCCCAGTCCTAGCTCTCTCTGTGTTCCAGCCACTTCTAGGCCTCTGTTCTCACAACTTGGAGAGTGTCTCAACTTACTCTTCACTTAGAAAACTACTCAAACTTTGCATCTTAGGGAAAGACTCACTTCCTCTGGGACGCCTTGCCTAATGCACCTCCATCCTTTCCCCGATTTGGGCAGGTTCTTCTCACCACTCGTAATCACTTAATGATCAGCATCATTGCTGCATTAATGTCCGTCCCCCTAACCAGACTGCAGGCTGCGGGAGGGCAGGAGCCACACCTGTTTCACTTCCCCTGAATCACGTCTGCTTGGAACATGTCAGCACAGTAGGCGCTCACCAAAGCTTGTTGAACGAATGAACGAGTGCCCCACTTCCAGCCGATGACCTAATTTTGGTTCTCTTCATTCATGAAATCTCTCTTTCAGAATGCTTTTCCAGACTCCTTGGAATGACAGTGCATGTGTGCTAAGTCATGTTCGACTCTTGTGCAACCCCACGGACTGTAGCCCTCCAGGCTCCTCTGTCCTTGGAATTTCCCAAGCAAGAATAATGGAGTGGGGTGCCATTTCCTTCTCCAGGGGATCTTCCCAACCCAGGAAGCCACCTGGGAAGCCCTCCCTGAAACTACACTGACTTCTTAATATTTCCCTTCCTGCCTCCAACCAATCCATCAGATTCCTTTTGCTTTAACCTCCAAAGTCTTCCTGTGTGCTGTGCTTAGTTGCTCAGTCGTATCCAGCTCTTTGTAACCCCATAAACTGCAGGCTGCCAGGTTCCTCTGTCCATGGGGATTCTCCAGGCAAGAATACTGGAGTGGGTTGCCATGCCTCCTCCAGGAGATCTTCCCAACCCAGGGATTGAACCCAGGTCTCCCGCTTCCTAGCGCCCAGTATATACAGAAAGCATCCACTCACTGGAATTCCCCAATCAACCCCTGCTAGAAGGCAGCCCCAGTAGCCCGCTTGCCATCCCCTGACCCCACAGTTCTTCACACGGCTGCTTATGCTGTTTCCCCTGCCTGGAGGTCTTCCTTCTCTCTCTTGCCATCTGTATCACACACCTTCCACAGATCTCTGTGCATAACCACTGCCTCTGTAGAGCTCCCTTAATTAAACTCTCCCCACAGTAAGTCCTCCTGCCTCTGAGTTCTCCTTGCAGCAATCCATTGATTATATTTAAGCTTAGAACTGTTTTCCAGATATTTCCTAATTGCTACAGTTCCTTCCAGGTCACTCAGCCCTTTCAAATACATGATCTGATTTGATCCTAAAAACTTGACAGGGAAGTAGGGGCAAGTATTTTAAAGAGAAACTCACTGTAAGGATCAGAAACCCACCGAGTTAGCTTAAGCAGGGGGCTTTTATCACAAAGACACAGGTGAAGAGCTTGGAACCTCTCTTCAGGTAGCGTCAGCTGGTCTCAGGGGCCTGGAAAGGCATCCAGAAATCTTTCTCGTCTCTTGATCTCTCTTCACCCTTAACCCCTTCACTCCTGACCTTCAACGTCTGGGGCAAGGCACTGACTACCTAGGAAATTGGGCTCTTCCCACTCGCAAGCACTCAGGACTGATGAGGCTTCTCTATGCCTCTTCCTGCCACTCTAATTGCTCCATGCCATGTTTTATGTATTTTAATTAGTGCTTTAAATTTTACCCCTAAATCTCAAGACACTCTAGCAAAAGGCCCCTCTTTAGAAATTGGAATAAATAAATAAAATCTTCCCAGGCAGATGACAGCCAGGAACCTTGACATCATTCATATTAATCTACGTTCAGCTACTGCCGTTCTGTCATCTGGGTCAGCTTTGAGGACGTGTGTCTGGGGTCTCCCTGCCAGTCCTTTCTGCCCTACACTCCTCCTCCCCAAGGGGCACTGCCCTTCCAAAGGTGGACTCTTGGTGGCCACCACACTCCCACAATTCCTTCCTTTAAGACACATGTTCTTGACTGGCTTTACTCAAGTGCAGTCATGCTTGCTGTCCAGTGGTGGTCCTCCACCTGAGGTCAGATACGATCATCCGGAGAGTTTGTGGAACACAGGGCCACCCAGACTTCTCCCCAGAGGCCAGGTTCCCTTGGTCTGGAGTGAGGTCTTGTGTTGCTGATTCCAGTAATGCCTCAGGCCGGGCTGTCTTGCAGCCGAGTGCAAAACCAGACAGCGCCATGGGAAGCTGGAGCTAGACAAAATGCATGCGGCACACTCACCCGCCTCATTAACTGTGGGTTCCGTGAGGCTGCGATCCCATCTATCTTGCTCACCGCTGTGTCCCTGGTGCATCAGTGGGCTGCCTGGCACACGGTAGTGTTGCATGCGCTCAGTCATGTCCAGCTGTTCATGACACCTAGGACTATAGCCCGCCAGACTCCTCTGTCCGTGGAGTTTTCCAGGCAAGAATACTGGAGTGGGTTGCTATTTCCTACTCCAGGGGACCTTCCCAACCCAGGGATCAAACCCACATCTCCTGCATTAGCAGACAGCTTCTTTTCCACTGAGCTACGTGGAAAGCTCCTGGAACACGGTAGCTGCCCCAGAAATATTTTCAGATGAAGATGGAGCCACCCCTTCCCACAGGTGCCCTCTACTCTTCACACTCCCAGTTGTAGGTCCTGCCACGTACTGCTGCTGCTGCTGCTAAGTCGCTTCAGTTGTGTCTGACTCTGTGCCACCCCATAGACGGCAGCCCACCAGACTCCCCCGTCCCTGGGATTATCCAGGCAAGAACACTGGAGTGGGTTGCCATTTCCTTCTCCAATGCATGAAAGTGAAAAGTGAAAGGGAAGTCGCTGAGTCGTGTCCAACTCTTCGCAAGTCCATGGACTGCAGCCCACCAGGCTCCTCCGTCCATGGGATTTTCCAGGCAAGAGTACTGGAGTGGGGTGCCATTGCCTTCTCCGCCGCTTACTAGCTAGGTGCTTTTAAGCAAGTCAACCCATCCTTTGAAGCCTCACTTTCCACATCTTTAAAATGGAGATGATGTCAGTCATCTACCCACGAAATGGTCCTGTGGATTAAAAGGGAGCATTCACTTCCCCTAGTGCCCGGCACCTAACGAGCAGGTGGCAAACCTCAGTGGCCAGCACGGGACACATTCACCACCTCAGAGTAGTCCCTCTGCCCCTCCGTCCTGCTCAGGGCTCTTTGTGCTGCAGTCACACCCAGGGAGGCCAAGGGCGGAGGTAAACAGGAACTCTGTGGAGCAAGGCCTGCCCTGGGAGCCCAGAAATGCAGATTTGGGGTGTTGCTTCTGCTGACTTACTCTGTGACCTTGAGTTTGTCTCTGAACATCTCTGGGCCCCTGACCCCCATCAGCTGCCCTCCTCACACACCTCCCCATGCAGTCTGTGGCTCTCCAGTTTGAAAGGTCCCTTTGGTGATGGTGGCAGCTGCCCTCGAAACTTCCATGAGATGTCTGACCAGCAGTCGCCATCCCCGGATGCTCTTTGGATGAAAGTGGAGCACACAATTGCAGTTTCGGGGAGAATAGTCCCTTGATTTGACAGCCCCTGCAGAATTCCTGTTGTAACAGACAGAGAAGCTCGGTACCTCAGACACAACCTGCAGAGCCAGTCAGATTTGTAGGCCTTCTCTCTATTCTATCTGCTCTGGGAGGGGGCCAGAGGGCCTGGAGGTCATTTCTGCTCAGTCTTGGCATGACAGGCTTGCCACCTGTGATGGGGCGCCCCACCTGGATGGGGAAGAACCTATTGGTTGTGGACTCCTTCTGCAGGTCCTGGGAACTGGCTGGGCCACCTTCTTCTGTCACAGAAGAAATGTGGATTCCTTGGATGGGCTCATGGTGGAGAAGGTGAGAGGGAAACCTTGCCCATCCTGGAGGTGGGGAAAGAAGGAAGCCAGCTTCAAGATTTTTAATAAACTACCTCAAAGCAGGACGTGCCAGCTGCCCACCCCAGCCTGCTGCAATCTTCCTGCTTAGAACTTCCAAGCATCACATGCCGTCTGCAGAATGACACACTTCTGCCTAAGATGTGAGGCTGGCTATTTCCATCTCTAGGTTGGTGCCTTTCTAAAGGAAGCTAATAGACTGGGCCGTATAACAGCTCAGAATCAGACGGAAGATAATCAAAGCCCATTTTGCTGATATCTAGTGGTACAGCCATGGACAGTTTACTTATACTTCTTTAGGCCTCTAATTCCTCATCTGTAAAATGGGGATGGGGACGAGAACACCCATTACTAGGATTACTAACAAGATGAAATTAAAGAATCCATCGTGTGCTTGGTACAGCACCTTGCCATAGGATATGCTCAGTAAACGAATGGTAATGATGACAAAGATACAGTGTTCTTGTTTACATTCATCCGAGTCTGACTGTTTAGCAACCCCATGGACTATAGCCTGCCCGGCTCCTCTGTTCATGGGATTTCCCAGGCAAGAATACTGGAGTTGGTGGCTGTTTCCTTCTCCAGGGGAGCTTCCTGACCCAGGGATCCAACCCACGTCTCCTGCGTTGGCAGGTGGATTCTTGACCTCTGAGCCATCATAGAAGCCAATGGTGATATTAACAAGTCCCAAAGGTCCTTCAGCATCTTGAGGATAGGATTAGAGCTCTTTAAATCCGCTCGGCACACAGGTGAGGTCAAAGAAAGCCAAAGAAGGCTGGAAGGTTTGCAGAGCTAGGGGGAGGGGCCTGATAATTTGACTGCAAGAGTACAGTTCATGCCCACCTCCATGTACATCTACCCTGCAGTTTCCTTCTCCCAAACACCATAATTAATACCCACGTATTCTGCCCCAGTCCTCAGTCACTGTCACCACTTAAGCATGGAGGACACATGCTGGCCTTCTCCCAAGGAAGGCACGGGAGAGTAGCTAGGGCCAATGGGCAATGGTGGCTGGCTGCAGGGGAGCGTGCTGTTGCCTTGGCAAAAAAAAAAAGAAAGAGGCATAATTAATCTGCAGAGCTCTCCTCTCATTAAGCCTTCACGTTTATACCTGAATTAACTTTTCACATCCAGTTAAGGTGCGTGGGAGGCTCTGTCCGCCACCAGCATGACAAACGCAGCTGTGACTATCAGGGAAAAATGGGGGCTGTGATGACCCACCGCCTAAGCTATGGGTGGGTGTGGGGGAGGCTGAGTTTCCAAGTTCCACCCTGTCCCCCTGGGTCCAAACCAGAAAGGGGCCTCAGGAAGAACAGGAGGGCATTGTCTCTGGCCCAGGGACAGCAGGAGAACAGGTCCACATGGCCACATGGGCAAGCATTGACCTCCCCTCCCACCTCTCCTGTTGAAACAGACAGAGGCCTTCCTTCGGGCTCAGATTTTACCAGCCCAGGCAGAGGTGGGGGAACGCCTGTTCTAATGAGGGAGGCTTATTCCATGTCCCCATCTAGCTCAAGTTGGGACCTAGTATGGCAGAAACACACACAGACAGATGTTGGTGGAGGTCACCCCAGGTCCTGTTTTTCTCCAGTGGGGACTTAGCTCTCTTTAGCTCCCTGGATCCCAACTCATTAAACTGCCAGTGTTCTCTCAGCAGCATTCTGGGATAAATTGTTAGCTGCTGGCACCTCCTCTCCGGGAGCTGGGCTCTATGAGGGCATTACTTTTCAGATGCCAGGAGTAGGAGGCCACCCTGTGTACCCAGTGTTAACAAAAGAGGATGAATTAACATTCCCACAAATGGACTCTCTAGGGTGTCCCTCCTCCTCCCCTCTACACCTCCCTCCGCCACCCAGTTCAAGACACTCAGATCTCCTCAATAAGCAACCCTCCCCATTGCAGCCTTGAGTGGGCACTTAAAGATGTTTGATTAAAGGAGAGAAAGGGACATGCAATGTCTTTGTACATGCACTGTCTCAATAAAGAACAGGCAAACCTCGTTTTATTGTGCTTCAGTTTATTAAGCTTTAGCTGATGTTCTGTTTTGTACAAATTGAATATCTGTAGCAACCCTGCATTGTCAGATGAAGGTTAACATTTTTTAGCAATGAAGTGTTTTTAAAATAAGGTCTGTACATCGTTTTTTTAGACATGATGTTATTGCACACTCAATAGACTATGGTATAGTATAATCATAACTTTGATATACACTGGGAAACCAAAAAATTGGCATGACTCGCTTTATTGCAATATACGCTTTATCGTGGTGGTTGGGAACTGAACCCAAAGTTTCTCTAGGGGTATCTGTATTTTCTTCATGATCTTTGTCCTCCAGTGGCTTAAAACCTAGTGGGGGAGAGAAGACAGACAACACAGATAGACTTGGTTTGCATGTCGGGGGGTGATGAATACTCAGAAGTGGTGAATGGTTAAATGCCAGGATGAGTGTTTGGGACTCATCACACACTTCAGAGGAGGAAACTATTGTGGGCTGGTTCTGAGTCACCAGCGATTTCTCAGAGGAGGCAAGATTTGGATGAAGCCTACGTGAGAGCCTCTGCGCCAGGCAGTGAGCTAAGTGCATGACGTCCTTCTCACTTAGTCTCAACTAATCCTAACAACCATCCCATGATCTGGGTATTATAATTATCTCCCCCATCTGAGAGATGAGGAAACAGTTCAGGGACTCAATGAACCGCCAAGGTCACAACGCTGGTAAGAAGATTTCAAGCTGGGCCTGTCTGACTCCTAAACCCTCTGGGTCTTAATGCTTGATGGCCTCCTCCAACCTGGAAAACATGTAAAATTTTCAAGGAGAAGAACTAAGATCCAGAGCATTCCTGGAAAGGCAGACTTCAAGAAGATGGGCAGTGCCAGTGGTTCTAACTCTGGCTGGAGAGAATTTCCAGGCCAGTGGTAAGAACTTGACTCTTTTTTAAGAAGTGTTTGCTGCCGTCCACAGCCCTAAGAGTTCTCCATCAGAAGGGAGGGGTTTTGGGCTTGTATATTTCCCAGGACGCCCTCCAGGAAATCCACCTTTAAGTATAAACAGAAAGGTCTCCTTGTAGATCCTATCCCCCAAAACTTCAGGATATCAGGGCTTTCAGAGACTCTGCCACCCAGCTGATCCAATACTTTCTACTCAATTCAGATCAATACACATTTATGTGCCAGACACAAAGTGCTAGAAATGATTAAGGGACAATCCTTGCCATTAGGAAGATTATAGTCTAGTGGGAGTGATAAGACACAAAGGAAAAAAAATCAATATGAATGATAAATGCAAAGATGGAATGCATGGTCCCCACACTTAAAACATCAGCCCGGGAGGAAAGGACACAGACTTGAAGGCTAAGGAAATGATTAAAAGGAGGAACAGCACTCTGGGTAGGAGGCGATCACATAGCAAGGTCATGGACACGTGGAACAGGACATTTTGTGTTTGAAAGTATACGTTAATCAATTTATTAAGAGCATGGCCACAGAGACAGGGGGTGAGGCATGAGCTGAGGTTGAAGAGGTAGGCAGGGATGAAGCCATGGAAAGTTTTGTGGGCCTGGCAAAGGAGCTTGGGTTCAATCCCGCAGAAGACTGAAGGGCTTCCAGCAGAATCTAAACACAGTTCGTTCACATTTTAGAAACATAACCTTGGCTAAAAGGGGGGCAGTGGCTTTCACTGGTCAAGATCGAAACCTATATGATGAGGTCTCAGATCAAGGCACGAACAGTAGGGTTGGGGAAGAGAGGACTGGCTCAAGAAACACTTAAGAAGGGAAAGAGATGGAAAATCCCAGGGAGCAAGAAGGAAGAGCCTGCTGGCTGCTGACTTGGGTGACTGAACAGGTGGTGTTGCCTTCAACTAAGACTTGGAACACAGGGAGAAAAGTGGGTACTAGTGAGAGGGGGTGATGAATCACTTCTGCTTTTGTTGAGTTGATGATACTTAAAGTGACATCCAGATGGGTGCTTCCAGTAGGTACCTGGAATCAAACTCAGGCAAAAGGCTGGAGGTATGACATCAGGAGATGCAAAGAGATGAGGTTAAGAAAAAGGGAGGGGGAGGTGGATGATCTCAGCTACGGAGATCAAGTCAAGAGGAAAGAGGGGAAATCCATAAACAGAATCCCTGAGGAACAGCCATGCTCAGGAGGTAGACGGAAGAGGAGACACCCAGAGGGAAACTAAACAGACACAGCCAGAAAGTTGAAATCCAAGGGGTCAGAGGCTATTGAGGAAGAAGTTGCCCCAATGTCGAAGGCAGCCAAGAGGTCAAAGAAGATCAAGACAGAAAGCGGTCCACTGGCCCTGGCAAAATGGAGGTTACTGTGGCACTCTTTCAGGGTCTTGGCAGGAGCGAGATGGCACTCTTAAGTTTGGAAACTTCAGGAGGATTTAATAAAGGGTTTTGAGAACAGTGGCCATGATGTCGGGAGAGCCTCGAGGAAGATGTAGTGCCCTGGGAGGGATAACAGCAAATAACATGAGTGGTCACCGCCCTGAGCAAAGGAACCAAGAAGAAGGGGAGGTTAACAAGCCTGGATACAGGGAGAACTGAGAGGAGAGAGCTGTCTGACAGGCTTGTGAAGTGGGCAGAGGGACAAAGCAAACCTGCTGAGACCCCGCAGGTAGGGAGCAGGGGAGATAATCCCTGACCTCACTTCCCCTTCCCATCTCCAACCGAGGCTCCCTATTAGGAAAACCCAACTGTAGGTGAGTGAGGCAGCAGTGTGATGCAGGTCCTCCAGGTCAGCCTCTGGCAGAGGGTGGGCAGTAGACATGGACGGGCAGAGAGGAGATGCCCAGCTTGGAGCCTCCGCAGAGCTCTTCAGTGGAGCAATGGAAGAGACCCGAGGGCTTCCAGTGGGGGAACATATGCAGAATGCTTGTCTTGATGCCAGCATCTACTGAGCGTTCTTCCTATGCATGGTCAGCTTCTCAGGTGCAAGTCAGAAGCCTCTCTTTCCCAGCCTCCCTTGCAGCTGGGGTACCGCCCTTGATGTGGGCTCTAGCATCAGCCAGACCAGAGAGCCGCTGGATGGAGGAGTGAATGAGGGGTGGAAACAGAGGCCATGTGGAATCCATTTTCAGCTGAGGATGTCTTTGTGGGTCAATCTTTGGGGCATAGCACCTGGGGCTAGCAGAGACTCCAGCATAGACAATGCTGGACTGTGGGCACTGCTCCCCATGTTCAGGATCCAGGTCTTCCCTGACCTTCCCCAAGCTTCTGGAAGATCCACAGGACTCCTTCATTTATTTCTTTTCAGCTTAAACTATCTAGAGTGTGTTTTGTTGCTTGTTACTAGAACACTGGCTGATGAGAAGGGAGTGGGAAGTGAGGGCATGGGCACAAGAAGGCGGATTAAGCCTTTAGGGAAAAGAGGGAAAGGAAAGAAAGAGGATAGAGTGTTGGGTCAAGGAAGAATAGTTTTAGGAAAGGAAAGTGTGGGGCAGATTTATGAGATGAGAGACTCAGAGAAATGGAGAGTTATTATCATCCCCACTTTAGAGCTAAGGACACTAGGGTCCAGAGAGGTTAATTACCTTCTCAAGGTCACAGACAGTAAGTAGGGGCACAGGAATTCCAGACCTGCTGGCTTGAAAACTTCCTACTATAAGCATCTTCTGTAACAGCCACCCAGGCAACCCCACCCAAGGTAGATTTCCTTAGAAGTTAACAAGTTGTACTTGAGGCCCAATTTGAAAGGACAGAAGGGCCCCTAGGGACAGAGGGCAGAGTGAGCTGGTTGGCTAGTTAGAGTGGAAGAGACACCAGTTCATAGTGAGTGAGTCAAGCTGGCTTCAGAGGGGAGACCCCGTTGTGTATGGTGCTTAATTCATCCCCCAAGATGCCTCATCTTGGAGTCAAACCTTTGTTTCTAAATAGCTGTTGGGCTGTATGAGTTGCCACTTTGAAAAGGGCTCCCAGAGAGAAGCAGGAAGGAAAAGGTTCTGGAGCAAACCCTCACCAGTCCCTTGGGAAGTGAGCATTCCTGAACACGGAGGAAACTCCTGTAAGGGCCTGGATGGCTTCATCAAAGCCAGCTCTTGCATATGTGGCATGTCAACGTGTGTTCAAGGAGAGGAGAGGCAGGAAGGTTAGGATGCATAAATGCCTAGAGAGATTCTGAATTTTCACTTAGATAATCTAGAAGTCAGGACAAATGTTTACACCACAAATGTGTTGGGATTGCATTTGTGCCCTTATGCATGGAGGGTTTTTGGAGATGTTGGCAGGGTTCACTCACCCTGGAGGTTTGGGCCTCTGGGCAGGGCCTGCCCATGTATGCGTGCAATTTGGTCCACATATGTGAAGCCTTTGTCTTACAAGGTTGGCATTTACTCCCCACAAGCCTCAGAGAGACCAGCTTTATATAGAGAGCCTGTTTCTCTATCACAACTAAGGAGCTAATTTCTCAACTGTTTTTCAACTGACCATTATCGATTAAGTCTGGAAATCTGGTTATTTTAAAGCAACATATAAAGCTTTTTCCTAGGTGAACACACTTGAGTTTAATTTCAGTAATATTTTCATGAACAACCTATAATTAAAGCATCTAATAAAGCTCAGTAATTCATTTAGCTGGATTTGTGTTTAAAAAAAAAACAGAAAAAAGAAAAAAAATGCAGTCGTGGAAGTCAAATTCCATTCTTCTGTTAAATGAACATTATGGTTTTCCTGGGTATCTTAATTGAACCTCATTTTTTAACAGGAATATTAAACAAATTAAATTAAGCAAGCAATTTCCCTTTTTAGGATTAAAAAAAAAAAAGAAGCCATTGAGTGGAAAAGCTCCTCTAAAACACCCATTAGTGGGAGGCACTGGGGCAACAGCGTGGGCATTTGCTTCAATTTATCAGTACAGAAGCTCCAGCCCTGAGAAGTCACTATTTGAGGCCAGGTCTGCCAGGCTTCAAAGCAAGAGTGTTAGACTGGGTCCCCCAAGAAGCAGACTCCAAGATGGGACTAGATGTGCACGTGATTAATAAAGGGCAGTACCTGTGAGGGGAAGCATGCAGAGGGTGCTGGGGAAGGCTGGGAGAGCTGCCAGACCCAACCCGGGTGCAGGTCTGATCCGGGAGGCAAGCAGAATGGCCAGGAAAGAAGGTTGTGTGGGAGTCTCTCAGTCTAGGAAAGGGTCCAGTGAGACTGCCAGAGTCCTTGAGCCAAAGTGGCCCATCAGAGGGGTCCCCCCTCTTTGGAGTGGGTTTGCCATGCTCAGACACTGACTGGGAGCCAGTGGTTTCAGGCAGGAGCTGTGGGTCAAGCATGAGTATCATAGTCAGAGATCTGGAAGATGCATTTCCACAGTCACCCCTTCAGTGTTCTTCCACCATGCCACGTGGCCTCCTTGGGTTCCGACGGGTTTGACACCACGGACTGGCAAGGACAAGGCAGCTGAGGGATATCAATTCCCAAATCAAGTGATTTTCAGGCTATATTTGGGAATTGGCTCCGGAAGGCAATGACCTTTTGATGAACAGAGAGGAAGGAAGGACCCAGGCAAGGCTGGGGAGGAAGTAGGGCAGGGTGGACGGTGTGGACAGCAACCGGAGTCCCCAGCCACTGGCTGGGGTGGAAGACTTCCCTGAGAACGTGCTGGATGCTCCATAGGACTACATAAAACCAGAGGAAAGAAACTAAGCAGGCTCCAGGCTTTGGAACTGGCCCACCTGGAGAGGTCCCTCAAGAGGTGAGGGACTCAGGAGCCACACCCCTAGCACATTGGGCCCACAGGCTGGTGGGGAGCATCGTCTCAACAGCAGAAGGAACCAGAGACGCAGTGTTCATGGCTGGACCTTCACACCCCAGGCTTGCAGGGAGCTTTGCCTCCCTTCACCCCACTCTCTGACTGTGGTTTGCAAAGTCTTAGATCCAGGGCAGAGTCAAGAAAAGTAAGTATAATGGAGTAAGAGGCTCCTGCGTGGTGAAGGCACTGTGTCTGCTTTGGGGGGCCGGGGGATGGGGGTGGGTGGGTCTCCAGTCTAAAGGAGAAAATACAGTTGCAGCCCTTGAAGAGTCCCTGATCTGACAAGAAAAACGCAGCCCCTGTTTATTCACTCCACAAACACTAATCGAGCACCTACTGTATACTTGATATATATCAGTGGTCAAGTAAGAATGATCCCTGCTTTCTTGGAGGGAGATAGACAATAATTAATACATTATACTAAATACATTTTCTAGTGGGTTAGAGGCTGAAAACTACCATGGGAAAAGAGAAATTTCAACAGTCTAAGGGAGATGGGGTGGAACAGAGAGGGGATCTCAATTTTAAATGAAGTAGACAGGGTCAGCCCCATGGAGTACAGTGGTGTGGGACAAGCCATGTGGAAACCTGGGGAAAGAGCTCTCGAGCAAGGGGAACAGACAGTGCAAAGCCCTGGGGATGGGAGTGGGCTTGATATGTTTGAGGATGGCAAGGAGACTGCTGATTTCAGGGCAGAGCAAGTGGAAGGGACAAGCCCTGGGAGGGGAGGGCTAGGAGGTGATGGGCACCTTCTCACGCAGATCCCCACAGGCTGCTGTGATGACTCTGGCTTTCCCACTGAGGGAAATGGGGGGCCATGGCAGGATATTGAGCAGAAAAGAGATTTAAATTTTAATAGGATCCCTCCCGCTATTGTGTCGAGAACAGACTGTGGGGGTGAGGAGTAAGTGGAGAGGACTGGGAGGTGATAAAGCAAAGAGCCATGAAGCGCCTCTGATCAGTGATGGCAGAGTGGCTGCTAAGAAGTGACCCACCGAGTCTGGGAGCAGCTTGAAGGATTTGCCAACACGTTGGATGTGGCCTGGGAGAGGAAGGCAGCATCTCCGCGAATTGAGGAGTACAGCTACTCAACCCTCTGCCCTCGAGGCCCCGTCTCTGCACAGTCACACACAACAACACACAGGGCTCCTGAAGCCACAAGCGCAGAGTCAGAGGGTCAGAGGGAGGAGCCAGTCAGCCCTGGCCTACCTGCACCCCATCCCGGGAAAGGCATCTTGGTGAGAGTCCATTCCGAGCCCTATGCCCACAGACACCTCTTAGATCAACACCGCCGTCACATGAACAACCCCCAGGAAAGTGCAGTAACTCAATTCAACTGCACCGCTCCATAATCTCGTGTCAACCTCACAGCTGATGATTACTGTTTTATCACAGGCTCGTAAAGTCCCCACATTGCCATGAATCACGGACATTCTACCAGTGAGAGCCAGAAAATGCGGCCAACTCCAGAGAGTGCCGGCTTGACAAGCAGCTGCTGCAGTTCGCCTGAGGTCACCTTTCACCACCGCAAGGGTCTTCCACCTGCTCGCTCTGGAAATCAGGGAACAAGTCCGAATGACTCCACTCCAGTCTCCAGTTCCCTTCTGCTGGAAAAATATTAAATGCCTAGTGTTCTCTGGTGTAACAGATTAAATGGCTGACAGCATGGTATAGAGGGAAGTACCTGGGGTTTTGAGTGCAGACATTTAACTCCTGTGTCTGCTCTTTACTTCTTGTATGACCTTGGGCGAGCCATTGAAGGCATCCTAACCTCAGCATTGTCATCTGTAAAAAGGTATTGTAAAGCTTAAATGAGATAATGTTTGCAACACACTTTGAAAATAGTAAATCGCTGGACATTTAAATTGCAGTAGCTATTAGGTCACAACCCAGACTACCAAGCCCCAAACCAGGCAGACACCTTGAACCAGGGAGAAGGCCAGAACTGAGGCAGGGCAGTGGGTTACAGCCAGGCAAGGATAGCTGGCATCACAAAGTAGAGGAAGAAAGAGAGAGAGAGAAAGATTTGTTTTAAGGAATTGGCTCACATGATTATGGAAGTTGGCATTTTCA
This sequence comes from Budorcas taxicolor, assembly GCF_023091745.1. Classification (NCBI taxonomy): domain Eukaryota; kingdom Metazoa; phylum Chordata; class Mammalia; order Artiodactyla; family Bovidae; genus Budorcas; species Budorcas taxicolor. Next base: position 44,919,314 of record NC_068920.1, on the reverse strand, counting down.
ACATCTGCAGGGTAGGCCCTCAGGATGGAGGTTAAGTTTCAGTCTGAAGGCCTTCTACTGGCTGAATTCCTTCCTGCTCTGGTGTTCAGGGAAGATCAGTCTTTGCCTTCAACTGACTGGATGAGTCAGAAGGGCCGAGGAGGGTGCAGGAGGGCCGAGAGGAGCTACTCCACATTCAAGGTAACGAGGGGCGACCATGAGGAGATACCCCTTGTCCAAGGTAAGGAGCGGCAGCTGCACTTTGCTGGAGCAGCCATGAAGAGATACCCCACGTCCAAGGTAAGATAAACCCAAGTAAGATGGTAGGTGTTGCGAGAGGGCATCAGAGGACAGACACACTGAAACCAAATCACAGACAAATAGTCAATCTACTCACACGGACCACAGCCTTGTCTAACTCAATGAAACTAAGCCATGCCATGCCGGGCCCCCCAAGATGGGTGGGTCATGGTGGAGAGGTCTGACAGAATGTGATCCACTGGAGAAGGGAATGGCAAACCACTTCAGTATTCTTGCCTTGAGAACCCCATGAACAGTATGAAAAGGCAAAATGATAGGATACTGAAAGAGGAACTCCCCAGGTCAGTAGGTGCCAAATATGCTACTGGAGATCAGTGGAGAAATAACTCCAGAAAGAATGAAGGGATGGAGCCAAAGCAAAAACAATACCCAGCTGTGGATGTGACTGGTGATAGAAGCAAGGTCCAATGCTATAAAGAGCAATATTGCATAGGAACCTGGAATGTTAGGTCCATGAATCAAGGGAAATTAGAAGTGGTCAAACAGGAGATGGCAAGAGTGAACATCAACATTCTAGGAATCAGTGAACTAAAATGGACTGGAATGGGTGAATTTAACTCAGATGACCATTATATCTACTACTGCGGGCAGGAATCCCTTAGAAGAAGTGAAGTAGCCATGATGGTCAACAAAAGAGTCTGAAATGGAGTACTTGGATGCAATCTCAAAAACACAGAATAATCTCTGTTCGTTTCCAAGGCAAACCATTCAGTATCACATTTATCCAAGCCTATGCCCCAACCAGTAATGCTGAAGAAGCTGAAGTTGAATGGTTCTATGAAGACCTACATTAGCTTTTAGAACTAACACCCCAAAAAGATGTCCTTTTCATTCTAGGGGACTGGAATGCAAAAGTAGGAAGTCAAGAAACACCTGGGGTAACAGGCAAATTTGGCCTTGGAGTACAGAACAAAGCAGGGCAAAGGCTAATAGAGTTTTGCCAAGAGAATGCATTGGTCATAGCAAACACCCTCTTCCAACAACACAAGAGAAGACTCTACACGTGGATATCACCAGATGGTCAACACCAAAATGAAATTGATCATATTCTTTGCAGCCAAAGATGGAGAAGCTCTATACAGTCAGCAAAAACAAGACCAGGAGCTGACTGTGGCTCAGATCATGAACCCCTTATTGCCAAATCCAGACTTAAACTGAAGAAATCAGGGAAAACCACTAGACCATTCAGGTATGACCTAAATCAAATTCCTTATGATTATACAGTGGAAGTGAGAAATAGATTTAGGGGACTAGATCTGATAGACAGAGTGCCTGATGAACTATGGAATGAGGTTTGTGACACTGTACAGGAGACAGGGATCAAGACCATCCCCATGCAAAAGAAATGCAAAAAAGCAAAATGGCTGTCTGGGAGGCCTTATAAATAGCTATGAAAAGAAGAGAAGCAAAAAGCAAAGGAGAAAAGGAAAGATATAAGCATCTGAATGCAGAGTTCCAAAGAATAGCAAGAAGAGATAAGAAAGCCTTCCTCAGAGATCAATGCAAAGAAATAGAGGAAAACAACAGAATGGGAAAGACTAGAGATCTCTTCAAGAAAATTAGAGATACTAAGGGAACATTTCATGCAAAGATGGGCTCAATAAAGGACAGAAATGGTATGGACCTAACAGAAGCAGAAGATATTAAGAAGAGGTGGCAAGAATACACAGAACTGTACAAAACAGATCTTCACAACCCAGATAATTATGATGATATGATCACTCACCTAGAGTCAGACATCTGGAATGTGAAGTCAAGTGGGCCTTAGACAGCATCACTACAAACAAAGCTAGTAGAGGTGATGGAATTCCAGTTGAGCTCTTTCAAATCCTGGAAGATGATGTTGTGCACTCAATATGCCAGCAAATTTGGAAAACTCAGCGGTGCCCACAGGACTGGAAAAGGTCAGTTTTCATTCCAATCCCAAAGAAAGGCAATGCCAAAGAATGCTCAAACTACTGCACAATTGCACTCATCTCACACGCTAGTAAAGTAATGCTCAAAATTCTCCAAGCCAGGCTTCAGCAATAAGCGAACCACGAACTTCCAGATGTTCAAGCTGGTTTTAGAAAAGGCAGAGGAACCAGAGATCAAATTGCCAGCATCCATTGGATCATGGAAAAAGCAAGAGAGTTCCAGAAAAACATCTCTTTCTGCTTTATTGACTATGCCAAAGCCTTTGACTGTGTAGATCACAATAAACAGTGGAAAATTCTGAAAGAGATGGGAATACCAGACCACCTGACCTGCCTCTTGAGAAACCTATATGCAGGTCAGGAAGCAACAGTTAGAACTGGACATGGAACAACAGATTGGTTCCAAATAGGAAAAGGAGTACGTCAAGGCTGTATATTGTCACCCTCCTTATTAAACTTATATGCCGAGTACATCATGAGAAACGCTGGGCTGGAAGAAGCACAAGCTGGAATTGAGACTGCCGGGAGAAATATCAATAACCTCAGATATGCAGATGACACCACCCTTATGGCAGAAAGTGAAGAGGAACTCAAAAGCCTCTTGAGGAAAGTGAAAGAGGAGAGTGAAAAAGTTGGCTTAAAGCTCAACATTCAGAAAACGAAAATCATGGCATCTGGTCCCATTACTTCATGGGAAATAGATGGAGAAACAGTGGAAACAGTGTCAGATTTTACTTTGGGGGGCTCTGAAATCACTGCAGATGGTGATTGAAGCCATGAAATTAAAAGACACTTACTCCTTGGAAGGAAAGTTATGACCAACCTAGATAGCATATTCAAAAGCAGAGACATTACTTTGTCAAATTAGGTCTGTCTAGTCAAGGCTATGGTTTTTCCAGTGGTCATGTATGGATGTGAGAGTTGGACTGTGAAGAAAGCTGAGTACCAAAGAATTGATGCTTTTGAACTGTGGTGTTGGAGAAGACTCTTGAGAGCCCCTTGAACTGCAAGGAGATCCAACCAGTCCATCCTAAAGGAGATCAGTCCTGGGTGTTCTTTGGAAGGAATGATGCTAAAGCTGAAATGCCAATACTTCGGCCACCTGATGTGAAGTGTTGACTCACTGGAAAAGACTCTGATGCTGGGAGGGATTGGGGGCAGGAGGAGAAGGGGACGACAGAGGATGAGATGGCTGGATGGCATCACCGACTCAATGGACGTGAGTCTGAGTGAACTCCGGGAGTTGGTGATGGACAGGGAGGCCTGGCGTGCTGCGATTCATGGGGTCGCAAAGAATCGGACACAACTGAGCGACTGAAATGAACTGAATTGAACTGAACTGACTGGATGAGGCTCACTCACACTACAGAGGACAATTTGCCTTACTCAAAGTCTACTAATTTACTTATTAATCTCATCCAAAAAAATACCCTCACAGAAACAGGCAAAACATCTGACCAAGTATCAGGTGTTTGGTCCAGCCAATCTAACACATAACCTTAACCATCATAGACCTTACACAAAACTCTCATATATAAAGTAGATAAAAGAGAACCCATCAGAGTTGAAGAGGGAGAGGAGGACCAGAGCCCACTGACTCTGTAGCCCCTCGTCTTCTACAATGACTACAGAGACTCCAAAGAACCCAGTTTGAAAAACCACTGGTCTAGTTTCCATTAGGGCTGACTTCCACTCAAGATGTAAGATAACCAAACTGCACACAGGTCGTTTGTGCTAGTTTTGCCATGTCATAGGTCTGGCTCAACTGCAAACTCCTTGAGTATCCAACCCACTTGCCTGTGCAGGCCCAGCTCATAGCACTGGGCGGGTACACAGGGGGTAGACACTCAGTATATATGCTGAATGAATGAGTGAATGGATGGATGCAGAGATAAAGACCATTCAGAATCTGGAAATCCAAACCGAGAAAGAAGTTTCTCGGATTTCTTTGGATTCTGCCCAGAATCAGTGCCAGTGCCTCAGAACTAAAGCCTCCCTCCTCCCTGGCACAGGCGGGAGCAGTGACTGAACTCTAGCGGAGGCCCCAGGTGCTGAGACGCTGCCATTTGCACCCCGACAACAAATGCAGACAAAACTCCCCCTTGGCTTTCAAATTCACTCCACAACGGTTCTTGCAGCACATTCACTGTAGGCTGCTAGTAAAATGAGTCTGCATCCTGGGAACACGTTCAGAGGAATGAGAGAAGGCAAATCGCCCAGGGAAGCTACTGCAGAAGGAGAAAAGAGACGTTACCCCAGGGTGGCAGAGTCTAACAAGTGGGAGAACCAGGACTTATCTGTTGAGTAAAAACCAAATGCAGGATATTGGTCAGTCTTACAGGCATGCTGTCTGCCATGGTCTGAGGGTCTTGGGCGCAAGGCAGGACATGCGGCCTGAAGGAAAAAGTTGTTTGTACACTGAGTGAGGCCTAGGAGCCACCTCTGGGTGGAGAGGGGCCTCCTGATACCTGGTAATTAATCAGGGACAGAGGTTCCATCAGCCTTGTCTCCTCTGTAGTCTCCGGAGGCTGAGAAATTTCCTGCCAGCTGTCAGCACAGCTGCTCCGGGGCCCCAGGGTGCCTCAGGTAAAGCGAGAAGAGGCACTGCCAGGGCAGAGGAGGAACAATGAGCGAAGGAAAAAATAATGACAAAGGAACATTTTGGCAACTCTCTTCTCCCTCTCCCTGATGTTAGGAGACTTTCCTTTAAGGAGTCTAAGATCAGTGAGGGAGGGGCACCTTCCTACAGGGTTGCAGTTCTATTTCTGAGCAAGGCAAACAAACCTATCCCCATCCTACCTCTGGACAGTGACACTGTCCTGGTGGCCTGTTACAATCACCTGGGGCCTTTTAAAAAGCTCTGATGCCTGGGCCCTGACCCAGGTACCGTCTTACTCAGTTGACTGGGGGAGGAGCCCAAGCGTTGGCATTTTTTAAAGTCAGCCATACAATTCTAATGTGCAGCCAGGTCAGAGAACCTCTGATTTAGAGCTCTAGGCCCCCACCACTAACACCTGCCCCTCCACACCCTCTCCCTGACCTCCAGATGCACAAAGGCACCCTTGGCCACATCCCTACCAGGCAGGACTTTTCAGGATGGCCTGCATTTATTCATGCTTCTGCGGAGTTCCAGACTTCCCACTTCCCCAGCTTTGGTTCGTAAATTCTTCTCCGTCCTTCAGACCCTGGCCTCGTGCCATCTCCTCTCTAAAGCCTTTCCTGATTTCTGCAGGCCAGACGAGCCGGTGTGCTTTTGAACCCCACTCCCACTTCTGTGCTGCTGCCTCTGTGAGTGTGTCTGCCACCTGGTACTTCGTCATCTCTATTCATCTGACTCTCAGTTAAACACTAAGCTTTTTGAGGACAGGAATGATCACGAATTAGCATACATTAACATATGTAGATTGTTGCTATTCAGTCATTCAGTCCTGTCCAACTCTATGCGACCCCATGGACTGCAGCACACCAGGCTTCCGTGTCCTTCACCATCTCCAGGAGATTGCTCAAACTCATGTCCACTGAGTCAGTGATGCCATCTAGCCGTCTCATCCTCTGTCATCCCCTTCTCCTCCTGCCCTCAATCTTTCCCAGCATCAGGCTCTATTCCAATGAGTCAGATCTTTGCATCAGGTGGCCAAAGTATTGGAGCTTCAGCTTCAGCACTAGTCCTTCCAATGAATACTCAGGGCTGATTTCCTTTCGGATTGACTAGTTTGATCTCCTTGCAGTCCAAGGGACTCTCAAGAGTCCTCTCCACATCATCATTTGAAAGCATCAGTTCTTTGCTGCTCAGACTTCTTTATGGTCCAACTCTCACATCCGTACATGACTACTGGAAAAACCATCACTTTAACTATTCAGACCTTTGTTGGCAAACTAATGTCTCTGCTTTTTAATATGCTGTCTAAGTTTGTCGTAGGTTATCTTCCAAGGAGCAAGCATCTTTTGATCTCATGACTGCAGTCACCATCTGCAGTGATTTTGAAGCCCAGGAAAATAAAATCTCTCACTGTTTCTATTGTTTTGCCATCTATTTGCTATGAAGTGATAGGACCAGATGCCATGACCCTAGTTTTTTGAATGTTTAAGCCAACTAAGTTGATGTTCTAATATAATTTATATAATTTAACATTAAAATATGTGTATATTTTAATATATTCTATTTACTTACTGCTTTATTTCGTGTCTCCTATATGATGGATGATCTGAAGCCCAGGAATGTGATGTTATATAAGGCTACTGTCTTTCTTTCTTTTATATTCCCTATAGCGCATCTGCCACAAAGAAGTTCAATAAATTTCTGTCGAATGAGTGAATGACTTTTGTCTGGGGAAAAACAGACAAGATAGCATGTGAATCAGGAAGGGAGGTGCAGACAACGCTGTGTGTGCCTATTTCTCAGCGCCCCCATGTAGTTAGATTGGGTGGGTCCATGGGATGTGGCAGACGTGATGTAAGCCACTTCCAGCCCTGGCCTGTAACACAGCCCGTGTGATTCTGCACTTCTCTCTGCCTCTGCTCAGTGACCCTGGGGGCCGCCCTGACATAGCCATGGGACACAGAAGGGCTGTGCCAACTCTCAGCGGTCTTAAAAGAGAAGGAGAAATAAACCTTTTGTGCTTAACCTACAAGATTTGTGAGTCAGTGTGTTACAGGAACAAAGGCTAGTTTGTCCTGACTAATGTAGGATGATTTTGGCTACCAGTAACAGTTCATGACTAAAAGCTGGATAAAAATAGGAGTTTACTCCTTTTGTAATAAAACTTTCAGAGGTAGGTGGTTCCTGGGGTTGAGCAGGAGAGTGTCCACATTCAGAGGGACTCAGACCATTCCCTCCCATCAATCCTGCCACCTTCAGTCCACCACCCCTCCACTCACACTGGCGAGGTGGTGTCCATGGTTCCTATTATCACATCCTTACATCACAGCACAATGTCCTAAGCAGTAAAAAAGGAAGAGGCAAAAGCACCCTCTCCTCATCTTTCCCTTTTTAGGAGAGAGCAAGGATTTTCCCAGAAGCCCCAGCAGACCCTTCTTGATACCTCATTGGCCAGAACTAGGTCACCTGACCAACTCTGGCTGCAAGAAGAACTGAGAGGAAAGAATGAAGTATTCCCCTATTTTCTCTCAGGAAGTGGGCTGTGCCAGGTGGGAACAGCTGGGTGTCTCTGCCTCCACACCAAGCCTGGGGACACAGAAACTGCCTGAAGGAGCCAAGCCAAAGGTGGGAGGTTTGCCTGCTTGGCATTAACTATGGCACATCCCGTGCAAGAACCTAATTAGTAATTGTAATTTATACCTGAGTTTGTGATTTGGGGAGAGCACCGGGGGACTCATTGCTGCCTCTGAGAGGCAAGATACAAAGGCAGGATCATTTGTTTTATTTCTTCCTTCAAAAGATTCTTATGAGGCATGTCTTTTATGGCTACATACTCATTATATTTCAAATACATTCAAGTATCCTTGATGTATTGCTAAGAGTCTGGATGAATTTTTTTCTCCCTCCAATGTTCTTGTATACTGCTACTGCTAAGTCGCTTCAATCATGTCCAACTCTGTGAGACCCCATAGATGGCAGCCCACCAGGCTTCCCCGTCCCTGGGATTCTCCAGGCAAGAACACTGGAGTGGGTTGCCATTTCCTTCTCCAGTGCATGAAAGTGAAAAGTGAAAGTGAAGTTGCTCAGTCATGCCCAACTCTTAGCGACCCCATGGACTGCAGCCTACCAGGCTCTTCCATCCATTGGATTTTCAAGGCAAGAATACTGATACTTGTAGCTAAAATTGGGCAAGCTCATGGCAGAGTGGGCTTTGCTCTCTTACAGGAAGTCTGGGTTGGGGGAACTCCTCTGATTATAGTAGCACTGATAAACCATGTGGGCCAGGCCATTGGCACGTGGGCTAAGGAAATGGTCACACAGACTCTGTGATTTAGGGGGCCCCCAGGGCCATGCTGCACCCAGGAAACCCCTCTTCCAGATGCCTAAGTCCAGCATGGAATCACCCCTTAGGTCAAAGCATTACTCCCCCAAAATTTCCTGCAATGTTTACTTAACAGAAGATGAAAGCCAGTGGGCTCCCTGTGGCTGCTAGGAGGAGAGCCAGGACAGATACTCAGCCAGTTGTTGAAATACTGACGCACTCCCCTACCAGGCAGGGAACAGCTGCCCTGAGTCCCCGAGTGCCCTTTCCTCACTGCCGCCCCAGCCTCTCCCTTTAGGGCTCCTGTCCTCCCCGTAACCCAGCAATTAGAGGGTTCCCTTCTGATGTTACTGGGGTCCTTCAAGATCCTTTAGTTCTGATTGATCACCGCTCTTACTGGTTACTGAATAGTTTTTTTTTTTTTTTCTTTCACTTTACAATATTGTATTGGTTTTGCCGTACATTGACATGAATCTGTCTTGGGTGTACATGTGTTCCCCATCCTGAACACCCCTCCCACTTCCCTCCCCATCCCATCCCTCTGGGTCAGTTTGACTGTCACTTCTAAACACACTCCCAAGTGGTCTATCTGAAGGCTCCCTTTTTAGCTGAAAAAAAAGATAGCAAACATTGCATTCTATGCCATAATGTACCAGTAATTGTTTTCATTTGAAAGCAAAGTTTCAAAATACTATCCACCAAATGAAAATGTTGGTCCAAGAAGATGCACAATGGTCCCCCTGTGGCTTTGGTCCTTCCAGCACAATTGCTGGGTGTCCCTGGGTAGTCGGAGAACCCAGCTGGAGAATCAGGAGGTTAAAGTGTTGTCGCCAGAACATCATTGCACAATTGCACATACGGCTCCTAGGAGGTGAAAACCAACTCCCTCAGTCCCCAGTGTGTACCCAAACCTTGTCTAAGACAAAACTCCACGGGTACTCCCAGCCGGTCGGCACCAGGGCACCAGCCTAACAGGGTCATTTCCCGCTCCTCCAATCTGCTCACACCTTTCTGACTCTTGCTGTTTCTGCCAGTGGGGCTGCCCTTTCCTTCAGCGCAGGCTTCAAAGTCAAGCTCAAAGCTACATCATCCCCCTCCAGAGCAGACCCCCAGGCTATAATCTCTTTTCCTTCCTTGTTTTTTTTTTCTTTTAAACCTATACTGTGGCTCACAATCCTTTCTATTCAGCATTAGAGTTATTTATATTGATCTTTTGAACTCGACTGTGAGCTCCTTGAGGGAGGGACCATGCAGAGTTGAACTTTTTATTCTGCACAGTGTTTAGTGCTGTACTAGACATGGTGTGAGCACGCAGGAAATGTTTGTTTAGTAACTAAAGGACAACACTCACCTTTTACATATTGACATTGGTTAATTACATTTTCATTTCGTGAGAAGATGGAGAGAGCATGCAAAGGCAAAGTGAAGGTCACTCAGTCGTGTCGACTCTTCTGCGATCCCATCCATGGAATTCTCCAGGAACACTCCAGAATACTGGAGTGGATAGCCAGCTGTTCCCTTCTCCAGGGGATCTTCCCAACCCGGGGATCAAACCCAGGTCTCCCACATTGCAGGTGGATTCTTTACTGGCTGAGCCACAAGGGAAGCCCAAGAATACTAGAGTGGGCAGCCTGTCCCTTCTCCAGTGGATCTTCCGAACACAGGAATTGAATCGGGGCCTCCTGCATTGCAGGCAGATTCTTTACCAGCTGTGCTACCAGGGAAGCCCCAAAGGGGCAGGCCATTTTGATGGGAAGGCAAGAAAAGGTTTAGGTGAAAGTGGGCCCCAAGACCACTCTGAGCCAGCAGGAGGGTGAAGACGTGAGGGGCACTTTCCATCCATATCACAGGTCTGAAAAGACAGCTCAGCCCTGAGTGTGGCTCTGGGGCTTGGGTTCAAAGCCTGGCTCTCATACCTTGAGAACTTAAGAGAACTCTTAACTCTCTGTTTTTCAGTTTTCTCATCTATAAAACGGATGCGAGTAGTTCCTACTCTTATTCATTTGTTTGAAAGGATTACTGAGTTCATACATGTAATTTCAACAATGACTAGCCAATCATGCTCACTTGATACATATCTACTATCACCATATTCTCCGGATCTGTTCAAGTCTCAGTACAGCCTAGACAAGCTGGGTCTCCCATGTTTCCCCCCCTTTCCTTTGTGATATTGGGTGATACACAGTCACCCAATCCCATTTTCCTTCACCTCCAGATATTTTTAACATTCTCAGGTTAAGCACACTGGACTTACAGTTTTTAGAAGCCAAATTTCTCTGCTGACTGCGTCGGATGTTTTTGAAGTTAACAACAACAACAAAAAAGGCACATAAAAAGTTAGCTATATGTTCCAGTGCCCACCTTCTGCAAAATTTCTTTTTCCTTCCAGAAAATAATCCCTTCACTTTTGTTATGGTACTCAAACTTTTACACTTAGAAATTAATTCAGGGAATTCCTAGTGGTTCAGTGGTTAGAACTTGGTACAAGGCCTGGGTTCAATCTTTATTTAGGGAACTAAGATCCTACAAGCCTCAGGGCATGACCAAAACAAAATAAATTAGTTCAATGTAATAGATTTACTTTCATGAAAAAAGGGGTGGGATTTTGTGTGTGTGTGAAAAGTCAGTAGTCAGTCACAATTTAGCATAAATTTGTTCAATCAGATTGCCTTTGTAACACTGAGAGCAATCCATTTGGAAAAGAGAGGTATGGGTGGATTGCGATTTAAAGCAGGAAAAGGCAATTTCAGAGCATATTCAGAAAGGACAGGCCTGGGGGAATATCCAGAGTAGAATAGCAGAGGTGGGAATGGGTGAGAGGTAGCCCAAGAGTCAGTAAACCAGGAAACTTGAGTCCAAGAGCTAGATAAGGGCAGGGGAACAAAAGAAAGCTAAGAAGGAACTGAATAAACATTTTACAACTGAAAGTTTTGTCTACGGCTGCTTTGGATTTGAATGTAAGGCAGATATTACAGCCTAAAGTGATCCATTATTTCTAGCTGCACAGAGTGGGTGCTGCTGTTCCATCTCCAAAGCCAGAGGTTTCAAAGAGCCACAGCAGCTGACTCTTGAGTGTCTGCCCTCCCCACCCCTACCCCTGCCCTGAAATGAGGGTAACAGTGTTCTCTCTGGTGTCCAGAGCCGAGTCACGGCACAAACATAGCAAGCAGTTCCCCCAAACTTCATCCTATCTTGATCTCTGAGAGAGTGGACAATTCTAAATCCTCTTGCTCCATTTCTATAGAGAAAAAATTTTTCTCAGCCAGTCTCGGTGACTCAAAGGCAGTCACTGGAATAAATTGCCCATCCGCCACCCCCAACTTTAGCTCTCACCATCCCCTGTTTTAATTTTTTTTTTTTTTTAGTAAAGCAGCTTATTAGGTTTAGACAGATGACAACTCATCAGAGAATCAGAAAGCTGGAAGGATGTTAAAAGAACATCTAGTCCAACCCTTTCATTTCACAGATAATGAAGCTAAGACTCAGAGAGGGAGACGACTTCCCCACCGTCACACAGCAAGCTGAGTGTGGAGCCACACGCAGAACCCGGAACTGCCAGCTCCAGGCTCCCCTCTGCCACCCTTTCAGTCTGCCTTTGTCATAGGGTGGAGAGCCCTAACTAGGGCTGGACTGGAGTGTCTGTGTATGAGCTGTGTCTTGTGAGGATACCAGAAGTTTCTCTTTCTCCAGTTACCACTGCATGGTATAAGATGCTGCATTAGAAACCCCTTCACAGCCTAGCTCCAAAAGTATCACGGGATGCTTCAGGTTGAAAGTAACAGAAACCCTCACCTCAAGTACCCTCAAGCCAGGAAGATTAATGATGTCATTCCACCAGATGCCCCGGAGTAGAGCGACTGCCAAAGCTGATACGTTCTGTGGTTCTACTGTGCTTCTTCGAGATTCTCTGCCTCTTTCCAGCCCACCCTCTTCAGCACATCAGAGTAGCTCCTCCTCCTGGTTGTGAAATGACTGCCACAGTTCAAGGGGTCATTTCTAGATATGTTAACATCACATCCTAGAAGATAAGTCATTTCCTCTTGGATGTCTTTTTTTGTTACTGCGGATCCTTTTCCCCAAAGTCCCCCGGTAGTGTACACAGCATGAACTCTGGAGCAAGAATGGCTGAATTCAAACCCCGCCTCTGCTGCCTGCTAGCTGTGTGACCTCAGGCAAGTTTATCTGCCTCTCTGTGCCTCAAATTTCTTAGGGAATACAATAGCATCTACCTCACAGGGCTGCTATGAAGTCTATGTAAGTAAATGCACGTAAAATAGGCAAATATATGTAATACGCAACAGACTGGACCACCACAAATACTATATAGAGGTATCTGTTGTTAGTTTCTTCCTAAATCTCTCCCCCACACTCACAACCCGTACACCTACCGTCGCTGTCACGAGAGTCTCATCATTATTCCAGAACTGACCTACATTTTTCAAAATTTGGGGCTTCACATATGCCAGCTCTTCCACTTATAAAGATAAACTTCCCACCATCTTTCCTGTTGACATTTAAGAGTCAGCTCAACGCCACCTCCGCCATAAACCTTTCCTGGTTGGCATTCATCTCTTCTCCTGCCCCACCTTCAGACTCTCTAAACTCCAGGGCTTCCACCCAGACTCCTGTAGATCTGTCTTGCTTTGTGGTCCAGACGGATGTGTCAGTCTCCACCCTCCCCTAGACATGGCCCCTTCAAGGGCAGGAACCTACTCTTGACCTTGGCCTCTTCTTAGGAAACAACTCAGTGCTCGGTATATAACGTATTCTCAATAAATGTTTATTGAGTCATATAGAATCCAATCAAAATATAGTCTCTGTCTTCAGGGAGTTTCCGGTCAGGTTGGGGAACCAGACAGACACACGTACAGCTGAGCATATGAGCATTAGCACATCAGTGCGCCCCACGGACCTGGTGCTCCACTATACCCAGCTCTGCCATTCCCTCAAGGAGTCGGGTTCCCTCACGCCCCCGTGCCTTTGCACACACCATTTCCCTGCCTGGAGGTCCCTTCCTTGCCCCTGGAATCCTTTCACATCTGACAAAGTCCTCTTCACCCTTCAAGTCTGTGTGCTCCAGCATCGCCTCCTCTGTGAAGTGCCGCCCGCTCTGAGACTTCTCTACTGCAGCACTCGGCACGTGCATCGCACCTACCTGCCTCTCCAGCCTGGGAGCTCCTGGAGAGCCGGGACTGTACCTTCCCGTCTCTGCATCCAGAGCCCAGTACAGGGCTTGACGAGTAGCAGAGGCTCAGTGCATCTTTGCCCAGGGGGTCCCAGGCAGCCCATGGACACTACAGTGGGATTTACATTAGCTGTCTTTGTCCCTGTCTCACAGCTGCAGCCCTGGGGCTTTAGTAACAACTTAACAAGAGGCTGGGTTCTCAAGAGGGGCAGGCAGTCTGGGAAGCTGAGCTGAGGAAGCCGGCATCCTGGCCAAGGAGATAACATACAATTAGCACAGTCCCTGAGAGCAGTGTGACAACACCTGCCCGAGCTCGCCTTCAGGGAGAGAAGCTTCACTGTGGAGGGCTTCGTGGAGAAGGGATTACATGCTTCCCTGCATCTGGCGGCTGGGCTGGGATAACAGGAAGTGATCTTCTTCTAAGGAGCATCCACTACTGGGCGCAGCCGGGCATCCGTTGCGCCTCCCTCTGGATTCTAGGTGTTTGTTTCCATGAGTAATGTGTGTGTGTGCTAAGTCGGCCTCAGTTGTGTCTGACTCTTTGTGACCCCATGGATATTATAGCCCATCAGACTCCTCTGTCCATGGGATTCTCCCAGCAAAAATACTGGAGTGGCTTGCCATGCTCTCTTCCGGGGGATCTTCCCAACCCAGGAATCAAACCTGCATCTCTTACATCTCCTGCCTTGGCAGGCAGGTTCTTAACCACTAGCGCCACCTGGGAAGCCCAGAATAATGTCTGCTTTCTTGTAATTGTCGCTGTTGGCTTTTCATGGTAATGCCTTGCTTTACAGTTTCCTGAGTCCCCTCTCATTTCTTACCTCAGCCAAGACTCATATCAACTCTGCAGCAACTATGCTGCCCATATTCCAGATGAGAAAACTGAGTCTCGGTGGGCAGTCAAAAGGCTTTGCTCAACGGCACACTGCTGGCGAGTGCAGGGACTCTGGATCCAAGCCTAGAGCTTGCATGAGCTGCTTTGGCTGGAAGGAGATTTGACAACTGAAGTTTTGTGTTTGAGGGAGACATTGTCTGACATGGACCCCCCATGGTCTCGGGGGCCACCAGGTCCCTACTCATTTGTTCATTAGGGTCTGTTGAAGTATGAGGGGGAAGAATGGGGGTGCAGGATTACAGGAATGCTGTGGGGGAGGTTGTGGTGTGTGCATTTGTACATGTGTGTGTGTGCCTAGTGGGCTCAGAGGTGAACTTTCAGCATCCCTCATGTCTTAGGCACATTCAGTGGGGACAATGGTCCCTTCTGACTTTCTTTAGCGTCAAACATGCTTCAAGGGCATGATCAGGGGCCTTGGTGTTTTGCAGCCCCTCCCCTTCACACGTCAATTCATGCTAGAAGGGAGCGGGAGGAACCGAAGCCGAGGTTCTGCTATAACCTCTGATCATGCTGTCACTCAAGTCACCTTCTCCGGGAGGAATGGAGGGCTTCCTCTCTCACCACCCTGGGACCACAGCGTCAGCAGACCGTCCCCCAACAATCCCTGTGTCTTCCAGTCCTTTCCCGTGTTCCGAGGGGAGGCATTGATACGCAGGAGTCCTCAGGGGCCCCCATCCAGCTTCTTAAGCTGACCCGGCTGACAATAAAGTGATTTCTGGGTGGCCGTGTTGGATCCGTGACTCCCGCCACCTGGAACAAGTCAGCTGCTACGCTTTCATCTGTAAAATTCAGAGTCATAATGTGTCATGAGAGGATGAAACACGGAGATGCTTCCCAGACTGGAGAAGGCGCTGGATACCAGTGTTAACCGGGCACCCGTTAGCGGTTGCTAGCGCCCCCCAGAGGCCAGAGGCCCCACTGCAGCGCCTCTGCCTCTAGCCTGCCTTCCTCGGGCTCTGACTTCCCTCAGGCCCAGCAGGGTCTCCTTCCTTCTGCCCCCATCCACCTGTTAGGGAGGCAGAAGACAGGGTAAGACAGGGAGGGGCTTCCGATTCCACCTGGCACAGGTGGAACAGTCCTGATTTCCAGGTTCCCTGGAGAGGGGTGACTTTTCAGAACTCCCTTTGAGGCAGCCATGTGAATTGAGTTCAAGAGGTGTTGCCAGGATGTGTGTTCGAGACCCTCCCTACTCAAAATCTTGCTCCGGGACTGGGAGATTTCACATCACACGGCGGTTGTTAGCATTGCAGAGTCTCAGCGCTGCACTTGAACAAACCCCCAGGTGATTCGTGCGCTCGGCATGGAAAGGGCTGGACTGGGAGAAGGAGAGTAGCAGGAGGGGGAGGGGGAGAAGATGATGAAAGCAACAAGGGATATTAGCGCAGCCTGGGGAGGATGCCTGTCAGCTGAGCGGGTGCAGGAGTGGGTTGAGTGACCAAGAGAGGCAGGAGAGAGTCGTAGGGGACGTTCTGCAGTAAAGACAGGGCGCTTGGCAGGGGACTGAGGAGGAGCTGGAGGTAATGGTCCCAGGTGCCTTCAGCCCAGAGTCGCCATTTGTGACAGGTCAGCTACGTCGGTCCTCTGGTGCCTCGGCAGTCTGTGGCTATGGGCCTTGGTATCAGGGAACCACTGGCCTCAGCGGTTCCTCCTCTTTGATTTTTTGGTAGAGTTTGAGAAGGATCAGTGTTCATTCTTCTTTAAATGTTTGGTAGTATTTACCAAAGATGCTGGGAAAGACTGAAGGCAAGAGGAGGAGAAGGGGCCAGAGGATGAGGTGGTTGAATAGCATTACCGACTCAATTGACATGAACTTGGGCAAACTCTGGGAGATAGTGAGGGACAGGGAGGCCTGGTGTTCTGCAGTCTGTGGGGTCACAAAGAGTCAGACATGACTTAGCGACTGAACAACAGCTGAATTTACCAGTGAAGCCTCTAGTCCTGGACTTTCCTCTACAGGAAGGGTTTTTATTCATTTATTTTTAAAGTCTTTATTGAATTAATTACAGTATTGCTTCTGCTTTATGTTCTTTGTTTCTTTTTGGCCTCGAGGCGTGTAGGATCTTAGCTTTCTGAGCAGGGATTGAACTCAAACCTCCTGCACTGGAAGGTGAAGGCTTAACCACTGGACCACCGGGGATGTCCCTATTAGAATTTTTTTTTTTAAATGATTGATTTCATCTCTTCCCTTGTTAGAGGTCTATTCAGATTTTCTATTTCTCTTTGAGTCAGTTCTAGCAACTTGTGTGTTTCTAGGAATTAGCCTGCTGGAAGCGTTTTGACCTGGAAACCAAAATCCACCTTCCCTAAGCAGATGGTAACAGGAAGATAAGGCCTAGGATTCCTGCTGCCAGGCTGGGCTGGTTCCCTGGTGTTCACCTTAGCCTGGCCCTGTCCCCACATCCAGAAACCTTGTTCCTTCATTTGGCCCCAGAGGAATGCAGGAACCTTGCTGACTGCCTTGTTTGGGACACAGGAGTTTCCTGCCAGAGTCCTCACCCTTATTATCTGTTGATGGGGGAGAGCCAGTTCACAGGGAGGTGGGAACCTTGGCCAAGTCAGCTATATTCCCTCAGCTCTTTCCCTGTACCTGGACTCCCAAATCCTGCCCCTGGGTATGAACTCGTGAGCATCTCTGATTATTCTGTAAGTGAGTAATTAAGACTCTTCCCAGGCAGTCTGTAACTGAACATACTGTCAATAAGTACCCGGTGACCCGAGCTGTCTTAGTAAAAGCTTTATTGAAGAATAAAAGAAACCCACGGTGTTCGAAGACTCTTCTGCAGAGACAAATAAGCTCTAAAATCCCAGTGACTTAACACAACAGTCTTGATTTCTCTCTCACACACAAAGTCCCCTGCAGGTCCAGGAACCCACCTTGGCAACTCGCCTCAAACATAATCAGGACTGGGCTGTTCTCTCTTTAGCACTAAGATCCCAGTGTTGTCCACTTGCAGCCACAGGGTGGGAAAGAGAGTGCATGGAGCTCACACACGCAGTGTTCACTGTCTGAGAATGGAAAAGACACATCCCATCTGCTCACCTTCTCATTGGCAAGAATCCAGTCACTTGGACCACTCTAATGACAAGGGAAGCTGGAAAGCATGGTCTTAATAGGAGTTCACCTTTCAGGCCAGTTAAACAGAGAGAGATTGGGAGATTATGGGGTGGTCCTTGGGATTTAGGGCAAGAAACCCAGCCAGGCTTCTCCCAGGATTGGGAGCAGTCAACTAATGCTTTTGAACTGTGGTGCTGGAGAAGACTCTTGAGAGTCCCTTGGAGTGCAAGGAGATCAAACCTGTCAATCGTCAAGGAAATCAACCCTGAATATTCACTGGACGGACTGGTGCTGAAGCTGAAGCGCCAATACTTTGACTACCTGATGCAAAGAGCTGACTCATTGGAAAAGACCCTGATGCTGGGAAAGACTGAAGGCAGGAGGAGAAGGGCGCAACAGAGGATAAGATGGTTATATAGCATCACTGACTCAATGGACATGAATTTGAGCAAACTCCTGGAGATGGTGAAGGACAGAGGAGCCTGGTGTGCTGCAGTCCATGGGGTAGCAAAAAGTCGGATACAGCTTAGCAACTGAACAACAAATGATGTGCACCGCTGTTCAGGGAAGATCCTCTGTCCCTCTCTGGGGCCATAGATCTCTTTTCTCTAGGATGACCAGCTCATTCTGTTTGCCTGAGACCTGATTTGAGCGCCGACAGCCCTGTTGTCCTAGAGGACTCCTCGGTCCTGAGCAAACCATACCTCGCTGGTCACCCCACCTTTTCACATGTCACCTTCAGTTTTTAGTCTTTCTCTTCTGATTGAACTCCTCTAGATCCGACCACTAACTTAATGCATACTCTAGTTCCAAATTTTCAGGAGGGAAAAATTGATTGCTCTATCTTAGCTGTGACACTCACCCCAGTTGGGTAGAATAATCCTGGTCACCTGGGTCCATCCCTTTACCTGAAGGGAAAAGGCAGAAAAGGGGAAGTATGACCCATCTGGAACTTTCCACTGTTTAACCATATAAAAGACAAAAATAGAAGAGGACTGTAATTGTTCTGCCAAAGGGCAGTACACCTGGGATTGCAGCTCTCCCTGGCCCCTCCTCTGAAGGCTGGTGCACACAGAACCCATCCCTGAGTTGGCAAAGGTGGTAGGCAGAAATCCAGAACACCATGCACTGCTGTCTGCGCCTATATAACGCCCTCTGCTTGACGGTGGGTCAGACTCGGAAACAGGATGAGATAGTCACTGAGGTGGTTAGGTTACTTTATCCAGCTAAGGTAATCATGACATGCACCTAGACAGTTACTGTTCCTTCATATAAGATGGTGGTAGCAGGCTGGAGAGAGGCTCTCCCACTGGCTTCGAAGAAGAAAACTGCCCTATTGTGAAAGACCCATGTGGCCAGGACCGAGGGCAGAACTCTAAGAGCTGAGCATGACCCCCAGCTGACAGCCAGCAAGAAAACAGGGACCCCAGTCATAAGAGGACTTGCGAGGAACCCAATTCTGCCAACAATCCGAATGAGCTTCACCGCTGCCTCACCCCTTGGTCTCTGTGTCTATTGAGATCCTAAACAGAGAACTCAGCTAGGACACTGTACCTGGACTTCCAGCATATAGAGATTAGGAGATGATAAGTTCGTGTTGTTTTAAGTTATGAAATTCGTGGTAATGTGTCACACAACAATAGAAAACTAACATATCTAATTTAGGAAAGAATCATGGGGCACTAGACACACCCAGGGGAATAAGTTTCAAATGTTCGATTTCAAATCAAGTGTCTACATGAACAAAATGTTAAGAAAGGCCCCATTTAACTGCTTTACTCCAGAGTTCACCTTTCCAGGGTCACTACATTCCCTACCACCCAGTCTTCACAGGTCTGGTCTGGGGCCAGGAGAGCCATCTACCCCACGGGGACATTGAAGGGAAATGGGCAGCCATCCGGTTCAGGAAAAGAAGAGCATAATGCTGGTTTCACATTAAACATTTGGATTTCCGTAAAGGATTAATAACAACCAGTTGGCAAGGGGGACAGGAATCCAACACTCCCATCCATCCTTAATATGAGTATAAATTGGATCAGCTTTTCAGAGTACAATTTGGCATGATCTATGAAACTGAAAAATGTACCTATCCTTTAATCCAGCAATTCCTCTTTTAAGAATTTGCCCTACAGAAATTTTAGCACAGAGCCCAATTATATATGTACAAGGATGTTCACTGTAGCATTGTTTGCATTAGAAAAAAACTGGTAATAACCCAGATGCCTATCAATAAGCGATTGGTTAAATAAATCGTGACACATTCATACTGGAATACTATTCAGTCGTTGAAAAAAAAACGAGGTTCATTTATATGTGGTGGCATTTCCATGTCGTATCTATGATATACTGTTAAGAAGAAAAAGCAAGTTACAGACGCTAGGTATAGTATATCATTTTGGTTCAAAGTAATTACATATTTGTATGTTAAAATATGCATAGAAAAAATGGAAAATATAAACCAAATTTTTTAGAACAGTTATTTCTTGAATTATGGGCAACTTTCTGTTTTATATACTCTTCTGGATTATGTTATATGATGGGGAACTTTCTATATTATACATTTCTGTATTGTTAGAATAATTTACTATGTGCATTTGTTAATTTTTATAATAAAGCAAGACAACAAATATGCTTTTAAAATTTGGATTAAATACCTCCAGATCCTTTATCTACCATCTGAGAAACTGATGCAGGCCAGCTAGACCATAAAGCTCACAGTCTAAACAAGGCTTTCCATGGGCCTGGAGAGCAGTCAGGGGGTACCCAGAGGTCCTGCACAAGGACTCATGTGCAGCAAAGAATTAAATTTACCTAAGGAGAGGTCTGGGCTTCCCAGGTGGCACTAGTGGTAAAAAAAAAAAAAAAACCAAACTTGCCTGCCAATTCTGGTTAGACGTAAGAGACACAGGTTTGATCCCTCGGTCAGGAAGATCCCCTGAAGGAGAGCATAGCAACCCACTCCAGTATTCTTGCCTGGAGAATCTCATGGGCAATGGAGCCTTGCGGGCTACAGTCCATAGCGTGGCAAAGAGTTGGACACAACAGAAGCAACTTAGCATACACACACACACGTGAGGAGAGGTCTGGCCTTTGCCCTCAGCTACTAGAAGGGGATCTCTAGGCCCTTGGAATGGAATGTGTGAGAGCAGTGCCTTTCTTTGCTGGGGCAAGGGGACTTTCCTGGTGGTCCAGTGGTTAAGACACAGCACTTCCAAAGGAAGAGGTTCAGATGCCTGGTTGGAAAAATAAGATTTCCCTATTCCGCATAGTGTTGTTGTTCAATCACCAAGTCATGGCCGACTCTTTGCAGCCTCATGGACTGCAGCACACCAGGCTTCCCTGTCCCTCACCATCTCTCAGAATTTGCCGAAGTTCGTGTCCATTTAGGCAGTGATGCCATCCAGCCATCTCATCCTCTGTCGTCTCTTTCTCCTCCTGCCCCCAATCCCTCCCAGCATCAGGGTCTTTCCCAATGAGTCAGTTGTTCACATCGAGGTGCAGCCAGAAAACAAAACGAAAGATTCAGGTGTGATAATTAAATTCTTCTTGGTTGGGGTTTTGCCCACTGGGCAGCTCTTGGCCACTGGACAGATTTATGATGGGGGCCCTGGGCCATGTGGTATCAGAT
Organism: Budorcas taxicolor; assembly: GCF_023091745.1. Lineage (NCBI taxonomy): Eukaryota > Metazoa > Chordata > Mammalia > Artiodactyla > Bovidae > Budorcas > Budorcas taxicolor. The sequence continues at coordinate 44,898,414 of NC_068920.1, read as the reverse complement.
CTACCTCCAGAAAAGTCTGAAAACTACAAGTGTGCCTCGTAGGCAGTGTGTAATGGAACCCCATTAAAATTCTGGATCCTATGGTCTCGGGTGAACTTCCCTGGTTGGCATTATTCCAAGTGTGTTATCACACGTCCATGGCAAAAAAGTAGTGCTTTGTAGGGAGAGCACATTGGAAGGTCCAAATGTGGTAACTTTCCTGGATCTGTACTTTCTCTCATGGCTGATTAAAATCTATATTCTTTCCTTTAATAAGCTATAACCTTAAGCATCACAGCTTTCAGTGCAGTCTCTGAGTTTAACCAGAAAATCATCAAACCTGAGAGTGGTTTGGGGACCTCTCCTAGGCTTGAAGAAGCAAGAGGAGAAAGCAGTTACTAGAATCTGGAGAGATGTGCTTATACTTAGGAGAAGTGGGAGCTGTGGCCTTGGGCAGAGGAATGCAGATCCTGCCAGCCTACAGCCCAGCAGGAAGGAAACCACAAGAATGAAATCCTCAGCCTCTGTCTCCTCTCACGGCTTGTCTCCCACCTCTGCCCATTGACCAAACCCAATCAGTAGGGAGAGGGCAGGCTGTCCAGGTGATGCAGTCTACACAGGCAAGCCTGCAGGGTACAGGGCAGGGTGGCGGAGGATGGAGAGTGGACTGGAAGCAGAAATGAAGATGCTCAGCACAGCAGGACCACACCATCATGCTCACTCATGCCTGAGTCCTTAGTGTATCGCCTAGTTCCTAGCACCAAGTTAGTACTTAAGCAATATTGCTGTTGAGTGAAGGAATGAGCCCATGAAGAAATAAATTCGTCCCTCACCTAGAGCTCAGGCATATTGGAAGATCAAATGAGACCAGGTACATGAAAACAGTCTATGAACCATCAAGTGGCAAATACATAGAAAAGATTATCATCTTACTCTGATTCTTCTTCCATTTATGAGATCAATCTCCAAAAGGGAATCAGAGCTTTTAGAAGGAGCCAACTGGCTACATTTACCCTCATGGCCAGAGCACCTGCCCCTGAGAGCCCTGTTGATATGAGCTCTGGACCAACTGAGGCATCTCTGCAGAACGAACTCACCCTCTGTCCAGGAGTAGCTTCTGGGGAGAAAACAACTTCACCACAAGGGCACTTATGTTTCCTTTGCTGAGATGAAAATAAAATAATGACATTTTCCAGCAGCAAGATGCTCCCTGTCATACCTGGGGACTAAAGGTTTATTGCGACTTTATTAAAATATATGAGATAAATTGAAGAGCCGTGCTCTCCAACCAGCTGATGGAGCCACTGCCTGCCTGTAGCTGTTTTGGCTTTTGTATTAAGAAAGTTGTCACAAGTAATTTGGACTGGAGCATGTAGTTATAGACTGCCAAATGTTGATTAATTAAGCCGATGTTTGGATTAGTTCTGCCTGATAGTTTCATTAGGAAAAAATGACTGAAAATGTGGAATAAAGGAGCAAGGGAGGAAAAGAAAGCGTCATCCCACAGTGAGACTTAATACGAGGCGATTCACCCTGCATTCATGGATGTGTGCTTATGGATACACACGGGGGTGTCTTTTCAAGTGTTCCAGCAAAGGATGGGTCTATGACTGCAAGAATTACAAGCAGTTAATATGAATTCTACCCTTAAACTCCTTCAGCTCCTATTCTGATACCAACATTGACCTTGACCTCTCTGTGCAACCGCTTCCATGGTGAACTCAATGTTCATTGAACCTTTAGCCACTGAGCCAGAGGCTCCCAGGCTTCTGTGCTGATCATCCATGAAAGCCTGAGGGTAGTCAGGCAAAGCCTGACAGGGAAGACTAGGGGTCCATGTCACCCACCCGGAAGCTGGCAGAAATGCTGAGTAAAGGGCAAGACTCTCAGAGAGACAGGAAGATACTTTTCCCCAGTTTCAAAGGAGGCAACATTGATGAAAATGTGAGCTGACCTCAAATGTCATGGTGCTTTTAGGAAATTGTATTTGAGTTAATCCCTAGCGCATAGAATGAAGGATGAGCATTTTTAGGAGTTTATAAGGATGCCTGTGGTGTTTTGCCCTCATAAATTCATTCATGCAAGCATTAACAGCAAGCATTAATATTCAGCCCTGAGCTGTTCAACTCACAAGAAGAGCAAAAGACATAGTCCTTGCCCTCAAAAATCTTCACTCTGTACATGAAGGTGAGTCTTCTGTTTATGTCTCACTAGCCCCACCTACCCCAACCAACATGCTGGTATTTTCTGACCATGCTGTACTTGTTTCCATTCCTTAAATGCATCGTGCTCTATCTCATTGCCAGGATTTCTCCCACGCTCCTCCCCTGCCTGCAGCGTTTTTCTCCCAACCCCACTATCGCATCTCAGTTCTCCTGGATGATTCATACTCACTCTTCTGGTTTCACTGTAGCTTAAATGTCATTTCTTCCAGGAAGCCTACCTGGATCATAGATGCACAGAGTAGATACAAAGTCTTCATTCCACCTGCGCTTCCCTGATTGTAGGCCTCACCACATCACATTGTTACTGCTTATTTCATTGTCCATCTTCCATCAGTATCATACACACGAGGGAGAGAAGGCATTTGTCTTGATTTCAGTATCCTCAGGGCTTAACATAACATGTAATAGGAGCTAATATGTGGAGATAATGGAATGGAAAGGACTTAAACCAAGAACCTAGATGGTTTCTACCAGGGCAGTTCAGTTCACTTCAGTTGCTTAGTCGTATCCAACTCTTTGCAACCCCATGGGCTGCAGCACACCAGACCTCCCTGTCCATCACCAACTCCCAGAGCTTGCTCAAACTCATGTCCACAGAGTCGGTGATGCCATACAACCATCTCATCCTCTGTCATCCCCTTCTCCTCCTGCCCTCAATCTTTCCCAGCATCAGGGGCTTTCCCAATGAGTCAGTTTTTCACATCAAGTGGCCAAAGTATTGGAGTTTCAGCTTCAGCATCAGTCCTTTCAGTGAATATTCAGGACTGATCTCCCTTAGGATGGACTGGTTGGATCTTTGGTGTCTTCTCCAACACCACCGTTCAAAAGCATCAATTCTTTGGCACTCAGCTTTCTTCATAGTTCAACTCTCATATCCATACATGACTACTGGAAAAGCCATAGCTTTGACTAGACAGACCTTTGTTGGTAAAGTAATGTCTCTGCTTTTTAATATGCTGTCTAGGTGGTTCATAGCTTTTTTTCCAAAGAGCAAGGTCTTTTAATTTCATGGCTGTAGTCACCATCTGCAGTGATTTTGGAGCCCAAAAAGATAGTTTGTCATTGTTTCCCCATCTATTTGCAGTGAAGTGATGGAACCGGATGCCATGATCTTAGTCTTCTGAATGTTGAGCTTTAAGCCAACTTTTTCACTCTCCTCTTTCACTTTCATCAAGAGGCTCTTTAGTTCCTCTTCACTTTCTGCCATAAGGGTGGTGTCATCTGCATATCTGAGGTTATTGATATTTCTCCCAGCAATCTTGCTTCCAGCTTGTGCTTCTTCCAGCCCAGCGTTTCTCATGATGTACTCTGCATATATGTTAAATAAGCAAGGTGATAACATGCAGCCTTGACGCACTCCTTTCCCGATTTGGAACCAGTCTGTTGTTCCATGTCTGGTTCCAACTGTTGCTTCAGACTTCTAACTGCTGCATACAGATTTCTCAGGAGGCAGGCCAGGCGGTCTGGTATTTCCATGTCTTTAAGAATTTTCCACAGTTTGTTGTGATCCACACAGTCAAAGGCTTTGAAATAGTCAGTGCAGCAAAAGTAGATATTTTTCTGGAACTCTCTTGCTTTTTTGATGATCCAGCAGGTGTTGACAATTTGATCTCTGGTTCCTCTGCCTTTTCTAACTCCAGCTTGAACATCTGGAAGTTCACAGTGCAAATAGTGAAAAACTTGGCAAGCCATCTCCCTTTCTCGATATCTATTTCCTCATATGTAAAATGAGAATAAAAGAGAGGATGGTCATCTCACATCCATTAATGTCCAAGACTGAGGTCCCAGCTGATTGGTTGGCCAAGTGGGTATTCCCTTGCTCCCTCGCTGCCACCCTGGAAGCAACATGCTGGACCAGAGAGGATGATGTCCCAAGGAGAGGTCTCTGTTGAAATCAAGAACAGTTGAGTATATGTGAATATTCCAAACTCATCTCTCCCTACTTCCTAAGCTCTTGGGGGTAAGAGTTAGAAGTCTTTGTCAATTGCCAAAACTGGAACAGAAGTATTATTGGTAAGGCAATCCAAAAATATATACATGTCAGTGCCGTACAGCAGTCAGTGTCCAGATGAATAAAATTCTGCTCTGACCTGAAGAGGACAGTGAAAGTGAAGTCGCTCAGTCATGTCCGACTCTTTGGGACCCCATGGACTGTAGCCTACCAGGCTCCTCCATCCATGGGATTTCCCAGGCAAGAATTCTGGAATGGGTTGCCATTTCCTTCTCCAGGAGATCTTCCCAACCCGGGAATTGAACCAGGTCTCCTGCATTGTAGGCAGAGGCTTTACTGTCTGAGCCACCAAGGAAGTCCTTTGAAGAGGACATGCTATCATATATGAGATAAGTATAAGATAGGTATAGATAGAGATTGGAGAAGGCAATGGCACCCCACTCCAGTACTCTTGCCTGGGAAATCGCATGGACGGAGGAGCCTAGTGGGCTGCAGTCCACGGGACCGCTAAGAGTCGGACACGACTGAGTGACTTCCCTTTCACTTTTCACTTTCATGCTTTGGAGAAGGCAATGGCAACCCACTCCAGTGTTCTTGCCTGGAGAATCCCAGGGACAGGGGAGCCTGGCGGGCTTCCGTCTATGGGGTTGCACAGAGTCGGACACGACTGGCGCGACTTAGCGGCAGCAGCAGCAGAGACAGGGATATGGCTACAGACACAGATGAGCTTCACCGGTGGCTCAGTGATACAGAATCCGCCTGCGATGCAGAAGACTTGGGTCCACTTCCTGGGTTAAGAAGATTCCCCTGGAGAAGGAAATGGCAACCTGCTCTAGTATTCCTGCCTGGAAAATCCCATGGGCAGAGGAGCCTGGTGAGCTGCAATGCATGGGGTCGCAAAAGAGTTGATCATGACCGAGAGACTAAACAACAACATGGATATAGATATAGACATATGATATAGACAGAACTGTAGGCTAAGGATAGATATAGATGTAACTGTAGGCTGGATGAAGCACAAGCAGGAATCAAGACTGCTGGAAGAAATATCAATAACCTCAGATATGCAGATGACACCACCCTTATGGCAGAAAGTGAAGAGGAGCTAAAGAGCCTCTTGATGAAAGTGAAAGAGGAGAGTGAAAAAGTTGACTTAAAACTCAACATTCAGAAAACGAAGATCATGGCCTCTGGTCCCATCACTTCACGGCAAACAGATGGGAAAACAATGGAAACAGTGGCAAACTTTATCTTTTTGGGCTCCAAAATCACTGCAGATGGTGACTGCAGCCTTGAAATTAAAAGATGCTTGCTCCTTGTAAGAAAAGCTATGACCAACATAGACAACTTATTAAAAAGCAGAAATATTACTTTGCCGACAAAGGTCCGTCTAGTCAAAGCTATGGTTTTTCCAGTAGTCATGCATGGATGTGAGAGCTGGACTATAATGGATAAGAAAGCTGTGATACATATACATAATGGAGTATTACTCAGACATTAAAAAGAATACATTTGAATCAGTTCTAATCAGGTGGATGAAACTGGAGCTGATTATACAGAGTGAAGTAAGCCAGAAAGAAAAACACCAATACAGTATACTAACGGATATATATGGAATTTAGAAAGATGGTAGTGATAACCCTGTATGCGAGACAGCACAAGAGACACAGATGTATAGAACAGTCTTTTGGCCTCTGTGGGAGAGGGAGAGGGTGGGATGATTTGGGAGAATGGCATTGAAGCATGTATAATATCATATAAGAAATGAATCGCCAGTCTAGGTTTGATGCAGGATACAGGATCCTTGGGGCTGGTGCACTGGGATGATCCAGAGGGATGGTATGGTGAGGGAGGTGGGAGGGAGGTTCAGGATGGGGAACACGTGTGCACCCGTGGCAGATTCATGTTGATGTATGGCGAAACCAATACAATATTGTAAAGTAAAAAAATAGTAATAAAATAAATTTTTTTTAAAAGGAAAATAAATAAAAAATAAAGAAAGCTGAGTGCTGAAGAATTGATGCTTTTAGACGGTGATGTTGGAGAAGACACCAAAGATCCAACCAGTCCATCCTAAGGGAGATCAGTCCTGAATATTCATTGGAAGGAATGATGCTGAAGCTGAAACTCCAATACTTTGGCCACATGATGTGAAAAACTGACTCATTGGAAAAGACCCTGATGCTGAGAAAGATTGAGGGCAGGAGGAGAAGGGGATGACAGAGGATGAGATGGTTGTATGGCATCACCGACTCTATGGACATGAGTTTGAGCAAGCTCTGGGAGTTGGTGATGTACAGGGAGGCCTGGTGTGCTGCAGTCCATGGGGTCACAAAGAGTCAGACACAACTGAGCGACTGAACTGACTGATAGGCTAAGAAGATCTGCAATACTTGCTAGCAGGCTGGAGGAAGTTAGTTGGCCAGTAAGCTGGTAACCTTGGACTTCAGTCTCAAAAAAGCAAATCCTCTTCCTTTCTCCCCCCTCTCCAGCTACTTTCATTTTTCCCGTCCAGGAGGACCTCAGTGGCACTCCACGGACACTTCATATAAGGGAGATGGACCTCGACCTCGGTGGCGGGTTCCTTCACATCTCATCTGCCCCCTCACTGCTCTCTGGATCCCTTGCTGCTCACTCAGTTTCTAACAACTGCCTGTTCCTTCTTTGCTCTCCCAGTGAAGTCTAGTTGGATTATTCCCATTCCAAGGTGTAATTTGCCACAGAGTTTTGTGGGGAGGACTTGGATGAATGAACAATTAAGGACTGTAATTCCTATGCAGTTTCACCGGCTTTAAAGCAGTCAGGAGTATGACGCTCTCCACGTCCACAACCCCCTGGAACCGCACCTCCTCTACAGTTTCTAATAAGAAAAAAAACATTAACAGTGAAAACCCATCTTTCAAAGCCAGCTGATACAATAGCAACGTTTTATTTGAAAGAAAAATAAAGATATAATACAAGTGGCAAGCATAAGCTATCCTCAAGGTCTAAAAGTTCTCCAGGCACAAATGCTAACAAAAATAACTTAGCAACAGCCCAGGCCCTGACCTGCTTTTTCTCTGGAACTCGTCTCCTCTACAAGAGAAGCAGAGAGCACTAAGTTCTTTTCTCTGTATTATTTCACTCTCATCTCCTATGAACCTAATAAAGCTGCTCAGCACACCTAGAGACGGGCAGATGTGCCCTCCCGGGCCATCTACAAATGAGCAAGGCCAGGAGAGCAGAGGCGTTTCCTTCCTTCTCTACCCTGGAGGGCGAGTCTGGTTATGTGAGCAGAGAGACTTGGTTAAACTCCGTTAACCTGTTGTTTAGTTGCTGTCTTGTCTGACTCTTTGTGACCCCATGGACTGTAGCCCACCAAGTTCCTCTGTCCATGGGATTCTCCAGGCAAGAATATGGGAGTAGGGTTGCCATTTCCTCCTCCAGGGGATCTGCCCAACCCAGGGATCGAGCCCACGTCTCCTGCACTGGCAGGCGCATTCTTTACCGCTGAGCCACCAGGGAAGGCCTCCGTCACAAGCTTGCTATTAATCAGCACCCGAGGGGAGAGTGAGAGTCTCTAGCATCCCCACTAAGTGTCTTTGAGTGTAATGCAAGTTTACCTGTAACAGCAGGTGAGCACATACGTGTGTATGGCTTTCCTGGTCACACAGTCGTGGCATAAGGATTAGGTGTGTGGGCAACGGAGTCAGACAGACCTGGGTTTGAATTCTGGCTCCCTTGCTCCTCTTGGGGCTTTCCTGGGCTGCGTGCTGTGTGCTTAGTTGCTGAGTCATGTCTGATTCTTTGCAACCCTGTGGACTCTAGCCCACCAGACTCCTCTGTTCATGAATTTTTTCAGGTGAGAATACTGGAGTGGGTTGTCATTTCCTCCTCTGGAGGATCTTCTCAACCCAGGGATCAAACTCACCTCTCCTGAGTCCCTTGCATTGCAGGCTGATTTGTTACTGGCTGAGCCATCGGGGAAGCCCCTTTCTGGACTGAGGTCACCAGAAGCAGAGCCTGGTTCCAGGATTTGAGGATTGTGTAGGAGTGACCCCAGGAGAACATGGAGTGGACTGGGAGAGGGAGATAAGGAAAGAGAAAGCTGGTAGGAGTCTCTGCAGGGGGCAGGCCACCACTGGGGACAGCTAGGCTCTCCCCCAGTGGGGACCTCTGGGAGAGGTGGCCCATGCCTCAGTCACCTTCCAGACAGAGGAGAAAGCTGGGGTATTTTCCCACCAACTCCCATGCTGCACGGATTGCAAGCTGCTCCCAGGTGTTAAACCTAAGCCCAGACCACACAGGCTTCCTCACCAAGAGCTCGCAGAGAAAGCCATCAGTGTGTTAGAGAAAGATGCAAAAGCATGTAATATACATTTGCATGAATTCAAAATCGTGATACCTTTGTGTATATTAGAAAAAGCAGGTAAACCATCATGCATATACTGATTACGAAGTCTGAAGCTTAATGAAGAGAGTTTCCCTGAGAGAGCTTCAGGATACGGTTTTCAAACCCATAACCTTGGGTAGACAACCTAAAGCCTGAGCATCTTCTGGGCTCCCCAACTCCTGGATCCAGCGAAGTCAGTGCCTAAGTCCTGAGCCGTAGCATCTCACCTGCTCTGAGTGACAAAAGAGTAAGGCAGATCTGGATTTGGGTCTACAGATGACCCACTAGCTGTAGGACCTCAGGGTTCCAGCCTGCTGAGCTCCAATGTACTCACGTCTAGTCCAGCAAGGATCCATTCAGATTTCTTAGAGATATGGTAGGAATTGAATTTAGGGAGCTGTTTGCAGTGGACATGCAGATAGACAGCCTGGAGGAATGAAGACCACCTGTTCTCTGCCCCTGGCCCTTGGGCCACCCCACCCCCCAGGGCTCAGAGCACTGCCAGCCTCTTAGCCAACCTTCACTGTCTCCATTAATTTGTTAAACCCCCAAGAACAGGGGGCTTTCCTGATGACTCAGACAGTAAAGATTCTGCCTGCAGTGTGGGAGACCCAGGTTTGATCTCTGGGTCAGGAAGATCTCCTGGAGAAGGGAATGGCAACCCACTCCAGTATTCTGGCCTGGAGAATCCAATGGACAGAGGAGCCTGATGGGCACAGTCCACAGGGTCAGAAAGAGTCAAACACGACTGGGCAACTAACACACCCGAGGATGGGGGGTTCCAGTCCCGTCTGCACCAAGAGGCATTGTCATTGCCCTGAACTAGGATCCTCCCTGTGATGCTGTGTCCCCAGAACAACGAGAAGATAGCCAACTTGGGGAGCAGGGACAGCCGCTGGAGAGGCCCCCACACACTTGGGCCAGGTTTCATGAACTCATTCATATATCTTGGTCCCAACCTGGCAACATTTCTGTATCATTCTTCCCGTAGGCAGTTGAAATCAGCTCCGCTGCATTGGTGCTTCTTCAGCAGGAAGCAATGGTTAAATCAAGGAGAAAAACTCTAAAAGGGAATGGTCTCCTTCTGTCCCTCTTTCTCTCTCTTACACACACACACACACAGACACACACACACACGCGCGCGCGCGCACACACACCACTGGGGTGAAGAGAGAGGCAGTAACAGACAGAACAGGCAGAGAAAGGGAGAACGGAAGGGAAAGGAAACAGGAGAAGGGGCGCATGGGCTCTGGCAGCGAGGAGGCCTGGAAAGATAGGACGGGGAGTCGGGAAGGTGAGGCGTGGAGGTGTGAGGTCTTTAGAGGGAGATGGGGCGGAGGCAGCCAGCTGTGCAGGAAAATGAGGCAGCCCCGAGGGGACCATGTACAGTCTGCAGCGTCAACACCCCAGGTGGTAATAATGGCAGGGTGTGTGCGCAGGTGCTGGTCATGTGTGTGTGCGCGTGCCTCTGGATAAGTGTGCACCGATGAGTGTTACCAGCACAGAAACAGCACAGACACAAAGGGAGGAAAATGCAGGTGGCCTGGGCACCGTTCAGGGTCTGTTGAGGGACATCTTCCCCTCCAAAGGAGGGGGGACCTCTTCTCAGAGACTCTCCCTGCCTCGTCAGTACTTGCTGAGTGAAATTTTTTGTGTTTGTTTCTGTCTTTCTATGCCTCCACGGCATGTGGGATTTTAGTTCCCTGACCAGGGATGGAACCTGCGCCCTCTGCGATGGAAGCGTGGAGTCTTAACCACTGGACTGCCAGGGAATTCCCTCTGAGCAGAGGTTGAGTGCTGCAGCCTGCTCCTTTCCAAGCCAGACTGCAGGCGGGACGGTAAATGCAGATGTGGCCCTCCTACCCACCCCTCTCACTTTACTGCCATCCCTGCAAAACCAGCCGTTAGTGAAAAAGTTCCAGGTTGCTCGCCCGGAGCCCTGGGACTCGGAGCCATGCTTCTGTCTCGGGGTTGCTGCCTTTTTCCTTTTCCCCAAGTTAAATTACTTATGTTCAGACCTTCACTTCCCAGCTATACTGAAGGCCCCTGGAGTGCACACCCCATCTATTATTTATCTTTGTTTCCCCTCTAGTGCCCAGCACCGTACCAGGAGCTCCATGAATGTTTGTTAAATAAATGGGTGGCATAGTGGGTCCATCACGTGCCCCGTGTGCAGAAGGGGCTACAGGGTCTCCACACACACAACATGCTGTGCTTTTCCTCCTCCTTTCTGTCCTTCTTTCCTTCCTTCTTCCCTCCCTCCCTCTCCCAGAATTTATCAAGCCTCTAGAAAAGTGCTGGTTTCCCAGATGGCGCTAGTGTTAAAGAGCCTGTCTGCCAATGCAGGAGATGTAAGAGGTGCCAGTTTGATCCCTGGGTCGGGAAGATCCCCTGGCAGCCCACTCCAGTATTCTTGCCTGGAGCATCCCATGGACAGAGGGGCCTGGCAGGCTACAGTCCACGGGGTCGCAAAGAGTCGGACACGACTGAGCGACTTAGCACACACGTACTAGGAGTGTGCTAGATGACGCTTCTGGGGCTGAAAGTGACCCATGCCCTTGGTTCCTTTCACTTTCTATATCCAGTTCGGGTATATGTCCTGATACCTTTAAAGGACTGGAAAGGATGTGGATGCCTCCAGTGTGTGTCCAGGGGCGGATAAAGGAGGTCACATCCACTAATGGGCAAGATAAGCACCGGCTAGTAAGCTTCAAGCTCCTCAGGGATCTCAAGATAAAAGTTACTGACCTGCTATTTTTGATTTCCCATAAAAAAGAAAGACTGAAGGGAGTGAGGAAGAAGGCAAAAAGAGGGAGGGAAGAAGAGGTGGGAGGAAGGAAAGATAGAGAGGGAGGGAGAAAGCAATCCAAAGCACCAGACAGCATCAAGGGCGAGTCCTGGGAGGAGCTCCCCAAGAGACAGGGATGCTTACAGAATTCCAGGCGTCTCATGTTATTTTATTTGCATGTGTGTGTGTGTTTAAAATCAAAGAATTTAATTCATTTCTTTGTTGTTGAAGAAGTTATATTTGTTATAGACAACATTTGTGAGTAACACCAAAATTAATGCTAATCAACTATTTTTATTGTTTTAGGACAAAGGTAATTCTTTTTTTTTATTTAAATTTATTTATTTTAATTGGAGGCTAATTACTTTACAATATTGTATTGGTTTTGCCATACATCAACATGAATCTGCCACGGGTGTATACGTGTTCCCAATCCTGAACCCCCCTCCCACTTCCCTCCCTGTACCATCCCTCTGGGTCATCCCAGTGCAACAGCCCCAAGCATCCTGTATCCTGCATCGAACTGAACTGGTGATTCATTTCTTATATGATATTATACATGTTTCAATGCCATTCTCCCAAATCATCCCGCCCTCTCCCTCTCCCACAGAGTCCAAAAGACTGTTCTATACATCTGTGTCTCTTTTGCTGTCTCGCATACAGAGTTATTGTTACCATCTTTCTAAACTCCATATATATGTGTTAGCATACTGTATTGGTGTTTTTCTTTCTGCCTTACTTCATGTTCTTTTCCATTTAATTTCCCAACAGCTCCACGAATGCGGTATTATTGGACACCAGTGTAGCAACAGGCTGTGAGAGGTGACTGCCAGGTGCAGTTGGAGTCATCTAGGAAGAAAAAGGGAGGGTGTCCTTGACCATGGCAACCAGCAGTGCCCATGACCCAGTCCTGCAGACAGTCCCAACCCGAGTCAGCCTCCTCTGATCTGCAGTGGCCTGCCTCCTGGTCACAGGACGGACAGACCCTCAGAATTTCCCTTTTGCGGTTCAGGACTGACAGCCACGCCCTGCCTGCCTCTCTCCAGTTCAGCCAGTTCCTAAGTCAAACAGCTGATTCCTCTGAGCCATCTCAGCAGGTGGTCACACAGGGGACGGAGGACAGGCCTGCCTCTGGGGCTCTGGGTACTGATCTTGCAAAGGCATGTCAAGCAGGCAGGCCTCAAAGGCGTCTCGGGGATTCAGTGTGGGGTCATTTAGCCTTTCGTCCTTGGTGACCCTCAGCCTGTGGAGTCTGAGCAGACACCTGCAGGAAACCTGCGCCTGCCGCCCAGTCCCCAACACTGCCTGCAGCAGCCTGGAGCCTGTTCACAGTGGCCCTCAGCAAAGTCATCTCTCACAGACCAAATCACCTGCAGGAACTTCCTCATTCTGGGGGATCCATAATGTGTTGTCCTAAATGTTCCAGTGGCTTGTCTGTCATTTAAGGTCTTGCCTGCTCCAGCCCTATCACACAACATCCTTATCCTCTCCAAATCACAGCCTGACTCAGCACAAAGACAAAAATCTCTTTCATCTCCTAATGGGCTGATGGGAACACTGGACCTTTATTTGACAAGTTGGGACCATTCACACTGAGCCTCATTCTCATTCTATTTTGATGTCTAAGAGCATAGGTGGTAGTTTTGGAGGAACTGGATTCTGCCACAAATGTCTTGACACTTATCCACTCATCTCCTCATCTGTGAAGCAGGTTTATTGGCTTACCTCTCATGTTTATTGGTTTATTTCTCTTGTGGTGGTTGTAAGAATGAAATGTGATAATAAGGCTCACAAGCTGCCCACTCAGTGCAACAGCCTGACACTGAGTAGGCTGGTGTCCATTTCCTGATCCCCAGAGCCCACGAATATGTCACCTTACATGGGAAAAGGGACTTTGTAGATGTGATAAAGTTGAGGATCTTGTGATGGAGAGACCCTCCTGGATGAATATTCTGGCGAGTTCCCGGTATTCATAAGGGTCCTGATAAAAGGGAGGCAGGAAAGTCAGAGACCGAGAAGATGTAACAACAGAAGCAGAGGTCTGGGTGATCTGAGGAAGGGACCAGGAGCCAGGGCTAGAAGATGAAAAGGCAAGGAATTAGGCTCTCCCTGCTGCTGCTGCTGCTAAGTCACTTCAGTCGTGTCCAACTCTGTGGGACCCCATAGACGGCAGCCAACCAGGCTCCCTCGTCCCTGGGATTCTCCAGGCAAGAACACTGGAGTGGGCTGCCATTTCCTTCTCCAACGCATGAAAGTGAAATGTGAAAGTCGCTCAGTCCTGTCCGACTCTTAGCGACCCCATGGACTGCAGCCTCCCAGGCTCCTCCGCCCATGGGATTTTCCAGGCAAGAGTACTGGAGTGGGGTGCCATTGCCTTCTCAGCAGAGCCTCTGAAAGGCGCTCAGCCCTGCTGACACCCTGATTTCAGGCTTCTGCCCTCCAGAACTGTAAGATGATACATTTGTGTTGTTATCAGCCACCAGGTGGGTGATAACTTGTTACAGCCCCAGTAGGAAACTAACAGAGGGCTACTTATTAGGTTTCCTTTCCAATGAAGGCAGGCTTCCCTCATGGCTTAGATGGTAAAGAATCCACCTGCAATGAGGGATACCTGGGTTGGGAAGATCTCCTGGAGAAGGGAACGGCTACCCACTCTAGTGTTCCTGCCTGGGACGTGATTGAGGGACTAATATCTTCACTTTCCAGTGAAGGCAGTGGCGCCATGAGCTGTTTTCCAGTGATGGCCCCTGGAACATTCCCCGAGTCTGATCAGTATCTCTTGATGTGGAAACCCTTTTACTGGGTCAATTTTGTTCAGGACTGTTAGATTACCAGGACCGCATCTCAAAGTTCTCTGTAACTGGTACCATGCCCTGCACAGAATACCCCACCAGGGGCTTCCTGAAAGGTATGGAGGCAGCTGGTCTCGGTGTGAGTCCGGGGTCTCCTGCTTAACTCACTGTGACCTTGGGCAAATCATGTAACTTATTTGAGCCCCCATTTCTTTATCAATAAATGAGGATCATGCCACCTGATGTGTAAACTATGAATACTAAGCCAGCTCTGCAAATGGATGGGATCATCATCCATTTTCCTTTCAACTTCATGTGTTCAAGTGTGTCCATGCGTGCCCTCACTTTCCACAATAACTCAGTGGTGAACCTGACTCAGCACAAATACAAAAATCTACTTCTCCTATTTGACTGATGGGGACAATGGGCCTTCTTTTGACAAACTGGGACCCTACTGACTTAATTGTAGAGCAAGTGGGTGAGTCTAAATGGTTCCTAGGGGCTCCATCATCCTTCTGTTCACCCTTTGTTCAACGCTTACTGACAGCTCACCAAGCATCAAGGCTGCAGAATAAACACAGAATAGCCCTTGCCTTCGGGACACATGCTGTCTAACTGGGGCAAAAATCTCTACAGTGCTGTGGGGTCTGTGATGGGACGGAAAATGCCAGAGTCACGATGCACATGAGCTGTGAATATTCTGCAAAGGAATAAAAACATCTTGCACCTTAGGGGTGGAAGGCCACGGGAAAGGGCCGGCTAGACCTCTCCTGGTGCGTTCCCCTGCATCCTAACAACACGAAGGTTCTTCCTGTCCTGCAGACCTCTAGGGAAAGGTCTGTGTGTGGTCGTTCCAGGAGCGGTCTCCTAACAACAGACCCTAGAACATTCTCTGGGTCTGACCAATATCGTCTGACTTGAAACCCTTTTTCTGGGTCAATTCTGTTAAAAATTCTAACTTTCCCTTTTGGGGAGGTCAGATTAAAAAGTAGATGGGAGAAGGGGTGATGAGCAGTGACAGATGGAAATGAAAAGGGGCCTCAGGGAGCAAGGGGCTTCTGGAGCTTTCTCCCAGGACACTTCTGAGCACAGCAGTGTGCTGCAAACAAGGCATCACAGCTAAAACTTGGATTGCCTTGGATTGCCTTGGATTGCCTTGGATTGCCTCCCAGAAAGGACATTCCTTTGACCCAGTGGCCTCTGTCCTCCCAGGCTCTGGAGTCCATGAAGGGCCCAGCAAAGGCCCCCTGGGGTAAGGCATCCTGGCAGGACCCAGCTCCCTCCCATTCTAGGTGAGGGATAGATTTCCCAGGGTAGGACCCGAGACAGCTAGGGTCAGGCCTTCCACTAAGCACCCTCCAATTTGCAGCTCCTGACAATCCTAGCTGAGAAGGAGCAGCCTCATTATGTAGGAAAGCATTCTGGCTCTTCAATAACACGTACCTGGCTTTCCATCTCTGATGGAGAACAGCACCACCGGATCAAGGAAGTCTCATGAGGTGGGTTGGAGGACACCAGAGTTCTTGGTCAGCTGAGGGGTAAGCCGTTCAGCAGACCTTGCTGTGTATTCTGCTATAGCCCAGGCGCAAGGCCAGGCACCAGGCCAGGCACTGAACCACGTGGAATCATAAGGGATAGTCCCTAGTGTTACGGCACTCACAGGATAATACAACCATATATTGATCTGACATCCCCAGCAACCACCAGGGATATAAAACACAAGGAAGATATGATCCCTGCCTTTGAAGAGCTTGCACACTAGTTCATTCATTCATAAAGTATTATTCGTGTACCTGTTGTGGGAGGTCCTGGGTTAGGTCCTGGGACTCCTAGCTGAATTACTAATAGTAGCTTCAAGGAGCTCACATTCTCCTGGTGCCGCCTGAACTGCCAGGTCTGGGTCTGGGGTGGAATTCTGGCATCCTTGGACTCTAGAGGTCGTCTAGTTCACCCTTCCATTCACTGTGGGACTGTGGGTGGCCGTGGAACACCTCTGGCCAATGAGATTAATTGGAAGTTGTTGGGTGGCTCTTCTGGGAAAGCTTGTGCTAAAAAGGCAAACTCAGTAGGCATGCCTGCTTAGCTATAGGCTGCCCTGCTTAGAATACAGATGTGACATCTGGAAACACAGCAGCCATCTTGTGATGCTGAGCTTAAATGCCTCAAAAAGAAGAAAGGGGACTTCCCTGGTGGTTCAGTGGCTAAGACTCCACGCTCCCAACGCAGGGAGGCCGGGTTTGATCCCTGGTCAGGGAACTGGATCCCGCATGCCACAGCTAAGACACAACTCAGCCAAATAAATAAATAAATGTTAAAAAAAAAAAAAAAGGCAGAGAGACAGAAGGGACTTGGTTCTAATGGCAACAATGATATACCTTTGAACAACCAAACAAGCCCCAGGTGGACCCTTTGTTTACATGCTAAATGCTTTATATAAAAAACCTTATAAAACCTATAAGGGAGTTACTGTAATTATCCCCATTTTACAAATGAGAAAACAGAGACACAGAGACAGGAAGTACCAAGTCCATCTAGGACTTCTGGCTCTACAGCCCACCCTTTTAATTAACCACCATGGCTCTCATTACAATAAATGTCCCCCACAATCCTAACCTCTTGTTTGTGTTTCAAAAATCACCTGTTTGGTAACACTTAGGCTGCCAGCCCCTTGTCCCCACCAGCAGAACGTATTGTCCTGCCCTCTCTGTGATGGCATGTACAGCTTCACTGGACTCTGCGAATGACACAGTACCTGGGTATTTGTGTGGCTGTGCCTCCCACTGGGCTGAGAGATGCTTCCTCAAGATCCGGGATGAACTAAGGTGAGTGTATATGGACAGGAGCCTCCCCATCTATGTATGAGTGTGAGTGCTGAAAAGCAATGGCCTGTACCAGACATCCAGAGAAGGCAATGACACCCCACTCCAGTACTCTTGCCTGGAAAATCCCATGGATGGAGGAGCCTGGTGGGCTGCAGTCCATGGGCTCACTAAGAGTTGGACACAACTGAGCGACTTCCCTTTCACTTTTCACTTTCAGGCATTGGAGAAGGAAATGGCAAGCACTCCAGTGTTCTTGCCTGGAGAATCCTAGGGACGGGGGAGCCTGGTGGGCTTCCGTCTATGGGGTCACACAGAGTTGGACACAACTGAAGTGACTTAGCAGCAGCAGCAGCAGTACCAGACACCCCTGCATTCTGCCTGTGCAGGGAAGCTGTCTCCTGAATGCACGGATGAATGAATGGTCAGCTGAAGGAGCAAGCAGATGAAAGAGTGAATGACTATACGACAAATGACTATCTGAACGAATAAACAGCACAGAGGTGGTATACCCACCTGAATGCCCTCCAGAACCCTTCCCTGAGAGGGCTGGGGACAGGAGCTCTACTGTCACAATCGCTAGTCAGTAGAACAGAGGCTCCCAGTTTTCACCAGGATCACCTGCAGAAACAGATGGTTCAAAACATAGAACAAAATAATAGCTAACACTCCTCAATTCCTCCCTATATGTCAGGCACCTTCCTGAGCCCTTTCATATCCTAATGCATGTATCCTCACTCTCTTGGGTAGGTATTATTGTTATCCACACTTGACAGGTGGAAAAGTTGAGGCACGGAGCGTTTAAGTCACTGGTCCAAGGTCAGCCAGCTGGTAAGTGGTGGACCTCAGATTTGAACCAGGCGGTCTGGCCCCAGAGCCCACCCTCATAACCCTACACAATACTGTATCTGTACTGTTTTTTTCACTCCCCTGTACCGCACAGGTGTTGCAAAGTGATTTCTGGGCACACTAGGTAAAGCTTGGAGGAATGTTTGAGGCAATAATACTTAGAAAAAGTGAACCTTTCAAAGGTGTTCAGGAGAAGGCTGTCAAAGCCCCAATTTGCAGCTCAGCCCATGGTGACAGGCTCAGTTAGGGATGCAGGGAGGGTCTTTGTCCCCTCATCACCCTCGTCATTGTCATGCAGCCCTCCCTGGAGTCCAGGATGGAGGAGGAAACTCTGGCTGGCCATGCTCTCCAAATCTGTCTCCTGAGCCCCAGACAGGGGAATGCGGAGGGCAGCCCACTGCCCACCCTATGGCACTCCAGCCAGAGACCTTCCGGAGTGAGGGGAGAGACGGGAGCAGCCCACCCTCCCCCACTGTGGTGCGCCAGGGTGGCCCAGGGACCGCAGGTGTCCCTGCTGTGGCTCCAGGTCAGGCAGTGGAGGAGATGATGTGTGGTTCTCTTGAGGCCCCCTGAGTGCAGAAATGTTTAAAAGCCTTAAATAAATTCCCGTCTAATTTCCATTAGCTCCCATCTCCAGCTCAGGCTCTCAGCTGGAGCATGAAATGAGCAGGCGGGGTTTCTCCTGCCAACACATCTCCTCCATGAGCCCCAGGGGACCCACTCCATGACCTAGCGGGGCTTTTCCATCTCAAATATCTATGGCTCCAGCCTCTCCCTCCCGGGCATGCTGACCTCCCTGGGCCGAGCTCTCCATCCTGGCCCCAGCCTCGCTCAGGCTGCCTCCCCAGCCTCTGCATCCTCCCCAAAGTGGACTCGAGTTCCTAACACATCTGGCCTGCCAGGAGTTGACTGAGGGCTGCCTTTCCTTCCTCGTGGTCTCAGCTCTTTCCCTCTCTCCAAGAGTCCTCCATCACCCATGTCCCTCAGGCCCCCGCATGAGAGAACAGCCCTCCCACCTGGCTCTTCCTGCCCTTCTAACCACAGCCTGGCCCGACACTCACCAGCCTCATCAGCTCCATCCGAGTCGTACACTCCACACACACGGCTGCCTCTGGGCCTTCGCACCTGGCGTGCCCTCGACCTGCATGGCTCTCCCAGACCCCCAGGCCCCCTTGCTTTGGTTCACTCCGTCTCTGCTCGGATATTACCTCCCCAGACAGGCATTTCCTGGCCACCACCACCACCCACCACAGCTGCCTTATCTTTCTGTGGCACATACCACATCCTGACATATTATATTTTTTACTGACTACAACACATATGACCTATACACGTATCATGTGTGTATTTTATTATTGCCTGTCGACTTTACTAGAGCATCATCCCCATGGGGGCGTGCGCAGGTCTGCACTCAGCACCCAGAGCAGTGCCTTGCACACAGCAGATGATTTGTTTGTTGAATGAACACGAGTAAAGGAAAGGATGGGTGAATGTGTTAATCCATTCCTGGGGAAGTCGAGCCAGGTTGCTAAGAAAGCTACTTAGGGACTGGATAGCCTAGAGTTAGCTTTCTGAGCCAGATAGACTCTTGGAGATCAGGGTGGCGCAGTCTAGGTTTGGAGCCTGAACGTAGGAGCCAGGTAGCTGGGCTTCCAGTCCCAGCTCTCCACCTTCTGACTCTGTGACCTCGGGCAAGTCGCTGAACCTTTCTGTGCCTCAGTTCCCACAAACGCTACGCTCTTATAAGACAGCAAGCTTGCTTGACCAATGTTTTCGTGTGTTCCTGCTGCTCCACCTACCAGCCATTGCCCTGCCTCTCTCCCACTCCTTAGGCCTCCCCATCCCCTGAGACACAACAGACCAATTATTAGACCACTTAATTAGACCAATTAATAACTCTACAGTGGCCTTTAACTGTGCAAGTGAAAAGAGAGTAGTATGTCTCTTACTTTAAATCAAAAGCTAGAGGTGATTACATTTAGTAAGAAAGAAAGAGTTAGTTGCTCAGTCGTGTCTGACTCTTTGCAGCCCCATGGACTTAAAGCCTGCCAGGCCCCTGTGTCCATGGAATTCTTTCAGCAAGAATACTGGAGTGAGCTACCATTCCCTTCTCCAGGGGATATTCCCAACCCAGTGATCGAACCCAGGTAACCTTAACCCTAACCCTAACTTAGTAAGAAAGACATGTCAAAAGCAAAGATAGGCCGAAAGCTAGGGCTCTTGCCCCAGTTAGCCAGGTTGTAAATGTAAAGGACAAGTTAAAGGAAACTAAAGGTGCTTCTCCAATGAACGCACGAATGTTACCATGTGTGTGTGAAAGAGCCTTATGGCTGATACGGGGAAAGTTGGAGTAGTCTCAACAGGAGATCAGACTAACCGCAACAACCCTCAAGCCAAAGCCTGATGCAGAGAAAAGCCCTGACTCTCTTCAATTACATGAAGACTGAGCGGGGTGAGGAAGATACAAAAGACAAGTTTGAAGCTAGCAGCCGTTGGTTTAAGGAAATAAGCCCACTCTGCAACATAAAAGTGCAAGGTAAGAAGCAAGTGCTGATGCGGAAGCTGCAAGTTATCCAGAAGGTCTAGAGAATCGACGAAGGCGGCTTCACTAAACAACAGATTTTCAGTGTCGATGAAACAAGCTGCTGGAGGAAGATGACGTCCAGGACATTCGTGACTAGAGTTGCTCTTGTTGCTGTTCAGTTGCTAACTCGTGCCTGAGTCTTTGCGACCCCATGGACTGGAGCACGCTAGGCTTCCCAGTCCTCCACTATCTTCCAGTTTGTTCAGCTTCATGTCCATTGAGCCGGTGATGCTATCCAACCATCTCATCCTCCGCCATCCTCTTCTTTTGCCTTCAGTCTTTCCCAGCATCAGGGTCTTTTCCAATGAGTTGTCCCTTTGCATCAGATGGCCAAAGTATTGGCATTTCAGCTTCAACATCAGTCCTTCCAAAGATTACTCAGGGTTGATTTCCTTTAGGATCGACTGGTTTGATCTCCTTGCTGTCCAAAGGACTCTCAAGAGTCTTCTCCAACATCATCATTTGAAAGCATCAATTTTTGCTGCTCAGCCTTCTTTATGGTCCAACTCTCACATCCGTATATGACTATTGGAAAAACTCTAGCTTTGACTATACAGATCATTGTCAGCAAAGTGATGTCTCTGCTCTTTAACATGCTGTCTTGGTTTGTCATAGCTTTCCTTCCAAGAGGCAAGTGTCTTTGAGTTTCATGGTGGCAGTCAACATCCACAGTGATTTTGTAGCCCCAGAAAATAAAATCTGTCACTGCTTCCACTTTTCCCCCTTCTATTTACCATGAGGTGATGGGACTGGATGCCACAATCTTCGTTTTTTGAATGTTGAGTTTCCAGCCAGCTTTTTCACTCTCCTCTTTTGCCCTCATCAAAAGGCTTTTTAGTTCCTCTTTGATTCCTACCATTATATACCAGGCAAATGATACCAGACCATCTGCATATCTGAGGTTGTTGATATTTCTCCCAGCAATCTTGAATCCAGCTTGTGAGTCATGCATGTATCCCGGCATTTTGCATAACATATTCTGCACATAAGTTAAATAAGCAGGGTGAAAATATACAGCCTTATATTCCTTTCCCAATTTGGAACCAGTCTGTTGTTCCATGTCCAGTTCTAACTGTTGCTTCATGACCTGCATACAGGTTACTCAGGAGACAGGTAAGGTGATCTGGTATTCCTATCTCTTTAAGAATTTCCCACAGTTTGTCATAGCTAAAGAGGAGAAGTCAATTCTGGCTTTAAAGCTTCAAAATCCAGGCTGGCCTTCTTGTTAGGGGCTCATGCAGCCAGTGACTATAAATTGAAGCCAGTCCTCATTTCCCATCCCCCAAATCCTAAGGCCCAGAAAGAATTACACTGAATCTACTCTGCCTGTGGTCCAAAAATGGAAAAACAATCCTGGAAGACAGCACATCTGTTTACAACATAATTTACTGGGTATTTTAAGCCCACTGTTGAGACCGACTGCTCAGAAAAAGATTCCTGTTAAAATATTCCTGCTTTTCCACAATGCACTTGGTCATCCCATCCAAGAGCTCTGATGGAGACGCTCAACAAGATTCATGCTGTTTTCACACCTGCTAACACAATATCCATTCTGCAGCCCGTAAATCAAAGAGTCATTTTGACTTTCAAGTCTTATTCTTTAAGAAATACATTTCGTAAGTCTATAGCTGCCATCGATGCTGACTTCTCTGACGGATCTGGGCAAAGTAAATTGAAATCCTTCTGGAAAAGATTCACCATCCTAGATATCATTAAGAACACTGGTGATTCAGAACTTTTCTAGTGGTCCAGTGGCAAACACTCTGTGCTCCCAAGCAGGGTGCCTAGGTTTCATCCCTGTCAGGGGACTAAATCACAGATGCTGCAACTAAGATCCCACATGCTGCAAATAAAACATCCCGCATACCGCCACAAAGATTGACGATTCTGAGTACCACAGCGAAGACCTAACACTGTCAAATAAATTATTTTTGTTTGTAAAAAAAAAAAATCATGATTCATGAGAAGAAGTCAAAATATCAATATTAACAAGGAGTTGGAAGAAGCTGATTCCAACCTTCATGGGTGACTTTGAGGGGTTGAAGACTTCAGTGGAGGAAGTATCTGCAGATGTGATAGCAACAGGAGAGAACTAGAACTCGAACTGGAGCCTCAAGACATGACTGAACTGCAGCAATCTCATGATAAAACTCTTAACAGATAAGAAATTGCTCCTTATCAATGGGCACAGAAAGTTGTTTCTGGAGATGGAATCTATTCATGGTGAAGATGCTGTGAAGATTGTTGAAATGACAACAAAAGCTTTGGAATAATACATGAACTTAGTTGATAAAGCAGTGGCAGGGTTTGAGAGGACTGACTCCAATTCTGAAAGAAGTTCTATAGGTAAAATGCTTTCAAGCAGCATTGCAGGCTACAGAGAAATAATTCATGAAAGGAAGAGTCAATCAGTGCAGCAAACTTCAATGTTGTCTTATTTTAAGAAGTTGCCACAGCCACCCCAGCTTTCAGCAACCACCACTCTGATCAGCCATGGACATGGAGGCAAGACCCCACCAGCAAAAAGACCACAACTTACTGAAGACTCCAATGGTGACCAGCACTTTTTTAGCAACAGAATATTTTTAAATTAAGGTACATACACTGTTTTCATAGATATGATGCTATTTGTTGCGCATTTAATAGACTACAGTATAGTGTAAACAACTTTTATATGCATTGAGAAGCCAAAAAACTCATGTAGTCACATTATCAAAGTGTTCTGGAACCAGACCCCCAGTATCTCCAAGGCATACCTGTATTCTGAATCACATAGGCTGTGGCCAGTGAACAGCAGAGATCCCTTTGCCCTTGGAATCAAACTAGGCAGAGGGTGCTTTCTCTGTAGGTGAAAGAGAGGGGAGGGGGTGGCAGGTGGCAAAGCAGAGTTCAAATCTTTAGGTCCTGGGCTCTAGGAGGCAGAGAGGAGGAGGTTTGGGAAGATATGGACTTCTGGAAGACAGAATTCCTGGGACATGGGGGCATGGGGAGGGGCTCTGGCAATTTGGGCAGGGCCCAGAGGCCTATGGATGAGTCACAGGTCGATAGCTGGGCTCTGGGAATGACCAGAGAATGGCCTCTGAGACAGCAGGCTGACAGGTGGGATATATTTGCTCAAGAGATCAATATGTAATTCAAACCAGTGTTCCCCCCCCTCTTCTCTCCCTCCCTCTTCCCTACAGAGAATTTAAATAGGGGGGGAAAAACAAGCAGTCTTCACTGTGAATGAGATGGAAGGTCAGGATTGTGCTGATGTATCTCTGTGGGTGCTTCCCCCCATCCCTCCTGGGAAGGCAAGTGAGTCTAGAGAGCTTATCCCCGGGCAGCAGAAGGTAGCAGTGAGAGGAACACCCTGCCCCATTGGCCCTTGGCGGCCTGTGTGGAGACCAGTTAGGGACAGAAACCCTTGGTCTAGGCTTCAGGAACCCACAGAGGTGGTTCCCAGTGTCAATTATGATGGGCAATTGGTCAGCTTGCAGGGCATTAGAAAGATGTGCAGGAACCTCCCTGGTGGTTCAGTGGTTAAGAATCCATCTTGCAATGCAGGGGGCGGGGTTTGATTCCTGGTCGGGGAACTGGGATCCCACGTGCTACGGAGAACACCACAGCTAGAGAGTCTGTGGGCCACAACCAAAGAACTCACGGGATGCAAGCAAGACTCAATGCAGCCAGATAAATAAATCTTTTAAAAATAAATAGAAAGTAAAAGATGTGCAACTGTGAATGAAGACAAGCTGAACCCAGGTTTACCTGGGGTTAGGTAGAGGGAGAAAAACCTGAAACTGACTTAATTCTTTGCAAATGTAGCAGAAGTCTTGCTGGAAAGTCTAGAAAGGCAGGAAAACTTAAAAAGAAAAAAAAAAGAAACAGAGAGCGCCTAGATTCCCACAGTGGACATCCTGCTGTGTCCACAGTGGGAATGGTAGGTAGCCCAGTGGCTTAAGGTATGAAGGGAAACAGACACACGTCCCTGACCTCAGGGAGCCGAGGGGAGCAGGCAGACCCCAGAATGGATCCTTCTAAGCCCACAAAGAGAATGGATCCAACAGGAAAAGCTCTGAGAAATGGTGGCATGAACAACTAACTTGAGGGAGTCAAGGGGTTTCAAACAGAAGGTGACCATTGACCCAAGTCTTTAAGAATGATGGAGTAGGGTATAAGTGAACCCAGCAGAACAAGGAAGGGTGGGCATTGAGGACAAAGGGACCAGCCTGGACAAAGACACAGGGGAGATCCAAGGTGGGGGAGGAAACCAAACCATGCAAGGGAGATACCCCGGAGAAGAACGCGGAGAGAGGTTTTCCCAGAAGAGGACCAACTCAGAAGGAATGATGATAGAGAAAAAGAATTACAGGAGATCCCCACGTCCAGTTTAGTTCCTATTCTGTTCATGTCTGATCTCTATACAGAAACTGTGGAGCCAAAGAATAATACACTGTTAGGATATGAATGTCCCTGAGAAATATGGAAACTAAGACCAGAGAAGAAAATGGGTTTGCCCAAAAATGCACTAGTTAAAGGCCAGGCCATTGGAACACAGAAATTTGATTCCTTGAAACATAAGTGGCCTGGCCTGCAAACATCTAGAGAAACCTGCTTCAGAATTTAGCCTTTCTGTAACTTCCCTGGTGGTCCAATGGCAAAGAATCCGCCTGCCAATGCAGGGGACACTGGTTCGATCCCTGGTCTGGGAAGATTCCACATGCCACGGGGCAATTAAGCCCGTGTGCCACAACTAATGAGGCCAGTGCGCCCAGAGCCGGCACTCTGCAACAAGAGAAGCCACCGCAATGAGGAGCCCACACACTGCAATTAGAGGGTAGCCCCCGCTCACTGCAACTAAAGAAAGGCCGCACAGCAACAAAGACCCAGCACAGCCAAAATAAATAAATAATCCTATCTAAAAAACAATAATTAAGCCTCCCTTCAAAGGGTGCAGTGTGGCTCTGCACGGGTAAAGGAAAGAGATCCCACACACGTATTACAGATGCTCTTTAGTGAGCACAGGAAATGCTGCTTCATGGACTGATTTCCTTTGTGAATAAATGCCAGTCTGAATGCAAAGTAAATTCCTAATTCTAAGGAGGGCCCAACCTCGTATCTAAAGGGAGGCTCTTTGAGGGAGCTGCCATGGCTTGTTACGCTAACAAGTGGCCACCTTCTTCTTCCCAGTGCTCCTCTCTCTGCCTCCTAATAAGTAAGCAGTTTGGCCCTGGAAATGGAATGCAGAGACAGGCAGGGGCGGCTCTGGGGCTGCCGGCAGCATCGTCCTCATTCTCAGGGTGAAAGAGAGATGGTCCAGTCCCGGGTTTCTCAGACACATGAGTGTGTGGGCAGAGCCTATTAAAGTGCAGAGTCTGGTGTGCAGGGCCTGAGAGCCTGCATTCCTAAGCAGTTTCCAGGTGGTGCCGATGCCGTGGCTTCTGACTGCACACTAATAGAGAAGCTCTGAGACCTGTGTGCTCAGGCCCCAGGAGAGGGGAAGTCGAGGTCACCGCAGACAACAGACTATAGGAGGCAGAACTTTGTATCTTTCTCCCCAAACCTAACCTGACAGTGGGCCTGAAATTCTACCACTGGAGTCACTTCTTTAGGGTTTACGTGGTAATGAACTTCAGCTTTTTGTTTTGGATGGGTAAATCCTACACAGTCCTTAATGCCTTGGCTCTTCTCTATCTAGCGACTCACATTCATCACTGAACAGAACGCAGACACAGAAGAAAGGGGATGGGGACTCAGGGCTGGTACGCGCTGATGAGATGGGCAGGTGGGATAGTGCAGGCTTTCAGGCCTTGCACACCAAGGCCAGACCCAGCTGTTTCTCAGACACCAGGCCCAGAACAGGACTGAAATGCCGCTTCATTCACTCTGTTATTTTTCCTAGAGCTGTGTCCACAGGCAACCTCCGCAGGCCCTACTCTCACAGGCCCCGTCATCTTAAATCAGAGATCTCCTTTCTGGATGTCTCTGAACCTAGATCACTGTCTGTCTCTAGAATTCAGCCTTTTCTGCCTTCAAGAGAGAAGGGAGAAGGCCCAGGATTTCTTGCCTTTTCCCACTAGAATGTGAGAAGCCCGGTGAGGCCAGCGTGCACCTCTGGTCTCCACTGTACCTTCAGCGCTCAGAGTGGAGCCTCACACAAATAAGGGCCTAGAAATGTTTGTCGAGTGAATCAATGCTTGCCCACCAAGGTTTCTCTCCATCAGTCTCCCTAAAGGAGAAAGCAACTACGATGGCTGACTGACCAAACTGGGGCATAGACTTGGATTACTGTGATGTCGACTGTTCATGGGGTTCTCATGGCAAGAATATTGGAGTGGTTTACCCCTCTCTCCTCCAGTGGACCACATTTTGTCAGAACTCTTCACTGTGACCCATCAGTCTTGGGTGGCCCTGCATGGCACGGCTCATAGCTTCATTGAGTTACCCAGGTCCTTTCACCACTACAAGGCTGTGATCCATGAAGGGGGATTTAATCCTAGGACTTGAGAATTGGGAAGGAAGGAATTCTTATCGCTGAATATCTAAGATGCTTGATCCTGGAACTCAAATACTTCACTTTAAGGATGAAGAAACTGAAGCCCAGAGAGGGGAAGGAATTCCCCCAAGATTACACAGCATGCCTGTGGCAGAAGCAGACAAACAACTCCGCCCGCACCCCACCTCTGCCCAGGTCTCTGACTTCCAGTTCCAGATATGGTCTACTTCAATTTATATAGACAGGCATTCATTAGCTGCTATTCACTGAGCAGCTGCTGTATTCCAGGAACTGTTCTAGACACTAAAGGTCGAGAATAAATCAGAAGACAAAGCCCCTGACCTTATGGAGCTTAAATTCCAGAGGAGACAGAAATAAGCCCATAAAGCAGTAAATAATTTCAGAAAGTGATGGAAGCTATGAAGGAAATAAACTTGGCTAATAAGGTATGAAATGTGTAGAGTGTGCATTGGGAGCAGGGGGACAGGGTGCCTAAAGAAAAGGCGATTTACCTGAAGCCGTTACCTGAGAGTGCTGCCCTACCCCTAGTGTCTGATTCCTCACTCCCACATGCTGTTCTGTATCTTCTCCACATTCTCCCTCCTATCCCTTCCTCACACTGCTCTGAAGTCGCCCTCTGGCCACTGTCGTCCCATCATCTCCCAACCACCTATGACTATCTCCCCAGCCCCCAGGTTTGCACCCAGAGTCCAGGCCGAGGACAACCTCAGTCCCCCAGATGCCTCCTGCAAGGCCAGAGCTGGAAAAGACTGTGATGCTCTTCTTAAAGTCCAAATCCCCCCATTTAACAGGAGAAGGTCTTGCCCAAAGAGGGCAAGTGACCTACCCAAGGTCGCACAGGAGTTAGCAGAATTCCTACCTTCTCGTTTCCTCCTGTGTTTTCTTCTCTGTTCCCTGCCAACCCTCCAGGAGTCATCGAGGGTCTCAAGGAATGTTCAGTAGGCTTTCACCCTTGGTCCCCTGCCCCCAGCCCCCAAGGAGAGCAGAGACACAGAGCTGGATGCAGTCTCTCTGCCACCTTGTGGCTACTCTCCAGAATATCGCCTGCCCCGCCTGGCACTTTGGAAAAGTGGCCACAGAATTCTCACTCTGACTTTGACTTTCCTCCCTGCACCTGCAACTTCTGGCAAAATAGCTCTGCCCACGTAGACACTCAGCACTAAGAAAGAAGCCAGGGCTTCGGGGCCTGCCCCTTCCTGATCTGGATGGATCACAGCGAGGCCCTTCTCCCACCTGTGCTTCTTTCTCTTCTGTAAAATGCGGGCAACAGTCTCTTCCCACCCACCTCACAGGGCAGTCGTTCCATGGGAATGGGTCACAGAAGTGCCACTGTTCTGAGAGGTTGAAGGTTGTCACCAACGCCCCTTCTCTGTCACTTAGTAGACACGGTCAGCCACCTGAAAGTCACCCAAAATAAGTGGCATGAGAAGTCGACTTCCCTGCAGGTGCAGAAGGCTCGTTTGCAGAGAACAGGTGTCTTTGTGGCTTGCAGTGGGCTTAATCCTTCCCGTGGCCACCTGTCTGGCCTCTGTCAGGATGCCTGTCTGTGATATGGGGAAGGGACAGTATCTGAGTGGGCTTCCCAGGTGGCACTTGTGGTATAGAACCCGCCTGCAATGCAGGTAGACGTTAAGATATGCAAGTTCTATCCCTGGGTTAGGAAGATCCCCTGGAGGAGGGCACAGCCACCCTCCCCAGTATTCTTGCCTGGAGAATCACATAGACAGAGGGGCCTAGTGGACTACAGTCCAAAGGGTCACAAAGAGTTGGACATGACTGAAGCAGCTGAGCACACGCGAACAGTATCTGAGTACTTCCTGCAGCTCTCGGTGCCAGGTTCTGTGGTGAAGCAGGTGCCCCCAGCTGTGCCAGGTGCTGTCTGCGCTCTGCCCATACCCCCTGCCTTTACCCCATTAGTGTATCCTTTGTCTGTTTTTTTTTTTCTTTCTGCATGCTAAGGTCCACTTTGCCATCTGATGGTAGGTCAGAAATTCCTGAAAATAAACGCCACCCCAGAGCAGCTGTCTCTCATTCCCATGTCCAAGGGGGAAGTGGTGGATTAGTATCCCAGCTCCCTCACCCCACAGGCGGGGTAACTCTGACTCCCTGGCTCCCAGGGCCACCCCCCAGGACTGAGTCCCACTCACCCCTTGGGTTACTGACTTGATAACAACCCTCTTATCTGTACTTCCCTACGCTCCTCCTGGAGTTTGCCTCACAAGTCAACAACGTATCTGCATTCAGTCCTCATCTCAGAGTTGGATTTGGGGGGAACTTAAGCCGAAACACCAGGATAATCGCAAACATCCTTCTTTGTCTCGCTCCCTGAGGGTGTTGTGCAGCGTACTTTGGGTGCAGTGAGGAGCCAGGATAGGGCTGTTCGGAAAGGGTCTGGCTGCTGCCGCAGAACCCTGAGCTGCAAGGGAGCCTAGGAGTTGCAGGGAGACTTGTCCAGAGACCATCCTCACTGTTCAGAGGAGGAAAATGATGACTGAGACCAAGGTGAAGGAAATGGATGGAGAAGAAAAGAAATTAAAAGACAGATTTCACCAATAAATCAATACACCCATGGACAACAGAAAAACAAGTGGTGAGAGGCAGGAGTTTGTAAGAGAAACCGAACAGTAACTTACCATCTAAGGATAACAGAACAAAAATATAAAACTTCCTTGATCCCCAAAGATGTAAAGAAATGTTTAATTCTTCACCCCCTTGCAAAAGAGAGAACGACTTAAAATGAGGACACTGAAGGACATTCTCTTTCTTTCTCTACTTACACACACTTATTTATGGAAAATACAAAGGACACAGGAACTTGTTAAGCTATACCTCAAGGAGATAATCAGCAAAATTCAGACTGCATGAAGCTCTCCAGGACAAATGACCCAAATTATTTATAAAATTGGATAGCGATGAAAAGACGGAAGGGAGCATATAAAGTAAAAGAAATTTAAGAGACACTAAGCCAGTCACAGTGTGTGGCTCCTGCCGAATCCTGATTCAAAAAAATGAAAAAATATTTTCTCAAGTCAGTCATGAAAATATAAACATCAACTGCATATTTTATTATTTTAAGGAATTGATAAAAAATACTAGGAGTGATGATGATAAGATGATTATATTTTTTGAAAGGAATCTTTACCTTTTACAGAAAATTGCTGAAATCTTTATAGGCAAAATTATAGAGTGGCTGGGGTTCCTTTCAAGACAATCTGAAAAGGGGGAGTGGGTAAAGTAAGATGAAGTAAAATTCACCACGCGATGATGCGTGGAGTCTGATGGTGGATACATTGTTTCTCTTGTATTTTTACTCTTAAAACGGTCCATAAAGATGCTTACTGAAACAAGAAGAAATAAGGTTTGAGAAATGTCTTGGAAGTAGCATTGATTTCATGTTATTGGATGATGTGGGACCGGAGTGAGACCCATACACCTAGACCAACCAGCCAGGCCTGATGTAGGACCAAGAGGAAACTACAAGCGTCTAGAACAACACCCAGGTCTCTGGCTTGTGGACTGCTCACATGGTGGCTGTATTAGCTGGGTCCAGCTGCAATAACAGGATGGCAGGCACTGTGTGTCTTAAACCACAGGGGTTTATGGGTTCACAGTTCTGGGGGCTGAGAAGTACCAGCTGAAGGTCCAGCAGGATGGTTTCTGGTGCGAGTTTCCTTCCTGGTTTACAGATACCGCCTTCTCAATATGTTCCCACACGTGGGACAAATTGAGACCACAGCACTGACATGTACACACTGCTGCTGCTGCTGCTGAGTCGCTTCAGTCGTGTCCGACTCTGTGCGGCCCCATAGACAGCAGCCCACCAGGCTCCCCCGTCCCTGGGACTCTCCAGGCAAGAACACTGGAGTGGGTTGCCATTTCCTTCTCCAATGCATGAAAGTGAAAAGTGAAAGTGAAGTCGCTCAGTCGTGTCTGACTCTTTGTGACTCCATGGACTGCAGCCCACCAGGTTCCTCCGTCCATGGGATTTTCCAGGCAAGAGTACTGGAGTGGGGTGCCATTGCCTTCTCCGATATACACACTACCATGTGTGAAATAGATGGCTAGTGGGAAGCTGTGGTGTAGCACAGGGCACTCAGTCTGATTCTCTGTGATGCCCCAGGGGAGTGGATGGGGGCGGAGTGGAGGGAGGGAGGCTCAAGAGGGAGGAAATACTTATGACTGATTCACAATGTGGTATAGCAGAAACTAATGCAACATTGTAGAGTAATTGTCCTTCAATCAAGAAAATAAAAAAGGTTTTTTAAAATAAATTTACCCTGGATTTTTTTTTATGTATTCTCACATGGCAGAGAAAGAGCTCTGGTTTCTCTTCCTCCTTAGAAGGACACCAATCCTATTGGATTAGGGCCCATTCTTCATTGTTATTTGGTCTCTAAGCCATGTCTGACTCTTTATGATCCCATGAACCATAGCCTGCCAGTCTCCTCTGTCCATGGGATTTCCCAGGCAAGAATACTGGAGTGGGTTGCCATTTCCTACTCCAAGGGATCTTCCCAAACCAGAGATCGAACTCATATCTCCTGCAGGTAGATTCTTTACCACTGAGCCACCTGAGAAGCCCAGGACTCACTCTTAGGAACCTGGCTCAGTTCAGTTCAGTTCAGTTCAGTTGTGTCCGACTCTTTGTGACCCCAAGAACTGCAGCACGCCAGGCCTCCCTGTCCACCACCAACTGCCGGAGTCTATCCAAACTCATGTCCATTGGGTCGGTGATGCCATCCAACTATCTCATCCTCTGTTGTCCCCTTCTCCTTCTGCCCTCAGTCTTTTCCAGCATCAGGGTCTTTTCAAATGAGTCAGCTCTTTGCATCAGGTGGCCAAAGTATTGGAGTTTCAGCTTTAACATCAGTCCTTCCAATGAACACCCAGGATTGATCTTTAGGATGGAATGGTTGGATCTCCTTACAGTCCAAGGGACTCTCAAGAATCTTCTCCAACACCACAGTTCAAAAGCATCAATTCTTCGGTGCTCAGCTTTCTTTATAGTCCAACTTTCATATCCATACATGACCACTGGAAAAACCATAGCCTTGACCAGACAGACCTTTGTGGACAAAGTAATGTCTCTGCTCTTGAATATGCTGTCTAGGTTGGTCATAACTTTCCTCCCAAGGAGTAAGCGTCTTTTAATTTCATGGGTGCAATCACCATCTACAGTGATTTTGGAGCCCCCAAAAATAAAGTCTGACACTGTTTCCACTGTTTCCCCATCTATTTCCCATGAAGTGATGGGACCAGGTGGCATGACTTTAGTCTTCTGAATGTTGAGCTTTAAGCCAACTTTTTCACTCTCCTCTTGTGACAATACAGCCTTGACGTACTCCTTTTCCTATTTGGAACCAGTCTGTTGTTCCATGTCCAATTCTAACTGTTGCTCCCTGACCTGCATACAGGTTTCTCAAGAGGCAGGTCAGATGGTCTGGTATTCCTAATTACCCCCTAAAGACCGTATCTCCAACTATGATCAAATTAAGGGTAAGACTTCAATATAGGAATTTGGAGGGGATACAATTCACTCCATTTGTTGAGATGGGAAATACTGGGGAAGAACAACAGGGAAAGGCAGAGCTGTCCTTGTCACTTGGTGAGGACGTCTAGATTTCCAAATAACACAAAGCTGACTAAAGCCACAGGTGCCCAGAATCATAAGGAAGGTGTAGAAAGAAGAAAACCAGCAGCATTGATTCAGGGCACACCTACCTTAACCAGAAACTGTGCTTAGTGCTTCGTAAGCGTCATCTCATTTGATTACCTTATGTTCCTCTTTTTCCAGATGAGAAAACTGAAGCACATAAACGTCACTCGCCCAGGTCATTTCGCCAGAGCTGGTCCACGGTGGAACCAGGGCCTGTCTGATGTAAGAACTCATGCTTTGTTTTCACTCTGCCTCAGCAGAGGCCTGGCTTTGGGGTCCTGGGGGTCTGCACTGGAATCCTGATTTTATCATTTACTTGCTGAGCGGCCTGAATGCAATTTCTCAGAACTCAGTATCCTCCTCTATAAAATCGGGGTTATAATATTAACCTCACGAGACCTCAAAGAGGCTCAGATAAGGTAGTACATGGGCAGGGCTTGCCACAGAGTGAGCACTTAAAGAAGGCAGCTGCTATTGTTATTAATCCTATTTTTGCTATTTGCCTTCCTTTCTCCTAACTACCTTTCTCTGGAAGCTTCCAGGAGTGTTACTGCTCTTATATTACTGACACTGCTAAACCCACCTGAATATATTTATCATCCTTCCCACAGACTCACAGTCTAGGGTGTCCTTTGGGGAGGGATGTGGACAGGATGGGCAGGGCAAGAGTTTTGTGACTCGTTTTTCCTTTCTCTCATGCCTGACAATCTAGGGCCGCCAACCAGGATAAGATGACCACATGACCAGAATTTCTCAGATGCCTGGCTTCATGTGTTAACCTCATTGTCAAACCTTGTGTCTCCATCTCAGAGCTCATGCCATGTTCTGAGTAGTGATCAGTAACGTGAATTTCTACCAAGGCTGTCGCAAAGCAGCTCAGTGGATGTCCTGCCCTGTGCAGACCTTCCAATCCTCACTGATCATTGTTGCAGAAAGCAGTGGCTGTTTCTCAGCACAAGGCCCCACAAACATCCCTGAGTTGTCAATGTCCGGGGTCAGTTCAAACCAGCTCTCTGTCATTGAGCTGAACACACCCCATCTCTGGACCTTGGCCCTCACCTTGAAGGCTGCATGAATGTAGCTCTCAGGGCCTCATCAGCCCCAAGGGTTGAAGATGGTTTGGGTTAAGCTTAGGTAGGCTCCCACATTGATTTTTACATGAGATGAGATGAGGACAAGGAATAGCTCGTTTGCATAGCTGCAGGTCGGCCTCATCCACCAGCCCACCTATCCAATCCTAAAAATGCGCCAGCTTCTCCAATCAGAAAAAAAAAAAAAAGCTAGGAAGGTGAAATGAAGATTTATAATTCCTTGTAATTCTCCTTGAGGGCTTTGCAGCATGGATTTTCTGTGCAATTACCTAGAGGGAACACAAGAGATTAGAAATGCAGGGAGTGTTCTGGGTGAGGTGCCAAAGTCCTTCCTTGTGAGTGATGAGGTTTAGAAAGAAAAAGAGAGAGTTTAGTTCCCATTTACCCAGGGCCTGTTGGGTGCCTAGCACTGTGCCCCAAATTGATTTTAAATATGCAAACATTGTCCATGCCTAGCTTAATCAGCTTGGGCTGCTATCACAAGATACTATAGGTTGGGTGGCTTAAATAACAAACACTCATTGCTCACAGCTCTGGAGGCTGCAAGACTGAGATCAGGGTACCAGCACAGACAGGTTTTGGTGAGGGCTCCCTTCCTGGTTTGCAGACAGCATCCTTCTTCTTGTATCTTCAGAGGGTGGATAGACAAAGCTCTAGTTTTTTCATCTTCTTAAAAGGGCACTAATCCCATCATGCGGGCTCCACTCATGATGTCATCTAACCCTAATTCTCTCCCAAATACCATCACACTGGGGATTAGAGCTTCTCTGGTGGCTGTGATGCAGGAGAAGCAGGTTCGATCCCTGGGTGGGAAGGATCCCCTGGAAAAGGAAATGGCAACCCACTCCAGCATTCTTGCCTGGGACATTCCATGGACAGAGGAGCCTGGCAGGCTAGAGTCCACAGGATCCCAAGTGTCAGACATGACTTTGTGACTAAACCACCCACCATAGGAATTTCGGGGAGACACGAGCATTCAGCCCATAGCAATGCCCTTAAGGTCATTACAATCTACTTCAAAACACTGAAAAATAGCATGGTCCTCAGAGTCCTGTTTTTTCAAATATATGATGATTTATTCACTCACAGTCAAGAGTTTCTGTGACTCTGGGAACCGTACTCCAGGAAGAGATGGAAGGGAATGACCAGGTCATAGAGCTCCAGGTATGGTCCATGGGAAGGTAGTTGTTACTCTGGTTTATGAGATACATTAGGGAGGAGAAGGAGTGGGTAGGCAGGAATGAGGCATGATTCCTTGATCAGGGTCGCACAGGTAACTGGTCAGAGCAGAGCCCAGGAAAGGTCTCTGCCCAGGGCCCAAGCAAACCCTCCACCACCCACTGCCCACCACCCACTGCCCCACTGCCCACTGCCCCACTGCCCACTGGCTCTAGGGCAGGGGTCAGGAACTTGGAGTTAAGAGCCAGTTTTCTTAGCTGTATAATGACTCAGAGGGGTTTTGTCCAGGTTATCTCAATCCTGCTTTATAAACTGCAGAACACTAGGTATACATAGCCCATATATTTAGAAAAGACAAACTAAATCCTCATTATTGATATACATCACTGAGATTTTAAATTACACATATTAGCAACAATAACAGGATTAAACCCATAGAATCCCAGAGCTAGAAGGGTTCTCCCATGCAGGCTTCTTTATCAAGTGTTGGCATCCCCTGGTCCCTATCTGTGCCAAGTGGTATTAATTGCATTACCAACAATGAACACATTCAATTTCAGAATCCTCCCAGAAAGATGAGCTACCCAAGGAGGAATTTTCACATCTATACTCCAACTAGTCCAGAACTCGAAGGCTGAAGCTCCAGGGCTGTACGACCCATGGCTGGGGAGGGACAGGCCGTCACCCTGAAACACAGAGCTCTAGAGACCAAGGGGAGACCTGAGCTGCTGGAGCTCGAAGTGGGGCTCCAGCTGAAGTCTCCTGGATGTTCACCTTCCCCCTCTCAAGCCAGTCTTGTTCTACTTGGATCTGAGAAGAAAAGGAAGAGGGGAGGGACAGAGGGCAACTAACACCCTCTGTGGCCCCAGATGTATACCTCATTCTAGCTTTTACCATCAGGGGATCTCAGGAGGTTCCAGACATCCCTGCTATAGAGCCCAGGCTGGCCATGAGACATCACCCAGCACCCATTATTCATCCTCATCTTGGCAATCTCATCATCTTCACCTGCCCACCCTTTCTCCCAGGGCTGGCACAACAACCCTACAACTCTGTATCTCTGACCCCAAGTTTCCACAGCACCAGGCATACTAGTGTGTGAGTTCATTCTGTGTATGTAACGATAAGATTTCTGCCATATTAAAACCAAAGTCCCGGACTTCCCTGGTGGCTCAGTGGTAAAGAATCCACCCCCCAGTGCAGGGGGCTTGAGTTTGATCCTTGATCCAGGAAGATCCCGCAGGCCACGGAGCCACGAAGCCTGTGCACCGGGACTAACGAGCCTGTGCTCCAGAGCCCAGGAGCTACAGCTACTGGGCCCATGTGTTGCAACTGCTGAAGTCCATGAGCCTGGAGCCTGTGCCCCACAACAAGAGAAGCCACCACAGTGAGAAGCCCGTGCACTGCAACTAGGGAAAGCCCGCAGCCAACAGTGAAGACCCAGTGCAGCCAAAAATACACATTTTTTAAAAAACTAAAATACTCACAGGAAGCTTCTCCCATCAGACTATAGGAACCAAAAGCAAGGCTTTCTGCTCAGGGGGCAGACTGCTGTCCGCAACTGAGGCAGACAGTGGGGTGCTGGGTGTAGCACCCAGGGGCCAGTTCACAGAAGCCTCCCTCCTCTACCTGCCTCTAAAACCCAGCTTCTCTCCACAGCAGACCACGATCTTTAGAGCTCACATCACTGAGTCCCAGTGGTAACATACAAAGCACTATGATTAAGTGCTTTCAAGGAGTGTGCTGGAGCAACCAGACACCTTGGGCCAAAACAAAACTTCCAAGTTCTGCTAAAGCTTACAGCCAAGGTTGAGGAGCTCCTGCCACTTGAAAGTGTTGGCTTCAGTATTGACGGTAAATGGAAAAACCTCTAGGTCACAGCTGAGATTCAGGCCAAGGAGACTCGGGGCAGGGATGGAAGCAAAGGCATCAGGTTAGGTGAGAATCTGTGCCAGGTGTGAGCAGTTCAGGCAAAAGGCCCCAGTCAGACTACTATTCCAAAAGCAATTACAAACAGAACTCTTTAAGATGTTTTAAATGTGTGGATGGGTTTCCTTTCCCTCCTAGCACACAACTGCATCCCTGGCAGCTGTCCTTGCTCCTGTAACAAATCCAGAAGACCAAAAGCGGGTTCAAAAGAATATATAAAATCACATTCTACCAGCCCCAGAGAACTCAAATCATTCTCATTCTTGCAAAAGCACTAGCAGACACCCCCTCTCACTTGCAGGAAAGAAAACTGAAGCTAAATGTTTAAGGAGCTTTTCCAGATTTGCATAGGACCTCATCACCAGGCCAAAACAGGTGTTCTAACAGGAAGCTCCTACCTGGAACTTCTCTGCGCTCC
This sequence comes from Budorcas taxicolor, assembly GCF_023091745.1. Classification (NCBI taxonomy): domain Eukaryota; kingdom Metazoa; phylum Chordata; class Mammalia; order Artiodactyla; family Bovidae; genus Budorcas; species Budorcas taxicolor. The sequence continues at coordinate 44,861,283 of NC_068920.1, read as the reverse complement.
CTCTTAGTTAACACCAAATATCACATATTCAAAGGAGAAATTAGAAGTGAGGCTGAAAAAGCAACAGAAACAATGACCAAGAGCGGGACATAAAAATAAAGAAGCAAGACTTCCCTGGTGGTACAGTGGATAAGAACCCACCTGCCAATGCAGGGGACATGGCTTCAGCTCCCCGGTCTGGGAAGACCCCACATGCCAAGGAGCAAGGAAGCCCATGTGCCAAAACCTCTGAGTCCACTCTCTAGAGCCCACGAGCCACAACTACTGAGCCTGCAAGCTGCGACTACGGAAGCCCGAATGCCTGGAGCCCGCGCTCCACAGGAAAAGCCACCGCAGTGAGAAACCTGTGCACTGCAATGAAGAGCAGCCCCCGGCTGTTCCAACTAGGGAAAGCCCATGCAGCAGGGAAGACCCAGTGCAACAAAAATTATATAAACAAATAAGCTTTTTACAAAGAAATATCTTCTGTTTAAAAAAAATGAAGGTTATGCAAAACCTTGCAAAACTGACCAACTCTCGAGCATGGCCAGCTGGCCAGAGGACTTACTTTGCAGGCCCACAAGGTCTTCACTGACTCTGGTGTGACCTGTGGGGGAGCAGCTGGAATCCACACACTGTCTAGTGGTAGAGAGGTGAGGAGTAGGAAGAAAAACAGGGTTCAGCCAGAAGCAAGTGAAAGCCCATGGGGGCCTGAGTGCAGTCCCTTCTGTAGGCTGGCCCTTGACCCAGCATCCCCATCCAGGGAGGAAGAAGGCACTGCAGGGGCTGTGCACCTGGAGATCCAGGGACACTTGGGCCACCTGTCAGGGGCATAAAGCACCGTAAACCTAGCAATGGAGGGGAAGAGAGGCAGGCCCGCCAGGAGAACCAGGGCAGGATGGTGGCCACTTTCTGATGGCTGTGGAGTTTACACCACTGTGAGGTGGGGGATATGGAGACTGGCCCACAGTACACACTGAAAACTGCAAAGGCACTGCCGGGACCAGGCTCCAGTGGCTTCTGCTGTTGGTACCAGTGGTCCAGGCTCTTTACCAAGGGGCTGAGACACTCAAGTGGCCGTGGTGACACGGGGCATATGGGCAAAGTGGAGACCATGCCGTCTAAGGAGAACCAAGTCAGTATACTGACTGTCACTACCAAGGCTGTGGCTTTAGTGTTGACCCAGGAAAGTGGGGTCAGTCAAACCAGACAATACACTTGAAGTAAACCAAAGCAGTGGAAAAATATTTTAATAGCTTCTGGAGCAGGGCACCACAGCTCAGGCCATGTGACGGGTCCAAGGTATTGGTGAGGTCTCCGGGGCCTGTGGGGAGCAGGGCCTGGGCAACCAGGATACTCTGAGATTTTGGGAGGCAAAGCAGTCACTACATTTTAAGGACTTCTGTGCATGGCACCAGAGGTCCTGGCCCCTCACGGAGGACTCAGTCCTTGGTGTGGCCTCAGAGATGGACATCATGGAGGAATTGGGGGCCCAACTCACAGGATTGACAGATCAAATACTAGATGTCAAATTTGAATTTGAGATAAGCAATAAAGGATGATATAGAGCATACTCATAAGATTATTTGTTGCTCATCTAAAATTCAAATAGAACTGAGCATCCTGCATTTTTATTTGCTATCTTTGGTGACCTGAGGTCCTAGCAGCACAGAGAATGTGGAGTCAGCACCAGAGGCCCTGCCAAGCTGGAGTCCCCAGTGCGGCCATGGTGATGTGGGAAAAGTACCAGGCAAGGCACTTCCCTAGTGGTCCACTGGTTAAGACTTTGCCTTCCAATGCAAGGGTGTGAGTTCAATCCCTGGTCAAAGGAGTTAAGATCTCACATGCCTTGCATCCAAAAAACCCAAACATAAAACACAAACAATATTGTAATACATTCAATAAAGACTTTAAAAATGGCCCACATTTAAAAAAAAAAAAATCTTAAAAAATGTCCCAAGGCCGCCCACGGACACTCTTCTGCAGCCCTGCTTGAATGAGGCGCAGGTAGGGTTTACACTGTCTAGCAGCCAAATTTTTAAAAGTATAAAGAAATAGGAGAAATTAATTTTAATATGTTTTATTTAGCCCAGTATATCCAAAATGTTGTTCTGTCAGCACGTAATCAATAAACCAGTATTAATGAGATGTTTTAGGACTAAGGCTGTGAAACCTGGTGTGCAAATTAACAGCCCTTCTCAATCTGAACAGTGAATTTTCAATGGCTTCAGGGTCTGGCAGAACAGACCCAGATCCCTTGCTGAGAGTCCTAGGCACCGGTGTGGTTCTGCGATGTGAGAGAGGTAGGGTGACTAGGGGATCAGGCAATCAGTCAATTGTAAGAACCAAGGCAGTTTGGGGACCACTTTTGTACAACTCCTGGGCTTTCATTGGAGGCCCAGCCCGTTGCCAAGAGTCTGATGTTTCGGGGTAACTCCAGGGATGTGGGGGATGAGAAGTGCCAAGGCAGAGCTTGTGTGCATGCTAAGTCGCTTCCATCGTGTCTGACTCTTTGCAACACTATGGCCTGTAGCCTGCCAGGCTCCTCTGTCCATGGGATTCTCCAGGCAAGAATATTGGAGTGGGTTGCCATGCCCTCTTCCAGGGGACCATCCCAACTCAGGGCGATCAAACCCGCTTCTCTTATGCTGGCAAGTGTGTTCTTTACCACTAGCACCAACGGGGAAGCCCCCACGGCAAGCTTAGTTCCTCTCTAATGGTTTAGGAGCTACCACTACAGGCCCAGGTCCCCTGCCAAGGGTCTGAGATGGTGGAGCAGGGAACAGGGCTGGGCGCTCAAATAATATCTGTGAGAAAAGCCAAATAATACAGTAATTATCCTCTAATGACTGCAGTGGCTGCCCCAGAAATCGGGCCCTGGGCCACAGAGCTGAGGCCTTGAGGAGTCATGATGCTATGGGTTGGAGGGTGGGAGAGGTGGTACCAGCCAACTTATATCGTCTGGAAAGAACCGGGGCACATGGTGAGTTCTGGGGCTGGTACCCTGCCAAGGGCCTTAGATATTGATACTGTCCACGTGACATGAAGAAAAGGGAAAGGTGGGCAGCAATTCACTCTAAGAAGTGAATCCAAGGCGATGAGGCCTGGAGTGCCGGGGCTGGCAGTTGCTACGGTCAGTTTCACTCTCTGCCCAGTGACACCCCAAGCTCCACCCGCCAGAGCCAGCAGCCTCCTCCTGCCTGGATCTCTGCTCCTCGTCCTGAGAGGGGTGGGTGGCAGCTGGGCACTGAGAGTGCTACTGGCATGATGGCCCTCCTCCAAGCAGACAGTTCAGTTCAGCTCAGTTCAGTCGCTCAGTCGTGTCCGACTCTGCGACCCAGTGAATCGCAGCACGCCAGGCCTCCCTGCCCGTCACCAACTCCCGGAGTCCACTCACACTCACATCCATCGAGTCAGTGATGCCATCCAGCCATCTCATCCTCTGTCGTCCCTTTCTCCTCCTGCCCCCAATCCCTCCCAGCATCAGAGTCTTTTCTAATGAGTCAACTCTTCATATCAGGTGGCCAAAGTACTGGAGTTTCAGCTTTAGCATCATTCCTTCCAAAGAACACCCAGGGCTGATCTCCTTCAGAATGGACCGGTTGGATCTCCTTACATTCCAAAGGACTCTCAAGAGTCTTCTCCAACACCACAGTTCAAAAGCATCAAGTCTTTGGTGCTCGGCTTTCTTTACAGTCCAACTCTCACATCCATACATGACTACTGGAAAAACCATAGCCTTGACTAGACGGACCTTAGTTGGCAAAGTAATGTCTCTGCTTTTGAATATGCTGTCTAGGTTGGTCATAACTTTTCTTCCAAGGAGTAAGCGTCTTTTAATTTCATGGCTGCAGTCGCCATCTGCAGTGATTTTGGAGCCCAAAAAAATAAAGTCTGCCACTGTTTCCACTGTTTCCCCATCTATTTGCCATGAAGTGATGGGATCAGATGCCATGATCTTCGTTTTCTGAATGTTGAGCTTTAAGCTAACTTTTTCACTCTCCTCTTTCACTTTCCTCAAGAGGCTTTTGAGTTCCTCTTCACTTTCTACCATAAGGGTGGTGTCATCTGCATATCTGAGGTTATTGATATTTCTCCCGGCAATCTTGATTCCAGCTTGTGCTTCTTCCAGTCCAGCGTTTCTCATGCATAGAAGCGTTACTCTGCATAGAAGTTAAATAAGCAGGGTGACAATATACAGCCTTGACATACTCCTTTTCCTATTTGGAACCAGTCTGTTGTTATCTGTTGCTTCCTGACCTGCATATAGGTTTCTCAAGAGACAGGTAAGGTGCTCTGGTATTCCCATCTCTTTCAGAATTTTCCATTTTTATTGTGATCCACACAGTCAAAGGCTTTGACATAGTCAATAAAGCAGAAATAGATGTTTTTCTGGAACTCTCTTGCTTTTTCCATGATCCAGTGGATATTGGCAATTTGATCTCTGGTTCCTCTGCCTTTTCTAAAACCAGCTTGAACATCTGGAAGTTCATGGTTCACGTATTGCTGAAGCCTGGCTTGGAGAATTTTGAGCATTACTTTACTAGCATGTGAGATGAGTGCAATTGTGCTGTAGTTTGAGCATTCTTTTGCATTGCCTTTCTTTGGGATTGGAATGAAAACTGACCTTTTCCAGTCCTGTGGCCACTGCTGAGTTTTCCAAATTTGCTGGCATATTGAGTACAGCACTTTCACAGTATCATCTTTCAGGATTTGAAATAGCTCAGCTGGAATTCCATTACCTCCACTAGCTTTGTTCGTAATGATGCTTTCTAAGGCCCACTTGACTTCACATTCCAGAATGTCTGGCTCTAGGTGAGTGATCACACCATCGTGATTATCTGGGTTGTGAAGATCTTTTTTGTACAGTTTTTCTGTGTATTCTTGCCACCTCTTCTTAATATCTTCTGCTTCTGTTAGGTCCATATCATTTTTGTCCTTTATCGAGCCCATCTTTGCATGAAATGTTCCCTTGGTATCTCTAATTTTCTTGAAGAGATCGCTGGTCTTTCCCATTCTGTTCTTTTCCTCTATTTCTTTGCATTGATCGCTGAAGAAGGCTTTCTTATCTCTTCTTGCTATTCTTTGGAACTCTGCATTCAGATGCTTGTATCTTTCCTTGTGAAATTATCTCTTTTTTCTCTTTTTTTTCCTTGTTATGTAGATTCCTATAAATTTTCCTCTACTTTGCCTCTGGCCCTCAAGGCCTAAAATGTTTGCCATTCCTGCTCTATTCAATGACTTTCAAGGGTCAGGAGTTTTCCAGAGGTCAAGGTCCCTGCCAGGGACCCAGGCTCCAGGGCAGCTCCTATGATATGAGAGGACGAGGCCAGACAGCCAGCACACCAAGAGGAACTGAGACAGCTGTGCCGACCTCTAGCGCTTTCTGGGCTGGCAGTAGATGACAGCTTTCCTGCCAAGATTTGATCCACAGGATGGGGGCGGGGAGGGGGTGGTGCAGGGCATGGTCTCAGCCCCAGGTGACAATGTAGCTCCTGATGATCGTGCCACCGAAGGGTAAGTGAAGATCCTTCCTGAGGACAGCCTCCCTCTCCTGGATGTTTCCAGAAGGTGAGTGGAGTAAAGCAGACAGAAAGATTTCATTCTCTGGTCCTTGTAAAAAATGAATGTGTAAGAGGCCCCCTGACCGTAACCACATAGGTGCGGAATCACATCATGGCCCATGTTCTGTTAGTCTGCAGAGCCAGTGAGTGGAGGATAGCAGAGTGGCCCCTGCTCTTGCCACATCGTCCTGAGATAGAAGGAAGCCATGGGTGTGTGTTCTAAACTAGGGGCTTGGGACAGACCCATGGCTTAGAACTTGGGCTCCTTGGGAGAAAGGCTATGACAAACCTAGACAGCATATTAAAATGCAGAGACATCACTGTGCCGACAAAGGTATGTAGAGTCAAAGCTATTGTTTTCCCAGTAGTCATGTATGGATATGAGAATTGGTCCATAAAGAAGGCTGAGCACCAAAGAAATAATGTTTTCAAATTGTGGTGCTGGAGAAGACTCTTGAAGGGTCCCTTGGACTGCAAGGACATCAAATCAGTCCGTCCTAAAGGGAATCAACCCTTAATATTCATTGGAAGGATTGTTGTTGAAGCTAAAGCTCTAATACTTTGTCCACCTGATGCAAAGAGCCAGCTCACTGGAAAAGACCGTGATGCTGGGAAAGACTGAAGGCAAGAGAAGGTGGCAGCAGAGGGTGAGACGGTTGGATAGCATCACTGACTCAATGGACATGAATTTGAGCAAACCCCAGAAGGTAGTGCAGGAATCCGGTGCACTGTTTTTCATAGGGTTGCAAAGAGTGGGAGACAACTTAGCGATTGAACAACGACAATATAGTTGATTAACAATGTGTTAGTTTCAGGTGTACAAAAAGAGATTCAGTTATATATATATGTGTGTGTATATATATTTCAAATTGTTTTTCCAGTTAGGCTATTACAGAATGTTGAGCAGGGTTTCCTGTGCTATACCATAGGTCCTTGTTGGTTATCCATTTTAAATACAGCATTGTGTACATATATACAGCAGAATATTACTCAGCTGTTAAAAAGAATGAAATAATGCCATTTGCAACAGCAAGGATGGATCTAAGATTGTCATACTGAGTGAAGTTAGTCAGACAAAGAAGGAGAAATACTGTTTAGGATTGACAGGAGTCCTTTTGCTTAATGCTTGCTTAACACCTACTCTCTTACCCTTGACCTTGGACATATTTATGAGAGAGATGGCCTAGGTCCCCTGGTGGAAAATGAGGCCAAAATGTCATGGATTCATCTATCGCTACTGAGTAGAATTGACTGAGCTGGAAGCCAAAGAAGGGGAAATAGAAATTAATTACACTAAATAGATATACTTCTTTAATTACTGCAAAATCTGGTACCTCTATGTGCATCTCCAGGTTTGGCATAAAATATCCAATGATGTCAGGCTTTTGTAGATGAATCATTTTGTGCATTTGAACTCCTTTGGAGCACTTTTGGCACCAAGCCAAGTGCCTCAGACAACTGTGAAATTCTCACAACTGATGATCACAATTACCCTTTTTCTTTTTTAAACATGAAATCTTTGGAATGCAACATCTGCTTGTTGTATAAGACCTTCTTCACGTCTGGGTTCTCACTGCTTTTTTTTAGGACCATTCCCTCATCAGTTTGGAAGTTGTGCACCCTCTAAGAATCTGTTTGTGGTTGTCACATGTGCTCCATCGAAGTTTGTTTGTGATTTGTTGTCCACATTTCTAAGATTTGCTTTTATTAAAGCTCTCAGAGATAGCATGAGTTCTTTCTGAGTGTAAAAACTTTCTATCCAGACTGATCACTGAATATTTGACATTCATGCATGTGAAGAAGTACTGCTGTGAAATCTGCATTTGACAGCCATTATAAGAGGTTCCTATGATGTTCTTGGTCCAAAGCTTCCTATATTCTGATTCTCTGGCTTTCCTTTCTGGGTTAAATCACAGAATGGTCTTGTTATTGATGTTCAGTCACTCAATCATGTCTGATGCTTTGCAGCCCCATGGAGTGCAGCACACCAGGCTTCTCTGTCCTTCGCTGTCTCCTGGAGTTTGCTCAGACCTATGTCCATTGAGTTGATGATGCCATCCAGCCATCTCATCCTCTGTCGTCCTCTTCTCCTCCTGCCCTCAATCTTTCCCAGCATCAGGGTCTTCTCCAAAGAGTCACCTTCTCATCAGGTGGCCAAAATATTGGAGCTTCAGCTTCAGCATCAGTCCTTCCAATGAATATTCAGGGTTGATTTGCTTTAGGATTGACTGGTTTGAATGGTCTGGCTGTAGCAAAATGAACAGCAAATCTCCCACAACAACACGTTCCTCCAAGGAGTGATCTGCCCTGGTTGTTGGTTAATAAAATGCTTTTTCTTTTATTAAGACAGTTTTTCTCCAGTACAGATTAATACATCCATTTCCCTTGTGTCTCAAATATTTAACTTCAGATATCTCAAGATAATAATTCATTAAGCTTTGGAATGGATAGCCAAGTAATCGAAGACAGTCTAAGCATTTTTCAAAACCGTGATTTAAAGTTGCTATGCCATCAATGTAGGGAATGTAATAATGTGATGATTCAGCTAATGATTTAGTACCCACTGTAAGGATTTTTCAGGCCAGGTAGAATGTGAACACTCTGGAGCATTAGTTAATGTGAGAGGTGCGTGTGAAGCACAGGCCAAGTAGCCCACAAGTTGGTGCCTTTAAGCTCCATACAAACACATCTTCATACATCTAAGTCTTACAGCCACACTTGTCAGTAAATGACCTACAGGCACGTCAAATACAATGGCTAAGGAAACAGTATATAGAGAAATTGTGTAGTGTTATTGATGCCTTTTTGTCAAGGTCTAGTCAGGAAAATAGACTCAGTAGCAGTTCGTTAAAGACTTGGTTAGCAGTTACTAGGGAGTTTCAAGAGACTATAGTGAGGCTGGTTCTGGCAACATGGAAAGAACTGGAACCAAGGACTCCCAGCTGGGGCGAGCAACAGTGGCTGGAATGACAGTCATAGCAATCAGACTCCAAATATTGAACTAGACCCTGGCAGTCTCAGCCTTCGGGTCACCTTCTAGTGCCCCCTAGTGGCAGAACCTAAGAAGGCGCTAGCTGGCAAAGGAGAAATACAGTTTGCAGTGCATCAGCCCAGAAAAGTGTAGGAAGGTTGGTCAAGAAGTTAGAACAAGAGCTTAATAACCCAAACAAAATGTATGTGCATCTCATGCACGATCTAAATGCAGGAGAGAGAAGTGAAGTAGTAGGTTAGGTTTACTGTGTTCAGCTTATTACCATGACTCATCCTAGAAGCTCTCTCAAATTTAGGAATTAAATTTGTTTTGCCCACTCTATGTTCCAATGTAAGATTTTTTTTTTTTAATCATCCCTTCAGTCACATACCAAAAGTCTTACTATAAATTGAAACTTATTGAGCTTTAAACCAGTACAGTAAAATAATTATTCTGGGGTTACAGAAAAAATTCTCAGACTAAGCTCATTCTAACATTCTACAGAAAGCCTAACCCTGCTCTTTTGGGGAGGTAGTTACACATTTGGAAATGACAACTACCAAGACCCAGGTGCTGACAGGAAGCCAAATTGCCCTTTAGAATTATCTTTTCTGCCACCTCCCAGTACTTCACCACTTATCTACAAGAAGACAAAATAATAGGTTCTTTTGTTTCCAGTACCTATAATGTGCATTTCCAGGTTTGTTTTGGAGTACAGCTGTGAAATCTTTCAGCGCTGACATAATTCTCTTCCCACCCAATTGTGAAATGTTCTTTGAGCAATGTAATTGTTCCCCACTGCAATTCTTACAGCTGCGTGTCAGCATGTCAATCACTGGTTCTTCTCCCAGTTCTGATTGTTCCCTGCTGTGTTAACACCCAGAACGAGTCCTTCCAGCTGCTGAAAGGCGTCAGCATATTTATATGAACTACTTCATATTTGCTAGGGAAAATTCCTGAAGACCAGTATAGACCAGCATAGACCAGATATGTCTGGGCTTGCATTTAAATTTTCTCTGGGATCAGTAATAGCGTTATGCATTGCAAATGACATATGTGAATACAGAGTGTCATTTTATCTTTACTGGGCTTTGATCATATCCATTCCTGAGAGGAGAGCAATCATATCATTCAAAATCACTTCTCAAAATGAGAAACTATTTTATAGTAGCGCTCTCGAAGAGATCCAAAGCGATCTTTCATTGCAATGTTTCTGGCTAGAGAGTCATTGAACTTTTTTGACATTTCAGATTTCTCTGTCTTGACTTTATATGCCCATTTCTCTAAGATTCCTAAAAGTGAAAAGTGAAAGTGTTAGTCACTGATTCATGTCCAACTCTTTGTGACCCCACGGACTGTAGCCCACCAGACTCTTCTTTCCATGGAATTCTCCAGGCCAGAATACTGGAATGAGTAGCCATTTCCTTCTCCAGGAGATCTTCCCCACCCAGGGATCAAATCCAAGTCTCCCACACTGCAGATAGATTATTTACCATCTGAGCCACCACGGAAGCCCCAAATACCCATAATCTGAGTATAACACATTTTTCCTTCACTGACAAGGAGTTTCTTCAAGAATCTTGACAGGAGTCGTTAAACCTCCAGTCAAGGGGGCTTCAGGATGAAGGGGACATAAGTAAGCCCTGGCTGACTCATGCTGATATATGGTCAAAACCATCACAATATTGTAAAGTAATTGTCCTCCAACTAAAATAAGGTAATTAATTTAAAAATAACTGTGGATTGAATCATGTCCCCCCAAAATAATTAGTTCTTTTTTACTATAAACTTATTTATTTTAATTGGAGGCTAATTACTTTACAATATTGTAGCAGTTTCGCCATACATCAACACGAATCCACCACGGGTGTACATGTGTTCCCCATCCTGAACCCCCTCCCACATCCCTCCCCATCCCATCCCTCTGGGTCATCCCAGTGCACCAGCCCCAAGCACCCTATCTCATGCATCGAACCTGGACTGGCGATTCATTTCACATATGATAATATACATGTTTCAATGCCATTCTCCCCAGTCATCCCACCCTCACCCTCTCCCACAGAGTCCAAAAGACTGTTCTATACATCTGTGTCTCTTTTACTATCTCGCATACAGGGTTATCGTTACCATCTTTCTAAATTCCATATATATGTGTTAGTATAGTGTATTGGTGTTTTTCTTGCTGGCTTACTTCATTCTGTATAATAGGCTCCAGTTTCATCCACCTCATTAGAACTGATTCAAATGTATTCTTTTTAATGGCTAATACTCCATTGTGTATATGTACCACAGCTTTCTTATCCATTCATCTGCTGATGGACATCTAGGTTGCTTCCATGTCCTGGCTATTATAAACAGACCTGCAATGAACATTGTGGTACACGTGTCTCTTTCAATTCTGGTTTCCTCGGTGTGTATGCCCAGCAGTGGGATAGCTGGGTCATAAGGCAGTTATATTTCCAGTTTTTAAAGGAGTCTCCACACTGTTCTCCATAGTGGCTGTACTAGTTTGCATTCCCACCAACAGTGTAAGAGGGTTCCCTTTTCTCCACACCCTCTCCAGCATTTATTGCTTGTAGATTTTTGGATCGCAGCCATTCTGACTGGTGTGAAGTGGTACCTCATTGTGGTTTTGATTTGCATTTCTCTGATAATGAGTTATGTTGAGAAAATAATCAATTCTAACTGAAGTTAGATAAGAAGTTCTAATTTGCTGAAGCTCTAAACCTTGATACCTGTACACATGAACTTATTTGGAAATAGGATCTTTGTAGATGTAACTAAGATGTAAGTGAAGAAGAGATTATACTGGTACAGGGTGGGCCCTTAATCCAGTATGACTGATGTCCTTACAAGAAGAAAAGAGACACAGAGGGAAGAAGCCATGTAAAGTCAAAGGAAGATTGGCCACAAGTTAAGGAACGCTGTGGGCTTCCAGAAGCCAGAAGAGGCAAGGAAGGAACCCCCGCCCCTCACCCTGCACCCTCCAGAGGCTTCAGGGAGAGCATGGCCCTATCAACACCTTGACTTTGGACTTGTGGCCTCCAGAAGCATGAGAGGACACTTTTATCTTGTTTTAAGCTACTTAGTTTATGGTGCTTTGTTATAGCAGCCTCAGAAATCTACTCCATCTTCCCAGTCTATCAGCTCGAATTCTAGCATGATAGGTTTCTTTCCTGTGTCTCAGTGGCCCTGTCTCTGTCCGTTCTAAGTTAACACCTTCAGTGTGAGTGTGCGAGCTCTCCTGTCCTTGCTTGGGCTGGAAGCAGGGACAGAAGAGTCTTAGACTAACTCCTCCAAGAACACCACAGGTTGATGCTTGTGGTCCATATCTTTGCACGTACCAGCTGATAATCGTGGCGCATCCTGGGAGCTGGCGCGATACCAGATTTTTCTTCAGTGGTGTTGCACTAGGGGTGTTGTGCACACCCACTGCTGCTACTGAGAGAGAAACCCAGAAGCAAATGATGGGAGCGCCAGCATCTTCACCCATTCCAATAAACTTGCTTCCCAGTCTCTTTGGATCTACAGTTATGTGTTTCAATTTTCCACAGTGCGCTCTTCCACAGCAGGCGGAGTTAGAGTGTTCCCATGGCACTCCTCTCTCTGGTGTAGAAGCAGGGGCGTTTCGAGCTTTCAAAGAGCACAGTCCGTAGTCCCGTCCTCTCTGTGATGTGCTCCCTGCTGCTGCTGCTGCTGCTGCTGCTGCTGCTGCTGCTGCTGCTGCGTCTCGCTTCAGTCCTGTCCGACTCTGTGCGACCCCATAGACGGCAGCCCACCAGGCTCCCCCGTCCCTGGGATTCTCCAGGCAAGAACACTGGAGTGGGTTGCCATTTCCTCCTCCAATGCGGGAAAGTGAAAAGTGAAAGTGAAGTCGCTCAGTAGTGTCCGACCCTTCACGACCCCATGGACTGCAGCCTACCAGGCTCCTCTGTCTGTGGGATTTTCCAGGCAAAAGTACTGGAGTGGGGTGCCCATTGCCCTCCATAACTCCTAATTATGATTGCTCTGGTTATCCATCCTGCTTTTAGTGTCCTAGGGGCTTGTTAGGAGACATTTCCTTATCCTTGTACCTATACCAGAAGTTCTATCTTAGACTTCCATAATGCTGACTATATCTGCAAGTTCAGTTAAGTTATACCAAAGGTAACCATTGCAATTTAATGTCTAAACAGGACACTTTTTTAGAGCAAAGGGAGATATTAAAAATAGCTAAAAGTCTATAATTTTTTGAAACATGTACTGACCAATGTTGACTTTTATTAAATTGGTAGCCTGAATCTGGTTCTATCTAAACTTTTTAAATGATATTTTTCTTTAAAAAAATCCACTTACATGAAAGCAGAATAAAATTTTTATACTGACAGTAAAAATTTCTAAATAATAAGGAGAATAATTGTCATTGGTATATGACAACTTCTTTGATATTTTCTATTTTTTTGAAGATTTTATTTATCTCAATATGATATTCTTTTCAGTATTTAGCTTTCAACAGGATTTGTATATTATGAAAATAAGCTTGAGTTGATAGGTCAGTTGACTCTTCTGTTGATAGTAATATCTTTAATTGTGAAAATAAACTTTCTGTAGGTGCTGAAGTACCAGGTCAGGTTAGAGTGCATCTGCTAAATGTAGACTGGTCTAAATTCAATTTTTTGAAATTAAAATGCATAAATGTCAACCAAAATATCTTCTAATGTACTCTATTATTTTTATCTCTATCCAGTATTTGTCTTCAACAAATATTTTGCCAAGATAATTTTGGTTAAATAAATTGTCTCTGATGCTCTTGAATTGTTCACTAAATTTAAATGCTTCAGAAATGGAAGTCTTATCAACTTCAGTACTTTCTGATATAGGATATAAATGTGTCCATTTAAAAAGAGGAGTTCCAGCCAATGATTCCTCAAACAAGTCCACAAATCCCAGTCACAGTTACAGAACTTAACTTCTTAAATTAATAAATATTATTTTTACAGCAGTTTTAAGTTCACAGCAAAACTGAGCAGAAAGTACCAAAAGTTCTCGTGTAAGCCTTGTCATATCGATTATTTTTAGAGGTAAGTAAGGTAAGAGGTTAGTAAGTAAGGTTAGAAGAAAGTTGTTCAGTCGTGTCTGACTCTTTTCAACCCCATGGATTATACAGTCCATGGAATTCTCCAGGCCAGAATACTGGAGTGGGTAACCTTTCCCGTCTCCAGGGGATCTTCCCAACCCAGGGATCGAACCTGTCTCCCACATTACAGGCAGATTCCTTACCCACTAAGTCACATGGGAAGCCCAAGAATACTGGAGTGGGTAGCCTATCCCTTCTCCAGCAGATCTTCCTGACCCAGGAATCGAACCAGGGTCTCCTGCATTGTAGGAGGACTCTTGACCAACTGAACCATCAGGGTAGCCCTTTTTATTATTTTTTTAAAATTTTACTTTATTTTGCTTTACAATACTGTGTTGGTTTTGCCATACATCAACATGAATCCGCCACAGGTGTACATGAGTTCCCAATCCTGAACCTCCCTCCCCATACCATCTCTCTGGGTCATCCCAGTGCACCAGCCCCAAGCATCCTGTATCCTACATTGAACCTAGACTGGCAGTTCGTTTCTTACATGATATTATACATGTTTCAATGCCATTCTCCCCAGTCATCCCACCCTCGCCCTCTCTCACAGAGTCCAAAAGTCTGTTCTATACATCTGTGTCTCTTTTGCTGTCTCACATACAGGGTTATCGTTACAGTCTTTCTAAATTCCATATGTATGTGTTAGTATACTGTATTGGTGTTTTTCTTGCTGGCTTACTTCACTCTGTATAATAGGCTCCAGTTTCATCCACCTCATTAGAACTGATTCAAATGTATTCTTTTTAATGGCTGAGTAATACTCCATTGTGTATATGTACCACAGCTTTCTTATCCATTCGTCTGCTGATGGACGTCTAGGTTGCTTCCATGTCCTGGCTATTATAAACAGTGCTGCGATTAACATTGGGGTACACGTGTCTCTTTCAATTCTGGTTTCCTCGGTGTATATGCCCAGCAGTGGGATTGCTGGGTCATAAGGCAGTTATATTTCCATTTTTTTAAGGAGTGTCCACACTGTTCTCCATAGTGGCTGTACTAGTTTGCATTCCCACCAACAGTGTAAGAGGGTTCCCTTTTCTCCACACCCTCTCCAGCATTTATAGCTTGTAGACTTTTGGATCGCAGCCATTCTGACTGGCGTGAAATGGTACCTCATTGTGGTTTTGATTTGCATTTCTCTGATGATGAGTGATGTTGAGCATCTTTTCATGTGTTTGTTAGCCATCTGTATGTCTTCTTTGGAGAAACGTCTATTTAGTTCTTTGGCCCATTTTTTGATTGGGTCATTTATTTTTCTGGAATTGAGCTGCATGAGTTGCTTGTATATTTTTGAGATTAGTTGTTTGTCAGTTGCTTCATTTGCTATTATTTTCTCCCATTCTGAAGGCTGTCTTTTCACCTTGCTTATAGTTTCCTTTGTCGTGCAGAAGCCTTTAATTTTAATTAGGTCCCATTTGTTTATTTTCACTTTTATTTCCAGTATTCTGGGAGGTGGGTCATAGAGGATCCTGCTGTGATTTATGTCGGAGAGTGTTTTGCCTATGTTCTCCTCTAGGAGTTTTATAGTTTCTGGTCTCAGGTTTAGATTTTTAATCCACTTTGAGTTTATTTTTGTGTATGGTGTTAGAAAGTGTTCTAGTTTCATTCTTTTACAAGTGGTTGACCAGTTTTCCCAGGGAAGCCCTTTTTAGAGGTTAACATTGTTTAGGATTTTTCAACCTGCACTAATGACAGTTTAGACTGGATTATTCCTGCTTGGGGGGGGGGTGGTGGAAGGGGGTGGAAGGGGAGCTGCTTTATGAATTGTAGAAAGTTTAGCATTCTCTGGCTCTTTCTTTTTTTTCTTCCAGGTTTATTGAGACATGATTGATATATAGCACATAGAGCACTGTATACATTTAAGGTATACAGTATAATGATTTGATTTATATACATTATGAAATGATTATCACAATAAGTTTAGTGAACACTCATCATTTGGTTTAGATACAAAACAAAAGAAAGAGAAAAAAATTTTTTCTTGTGATGAGAACTCTTAGGATTTACTCTCATCACATACAACAGTGTTAATTATATGTATCATGCTCTACATTATATCTTTAGTACTTATTAACTGGAGACCATTGTAGAATTTTAAAATTAAATCTTGAAAAAGACATGAAATACACATAAATCAGAATGGAAAAAATAAAACCATTTCTGTTTGCAGGTGACATGATTCTCTCTACAAACAATTCAAAGGAATTTTTTTTTAATTTCTAGAATAACTGAGTTTGACAAGGTTTCAGGTTACAAGGAAGACACAGAAAAATCAATTGCATTTTTATTTACAAACAGCAAGCATATGGAAATCAAAATTAAAAAACACAATGCCATGTATAATTGCTTCTTGGAAAATAGGATATTTAGGTATAAATCCAACAAAACAAGTATAAGATGTATATGTTGAAAAATTACACAACACAGATGATAGAAATCAAGGAAGACCTAAGTAAATGGAGAGAGATACTCTATTTGTGGACTGGAAGATTTAACACAGTAAAGATGTCAGTTTTCTCCAAAGTGATCTATATATTTAATACAATTCCTATCAAATTCCCAGCAAGATGTTTTATAAACATACACAGGCTTATTCTAAAATTTACTTGGAAAGGAGAGGACCTAGAATAGCTTACACAATTTTGAAAAAGCAAAATAGCATGGGAGAGAGAAATCACTCTACCTGATGTTAAGACTTATACTACATAGCTGCAGAAATCAAGATAGTGTGGTTTTGATGGTTTCTAGACCCATACACCAATGAAACAGAACAGAGAACTTAGAAATAGGTCCACACAAATATGTCTGACTGATTTTTGATAAGGTGTGAAAGTAATTCAATTAAAAAAAAAACCATACCTCCTTCAATAAATAGTGTTGGAGCAACTGACATCCACAGGCAAAAATAAAATGAACATTGACCTAAACTTCATACCTCATACAGATATTAACTCAAAACATATCATGGTCTTAAATGTAAAACATAAAACTTGAGGAAAAAAGTGAGAAATCTTCAGGATCTAGGGGTAAATGAAATGTTCTCAGATTTGACACTAAAAGCATGAACCATAAAAGGAAGAAATTATCAACTGGACCTCAGCAAAATTAAAATCTTTTGCTCTGCCAAAGATTCTCTTTAGAGGGTGAAAAGATGAGCTACAGGCCAGGAGAAAAATATTTGCAAACCACATACTCAACAAGGTTGTTGTATATAAAATATATAAGGAACTCTCAATACTCAGCCGTAGAAGAAAAATGTCAGTGCCATTAGAAAAAGCGCAACATACGTGGACAGACATTTCACTGAAAAGGAGACACAGATAGTAAACATGACATTTCACTTAAGAGGATGAACAGATAGCACATGAAGAAACATAAAACATCATCAGCCACTAGATGCTTGCAAATTAGGCCCACAGTGAGATATCACTACATACCTAGATAGTAATACTACCAAATGCTGGTGAGGAGGAACAGAAACTGGATTTCCACATATTTCTGGCAGGACTGTGAAATGGTACAGCCTCTGTGAAAGTTGGTTTGACAATGTCTTTTAAAACTAAACATGAAGTTATTATATCATACATCCGTTGTGCTCTTGGGAATTTACTGCAAAGAAATGAAAACTAGGTTCACACAAAAGCCTGTTCACAAATGTTCATAGCAGTTTTATTCAAATTTGCCAACACTGGAAACAACCCAGATGTCCTTCGATGGGTAAAGAGTTCACCTGCAGGACAGTCAATACTATTACAGTTGTCCCTTGGTATCCACGAGGCATTGGTTCCAGAACCAACCCCCAACTTGGAATACCAACCTCAGAGGATGCTCCGTCTCTTCTATAAAATGGCATACTTCGTATTTGCCTATTACCTATGCACATCCTTCTGTATATTTTACATCACCTGTGCGTGTTCATGTTCAGTCGTGTCTGACTCTTGGCCACCGCAGGGACTGCAGCCCGCCAGATTCCTCTGTTCACAGGATTTTCCTGGCAAGAATACTGGAGTGGGTTACTATTTCCTGCTTGGAAGAAGAAGATCGAACCCTCATCTCCTGCAAGTCTCCTGCATTGACAGGCAGATTCTTTACCAGTGAGCCACCTGGGAAGCCCCTAAATCTATAGATAACTGTAGATAACTTATAATGCCTCAGTTCAGTTCAGTTCAGTTGCTCAGTCATGTCTAACTCTTTGAGACCCCATGAATTGCAGCAGACCAGGCCTCCCGGTCCATCACCAACTCCCAAAGTTCACCCAAGTTCATGTGCATCAAGTCGGTGATGCCATCCAGCCATCTCATCCTCTGTCGTCTCCTTTTCCTCCTGCCCCCAATCCCTCCCAGCATCAGAGTCTTTTCCAATGAGTCAACTCTTCACATGAGGTGGCCAAAGGACTGGAGTTTCAGCTTTAGCATCAGTCCTTCCAAAGAACACCCAGGACTGATCTCCTTTAGAATGGACTGGTTGGATCTCCCTGCAGTCCAAGGGACTCTCAAGAGTCTTCTCCAACACCACAGTTCAAAAGCATCAACTCTTCAGCACTCAGCCTTCTTCACAGTCCAACTCTCACATTCATACATGACCACTGGAAAAACCATAGCCTTGAGTAGACAGACCCTTGTTGGCAAAGTAATGTCTCTGCTTTTGAATATGCCATCTAGGTTGGTCATAGCTTTCCTTCCAAGGAGTAAGCGTCTTTTAATTTCATGACTGCAATCACCATCTGCAGTGATTTTGGAGCCCCAAAAAATAAAGTCTGACACTGTTTCCACTGTTTCCCCATCTATTTGCCATGAAGTGATGGGACCAGATGCCATGATCTTCGTTTTCTGAATGTTGAGCTTTAAGCTAACCTTTTCACTCTCCTCTTTCACTTTCCTCAAGAGGCTTTTTAGTTCCTCTTCACTTTCTGCCATAAGGGTGGTATCATCTGAATATCTGAGGTTATTGATATTTCTCCCGGCAATCTTGATTCCAGCTTGTGCTTCTTCCAGTCCAGCATTTCTCATGATGTACTCTGCATATAAGTTAAAGAGGCAGGGTGACAATACACAGCTGTGACATACTCCTTTTCCTATTTGGAACCAGTCTGTTATTCCATGTTCAATTCTAACTGTTATAATGCCTAATACAACAGAAATACTAAGTAAATAGTTGGTGTGTGGCAAATTCAAGTTTTGCTTTTTGGAACGCTTTGTGGAATTTTTTTCTTTTCTAATATTTTTGACTTGAGGATGAAGAACCTTGGAATACAGAGCACCAACTGCACTCAGTAATAAAAAGGAGCAAGCTATCATACACTTGAGAAATTAAATAGATCTCAAGGGAATGATAATAAGTGAAGAAAAGTCAGTTTCAAAAGATTTCACACTGTAAAATAATTAATAATATTCTAGAATATTCTTGAAATAACAAAATTATAGTGCCTGCTAGAGGTTAGGAAAGGGGGTGAGAGAGCCGGTGCAGTTATAAAGAAGTGCCATAGGGCAGTCTTGTGGTGATGGAATAGTTCTGTATCTTCACTATAATGACGGTTCCATGAAGCTGTACATGTAACAAAGTTGCAGAAAACTATACGTGTGCATAAATGAACACATGTAAAACTATACAAATGTGAATAAGCTCTGTGGACTATACCAGTGTCAATTTCTGGGCTTTGATGGTGTGGAATGGTTACGTAAGATGTTACCACTGAGGGAGGTTACCACTGAAGATAAATTAGGAGTTTGGGATTAATTTATACACACTCCTATATATAAAATAGATAATCAACAAGGACCTACTATATAGCACAGGGAACTGTACTCAATATTCTGTAACAACCTATATTGCAAAAGAATGTGAAAAGGAAGATACATGTATGCATGCATGCTCAGTCGCTTCAGCTGTGTTTAACTCTTTGCAATCCTATGGACTGTAGCCTGCCATGCTCCTCTGTCCATGGGATTCTCCAGGCAAGAATACTAGAGTGGCTAGCCATGACCTCCTCCAGGGAATCTTCCTGAGCCAGGGACTGAACCTTCGTCCCCTGCATTGCGATGGATTCTTTACCACTAAGCCACAGGGGAAGCCCAGATACCTGTATATGTATAACTAAATCACTTTGCTGTATGCCTGAAACTAACACAAGACTAAATCAACTATACAAATATAAATGTTAAAAAATTTTTCTAATGTAAAACAAAAAAAAGATTTCCCATTGAGGGAGAAGAGGTACGTGAAACAACTCTGCATGTTCGTTGTAACTTCCTGTAAATCAATAGTCATTTCAAAATAAAAAGTTTGGAGAATTAAATCTCCCACCAGCCATGCGTGCGTGATTCTGTTTCTCCACATCCTCTCCAGCATTTGGTGCTGTCATTACTTTTTATTGTAGCCATTCCAATAGGTTCAGTTCTTCTCTTACTTTTCTAGAAATAAATTTCAATATTTTTCTGTTTACAAGCCTTACTTTAAATCATTGCTTTTTTCCATAAAATCTGAAATGTTTGGGGACCATATTGAATACTTTGATTAATGTTTCTCAACTGATTTTTTTCGTCGGTGTTTTCAAGTTTGACATGTTGTTTATTAACCAATGTGATGGACAGAGGAGCCTGGTAGGCTGCAGTCCAACTGATTTTTAAAATAACCAAAATGTAGAGAGTTTGATTACAAAAAATTCACTGCCACCATAGGACACTTAGATTGATCTACAGAGTGCTCTTCAAAGGTTCACACTTTTTAAAAAAAGTCAGTTGACAGGGCCACAAGGAGAAAGGTATATTACCATGCTAAAATATTTTACTATGTGCAACCAAAGCGTCAAGACAAATTTTAATTCAGTTAACTTTGGCCAAGTGACCATAAATTAAAAATTGTGAAAATCACAATGTCTGTGTCCAATGTCACATCTTGTTTGGAAGCTGAGTGTACCCAGATCATGATGCCTATTAAAGGAAGATTAAGATTTATTTCTGGTCCCCCAAATCAGTGGTTGTTTCTGAATCCACATCATATACCAAAGACCACTGAGATGACCTCAAAAGGTATCATTAAAGAAATAGACTACCATTATCAGACAAAAATGTCTTAAGATGCCAGCCTTCAGAAAATGTCAGTACTCGCAACTGAAGAGCCACGTTGACCTAATGAAAGATCCTGCATTTGTGTGTTTACAATGTAAATGGGTTCTGCCTACAATGATTACGAGAAGGAAGGTGACCTAGCATCTTCATCGCCTCTGTATATCGTTGGTAAAACTGGAACATTTGAAAATTTGGAACATTGTCTACCTGGTAAACTGACTATGGCAGCTGGGCTCACTTCCAAAATCTCATTAGGGAGGTTGATGAGGGAACATGATGTATTCATGAGGCTGATGCAAAATGCGTCTTTTCCACTAAAAAGGTTAAATTTGCCACAGTAGCACCAGCGTCACCAGCTTCCACATAGATGACTGAAGCAGTTAAGGACTATTCTTGGGAAAGTTTTAGAGAAACTGTAAGGTATCTGTCAACAGAGAACAGCTTCAGGAAATGATGTTCCTTAGTAACTTAAGATGTCACAAACCTAGAAACCAGCACAGTGGAGGTGGGAGAACCATGTTTATCACTTTGAAGATGATACTAGCATCAGCTTCTGGTCCCTCTGGTTGCTCAGTCGCTCAGTCATGTCTGACTCTCTGCAGCTGGCAGGCTCCTCCACCCATGGGATTTTTCAGGCACGAATACTGGAGTGGGTTACCATTTCCTACTGCAGGGAATCTTCCCCAACCAGGGACTGGACCTGTGTCTCTTGTGTCTCCTCCACTGACAGGTGGGTCCTTTACCACTTCACCACCTGAGTCCTGGAACCTCCCAGAAAACCACCTTCTAAAAACATCAAGTGACCTGAGGGTGGAAGCGTATGTGAGCCTGCTGGAGGATGCCTTTTCTTAGAGAATAAGGCAGGTAAAAACTCCAGATGGATTCAAGTGTGGTGCCAGGGAAGTCCCTGCTATCAAAATTCAAAACTACAAACAGCAACAGATTTAAACAAACAAGATGAAGACCGGGCATTCACACTTAGTTCTCAAATACTTCAAAGATGGAGAATTATCTCAAGTAATATTGAAACCAAGGTCATAGGATACCTTTGGCTGGAATCGTTTGTGCTGTGCCAACAAGATCATAATTCATTTTCATAATTAGTATTTCTTCTGTGAATAAATATTTGTCTGGCCTTCCCAACTTAGGCAGCGCTTAGTACAGCCAGTCCTTTATCTAGTTCTGTTGGAGACACATTGCTTTCTGAATCACCAACAAGCTCTAATTTCTGCCTTAAACCTACCCTTGAGCCATCTTCCCCTCCCTCAGTTTAAGTTGTTCAATAGTCTCCAGTGACCACTAATGCAGAATCTGACGTTTTCCTGGAAGTGGAACCCTGCATTTCCATACCTGGAAGCAACCTCCTTTGGTTTAAGATCTACAAAGTTACAGTAATTTTTACAGTCAGTCCAGAGTTTTTAGTGAACACATCGTTTTTGAGAAAGGGAGAACATGTTTTTTCAGACTCCCTTTCTCTGAGCCTCTGTGAGTCAGATACTCCCATTTACTTCCACCTGGACGTCTGTCTTGCTAGACCCAGATCACTTCGCTGGGTTCCTTTTTTGAATTCCAGACTGTTTCTGATTTTCAGGTTTCTTTTCAGAAATGTTTTCTTCATAGCAAAACCACAATGAGATATCACCTCACGTAGATATCAATGAGATATCTATCACAATGACCACCATTAAAAAGTCTACAAACAACAGATGTTGACTAGGACATGGAGAAAAGGGAACCCTGGTATGTTGTTGGTGGGAATGTAAATTGGTGCAACCACAGTGAAAAACAGTACGGAGATTCTTCAAAAAGCTAAAAAATTAGAACTGCCATATGATCCAGCAATTCCACTTCTAGGTATACATCTGGAAAAAACCAGATCACTGACTCACAGCAACACATGCACTCCAACATCCATAGCAGCATTATTTACAACTGCCAAGGTGTGGAAACAATCCAAGTGTCCACCAATAGACGACTAGACGAAGAAACTGTGGTATCAACATATACAAACGATGGAAGACTACCAAGGCCTAAACAAAAGAATAATATTTTGCTATTTGCAGCAACATGCATGTACTTGGAGGGCATTATACTAAGTGAAATAAGTCAGAGAAGATAAGTACTATATGATAGTGCTTATATGTGGAATCTAAAAAAAATACACCAAAAAATAAAAAACACAACAAACCAGCAAACATAGCATGAAAGAAGCAGACTCACAGGTATAGAGAACAAACTGTGCCTGTGTGCTAAGTCACTGCAGTTGTGCCCAACTCTTTGAGAACCTACGTACTATAACCTGCCAGGCTTCTCTGTCCGTGGGATTCTTCTGGCAAGAATACTGGAGTGGGTTGTCATGCCCTCCTCTAGGGGATCTTCCTGACCCAGAGGTCGCATCTGTGCCTTCTGTGGCTCCTGCGTTGTGGGCAGATTCTGTGAGCCATCAGACAAGCCCTAGAGAACAAACTAGTGGCTACTGATTTGGGTGGGGGAGGCAATGTCAGACAGGGGAATGGGAGGTACGAACGGCAGGATGTAAGATAGGCTCAGTGATGCGCTGTATAACACAGAGAGCATAGCCAACAGTGTATAATAATTGGAACTGGAATATAAAACCTCAAAAATTGTATACAAATGGATAAGAAAGCTGTGGTACATATACACAATGGAGTATTACTCAGCCATTAAAAAGAATACATTTGAATCAGTTCTAATGAGGTGGATGAAACTGGAGCCAATTATACAGAGTGAAGCAAGCCAGAAAGAAAAACACCAATACAGTATACTAACACATATATATGGAATTTAGAAAGATGGTAATGATGACCCTGTATGCAAGACAGCAAAAGAGACACAGATGTGTAGAGCAGACTTTTGGACTCAGAGGGAGAGGGAGAGGGTGGGATGATTTGGGAGAATGGCACTGAAACATGTATACTATCATGTAAGAAATGAATCGTCAGTCTATGTCCGATGCAGGATACAGGATGCTTGGGGCTGGTGCACGGGGATGACCCAGAGAGATGTTATGGGGAGGGAGGTGGGAGGGGGGGGTTCATGTTTGGGAACGCATGTACACCCGTGGTGGATTCATGTCAAATTATGGCAAAACCAATACAGTATTGTTAAGTAAAATAAAGTAAAAATAAAAAAAATAAAAATAAATTAAGCAAGAAATATTTTCTTCTGTAGAAACCAGTGTCTTCAAGACAGTTTCTTTCTGGTAAGTAGTTCTTTATTTCCTTTTTTTTTTTTTTTTTTAATTATGCCCTGGAGTCTAGAATACTTCCTTCTTTTCCCTCAGATGACTTCCTGGACTCTGGTTGGATCTGTAAGAGTTAGCCTATCTGATTTATTTATTGAAAATGTTGGGCTCCAGATAGAAGCAATTTTCTGTTCTGGAGTATACCTTCCCAGAAATAATAAAACACGAGGGACTCAATTTACAAGTATTTTATTTGTCAAGTCTCACTCAACCAGCACAAACCTCTTCTGTTAAAATATCCGTGTGAGTGCTTAAGCACTCTATGTATGAGCGTGTGCTGGCGTCTAGCGCTATTGTTGCAACATCTCTGGTTCAGGCTGTGGGGTCTGCCCCTGACCCCTTCTGCCCATGCTCACATAGAGCCAAACACACATCTCTGTACTCCAGCCACAGATTACAGCATCACCTCTCCCAGCCTGTCTCTAGTCTGCCTATAAGGGTCTCAGCAGCTCAAGCCTCTGTGTGTGTGTACGTGTGTGTATTTAAATCTCAAATCTCCATCTTGTCTCTATTCACTCTTTGTCTTTCTTACCCAATATCTTCAGTGGATAGATTCCCAGGCACTCTTATGAACCAGCTTCTGTTTTTAGTCTTCCATTAAAACAAAAAAAATCTAAAATACCAAAGGTCTCCTGCACGGCTACATGAGTTGGAAAGAGGCAGAACCATGATTAGTCAGGAGGCCTGATATGGCCAACCTGTTTAGGTTGGGCACGTGGCGAAGAAAGGGACCCTCTTCAAAAGTCTGTATGAGGAAAAGGCATCTCCCATGAACCCTGTGTGTGGGCTGGTTCTTGGCCCTCTGCACCACGTTCATCTTTTCTAACACTTTTGTTGAGTCCCTTCCGGCTGTATTCTAACTATTGAGAAAAAAATCTCAACAGTGAGAGCTGCTGAACAGCACAGGGTTATGGTAATAACTGTTCGGAGAAGGGAAGATAGCTGTTGTGGGACTGGCCAAGGTAAGCTTCTAGCTTTTGGAAAGCTATTGGCCAATTGTACCCCATGAAATAGATATTCTTACTTACCTCTGAAAAGGTCATCCTAAGATGAATTATGATCTGGAATTTGCTTTTAAATAATCCAGTAAAGGGTAATAGAAACAAGACTGGATACAGGTTAATAATAAAACTTCCTACTTTTATATGATTAAGAGTTTTCATAATATATTTTAAGTATCCTCAAGAGATTCCATTTCAGTTCAGTTCAGTTCAGTTCAGTCGCTCAGTTGTGTCTGACTCTTTGTGATTCCACTTAGGAGATGTTATATGAGTGGATTCCTGACTCTGTGTGTGTGTGTGTGCTCAGTCGTGTCCAACTCTGCGAATGTAGCCCACCAGGCTCCTCTGTCCATGGAATTTTTCAGGCAAGAATACTGGAGTGGGTTGCCATTTCCCCCAGGTGACCTTCCTGATCCAAAGATCAAACCCACATCTCCTGCATTGGCAAGGAGATTCTTTACCACTAAGCCACCTGGGAAGCCCCCTGATAATATAAGGACTGCCAAAATCCCAGGAAGGAGCCCGAGTCTCCTTCTTAGAGTAAAACTGTTGATGTAACATATGGCTTCTAAAAAAATATTATAATCATGTTGGCTATTGCTCCTGTGCTTCAAAGGAGTGTGCAGAATTTGAGGGAATTGATAGACGATTCCTAAAGTACTATCGAATGTGCTTTGGGTTGAGGGTGTACTTGCTTGTATACGCAGAGGATGTTTCTTGAAGGATTCACTAAGAATTGATGATGTTTGCTTCTAGACAGAGGAGCCAGGTGACTTATGTGGGATGCAGCCACTACATTAAAAAATAAATTGACTTAAAAATAGCCAAAACTCTGTCGTCCCTGGAGGATTAGGTTTGTTACCACATCTGATACTGTCTCAGGTAAAAGTGGGCTGGCCAGTCAACCTAAAGCCAGATTAATTCAAAACTGTGTGCCTAACCCCAGTGGTCAGCAGTTGAGAGACATATCATTTGACACTCAACTAAATGAATCAGTACATTAGGTCAGAGCTCAAGCAACACCATTTAAACCATTTATTCTCAGCCTTGGGTGCATCATGGAGACAATAGCTCTGCTCACGTCGCTAAAATGCTACAGGAATATGTCCATAGCACAAGGAAAAGTGCAAGATTTGCAAAGCACGTCTATAACCCGCAATCAGACTTTGTAGGAAAAAAAGACTTATTGGTGAGGTAGAAGATACATAAGCTGTATCAACTGAGTTTGGTACCCAGCTGTCCCTTCAGTGCAGGCAGATAGAAGAAATAAAACTTGGATGATGTCACTTCTGAAATGAAAATGTTATTGCACTTCTTTGTGGTTTCATCCTTAAGTTATTCATATACCCGAAAATGCGGATTCCTCTGAATATTTGAACATGGCCTGTTCAGCATCTGTTACAGAGATTTTCTGCATCCCGATCTTTACAATATAAAGAGAACAATGTTCCTCTGAAAGAACAAGCTGACAGTTTTTTCCTAGTTGTTGCCACAATATCCTTGTTTCAAAAGAAAACAGATGAACTGAAAGACAGAAAAGTCTGCTTAAGATTTTTGACTTTAAGACATGCGTGTTGAAATTTATCATCCATCCTAAATTTAGGAGCATTTAAATGTTGCTGTGTGGATGGAAGCTTTAGAATTGCTCCTGACGCTGGAGCAACTGTCTACCGATTGAGTATTTGGATTAAACAAGTCTGTTATCTTCTGCAGACAAAATAATGATGAGGTACATTTACCTACCGAGAGGAAGGGACTGAAACCCAGTACCGTTTATGAATGGTCTTTGAAAGCAGCCAGAATCAAAGCAAATGTTATACCAATTTCCAGACAATGCTTAAGAGTCATACTTATGTCTCCGCTGAAGCATTACTAGAAGTATTCAGACTGTAGGTCTGAGTCAGAGACATAGCTACAATTTCTAGTTAGAATACCACTTCAGGGTCTCTGTTGCAAAGATGGGAGCCATATTTTACATTAATTGTTTCGGTTTGGTCCTTTTGCTCAGTTTTCTATGGACTGCTCCTGAAGATGTGAGAATTCCTAAATGTGTGATGAAATGTACCACCATATGCTAAATTGTATGATAAAGCTGATCGTGGACTATCTCCAAACCAGAGCATTCTGGGATGCTGGCAATCAGCAAAGATTGACAGATTGATACCAACACACTTCGTAAGGAAGACAATTTGGCAATGTACCTCAAAATGACAAGTATGCAAATGCATTTCTACTTCTGAAAATGTATCTTAGATGTATGTTCCAAAATGATGCAAGCAAGAGGCAATTTATCACAATTTTGTTATGATCACAAAAAAAAATAAAACAATGCCACTTATGGGGGGGCTGGTTAAAATGTGGTACATCTGTACAGTGAAATACTATATAGTCATTAAAAAGGGAATTCCTTTAGTCTTTTTGAAATCATGAAGACACGTTAAGTAGAGGATAAAAGGTGAGAGCAGTAATTAACCTTTTATTTGTAAATTAACTGTCATTTTATAAAAAGGGGATGAGTAGATAAGAACAGGTTTTATATTTGCTCCCATCCTTCCATATAGGTACAAAAGATCCTGTTAATACTAGTGTCCTCTGGGGTGGGAAACTCAAAGTCAGCAGGATTTTCCTCTGTACACTTGTAATTTTTCAATCATGAATTATCTATTCAAAATTTTGAAATTTTAATCATGAATTATTCATTCCAAAGGAAATATTTCAAGTCAGACTTTGAAATGACTAGAACAGCACCAAATACATAGTTAGCACACTTTTCACTGAATAATTCCCTGGATGTGCAGTTGAACCTGGAATTTCTGCCTATAACATTATGATTATTCAAGACTTTTATCCTACTCGAAAATTAACAAAAGAGTTACAGAACATTTTTTAACATTTTGACCAGTCCCCCCTTCTACCCTGTGTCTTTTATGACTATTCTAAGAACTGCTGAGAAAGTAAGTGTAGAGTACAGGAGAAGCTCTGTGTCCTTGTACTTCCTGGGATTAAGTAGAAGTGCCAGGAGTGCTAAGCAATTGCCTGGAGCAATTTTACTTATGTTTATTTCTACCCACTGGGCTCTGGATTTTGTATATAAGCATCTCTCCTCTGGACTTTTCTCTACTTTCTATTGACAAACTACAAAAAAGAAGCCAGATATTTTTGAGACCCAAATTACTGTGCACAATTTGATCACTTAGAAAGTCTTAGTGATGAATTAAGTTATTTGCTGACATTTATTGAAAAGAAGTAATCAAAACAAACCCTCTTATAAGTGATTTTCATGATTCTCTGATTAAATGAGAACAACATATAAATGAAACTCTTTGAATTTGGGATCAATATGGATAGTTCCTGGTTTAGCATAGTGGTGTACCTCCTTTAGAAATAAGTAGAGGTGTTTACTCTTGGGGTAAGTCTTCCCTGGTGGCTCAGATGGTAAAGAATCTGCCTGCCGTGCAGGAGACCCGGGTTCAATCCCTGGGTTGGGAAGATCCCCCAGAGAAAGGACTATCAACCCACTCCAGTATTCTTGCCTGAAGAATCCTATGGACAAGAGTCTGGCAGCTACAGTCCATGAGGTCACAAAGAGTTAGACACGACTGAGAACTGAGTGACTAACACACTCTTGGGATGGGGGAGGGGATGAAAAGAACTGCGATGCTATAAGACAATGATGTCTTGCATTCCTATAATGGGCGTGGTTCTTATCCCTACAGTTCTTCTTCATCTACCTCACAGGACTGGTTGAGGATTAAATGAGTGTGGTATGTGTGAGCATTCTTCATAAATTCTGGAGTGTGTTTCATATACAAGTGCTGAAGTTGCCCAATCTCACAAAATGTTGAGGTCAGAAAGGGTAGACATGCTGAAAATGCTGTAAAAGCATTGATGCTTCAGAGTTGTGAAGCTTCCAAGTAACACACTGGATATTTCTGGGGGAAATATCTGGGGGATATTTCTGGGGGATATCTGGGGGATATATCTGGGGGATATTTCTGCTGGTGTGTTAACTCTATTCTTGGGATTTGGAGTTTCATTATTGAGCCTCAAAAAGCCTTGCTTCAAACTGACATAGGCTGCTCTGTGGCTTCAGAGCCCTGGTGCTCTGCTGGCAGACTTTTAAGTTTGGTCCTCAGCTCAAGCTCATTTCCTGTGCTTAGAGAGAAGGGACTCACCATCACAAGCTGAGTCTTCAGCTTTTATTGAGGGGAGATGAAGATCCTGAACACCAGTCACTAAGCTGAGTCTAACTCCTAATGAGATTGAGTGTGGAACCCTGGACTGAGGTCATAGGACAATATCTCTGGAATTAGCCAAGCTCCATGACAACTGCTGTCACAAGCCGTCTTGTTTGTCATGAGCTATCCTGTGCCTAACCAGCTGGCTCCCATCTTCATATTAAGTCACCGTAGAGAATTGTGACCTAATGCCACCCCTCTCCATAGGAATTTTCTTTGTCCTGAGCCTATAAAAATTGGCTCCAAACCCTCAAAAGGGGTTGGCTCTCCCTTGAGCTGACCCACAGTTCTAAATGCATCTCCAGTTCTAATAAATTCTATTCTCCTCTCATTCTGCCTCATGTCTAGAAATTCTTTTCCAGCTGACACACAGACCACAACCTTGAGGACAAGAGTTGCCCAGGGGTAGCTTGGATGAGCTGCTTCACTGCCCAGTCTTGGCAACAAATAGAGCTGACTATACAGGCGTCCCTCCTTGCCCTGCACAAGAGTGGGGTGCTAGGCTCTGAGGGTTGGAGGGTGATTGTCAGCAGGATTGCAGTGCACAGACAGGCTTTGAGGTTTAATGTTAAAAAAAAATGCCCTAGACTGAATTAGGACATCAGAGATGTATCTTGGCATATGAAGAGCTTGACTTGTAAGATGCTGTTTCACTGGAAATATGCCATGAATGGTTCTAATGTAGCACTGACTGTGAATCAGCTTTCAGCAGAATAAAGATTCCAAAGGCTGGTGTTTGTGGATGCTCTACGAATTTGTTTCTCCCTTCTCTCCAAGAACACTCTGGCAAGGTCAGAGTGAATGTAGTGGTCGATATGGAAAGAAATCTTCGTCTATGCTGCTCCAAATATTCATAGTCTCCTTGTGTGATCAGCTCTGACCTGGGTCACTTAATTAAGCTATTAATCTATCCTGGTTACTTGTTGCACATGGGTTGGAAGATGCAAGCTCACTCGGTCTAGGCAAGCATTCTGTCACCCTGTATAGCATGGCATGGCATGTAAACGGTTCCAGAGTATTTGTTAGGAAGAAGGGAGACTACCTTATAGGAGGCTGCTGCTTTCACGGTTCCATTTCTGGAACAAGCAGGGCCCTGATAAGAAGATTGATTCCAGAGGCTTCCCTGGCTGTCCAACGGTTAGGGGTCCACCTTGCAATGCAGGGGACATGGGTTTGACTTCTGGTCGGGGAGGATCCCACATGCTATGGAGCAAGTGGGCCCATGAGCCACAAGGACTGAGCCAGCGCTCTAAAGCCCAAAGCCACAACTTCTGAAGCCCAAGAGACTAGAGCTGATGCATCGCGACAAGAGAAGCCACAGCAACGAGGAGCCACAGCAACAAGGAGCGCACACACTGCGGGGTCTTTCCTGCAGCCACCAGGGAACAGTAGCCCTGCTGGCCGCAGCTAGAGAAGCACCCGCACAGTCAAAAAATAAAATTGATTAATATTTTTGAAAAGAAGAGCGATTCCAGAAATGATTGGGTTCTGACTTGTGCCTGGTGCTCCTGGGTCCTGTCGGCCTCAGCCCCACCCCCAGTCTAGCTTTGGCACATTGGGCTCCCAGTATCATCTTTCCAGACAGCAAAGATATCTTTTCTTCTCCTTCAGGCTCACAGCTGAGACTCCAAACCCAACCATCCGAACTCTGGCTTGAGATCAGGGATGTGTCTGGGAGCAGGACGGAAGATGCCCAGAAAACAAGAGCTGGTGCTACCAAGACAACCTTCTCCACCACCTTTCTGCTACTGACTTCCTAAATGGTTAAGCAGATAACAAAGAGAGACAGAAAAGCCATTGAGTTTAGAAGCTAACAGCCAAATGATGGTTTCATTGGTACCTTGGTGTAGGGTTATAGTTTGTTAACTAGAAGGAATAGCTGCAAATATTGTGACTTGAAGAAATGGGCTGTGGGAACCGATGCTCCCCAGGACACTGACACAACCACAGTGTGGGCATGGGGACCTGGTTTGAGAGGGAAAGCAAAGCCTGGCATCTTGAGTCTGTTGGCTGCGATATGAACTAAGTGGTTTTTAAGCCCTTTGTTTTCAGGTAATCGCAGATCCATAGGAAGTTGTAAAGACAGTACAGAGTACCATGTGCCTTTCTCCCAGGTTCTCCTAATGGCTAGATCTTAACTATAATACATACTATATATTATATATATATACGAAACTTATGCTACGTATACCATACTGCAGTATCTAATATATACTATAATACAGTATCAAAGCCAGGAAACATATCGGTACAATGTGAGTATAGTGGCATGCCATTTTATCACAGGTGTGGATATGTGTAACCATCACCTTGGCTAAAATACAGAATTATTCCACTGCTGCAGCAGTCTCCCCCACACTCTCCATGCCATAACCACACCCCCTCACACACCACAATTACCACATCCCTAAATCCTTGGAAACCACTAATTCGTTCTCCATCTCTATAATTTTACCATTCTGGAAATGGTATGTAAGTGGAATCATATAGTATGTGACCTTTTGAGGTTGGTTTTTTAATATATTGCTGAATTCTGTTTGCTGATTGTTTAAAACGTTCGCATTTACATTCATGAGGGATTCTGGTCTTATAGTCTTTTTTTTTTTTTTTTTTTTTTTACTATCTTTGTCTGGTGTTAGCATCAAGATATCGTAGGTTCGGTTTCAGACCACTACCACAAAGCAATTATCACAATTAACTTTCTTGGCTTCCTGGTGCATGAAAATGTTACATTTACACTATTAAGTGTGCAATAGCATTGTGCTTTAAAAGAACAATATGCATACATTAATTTTAAAATACCTTATTGCTAAAAAAGTCTAACCATTACCTGAGCCTTCAGTGATTCATCATCTTTTTGCTATCAGAGGGTTTGAGATATTGAGAGAATTACCAAAATGTGGCACAGAGACACAACGGGAGGAAATGCTGTTGGAAAAAATGATGCCAATAGGCTTGATCAATGCAGGGATGCCACAAACTCTTCAATTTGGGAAAAATGTAGTATCTGCAAAGAGCAATAAAATGAACTGCAATAAAACAAGATCTGCCTGAATTGCCTTCTAAAGTGAATTGAAAAGTGTTCCCTCCTCTTCTATTTTCTGGAAAACACTATTGTAGAAGCAGTATTAATTCTTCTTTACATGTTTGGTAGAATTTGCTGATAAAACCCTCTGGACCTGGAGAGTCCTTTTTCAGGATTTTTTAAGTTACAAATTTAAATTTTTTTATAGTGATAGGGCTACTCAAATAATCTCTTTTTTACTGAGTAAATTATGGTAGTTTGTGCTTTGCAAGGAGTTGGCCCATTTCACCTAAATTGTCAAATTTACACGTGTAGAGTTGTTTGTAGTGTGCTCATATTATCTTTTTGATGTCTCTGAGATCAGAGGTGATATCTACTGTTTCATTCCTGATATTAGAAATATGTACTTTCCCTTTTTTTTCTTTGTTAATTTTACTAGAAATTTGTCAATTTTGTTTAATGTTTAGAAAACATTTTTGTGTTATCAGCTTTATTGTTTTTCTGTTTTCAATTTCATTGTTTTTATCCTGTTATCTTTAATATTTCTAATTTCATTGTGCTTATTTTGTTCTTGTTTTACTAGATTCTTAAAGTCAGAGCTTTGATTATTGATTTGAGACTTTTCCTCTTCTCTAAAATTAAACTTGAAGTTCTATAAATTTCTGCAGTACAGCTTTAGTGTATATAAATATATATTTTATAGCATATCATTTTAATGTATGTATTAATATTATGCTTACATGTATATGCTTTGCCGGAGAAGGCAATGGCACCCCACTCCAGTACTATTGTCTGGAAAATCCCATGGAAGGAGGAGCCTGGTAGGCTGCAGTCCATGGGGTTGCTGAGAGTCGGACACGACTGAGCAACTTCAATTTCACTTTTCACTTTTCACTTTCACGCATTGGAGAGGGAAATGGCAACCCACTCCAGTGTTCTTGCCTGGAGAATCCCAGGGACGGGGAGCCTTGATGGCTGCTGTCTATGGGGTCGCACAGAGTCAGACACGACTGAAGCGACTTAGCAGCAGCAGCAGCATATGCTTTGCCCTGAGACATCCTCTTTGAACCATGGGTTACTTAGCTGTTCCAAGTGTTTAGAGATTTTCATTTCATCTCTCTGTTTTGACTTTTACTTTCAAGAACACTCTCTGCATGATTTCAGCTTTTGAAAAAACTTTGAGATCATTTCTGTGGCCCAGATGTGGTTTCTCTCCGTCTCTGTTCTGCGAGTGCTTAAGAATGGGTATTTTGCTCTTGTTGGGTCAAGTGCTCTACAAACGTCTATCAGATTCTGCCAGTTGATAGTGCTGTTGAGCTCTTCCATACCGTCACTGGTATAGTTGATACAGTTTTCTGCCTGATTGTTCTGCCACTTGTTAAGACGTGAGAGTGCTGAAATCTGGAACTATAATTGCGGATGTGTCTAACTCTCTTGTTTTTTCCTCACATCTTAGTTTTTGCTTCACGTATTTCCCAGCTCTGCCCCTTGGTCCATTCACATTTGGAGTTACAATGTCTTCTTGGTGGACTGACCCTTTCATTATCATGTAGTGACCCCCTCTATCCTTGCTAAGTTTCCTTGTGCTAACGTCTACTTTTTCTGACTTTGCTTTCCTTTGATTAACATTTGTATGGTATATCTTTTTCATTCTTTTATTTTCAACTTACCTATATTATTGCATTTGAAGTGACTTTCTTGTAGACAGCTTATAGTTGGATCATGTATTTTTATCCATTGGGCCAATCTGTCTTTTAAATTCTTTTTCAGCACTTGCAAATGTTGTACCACTTCTTTATAGCCTCTTATGAGAAATCTGTTATCATTCAAATTGGTATAACTTTTCTCTTGATGTTTTCAAAATTTCTTCTTCACAAAATTTCAGAAATTTGACTACGATGTGTTTTGGTAAGGATTCTTTAGGATTATCCTATTTGGGGGCTACTCAGTTTTCTGAACTGTATGCCTATAACTTCTGCAAAATTGGCTAAATTTTCAATCTTTATTTCTTTAGATTTTGTTTAGGCCTACTCTTGGGTGACTTAAGTTAAAGTTGACACTGTCACCTTGGACAAATGACTTAACCCCCCTTGGCTCAGTTTTAATCATCTTTAAAATGTGCTTATTGGTGGACTAGTCCTTAAGGTTTCTTCCAACTGTTTTGGTTTATAATCACTCTTAAAGGCAGCTTCCCCACCATCACAGCTTGTGGACATGCATGCTTCCGCAGACAAATGCTCACCAACCGCTTTGTCCTACAGAAGTCTTTAAAGGAGGATTTGGCAACTTGCTTCTATGAGACATTTAAAACCTCACTCATCAGTTTTTGGAAATCTTACTCATTTAAATTGTCACAGCTCAAGGGCCCTGGGATTTAAACCTTGGAAAGGGTAAGGCTTGTCAGCAGAATTTCTGTGTTAATTTTGTAAAGAGATGAAGGATATTAAAACTTTCCCCTCTGCAGACGGCAGTAGAGAGACTGCAGATGAGGACTCCCTGAGTGGTCATAGAGGGAAAGCCACAGACAAATGTCAAAAACTCTCAAGGCCCTGGCTTTTCTGCTGACCTGCCAGGCTCTCCTGCCCTAGAGGGCTAAGAGGAGGGACGATCATAATTGCCAAACGCAGCACTGGAAGGATCAGACACAAGAATAGGATCTGAATGTAAAGAAGTCAGAAACTTCATAAAGATTTATAAATATCAAAGTGATATATACCCTCAAGATACACATGCATTCCAGAAAAGCTTTTCCTGTATTTTTATCTTTGCTCTTTATCACCTAAGCTACTGAAGGTGTTAACATTGGTTACAGTATTTCCAGGAAATGCTTGTGCAGTTCCTCTGTTCAGTGACTGGACACACTGTTCAAATCTGTTAGAAGGAAGTACCTTTTTAAAACTATTTATGCTTCCTACCCACCAACTTTATATATTTATTTATTGACTGTAGTGAGTCTTTGTTGCTGCACATAGGCTTTCTCTGGTTTCAGCAAGTGGGGGCTCCTCTCTTGCTGTGGTGCTCAGGCTTCTCATTGTAGTGGCTTCTCTTGTCGGGGAGCACGGGCTCTAGCTGGGCGGACTTCATCACTTGCAGCACACGAGCTCAGTAGTTGCCGCGCATAGGCTTAGTTGCTCCTTCAGCCTGTGGGATCTTCCCTGACCAGGGATTGAAGCAGCATCCCTTGCATTGCAAGGTGGATTCTCAACCCCTGGACCACCAGGGAAGTCCCCATGCACCAACTTAAAAAAAAAAAAAAAAAAAGGAAACAGCTAAAAGGTTTTCTACTCCTACAGACAGTCATTGAGAACCCCCGAATGTGATGAGAGTTATTTCAGATGGGCTTTATGCTTATGCAATCTAGATGGAGACGGAAGAGATGGAGCCATTAGGAGACAGACCATGGGGAATACAAGATCCACAAGAGACGGTTGGGTAACTGAGATAATGGAATTCTGCCTCTGGAGAGCTCTTCTGGCTGGATAAGGAGGACTGAAAGGTGTCTGTAGAGAGGATGTGGGGACAGGTCATCTAGTTCCAGATCTTTGGTTTTCAGTCCCCTCTCTGAAAATACTTTCCAGGAAATGTTTTGATGTTACGCTGGGTCACAAAGGAGGCTTTGTGACTCAAGAGATGAGAGCATCTATAAAACAGACAGTATTTTAAGTATTTTACTAACATTATTTTCAAATGCAAATAAACATGTTTTGTTCTCCTGGAGGATCAGGATTGATGTCCGACCAACAGGGTCATTTACATGGATCGTTCTCTTGTCCCTACTCATTTCCTTTCAACTTTCCTTCAGTTCACACCACCAAGCTCAGTGGGGAACGCAGGAAAAGAGAAAGCCCACAAGCCACGTGGGAACAGTGAACAGCAGGAGGAAATAGCCCTGGCACCATTTATAGCACTGCTGTGAAAGTGAAAGTGAATGTGAAGTCGCTCAGTCGTGTCCAACTCTTTGCAACCCCATGGACGGTAGCCTACCAAGCTCCATGGTCCATGGGATTTTCCAGGCAAGAATACTGGAGTGGGCTGCCATTTCCTTCTCCAGGGGATCTTCCCAACCCGGAGATCAAACCCAGGTTTCCTGCATTGCAGATAGATGCTTTACCATCTGAGCCACTAGGGAAGCCCACTAGGGAAGCACTGCTATAACAGGTGCTTAAAATCCTTTGAGTCCCAAAGGCCTGAGATCAGGAAAAAAGAGACAAAGAAACGTTAAGTGTGTGCTATGCATATGCTTCTACGGGGAAAAGAGTGGCCAAAGATCTAAGCAGAGTAGACACTAAGGATTAGCAAGAGAACGTATTAAGCTTTAACATTAGGAGAATTTTGGTGACCTTAGCAAGAATGGTTTCAGTGAAGTTATAAGGGACTAGGAACTTGATTATACGAAGATACAAGGCTTAAGTAGAAGCTAAGAAGTGAGACCAAGTTTGAGAATGAAAAAGCCTATTGCAGTAGGAAGAGGACCAAGGAGGGTTATGGTGGGAGTCATAAGGAAAATGGTCAACATTCACGGACCAAGGAGGGAACATTAGAAGCTGTCAGGGAAGCATGGCTAAGGGAGTGAGATTCCAGAGGAGGAGAAGAAAGGGTTCAGGTGAAGGATTGGTTTCAAGTCCTAAAGGAAGGAGGATGAAATGCATTGAGAGTTGCGGCAGAGCCAGGAGAGAGCTGGCCACTGTGGTTCCCTTGACATCTCTATCAGAGCACAGCCCACACTGGGCTTGGAGGGCACTAAGGTGTCTGGGCAGAGCTTTCTATGTGAGTCTGGAATGCAGGATGGGACTTCCCTGGTGGTCCAGTGGTTAAGAATCTGCCTTCACTGCAGAGGACTGGGGTTCGATCCCTGGTAGGGGAACTAAGGCCCCATATGCTACAGGGCAACTAAGCGTGCTACAACTACTGAGCCCACATGCTATAGAGCCCAAGGGCCACAAGAGAAGCCCCTGCACTGCCGTGAAGACCCAGTACTTTTTTAACTTTTAAAAATAAAAAGGAGGTGTAGAATGGAGGAGACTTTGACAATGGGGTGTGGGTTTGGGAAAAGAGGTGCTAGGAGTCAAGGCAGCAAATAGATGGCAGCGAGGGGAATAGCATATAATTAAGGGATGAACTATTGTGTTGGAAACTGTTATTAAAATAAAATCAGAAGTCACAGACCTGCAAAAGCCAATTTTTGTCTTAGTCCCTCAGGTGGCAGAACTTTTTAAGTAACAACTCTCATGGATCTATTGAGGTGGCGGTGTGGGCCTTCATCTGGCTGAGTTAAAAAACAAATACCCTGGGTGTGCAAGTCAACAGAGAGGGCTCTGATCTCTAGATGGAGAGGCATCTCAAGGTGTGGAAAGGTGAAGTGGAAAGGCCATGTCTGGTCCCAACAGGGACTATCTTGCAGTGAACAGACACACAGGAGGTTAAAACAGGTAGGAGAAAGGTGAGATGAAGGTCAGGGAAGTTGAGGGGTGGAGGGAGTCAAGATTAAATGTAGGTTGAAAGGATAAAGCAGCTTTGGAGATAAATATGGTGGCTGGAGCAGGTCAGTAGGAGACCCCTCCCTCCCTAGAGGGTACCTGTAGGAGAAAAGATGCTGCTGTCCAGAAGGCCCCATCATTTGTGAACCTCATGTCTTCTGTGCCCCCTTGTGGTCAGCCATTTCTGCGTCCTGCTCAGCTGCCAACTTCTCATCTTGCTGGCTTCTTCTGGATGCCTCACTGTAGTCACTGAGGTCTCTCAAACTGTCCCTTTCCAAGTATGAAAAGGCAAAATGATAGGATACCAAAAGAGGAACTCCCCAGGTCATTAAGTGCCCAATATGCTACTGGAGATCAGTGGAGAAATAACTCCAGAAAAAATGAAGGGATGGGGCCAAAGTAAAAACAATACCCAGTTGTGGATGTGACTGGTGATAGAAGCAAGATCCGATGCTGTAAAGAGCAATATTGCATAGGAACGTGGAATGTCAAGTCCATGAATCAAGGCAAATTAGTAGTGGTCAAACAAGAGATGGCAAGGGTGAACGTCTACATTCTAGGAATCAACGGACTAAAATGGACTGGAATGGGTGAATTTAACTCAGATGATCATTATATCTACTACTGTGGGCAGGAATCCCTCAGAAGAAATGGAGTAGCCATCATGGTCAACAAAAGAGTCCGAAATGCAGTACTTGGATGCAATCTCAAAAATGACAGAATGATCTCTGTTCGTTTCCAAGGCAAACCATTCAATATCACAGTTATCCAAGTCTATGCCCCAACCAGTAATGCTGAAGAAGCTGAAGTTGAACGGTTTTATGAAGACCTACAAGACCTTTTAAAACTAACACCCGAAAAAGATGTCCTTTTCATTATAGGGGACTGGAATTGAAAGGTTGTTGTTGAATCACGACGCCAGGATTCTTGGCCCCCGGAGGAGAAGAATTCAATCTGGGGCCAGAGACGAGGCTTGATCGCTCAGAGCTTTTGTGTAATAAAGTTTTATTAAAGTATAAAGAAGATAGAGAAAGCTTCTGACATAGGCATCAGAAGGGGGTAGAAAGAGTACTCCCTTGCTAGTGTTAACAATGGAGTTATATGCTCTCCAGTAAATCAAAAGAATGTCTGGAGGTTGTAAAGACCTCATCAGACCTACTCCCATAATTTACATTTTAAGATAACGGAATTAGCCAGAAGGTTTAATCCGGAGACTGTCCTCAGGCATAATACATTGTTGTTATATAATCCTAAGGAATGTAGAGAAGGAAAAACGTTTGTCCTTTCTTCCTCCTTGAGAATTCCAGACCCCTCTCTCCTTGGGGACCCCTAGACTTCCTATCAACCTGCCTAGGAAATGACTCTCTCAGAATGCAAAAGTAGGAAGTCAAGAAACACCTGGAGTAACAGGCAAATTTGGCCTTGGAATGCGGAATGAAGCAGGGCAAAGACTAATAGAGTTTTGCCAAGAAAATGCACTGGTCATAGCAAACACCCTCTTCCAACAACACAAGAGAAGACTCTACACATGGACATCACCAGATGGTCAACACTGAAATCAGATTGATTATATTCTATGCAGCCAAAGATGGAGAAGCTCTATACAGTCAGCAAAAACAAGACCAGGAGCTGACTGTGGCTCAGATCATGAACTCCTTATTGCCAAATTCAGACTTAAATTGAAGAAAGTAGGGAAAACCGCTAGACCATTCAGGTATGACCTAAACCAAATCCCTTATGATTATACAGTGGAAGTGAGAAATAGATTTAAGGGACTAGATCTGATAGAGAGAGTGCCTGATGAACTATGGAATGAGGTTCGTGACATTGTACAGGAGACAGGGATCAAGACCATCCCCATGGAAAAGAAATGCAAAAAAGCAAAATGGCTGTCTGGGGAGGCCTTACAAATAGCTGTGAAAAGAAGAGAAGGGAAAAGCAAAGGAGAAAAAGAAAGATATAAGCATCTGAATGCAGAGTTCCAAAGAATAGCAAGAAGAGATAAGAAAGCCTTCTTCAGGGATCAATGCAAAGAAATAGAGGAAAACAACAAAATGGGAAAGACTAGAGATCTCTTCAAGAAAATAGAGATACCAAGGAAACATTTCATGCAAAGATGGGCTCGATAAAGGACAGAAATGGTATGGACCTAACAGAAGCAGAAGATATTAAGAAGAGGTGGCAAGAATACACAGAAGAACTGTACAAAAAAAGATTTTCATGACCCAGATAATCATGATGATGTGATCACTAATCTAGAGCCAGACATCTTGGAAAGTGAAGTCAAGTGGGCCTTAGAAAGCATCACTATGAACAAAGCTAGTGGAGGTGATGGATTCCAATTGAGCTGTTTCAAATCCTGAAAGATGATGCTGTGAAAGTGCTGCCCTCAATATGCCAGCAAATTTGGAAAACTCAGCAGTGGCCACAGGACTGGAAAAGGTCAGTTTTCATCCCAATCCCAAAGAAAGGCAATGCCAAAGAATGCTCAAACTACCGCACAACTGCACTCATCTCACATGCTAGCAAAGTAATGCTCAAAATTCTCCAAGCCAGGCTTCAACAATATGTGAACCGTGAACTTCCTGATGTTCAAGCTGGTTTTAGAAAAGGCAGAGGAACCAGAGATCAAATTGCCAACATCCACTGGATCATGGAAAAAGCAAGAGAGTTCCAGAAAAACATCTCTTTCTGCTTTATTGACTATGCCAAAGCCTTTGATTGTGTGGATCACAATAAACTGTGGAAAATTCTGAAAGAGATGGGAATACCAGACCACCTAACCTGCCTCTTGAGAAATCTGTATGCAGGTCAGGAAGAAACAGTTAGAACTGGACATGGAACAACAGACTGGTTCCAAATAGGAAAAGGAGTATGTCAAGGCTGTATATTGTCACCCTGCTTATTTAACTTCTATGCAGAGTACATCATGAGAAACGCTGGACTGGAAGAAACACAAGCTGGAATCAAGATTGCTGGGAGAAATATCAATAACCTCAGATATGCAGATGACACCACCCTTATGGCAGAAAGTGAAGAGGAACTCAAAAGCCTCTTGATGAAAGTGAAAGAGGAGAGCAAAAAAGTTGGCTTAAAGCTCCACATTCAGAAAACGAAGATCATGGCATCTGGTCCCATCATTTCATGGGAAATAGATGGGGAAACAGTGGAAAGTGTCAGACTTTATTTTGGGGGGGCTCCAAAATCACTGCAGATGGTGACTGCAGCCATTAAATTAAAAGACGCTTACTGCTTGGAAGAAAAGTTATGACCAACCTAGATAGTATGTTCAAAAGCAGAGACATTACTTTGCCAACTAAGGTCCGTTTAGTCAAGGCTATGGTTTTTCCTGTGGTCATGTATGGATGTGAGAGTTGGACTGTGAAGAAGGCTGAGCGCCGAAGAATTGATGCTTTTGAACTGTGGTGTTGGAGAAGACTCTTGAGAGTCCCTTGGACTGCAAGGAGATCCAACCAGTCCATTCTGAAGGAGATCAACCTGGGGATTTCTTTGGAAGGAATGATGCCAAAGCTGAAACTCCAGTACTTTGTCCACCTCATGCGAAGAGTTGGCTCATTGGAAAAGACTCTGATGCTGGGAGGGATTGGGGGCAGGAGGAGAAGGGGACGACCGAGGATGAGATGGCTGGATAGCATCACGGACTCAATGGACGTGTCTGAGTGAACTCCGGGAGATGTTGATGAACAGGAAGGCCTGGCGTGCTGCGATTCATGGGGTCGCAAAGAGTCGGACATGACTGAGCGACTGAACTGAACTGAACTGTGCTTCCCAACAGCCTCCTTCTTAAAGCAATCACACCAGGAAGACCTGGAGTCACTAGATAATCCTCCCGTATCCTGACCTAGTTTGGTACAATGGTCACTTGGTGCTCCTTCTCTTTTGTTCTCCGCCTTCCCAGAAGAACCGTGCTCCATCTCACTGAGTCAGGGTACACCTGTCGAAAGTTTGCATAGTGATAGCAGCAAAACATAGGTTCTCGATGATTTAGCTACT
This sequence comes from Budorcas taxicolor, assembly GCF_023091745.1. Lineage (NCBI taxonomy): Eukaryota > Metazoa > Chordata > Mammalia > Artiodactyla > Bovidae > Budorcas > Budorcas taxicolor. The sequence continues at coordinate 44,819,560 of NC_068920.1, read as the reverse complement.
TAGTAGCTAAGCAAGGGAGTTATTTAAATTACCAGTCTTTGGTTAACTATGTAGCCAAGTATGCAGGGTAGCCTCTGACCCTCATGGTAAGTGTCCGGCCAATGTTAGCTGTCTTTATTGTTAACATGTCTTTTGTCAGAGTCCAGCTCCAGAAAGTCAGGAAGTACTGAAAGTAAATCAGGGTTCCAATGATCATAGCAAGATGCCAAGTTAGCTAGCTTTATGCTAAGAGATAGATCTCTTCTCAGTATCCATTGCTTGCACTCTAGACCTTTGCCAGGATCCTAGGACTCAAATGCTCTCCCCAGAGCCATAGGAAACCCAGTGGACATCATTATGGGAAAAGAATGGGGCACTCATTTTATACTTGAGGGATAAAAAGACACTCTCAACATGCATTCCTCCAGAATCCCTGAGTCTAGCTAGAATGCCAGAAAATTGCAGACTGTAATGGTATTATTTTAGCTTCACATGAAGATGCCTTTTCAGAACTAATTTGTCATTGCATCCTAATCCCTTAAAAACTGAAGTTAAGTATAAAAATCATATTTACAAATGTCTTGACATTAGTCGTTTTTGTCCCATATAAAGAGAGTTTAAAGTACTTTGAAAGTTATTGCTACCTTTTCTGATATACTAATGTGCTTCTAGTTGTTCAATAATCAGAAGGGAGGAGGAAGAAAGTAACATTTATTGAGCCACTTAAGTCACTTCTGGAACCACTTTATGATACTTGAGTAGGCATCCCTTAATAATAAACTTCTTGCTCTCTCCTCTCTCTTATCTCTCTCCACCCCTGCTTTCTCCCAGTATATAAATCTTTGAGGGACCAAGGTCATTGTTTAAGATTATATCTGTAGTAGGTGAAGATTTGCTCAGAAAAAGGATTGAGAAGAAAAAGAATTGAGGGGATTTGGAATAAATCAGGTGCTCTCTCATTTCTGATTGAGCCCAGGGGAACTTGGGCTATGGGACTGAAATGGTCCCTCTGTGTGGGTGTGTCAGAGAAGGCAATGGCACCCCACTCCAGTATTCTTGCCTGGAAAATTCCATGGACAGAGGAACCTGGTGGGCTGCAGTCCATGGGATCACTGAGAGTCGGACACGACTGAGCAATTTCACTTTCACTTCTCACTTTCATGCATTGGAGAAGGAAATGGCAACTCACTCCAGTGTTCTTGCCTGGAGAATCCCAGGGATGGGGGAGCCTTGTGGGCTACCATCTATGGGGTCGCACAGAGTCAGACACGACTGAAGTGACTTAGCAGCAGCAGCAGTGTGGGTGTGTGCTCAGTCATGTCCAACTCTTTGCAGCACTATGGACTATAGCCCACCAGGCTCCCCTATCCATGGAATTTTCCAGGCAAGAATACTGGAGTGGGGTGCCATTTCTTCCTCAAGGGCATCTTCCCAACCCAAGGATTGAACCTGCATCTCTTGCATCTCCTGCATTGGCAGGAGCCAATGGGAAGCCTAAAATGGTCCTTCTCTCATTTGATATCCCTTCTTTCCATCTGCATGTCATGGAGACCCCTTCCGAAAGCTGTGGGCTGCATTCCCATGGCAACAGCTTTCCCTGATTCCCTACCCTGCATGACACAAGTTTATAGAGTCCTGTTGTTAATCATCAAAACCTTTGTGTAGAGCAGTGGAGCTCAGGTTTGAGCATGCCTCAGAATCCCCTGGAGGTCTTGAATAAACTTAGACCCCATCCCCAGAGTTACTGATTCAGTGGGTTTGGGGTAAATCCTGAAAACTTGCATTTCTAACAAGTTCCCAGGTGACACTGATGCTGTTGGTCTGGGAACCATACTGAGAACCACCTAAGTAAGGATCTCTGCCAGGAGTCACCATGGGAGATCCCACCCATGACAAGCTCATGTGGAAGAGAACTGTTAAGCAAGGCTTCAGGACTCAAGGGGCTCCCTAGGCTTTCTCGAGCATCTACCCCAAAACAAGAATCTGTCTGTTTTACTATTTCATGACTTTCACCAACTCCTCTGACATTAACAGGGGTGCTATCCCTGACCACCTTTCTCTGGAGAAAATCAACTTAGGGCTATAGCTAATAAGTCTCCTGGACATGAGAGGAATATTTCAAATCAAACCCCCTCTGTTAGCATCCTAGCTTGCTTGGCAGGTATATCCAGACTCTTGCAGCTATGCATATGATTATTTACAGTCTCCCAACTGTGAGAGGCAAGAGAAGTCTAAAACATTGAGCCTTTCAAAGAGTTAAAAGTTATTAGAGCAGTGCTGGCGTAGGATTTCATTATTGGGCCAATGCTTGTTGCTAAGTTCCCGTATCTCTTATCCACTGTGCACCTGGGAGTGCATTAGTTAACATAGTTGGAGAGCAAGAAAAACAAGTGTAGCCTTGAAATTAACCACATCAGACTTTTGAGCTAATTGGTTCTTTCTTGTAACTTACTGCACCTTTGCTTGGTGAGAAATGTAACTTGTTTAATACTTTCTGAGGCTGACATAGATTAGAAATATAAAGAAAAAACATTTCAAGAGAAAATAAGTTTTCTGGTTGAGAAGGCTTTATCAAAAGAGGGTCATAAAATGTCCACAGGCCTCCAAGGCCAGAAGATAATGTACACAACATTGCCTATGGGAAAGGTTTGCAGAAAAAATCCTGGTTTCGATAAAGACAAAACAGATGTAATGTTTGGGCTGACTCTGTATGACTCTGCATCTTTCATTTCCCTCTGTGTACAAGTTAAGGTATAAAAGATCCTTTTAAAAATGAAAAAAGTTGGGCCTCGCTTGAGGAAGCTTGGTCACCCCGTGTTTTTCTTTTTTTTTCTTTCTCTCTCTTACTTTCTTTTTCAGGCTGATCCCTTGGAGTATAGAGGCTCCCTGCATTCACTTTCCTGCCTGAGCTTCAAGACATTATTAGCTTTCTGTGAAAACCAAGGAATATCAGCCTCTTTCCCTCTTCTGTTTTCTTATCTACAATATTCTTTCCTTATCTCTCTAAATCATCCACCGACGCCATTTTTCCTTCAGGTTCCCCTGGATCCTGCAGGAGCTGGACCCCAGCAGATCGCCATTTTTCAGTTTCAACAAGCTATGAATATAACAGCTTAAGACTACACGGTTGCCAATCGCAAGCTCTTAACACTAGTTCATCTTCACTCCTAAGCCTGAAGCTGGGCTGCTCCAGGCACCCTGGGATAGTGAAGTTTATATAGCAAAATAAATGACAGAAATGTATTTTCTCCCAGTTCTGGAGGCTAAAGGTCCAAGATCAAGATGTTGGCAGGGTGGGTTTCTGCTCCTTGGCTTGGAGATGGCACTTTCTCCCTGAGTTTTCATATGACCCTTCCTCTGCATATTGTTCAGTTGTTCAGTCACTCAGTTGTGTCGGACTGTTTGCAACCCTACGGAATGCCACATGCCAGGCTTCCCTGTCCTTAACTATCTCCCAGAGTTTGCTCAAACTCATGTCCATTGAGTTGGTTTTGCTCTCTAACCATCTCATCTAACCCTCTTCTCCTTTTGCCTTCAGTCTTTGCGAGCACAAGGTCTTTTCCAGTGAGTCAGCTCTTTGCATCAGGTGGCCAAAGTATTGGAGCTTCAGCTTCAATATCAGTCCTTCCAATGAATCTTCAAGGTTGATTTCCTTTAGGGTTAGACTGGTTTGACCTCCTTGCAGTCCAAGGGACTCTCAAGAGGCTTCTCCAGCACCACAGTTCAAAAGCATCAGTTCTTCAGTGCTCAGCTCTCACATTTGTACATAACTACCAGAAAAACCATAGCTTTGACTATACAGACGTTTGTCGGCAAAGTGATGTCTCTGCTTTTCAATATGCAGTCTAGGTTTGTCATAGCTTTCCTTCCAAAGAGCAAGCATCTCTTAATTTCATGGCTGCAGTCACCGTCCACAGTGATTTTGGAGCCCAAGAAAATAAAGTCTGTCACTCCTTTCTTTTCCCCATCTATTTGTCATGAAGTAATGGGAAGGAATGTCATGATCTTTGTTTTCAGAATGTTGAGTTTTAAGTCAGCTTTTTCACTCTCCTCTTTCACCCTCATCAAGAGGCTCTTCAGTTCCTCTTCACTTTCTACTATTAGAGTGGTATCATCTGCGTACCTGAGGTTGTTGATATTTCTCCCAGCAATCTTGATTCCAGCTTGTGAGTTATCATCCAGCTTCCTCTGTATACATCTCTGTCCTGATCTCCTCTTCTTATAAGGACACCAGTCAAATGGGATTAGGACCCACCTTAATGACCTCATTTTAACCTCAATGAAGATAGTGTTTCCAAATACAGTCCTATTCTGAGGTGCTGGGATTAGGACTTCAACATATGAGTTTGGGAGAATTCAACTCAGCCCATACCACCGTCTCATCCTCTTTCTCAGGGCAAGGAGGTGGGGAGCAGGCTGTGCTCCATGCCTCACACTGTCCACTCCTTCCATTCTTGCTGCTTTCTTCTCCCACTGCCAGGCTTCCTGAAGGGACCAACAGCCTCACAGATGATAACCTAGAGGCTAATTTTGCAGCAGGGCCCAGCCTGACCTCAGCTTGGTGATGTACACTTCAGCTCCAGTCTCTGAGATGGCTCTGTGCCTAACAGGAGAGACTAGCACGGCCCAGTCACTTTGGAAGAAGACAGCAAATTGCTGTGGAGGAACAGTCTGCTCGGGGCTGGGTCATCACCCCCAAAATCTGCATCCCAGGCAGCAGGCTGCCCTGCACTCTGAGGACACCTGCCAGCAACCCCCTCTGCCACCCCCGCCTGGAAGTAGTAATGGAAGAAACTAGAGCAGGAAATGCTGAAGGCCCTGTGTGCCTGGAGCCCATCCTCTTACTGTAATGCAAACAGCTCCTAAAATATACTAGCATTCTGTTTTAGGGAAGAGAAAATCACTCTCCCTATTGGCAGCAGTCATTCCTGAGACTTTTTATATATGCCAGAGCTTACCTCTGCATTATCCCACTTGATCAGGAAACCGGTCCCATGAGGTCAGCCAGCCTGAAGCAATCGTCTTCCTTTCACTAATTTTTTTGTTTGGTGGGGGCAGGGTTAGACAAGGAAACTAAAGGCAATTCTTTATTAGGAAGGTTTCCCAAGTTCAGTAGGTAATGCATTTTTTTGTTTGCTTTTGCTCTATTTTTTAAACTTTTTAATTGGAGGATAATGGCTTTCAGCGTTGTATTAGTTTCTGTTGTACAGCAGTGTGAATCAGTTATGAGGATACATAAGTCTCCTCCCTCTTAAGCCTCCCTCCCACCCTCACCCACCCACATCCTCATTTTAGAGTTTAAGAATCAAGTCTCAGTAAATGATGCAAGCACCTAGGTTGTGATCCAGCCCACTGTGAGGCCTGCCCTCTTGGTGATATTCTATGTAATTCTTTTCTTCTCCCTTCTCATTCCCAGAGACTGTTTCAGTTTTTACTCTAGTCATCCAAGCACCCCTCACTGATTGATGAGGTCCCTGCAAGGTGAGGTCCTGATTTGATCCTACTACTGAATAATAGATGGCACTCTTGCGGCTTGGTATGCTCATTTTTCCCCCTTATATTCACTAAAATCACTATTAAGTCCTTGAATTAAATTATTACTTTAGGATACACTCTCTTCCCATTGCTGTGATTTCTCTGCGGGGTTGCACCGGCATCTTGACAGCACTGTTTTTTAAACCCTTGGCTGTGATCCATAGTAAGAAATAAATCACATCGCAACCCAGTACTCACGTACATACACGTATATAAAACAAAAACTAGGTTCACAAGGTAATACTTAACCTGGGTGTGACATACACTATTTTCTGTTCTACCTTTTAATGCTTGTTGTGATCCACTAAATTGATTTTATGACCCAGTAATAAGTTGCTACCTGCAATCGGGATAATAATCCTTTACCGAATATTCTGGCTGAACATCAAAAACCTGGCTTTCTGTTTTTGCTTGCAACTCCAGCTCCTGGCACCCTCTTGTGACACATGTCCCCAGGAGGCTCAGGCCCCTGCAGCGAGCAGCCTCCTGGGGAGGAGGAGGGGGCTTCCTGGACACTGAGACGGTTGCAGCCCTAAGGCTGCTGGAATCAAGGTCAAGTTCAGAATCTCCACCACTCACCCCCTGAAAGAGCAGGATCCACACAATGGAGACCTTCCCAGATGCTCCTCCGTATTCCACACTGGGGTGCTTTGGGAAGCCCACCCTCCTGACTTCCTTTTGACACCATTCTGACCCCATCTGAACCAAAAGCAAGCTTTGGTGCCTGCAGAGGGGACGTTTGCCTGAGGGGTATTTACAGGAATAAGTGCTAGTCACTCAATCGTGTCTGACTCTCTGTGACTCCGTGGACTGCAGCCTGGCAGGCTCCTCTGTCCATGGAATTCTCCCGACGAGAATACTGGTGTAGGTAGCCATTTCTTTCTCCAGGGGATCTTCCCCACCCAGGGATGGAACCTGGATCTACTGCATTCCAAGCAGATTCTTTACTGTCTGAGCCACCAGGGAAGCCCTCTAGAAAGATCTCTGCGCAAATGCCAAGATGCCACTGTTTGGGTTTCACTCCTTTGGTTTATGCAAGTGTTGCTAAATTGGGCTTCTGGGGCTCTTCCCTTCCAGTCTGGCTTTACCTGTAGGTTCCAGAAGTTGCTTCTCCTTTTAAAGGGAAGCCTTGACAGGTATACTCCACTATGTATAAAATAGGTAACTAGTGAGAACCTACTGTATAACACAGAGAACTCTCCTCAGTGCTCTGAGGTGACCTAAAAGAAAAGGAAATCCAAAACAAGAGGGGATATAAGTGTACATGGGCTTCCCTTTACCAGCTCGGCTGGTAAAGAATCTGCCTACAATGCGGGAGACCTGGGTTTGATCCCTGGGTTGAGAAGATTCCCCTGGAGAAGGAAACAGTTATCCACTCCAGTATTCTGGCCTGGAGAATTCCATGGACAGAGGGGCCTGATGGGCAATAGCCCATAGGGATGCAAAGAGTTGGACATGACTGAGCGACTTACAATTTCATATGTATACATATAACTAATTCTCTTTGCTATACAGCAGAAACTAACACAATTTTGTAAAGCCACTATGCTTCAATAAAAATTAATTAAGTTTAAAAAAATAAACAAAAAAGATTCCCTCCAAAATAAATAAAGGGATGCCTAGAGCAGTTATTGTGACTCTTCTCTGTGATATGGACCTCTTTAGCATGGTGATTTTGATTTAGGAGCTGCTTGGAGTCAAAATCAGGCTGCCGTCTTATACAGCATCCCCAGGAACTTGGTGAGAATTGTCACCGAGGCCGTCCCCCAGATGCTGCTACTGCTGCTAAGTCGCTTCAGTCGTGTCTGACTCTGTGCGACCCCATAGATGGCAGCCCACCAGGCTCCCCCGTCCCTGGGATTCTCCAGGCAAGAACACTGCAGTGGGTTGCCATTTCTTGGCCCCTCCAATAAGACTGGCCATAGGTGGGCTGGGTTGCAGGATGTACACGTGAGGCCCATGGACCCTCCTCCGAATGATGTCTTAAATGAATGAAGTAAAATGTATAAGATTACAAAGGAAGCTAGTTATTTATATGTATGTCTTCAAATTTGTAACGTAGTATTAATAATACTTTTGATTAACCCATTAAAATCTAAAGGCATTTAGAAGAGTGATAAGTAGAAACACCATTTCGAGGTATCTGCAGAAACTGTCAAATGATGAAAAAGCTAATTTCCACTAGTAGGAGAATCAAGGCACCACTAATACTGCCAGGGTTTGTCTATGTTCATAACTGAAGCAAATGCTAGATTGCAGTTAGAAGTTATTGAAATTAAAGCTATGACTTTTCCCCACACAAGTTCAGGGGTCCCTGGAATGCTGTTCATGGACCCCACTTCAAGAGCCTGTGGTCTAGAGAGCTGTCCACCACCTTTAGCATTGCCTTTCCTGTTTCACCCTTCCAGATTCCAAGCTGGATTTGCTGGGCCCAGTTCCACAAATGTTGCATATCCTGCATCCTGTCCCACTATGGCCAGCCTAGCTTTAGTGGCAATGCTCACCAAGTTCCCAGGGACATTGTATCAAAGGGCAACCTGACCTCGACTCCAAGCATTTCCTAAATCAATTATTCTTTCCCTGGAATTTTGTCCAGAGACTATAATTATCTCCGTGTATTAATAATGTGAAGGAGAACTTGTTCCTATTTAAAGCAGAGCCTTTTTCATTATCTGACCCTGTCTATGAATAATATCTTGAGTCGCAAACCTTGACTCCGAAAGATAGATTCCTACTCGGCAAGTGGGAGTCCACCAAGCTCGGTGCAGGAGACGGTTAGCAGCACAGTCGCAACCTGCCACCACTGACCAAGGAGGAGCCAGCCCTTTCTCCAGATGGTGCAAACGAGAATGCTTTTCGCATCAAGCCAGTCGCTTAGTGACACGTCAGGGTGTAAAAGACAGCCATGTCTTAGAGACACTATGGCAAATACGAGTGTGCCTGCTTTGCCTCAAAACAATCAATTTCAAATATTTTTAAAATAGGTATTCATGATATAGCAAAAAAAGAATTCACAAATATATTCACAGATTCACAAACATATGGAACCAGTGGTCACCAGTGGGGAGAGGGAAGTGGGGAGGGGTAGTATAGGGGTAGGGGGTTAAGAGGTACAAACCACAATGTGTAAAATAAGTTACAAGGACATACCGTACAACATAGGGAGTGTAGTCAATATTTTATAAGAAATATAGTATAATTATTATTGTAATATAATAATTATTATACTATAATATTATTTTATAACCATAAACAAACCATAACTATTACAATAACTGTAATATAATAACTATAAATAAATAATAACTATAATAACTATAATTTCCCTGGTGGCTCAACACAAGCTTCCCTTGTGGTTCAGCTGGTAAAAAATCCACCTGCGATGCAGGAGACCTGGGTTCAATCCCTGGGTTGGGAAGATCCCCTGGAGAAGGGAAAGGTTGCCCACTCCAGTACTCTGGCATGAAGAATTCCAAGGACTGTATAGTCCACGGGGTCGCAAACAGTCAGACACGAATGAGCGACTTTCACTCACCACTCACTACCTGGTGGCTCAGATGGTAAAGAATCTACCCACAGTGCAGGAGACACAAGTTTAATCCCTGGGTTGGGAAGATCCCCTGGAGAAGAGAAGGGCTACCCACTCCAGTATTCTTACCTGGAGAATTCCATGGACAGAGGAGTTTGGCAGGCTACAGTTCATGGGATTGCAAAGAGTAAGACTTGACTGAGTGACTAACATTTCCCTTTTCACTATAAATGGAATACAACCATTAAATATTTCAAATCACTATATCGTTCACCTGTAACATATAACATTGTACAACTATACTTCAATTTAAAAAATCTTTGCTAAAAATACATATATGTATAAACTAAAAATTTTACAACCAAATGAATAAATCAAGTATGTGTTTATGGGCTGCTGGACTGCAACTTTTTGACCTTCCAACAGCAGCTCTGAAGCCACCGTGAGGAGTGCTTTTGAAAGACACCAGCATTATCTTCACAGGCTCCTGAGATGCCCAGTCGCTAACCTTGAGATGCCCCTAATCCCTGAGGGGCTACCCGAACAGGTCACTTCAGGGACAAGAGGAGAGATGGGTTGGCCTTGGTTCTGAGCACAGACTATAAGAAGGATCACAACAATTTAAGGGTCTCTGGTAGCTCTGCTGGTAAAGATTCTGCTGCAATACAGGAGATCCCGGTTCAATCCCCGGGTTGGGAAGATCCCCTAGAGAAGATAATGGCTACCCACCCCAGTATTCTGGCCTGGAGAATTCCATGGACAGAGGAGCCTGGCAGGCTACAGTCTATGGGGTCACAAAGAGTCAGACACGACTGAGCAACTTTCACTTTCAACAACTGAAGATCCCAGTGAAGGAGTTTTTAAAAATCCAATTTTCAGGCAAGGTAACTATGGCAAAATACTTAAGAGGAGAAAATGCAAGGTTAGTATAAATCACCCAGAGAAATGCTGGCCATGACTTCAGGAAAATTAGCAATCTATCCTGAAGATTTTAGGATAAATAAGGACAATGACTCCTATATCCTCTTATACCCCATTTTTTTGCCCCTGTGAAGAGAAAACCTTGGGCTGAGAAGTTTGGAATATTGCCCAAAGAACAGGTTTTCTGTCTTAGGATCCTTCTCCAGCTCTCTGACACAAGCCCCACACCCCACCTCTGGGTCTGATCCGAGAGAGGGGCCTGAGGCATCTGGGAAGATTGGTTGGGTTAAGGATGACAGTTGACATGTGGGAGGGGCCTGAGGAACATTCAGGAAGAGGAAGAACAAATGGGGACGATAAGCAGGGGATGCACCATGGTGTAGGTGGGATATAAAGGGCTGAGAGGCTTAGGAAACCACGCTGAGCTCATCTGCTTTTCCCACCAAGCCCAAGTGACTGAGGGACATTGCAGTTGTCCAGTCTGACTAAACACCCACCACCCCCTCTCTCCTAGTCAAGCTGGCCCATACATGTGGACAAGACGACAGAATGCAATCTGCACTCAGAAATATGCAACAAGCAGGCTGGGTCAAGTTGCTATGGCAACAGCAAGGCTACTTGAAATCCATGGGGGCTACATGTTTGTGGAGGATGGAAGTCCTCCCCACCTGAGGGAGAGAGGGTGTTCTTCGTACTGAAAACTGGCTGATGGGGATTGCAGAGAAGAAAGACCTGGAGCAACCACAAGGCACATCTATACAAGGAGTGAGCCGTGGTCCTCATGAGTCATGCCCACAAGCAGACATGCCTTCTTCATGGAGGACACCTCCATGGATGCCTCATCCCACTTAACCACAAAATGATTCCTCTAACCAATGTGCACAGCCAGACACATCCCACATCACACCAGCATGTGAGTAAAAGGAGGAATAAGGGGACTTTCCTGGTGGTCCAGTGGCTAAAACTCTGCACTCCCAATGCAGGGGGTCCAAGTTCAATCCCTTGTCAGGGACTCCACACGTCCACAACTAAAGATCCAGCATGCCACAAGGAAGATCAAAGATCCTGCCTGCCTCGACTAAGACTTCGTGCAGCCAAAGAAACAAGTTATTTTTTTTTAAAGGAGGAGCTAGAACCAGGGCTCTGACAGGACCACCATGTCTGTTCCACTGCTTCTGGTACAGAATGTGCCGAGCCCAACCAGAGGCCAGTCTTCAAGATCTAATGACCTGAGGAATGTCCTCTCACCCTCCTTGGTACCTCGTATATGAGGGTTTGGGGAAGGAGTGGTTATCAGATGATTCCTGTACTTCCTTCTCCTTATGCAGTCAACGCAGAACCTTCCAAAATGGTTTACATTCTTATTCTACAAAAATGTGGCGCAAGTGCCTCTTCCTTAGGCATGAAGACCAGTGGTGTGTGGTGAACATGGTGATTGATGAACATGGGAAGTGGCTCCCTGGCCAACTCGGGAGGGCCTCCCAGAACGTCTGCCTCAGTGGGTCACCGTGCTCCAGGGCTTGGTTGTCAGCTTCACAGGTTCAGGAACTCAGTACAGTCACCCTCTGCACCCACAGATGCATGACAGTCATAGGCAGAGAAGCTGACCAGAGGCCATGGGACAATGTATTAAAATAACTGCCCAAGTGGTAACGTGGAATGACAGCAAGGTGTATTTTGAACCCAGACATCTTGCATGGTGGGCCATAAGGATTAAATAAGCTGACAAACGTGGAAGTGCTTAGAATAGTACAGAACACTGTAGAAGTCTTGTCATATTATGATTAAACTTGTGCAGTCGTACAGGTGGGCACTGCACAATTTCCAAAGCTACCATTCACAGACTGTGGTGTGAACGGTACTCCCACAGTTGTGTAATGTGTCATCTGTATAACTATACATGGTAGCCTTGAAATATTAATCCCCATGCAGGGTTATTATAAAGTTATAGTTAGATGCATGTGAAGTACATTTTACACAGAAGGCACTGTAAGTCATAGCTGCTGTCATTATTTGCGCTGGGAGATTTATTCAGTAGTTTAGCAATGATATTTTGCACAGGTGCTTCTTCCTGCTGGTTAGATTTGCATAGGGACTAAACTTCATTACAAAGCTATTGAGGAATTTTAGATAAGTGAAAGGAAGCTGAATGTCATCTCAAGGTTCTTTTCATTCCATACCAGCTTCGGGGAGCCTCACTCTTTGGATACTGAGACTCATCATTTGAAAAGGAACCTTCCTCCCTGGGCCGTAGAAATACTGATTTTTTTTTTTTCTTTTGCCTCTCTACCTACATTATCTCTTGGGCCTGCTTTTTTCTTTGACACTTTATTTTTTTAATTGAAGGATAATTTCTTTACAGAATTTTGTGGTTTTCTGTCAAACATCGACAAGAATCAGCCATAGGTACACCCATGTCCCCTCCCTCCCGAACATGGATTATTCTTTATTCTTCAGCTCTCCTCTTTTTGGGGGTCTCCATCATTTGCCAGGAACCTCTCTCTCGACATTACCTCTTGGGCCTGCTACAATTAATTAGATGACTGCATCTCTTCCAACAGTAAATCTTTAAATTGGTCCTCTTCCTAATGAAATTTTAGGGAAGCCCCATAGGCTTCTTGATGAAATTTGGAAGGCCCCTTAGTCTCATCAGCCGCATTTTTTAGAAATTATTAGCTTCCAGCAACATTACAGCCAAAAGCATCCACTGGTATGAAACTGAAACACCCATCTCTCTGAGTTCCTCCTCCGTGCATCCTCTTTCCTGTTCTGCCTTTGGCATGCAGTGTTATTTCATAAACAAAACCGGCAATATTAGCCATGTTTTAATAGCAAGTTAGTCCAACAAAATAGCACTTAGTCCAGGGTGTTATGCTCCTCCAGTGACATGCTAGAAGCAGCTTAAAAAGCCCAACCAGCAAATATGATGTAGCTAAGACATGGGGACTGTGAGGGCCTGGGAGGAACATGAAACAAAAACACAGAAATGAAATAAACTACAATACTCGAGGTGGAAGTATCTTAGGGGACTGTCTGGTCTGATCTTTTCATGGTACAGTTGTGAAAACTGAGACCCAGAGTGGGACCACAATGTGCCTGAGGCTACGTAATTAATTCACCTCCTCCATCAGTTAGGGACCAGCTCTGCGAAGCAGGCATTGCCTCTGGCCTTTGGGGACCCGGAAAGACAGGCTCACACAGCAGGGGTGATTGATTGCTGCTGGGAGGACATCCCAGAAGGTCAGATCAGAGACATCCATCCCCAGATCCTGGACTGAAGGCATCCTGATGAAGGGAAGGAAGGTGCCTTCTCAGAGCAAACATTTAGCATTCATCCGTTCCCACCCAGCACAGGGAGGTGTGAAGTGACATCCCCAAAGGGAGAATTCAAACGGACAGGCGGCGAGGCACTCTATACAACTGGCTTCACTGCAACACACAGACAGCACGGGGGCCACGCCCAGGTAGGAAGAGCCCTGGAAAACTCGCAAACAGCAGCTGCGACACGATCCCCCGCCCTCCATGGAGTCAGTAGACTGATGCCAACGGGATGGTGGGACTGAGATGTCGTGCTGGAGCCAGCTAGTCCCAGTGCCTCCTCTGACAGATGTGCACGCCGCATCCCAGGGTCAAGGAGGGCTTGCCCGGGTCACACACAGAGGGACAGCTGCAGAACATAGCTGTCCTAACGCCAGCGCAGCACTCCGTCCTGGAGTTCCTCTTTTGCTGGGTTTAGGCAAAGTGAGCGGTAGCAACTAACAAAGAGACAGCGGCATAAAAGATGACATCCGGGCTTTCCTGGTGGTTCAGTGATCGGGACTTCCTTCCGGTTCAGGGGGTGTGGGCTGGATTCCTGGTCGGGAAGCTAGGATCCCACATGCCTTGTGGCTAGAAAGACAAAACACGAATCGGGGGCAGTGTTGTGGCAAATTCATTTTGAAGATCAGCCAGTTAGTCAGTTCAGTCGCTCAGTCATGTCTGACTCTTTGCAACCCCATGAATCGCAGCACACCAGGCCTCCCTGTCCATCACCAACTCCCGGAGTTCACTCAGACTCACGTCCATCGAGTCAGTGATGCCATCCAGCCATCTCATCCTCTGTCGTCCCCTTCTCCTCCTGCCCCCAATCCCTCCCAGCATCAGAGTCTTTTCTAATGAGTCAACTCTTCATATCAGGTGGCCAAAGTACTGGAGTTTCAGCTTTAGCATCATTCCTTCCAAAGAACACCCAGGACTGATCTCCTTTAAAATGGACTGGTTGGATCTCCCTGCAGTCCAAGGGACTTTCAAGAGACTTCTCCAACACCACAGTTCAAAAGCATCAATTCTTTGGTGCTCAGCTTTCTTTGCAGTCCAACTCTCACATCCATACATGACTACTGGAAAAACCATAGCCTTGACTAGATGGACCTTTGTTGGCAAAGTAATGTCTCTGCTTTTGAATATGCTATCTAGGTTGGTCATAACTTTCCTTCCAAGGAGTAAACATCTTTTAATTTAATGGCTGCAGTCACCATCTGCAGTGATTTTGGAGCCCCCAAAAATAAAGTCTGACACTGTTTCCCCATCTATTTCCCATGAAGTGATGGGACCAGATGCCATGATCTTCGTTTTCTGAATGTTGAGCTTTAGGCCAACTTTTCCACTCTCCTCTTTCACTTTCATCAAGAGGCTTTTTAGCTCCTCTTCACTTTCTGCCATAAGGGTGGTGCCATCTGCATATCTGAGGTTATTGATATTTCTCCTGGCAATCTTGATTCCAGCTTGTGCTTCTTCCATGGTCCACATCAAAAAAATTTTTGAAAAAAAAATAAAAAGATGGCATCAATTTACACGATTAACTCCAGCAAGTGAATCACATTCTCTCTTGCTGCTGCTAATTTGCTGCTAAGTCACTTCAGTCGTGTCCGACTCTGTGCGACCCCATAGATGGCAGCCCACCAGGCTCCCTCATCCCTGGGATTCTCCAGGCAAGAACACTGGAGTGGGTTGCCATTTCCTTCTCCAATGCATGAAAGTGAAAAGTCAAAGTGAAGTTACTCAGTCGTGTCCGACTCTTAGCGACCCCATGGACTGCAGCCTACAAGTCTCCTCCATCCATGGGATTTTCCAGGCAAGAGTACTGGAGTGGGGTGCCATTGCCTTCTCCAATTCTCTTAGACATCATCATTTATTACCCAAGTGGCTCCATCTGGCTTTATTTGTTGTCATTGTTGCTGCTGTTGTTGTTCAGTCAGTAAGTCGTGTCTGGCTCTTTGCGACCCCATAGACTCCCTGTCCTTCACTATCTCCTGAAGTTTACTCAGATTCATGTCCATTGAGTCAGTGGTGCCATCCAACCATTTCATCCTCTGTTGCCCTCTTCTCCTCCTGCCTTCAATCTTTCCCAGCATCAGAGTCTTTTCCAACGAGCTGGTTCTCTCCTTCAGGTGGACAAAGTATTGGAGCTTCAGCTTCAGCATCAGTCCCACCAATGCATATTCAGGGTTGACTTCCTTTAGGATTAGACTGGTTTGATCTTGAAGTCCAAGGGACCCTCAAGAGTCTTCACCACAATCTGAAAGCATCAGTTCTTTGGTGCTTAGCCTTCTTTATGGTCCAACTCTATCTTTCTCTCAAAGTTGCTCAGTCATGTCTGAATCTTTTTGACCCCATGGACTGTAGCCCGCCAGGCTCCTCTGTCCATGGAGTTCTTCTGGCAGGAATACTGAAGTGGCTAGCCATTCCCTTCTCCCTGACCCAGGGATCAAACCCATGTCCCACATTGCAGGCAGATTCCTTTACTGTCTGAGCCACCAGGGAAGCCCATGGTCCATCTGTGGTCTCAGGCACATTGCCTTCTGCGCCTCCATTTCTTCACCTGTAAAATGGGCCTTATAATAGGACCTACATTGTGAGAGGTGGTCTGGGTGACACGTGAAACACTTAGCACAACACCTGTGGTTACAATAAATGGTAGTTACATCATCACTGTACCCCATAAAAGGACCACTTTTCCCACCCCTGCAGGCTTCCTGGCATAGGAAGGTTTCCACTTCTCCACTGGGCCTACAGTATCTGCTACCTTCTCAGTATGATGTCTATGCATCTCTGCTTTTACCAAAAAAGAGCCAGCTCACCCCAAGTCCCAGAGGAGTATTTCCCATCTAGAATGTCTTGTGAGAGTTATAAATTCTTGAAATGTTTTTGTTCATCTTATAATAATAGATTTAGGAAAATCGGTCTCATCCCTAGAGGAAAGAGAGATATCCCCAAAGCAACTGACTCTCACCTCTGCAGAAAGTTCCTCTCTTTCTGATTTTCATCTGGTTCTGTCATTCAGGATGAGAGAGGCACCAGGGACTAAATTAGAACTGGGAGGAAGGTAATGAGAAAAAGATCCAGAATGAATGACAGACGGTGAAAAGGGGCAGATCTCCCTCCGTCCTTTGGGAACCAACTCTACTGTGAAGGATTTAGGGAAACCCAGAGGCCCCTGGGAAGCCGAGCGGCAGGGGGGAGGGTGGGATCAGGTTCCCATAGATGAGAATTGAAGTTTTCCCATCAGCCTCCAAGAAAAACAGAAGAGAAAACTGTTTTCTAACCCTGTGTTTTCTTTGCCCAAAATCCTTCTGACAGGCCAGCACTGCCCCCTTGCAGGTCAGCCTGACACCTTCCCCTTCCAGTTGTGTAGGATCCCTGTATTACCAGGGCCCATGACCAACAAGGTGCTAGTGGTAAAGAAGCTGCTTGTCAACACAGGAGACATAAGAGATGCAGGTTCAGTCCCTGGGCCAAAAAGATGCCCTGGAGGAGGGCATGGCAACCCACTCCAGTATTCTTGCCTGGAGAATCCCCATGGACAAAGAAGCCTAGCAGGCTATAGCCCATAGGGTCACAAAGAGTTGGACATGACTAAAACTTCGCACGCATGCACATGACCAATACCACCCTGGGAAATCTTTCCCAGTCAGTCAGCAGAGGTGGCTGGCAACCTGGATGTGCTTCTGGTGGCTTCCAAGGACAGAAGAGGAAAGGAGATGATGACTCTGATAGGGTTGGCACACGCCTTGGTGCACTATTGAGAGAGCTTCCAGACTGCCTGGAGGGTCAGTGGGAACGGTCTTCCTTTGCCCAGAAATAGGTCACACAGCCCATGGTTGGGGGAACTTGAAACACTTGGCCTTAACCCTAGTGTGCAAGAAAGAAATATAATTAATCCCAGAGGGAACATCGAGAAAGTGTTTCTTCTGAGAAGGTCCAAGCATCCCCCTTCTACAGATGAGATACCTGAGGCCCAGGGAGATTAAGGACTTGTCCCGAGTGGTGGGCTCGTCCACAGTGGGAGGAAGAGCAGAGCCAGGGCCTCCTTCAGGCCCTTTCTTCCACAGTCACTTCCAACCTCCATCCTGGGGAGCGCAGAGTCTTCTCCAGGGTATCTGTGGCCCCAGGGCCTGCTTCCCCCTGGAGTCTGCCCTCTCTGCCTTTTCAGATGCCCTCCTGCCCCTCCTGTCTCTTCTATCTCCTGAGTCATCATCTTTCGGGACCTATGCATGCTCCGTCTCTCAGTCCCATCCGACTCTGTGACCCCACGGACTGTAGCCTGCCAGCCTCCTCTGCCCATGGGATTCTCCAAGCAAGAACACTGAAGTGGGTTGCCATTTCCTCCTCCAGGGGATTTTCCTGACCCAGTGATCTAACCCGAGTCTCTTATTTCTCCTGCATCAGCAGGCATTTCTCCTGCATCAGCAGGCAGGTTTCCTGCATTGCAGGTGGATTTTTTACCTCTGAGCCACCGGAGAAGCCCCCCTCTTTCAGAAAGTCTCCTCTAAATCACCAGCCCTACTCTTATAATTTTTCTTCCACTAATCAGCACTTTATCATTATAGTAAAGAAATGGGATGATTGGATATGCTTATTTGTACAGTTTTATTTATGTTTCTATTAAGAAATTAATGCATAAAAATATTTGAGAAGGAACAATGAATACTATTGAAACTGTGATACCAAGTTAAGAAATAAAATATTGTAAATATAGTCAAAATCTCCTGTATTCACCTCCCTAGTCACATTCCACCTCTCCATCCTCCAGACCTAACCAGAAGCACTGAAATCAGGTGTTTATCATCCCCACACACTTCTGTATCCCTGATACATTATTCTTTACTTAGGTGGTTCTCACTCTGCACAGTAGTTCAGGGCCATAAAAAGGACCACACAAGCTCAAACTATGCAAAGTTATCTTAAAATCAATGGGAAAATTTGTGACTTCATTGTGACTTTAAAAATTTTTTTGTTAAAAAAAAATTTTTTTTTGTTAAAATAGATAGCTAGTGGGGAGCTGCTGTATAACACATGGAGCTCAGCAAGGTGCGCTGTGATGACCTAAAGGGGAAGGATGGTAGGGGGAGGGAGGCTCAAGAAGGAGGGACTATGTGTATAATTATAGCTGATTCACATTGTTGTACAGCAGAAACTAACACATTATAAAGTAATTATCTCCAATTAAAGGTTAAAAAATTGGGGATAAAACATTAAAAAATTCTCACTATAGGTTATAGGAAGTGTATAGGGAAACATACAGGAAAGTTCTTTAAAACTAGTAAAAATAATGTTCAAAATATTAATTTTTTGTAATTCATTTAATTTAAAACATTAGAAACATTAATTAAAATGTTTTGTTTCTTTGTTAAAAAAATTCTCAAGGGTAGTTTGAATAGTGCCTGCCTTCTCATCATGTAGATAGAGGGCAAACATCTTTCAACTCTGTTTTTTTTTTTCCATTTTACAATAAAGAGCAAATATCTTTTCCGTCCTTCCTAAGTTTGAATTTTTTCCTTTGCACTTCCAATGTCATAAATATCTCCAAGAGTTCCTTTAATGTGAAGTTTTTGCCCACGTCACTTCCTCTGAGATATCCTCACCCTTTTTACCACAACCTCATTAACATCCATGAACTGTCCTTCACTAGATTCCTCTTGGCCACGCATCTGTGGTCTCCCGGGTGGCAGCTGAGTCTGCGCACCCGCGGCCAGCTATTTCTTCTGCAGCTCCACCAACATTCGACGTTTCATTCTCGTCCCAGTGCTGTCAACTTTCTGTGTCTTTGCTATGCTTTCATCTCCGTTGGCCGTTTTCCTCTTTAAATGATCCATTTTTGCAAAATGCCGCCACCAGAAGACACGGGAACAGCACAACTGCCCACGTTGCAGTCTGTGCACGAGCTGATGAACAGGTGTGCAACGAGCAGTCACCGCAGACGTGAAAGGAGTGGCATGACTAGTTGCTGACCATGAAGCACAGATTTGGTTTGTTTTTATTGAGTGTTACACGGAATGAAGAGTCTGTGCCTTACGCAATTACTCATTGCCAACATACCACGGTAACTTAAATGTAAATTGTGTTGCTGGGGGACAGGTTTAACCAAACCATGATAATGGAAATCCATGTGTATTCCCATGTATACATACATATAAGAACGTATATATGTACGGAATATATTAATGTATGGGAATTGGATATATATGTGAAATAGGAGGGCAGGGGGCAGAGCACAACCTTTAAAAAAATAGCCTGGGGATATGACATAAACTAATTGGAAACAAATAGGTCCAAGATCCAGAAGATTCGACTTCTGGTAGAACTTGATCCTTGTTATATGCTCATTGTAATACATTAGCATCTAAATGACATACCCACCAGTGCTGTGACAGTTCTAAGACCAACCATAAAAAGCCAAAGAGTGGGGGTGATCCAATTCCTGGAAATCCCTGCCCCTTCCCTAAAATAATTGGAATAATCATCTCACTCATTAGCCTGTGAAATTACCCAGCCTGTAAAAACTAACCACACCACATTTCAAGGCACTCTCTCTGGCCATCCGAGATGCCCACACTCTGTAATAAATCCATTGTCTCCAAATTCTTTCCCAATGAAGTAAGAGCCTTGAAGTTGCTGGCAACGTATGTGTACACATGTATATACTGGGGAATTGTTCAAAGCAAGGGCTGCCTGCATTTTATTCTTCATGTGTATGTCTGTCAAAACAACATATGGAATTGTTTTTCATGCTTTAAAATTTCATATAAATGCTAATTATACTGCACGAATATTTCTTTCTCTTCCAACTCTATTTTCCCTCTCTTGTTAGCATATTTATGTCCATCTTCCCTCAATGAGGCCAAGAGCCACCTGAAACCAGGAGCTCTGTTTCTCCCATCAGCTGAGGAGCTCCCTGGCAACAGGGTCTAAGCTTCCCTTTACCTGAGCTCACCTGAGAACCCAAGAGGTGCCGCCTGTGGGAGCACCGAGAGAAGAATGGCTGTGACTAACAGCAAATGGTTTGGATTGGCGTCACGCTCCCGTTGCTGGAAAAATCATGCCAGGACAGCCTGCCAGCTCTCTGCGTGCAGGGATCCTCTCCCCCAAGGGCATCCTGCAGCATCCAGCAAGCCCTCCAGGCTGCAACTGCTGCCTTTTCCCGTCTCCACCTTTCATGCCCTTTAGACTTAAAGCAATTTTAATAACATCCAATTTTCTCAAACGCTGGGAAGGGGTTACGAAGCGAGTGTTAGCACCACCTCCTTTTCCTTCTTGATTCCCAGATGGGCGTTAAAAAGTCATTTCATCTGACACTTGGCCCCTGGCCCCAGGAAAGGCAGCTAGGGAAACAGTGTTGGACCTGGAGCTGGTGGTTCGGACTACAAGCTTCCCAGTTTGCTGTTCTTGTGAGGAAAATAATAGAAGTTTCACTGGCCACTTTTGAGTGTCTGTGGATGGATGAGTGCGTGTGTGTGTGTGGATGCATTTGTGATAAAAGTGAGCATCATTTAAACATGCCTCTGTGTAGGGCTTCGCCCCTGAAGAGATGCAATTAAGGGTGCCGTGTATAAGTGTGCATGTGCAGGTAGGTACATGCATGTTCACAGTTTGGCACAGTGTGGGTCTCAGTAAATAATCCGATATTTGTCGAGTCAGTGTACCCACCACTCACCACTCAACAAGGCTGCACGCTGTGCACGTGCCCCTTCTGTTCCATGGGCACATCCGCTCTCTGTTCCTACTTCCTGTCCTGAGAAATCAGCGAGAGCTCATCCAGTATCAGTGTGTGAGCAGGGTGTGTTAGGGAACTATGTACCTACTGCCTCGGGGTGTCATGTGTGTGTGTGTATGTGTGTGTGTGTGTGGCAAGAATGGATCTGTGTGTGTGTGTGTGTGTGTGTGTGTGTGTGAGTGTATATTTTCACCTGAAATCAAAACCTACTGTCAGATGTCAGCCCACTTACCTCAGGACGAAGCCTCAGGTTGGCACCCCCATGCACCCGTCTCATCCCCACACCTCCTGGGCTTGGCAGTGTTTCCCCCACCGAGCTGGGCTGCACAGCTTTAACCCTCGCCTCCTCCCGGTGCCCCTTCAGCAGTGGAGAAGCAGCCATGTCACATTCGACCAGTCCGTCAGACTAGAACCTTCCTCACCTCGTGCAGGTCATCTCCACGCTCAGACCTGGGCCCTCAGAACTGGGGCACAACTCAGCGGAGCTTTACAGGGAAGAAAAGACTATCCTTTCCCCAGTATGCCTTGGCACACTCAAGTGGGTGTGTGTGTGTGTGTGTGTGTGCAGGCCTGCGTGCACTGCCAATGCCTGGCCTGGTCCCACGCCCAAAACGGTGGGACAGATGTGATTCTGCTCTGATGTGTTATCTGGGATTCCTTTCTGGTGACTGCATCAGTGACTGCATCTGGTAACTGGCCAGCCCGCCTATCTTTGGGTGTGTCTACCCAGCAAAGAAAGATAACAAACAGCATCTTGTAGGGCTTAGAATCTGGCTGGGAGCTGCAGAGTTAGCACAAGTCTCAAACTCAGAGGAACTAAAAGGAAGACATCAGCCAGGGGAGGGACATCATCCAGGCTGGGGGCAGCCAGGGAGAGCTGCATGAGGAAGGCAAAAGTCTGCCAGGACCGGAGAGTGAGGCAGACTGGCCCTCTCTTTACATACATATTTATACATATATACATAAATGTATACATATATGCATATACATGTACATACATAAATGTATACATATATGCATATACATGTATATATTTGGCTGCACCAGGTCTTCTGCATTCAGCATCTTTGATCTTCATTTCAGCTTGTGGGATCTAGTTCCCTGACTAGGAATCGAACTTGGGCAGCCTCCTGCATTACGAACACAGAGTCTTAGCCACTGGACCACCAGGGGAGTCCCCAGATTGGCCCTCTTGAAAACGGGCAAAGTCTTTTCCGATGGGGAGCCACGCAGGACACCAGGAGGAGGCTGGTATGATATAACCAACATCTACAAGCCAACCTAAACATCACTGAGCACTTTCATAGGGCGAGCAAGGCTGGTTGGTGCACATGCATGCAGCGCTCCTGGGAAGCAGGCAGCCAAGGACCCACTTGGCATCTGCGGAGCATCAGATGTGTGCCAGGCACCGTGCCAGGCCCAGCAGGGTACAGACAAGGAGAGAACCTTTCCCAGACAGGAAAGCTGAGGCTGGAGAGGCTGGCTGTGCACGGTCAGGACCTAAGCAGGCAGGACTGGAACCCAGGTCAGCCTAACTGAATGCTACAACCTCAGAGAAAGCTGATTATGGCGGAGGGAGTTGGGAGTGAGCAAGGAAATCAGGGTGCTGGGCTGCCCGGGGCGGTCCTGTAGATGAAACAGAGAAAATGACGGCCTGGTTAGGACCTGTGGTTTTCCTGAAAGGTGTCTCAGAGTTTGAGAGAGATACTGAGATGTGGGGGTCAATGCTGCGGCAGCAGGGTGAGCGTGAAGTGGGCGTGCAGGTGGGGAGGTGTGGGCAGCCTCGTGGCTGGTGAGTGTGGCCAGCTGTCTCCTTCCTGTGGACATCATCTCCAAGGCACCTGCAATCAGTCGGTGAAATCTGCCTCAGTTCTGAATCCATGAATACATTTATAGGTCATCACTGTCCTCCAAGTGCCTGTTAACGGCTCCATAAAACATGTCTCATTATGGCACCAAGGCTTCCAGCTCTAAAACCCCTTTGGATTTTAAAAACAAAGTCTTAAAATCATTTTTTGATGAGAAAAGGATTCACGCTGACATTTCAAAGTGGCAATAGAGGAGGAGGGGATTCCTGGTGTTCCCCCTCACCCCTGCCCCCGGCCCTGCAGGGGTGTCTGAGGCACGTGAGACTCCAGCAGGAAGTGGACTCGTCCATTCCTATTCCTGGAGGTTGCTATGAGGATCATTGGTTATCTTAGTCCATCACTATGCTCCCTACCTGCCAACCCCAGCATCTGATATTGTCTCTAAAATCACTATCATGACAAATCTCACGGAGCCTACAGGTTGATTAAAGATCTGGGCCATCTCTGGGCTTTAAGCATGGGTGGGGCTATCATTTTCACTTTGCTGCTGTTGGTGCCTAAGATTCTATCTCCAACCCACTCCTCTATCCAAGTCTGTGTTTCCAGCAGCCCTCTGGAGACAGCATGATTGCCACTGGGTCTCTTAACCTTAATTAGCACCCCTCCAAACTTGCGATTTCTCTGTGCTTCCCTCACTGCCGTGGCATCAAATTCTTCATTAATTGAGTGCCCATCTCCACCTCCTGCAGGCCTCTAGGGTGCTGGGGCAGGGACTGGAGAGGGCCTTACTTACAGACTCTAACTAATACCCTCCCTTACTGTCCTTCCAGATAATTCTGGCAAAAAACAAAGGAATCACGTTCACTGTTCCTTTCCACAGCCCCCTCTCCCCCAGGTATCAAGTGCTCTCAATGTTAGCCCCATTATTGTCAAATCTGCCCCTTTCTTTCCTCTACCCCATCCTGGTTCAGACTCTTTTCATCACTGGAGTAGATTACTGAACCCTTGATGAACTTCCTGGTTCTGATGTGTCTTCCTCCAGCTTTTGGAGGCCTCTGGTGTTATTCTAACTTCCACGGGGGCCACTGCCTTCAGAATCAAGACCAGACTCCTTCCCATGACATCGGGGCCCCTGCTGTCTAGACCTCATTCATTGTGGGTCCCACATCTCACCGCACACCACACGTATGGAATGCTGGATGTACAAACAGGGGCTGCTGACCCTGATGACCCCTTGCCTCCACCAGTGCTAGTTCCCCCAGGAGAGAGTCCTTTATCCCTCCCCTCCAACACATCCTACCAACACATACACACTCACCATTGCCCTCTCTCTCTCCCCTCACCTCTTTAGTCGATAAGTCATGTCTGACTCTTGCGACACCATGGACTGTAGCCCGCCAGCCTCCTCTGTCCATGGAATTCTCCAGGCAAGAATACTGGAGTGCGTTGCCATTCCCTTCTTCGCACCATCCCCCTGCCTCTAAGATAAAACCTACTCATCCTTCCAGGCTCTCATGGAATACTGCCACTCTGCAAATATGCAGAGTATTTCCCTGGCCCCTGGGTAGAAATAGTCTCCCGCTGTCTTCTCAGAACAATTTTAGTTTTACCTTTGAGCAAGCATTGATCACACTTTATCCTGTATTACATCAAGTCCCCAACACTAATAATAATTAGCATTGATTGATTGTTTGGGCTAATCGCTTACCGTATATTATCTCAAAATTCTCAAAAGGACCCTGTGAAGCAGGTGAGTTTTTCCCTATTTCACGGAGGAGGAACTAATCTCAGGTAGTTAAATTATATGCCTGAAGTCACACAGCCAGTAATTGGCAGCCTCACCCCAGAGGGTGCTGGCCCCAGAGCGCACAACTTTTGCCACCTCCACAGGTGCCCGGGAGGTCTTGGGTGAGAGTTCAGCTGTGATATTTCTGTGCCCCTCTCCGCCTTCAGTGCAAAGCGAGGTGCATGGGGCGGGTCGCTGACCCTGTTCAGTGTTGATCAACGGATCCGCTGGTGACAGAGGAGCAGGGAGGTAAAGCAAAGAAAAGAGAAAAGAACCTGCTGGGTAGACAAAGAGAAGAGATTCCAGGGTCCTCTTAAATCATATACCTTCCTTCTTGCCATGCCTCAGCTGTCTCCACTGAAATACTGCACTTTTTCCGCCCATATTCATTTTCTAAGGCTGCTGTAACAAAGTACTGCAACTGTTGTTTAGTAGCTAAGTCACGTCTGACTCTTTGCAACCCCATGTCCGTGGGATTTCTCAGGCAAGAACACTGGAGTGGGTTGCCGTTTCTTTCTCCAGGGGATCTTCCCAACCCAGGGATTGAACCCATGTCTCCTGCATTGGCAGGAGGATTTTTTTTTTTACCACTGAGCTACCAGGGAAGCCCAAAGTATCACAGACTGGATGACTTAAAACAAGAGAAGTGTATTCACTCACAGTTCTGCAGATCAGAAGTCCGAAATGAAGGGGCTGCCAGGGTCACACTCCCTCTGAAACCTCTGGGGTAGGATCCTTCCCGCCTCTCCCTGCTCCTGGCGACTCCAGGCGTTCCCTGGCTCATGGCAGCATCATTCCAACCTCTGCCTCCATCTTCATGTGGCTTCCTCCTCTCTGTCTCTTTGCCTTCTCCCCTTCTTGTAAGGACACTGGTCACATCGGGTCAGGGTCCACCCTGATGCCTTCATCTTAACTTGATTACCTCTGCAAAGACCCTATTCCCAGTAAAGCCACAGAACCCCAAGGGTTATAACTTAATATATCTTTTGGGAGGACTTAATTCAACCCATGTGTGTGTGTGTGATCAGTCACTTAGTCGTGTCCAGCGCTTTGCAACTCCATGGACTCTAGCCGCCAGGCTCCTCTGTCCATGGGATTCTCCAGGCAAGAATCCTAGAGTGGGTTGCCATTCCATCCACCAGGGGATCTTTCTGACTGAGGGATCGAACCAGCCTCTCCTGTGTCTCCTGCATCATAGGGGGATTCTTTACCCACTGGACCACTGGGAAAGCCCATAAAGTTGTCTATTTATCAGATGATAACACAAGAATATAGGTCTTTAATAGCACCAAGGACCCTGTAATCATCCCCTACTGAAATAAAAACCCCTGGGTTTGTGACCGGCTAGAAGAAGCACTGCTTTCTGGGTCAACATTGCCGTATGATGAGTCCCTAGTTCTCCAAGATATTTCACTCATGTCATTTTGAGACCCGCGAACTGACAGCTGGGGATGAAGACAGAGCGTGAGCAAGAAGGGAGGAGCGTGTGAAGGAGCCTCAGGCTGGGGCGCTGCCAGGGGGAGTCGTGGCCGTGACAGCTGCTTATGATCCCGCCCAGGTGTCCCGTGCCTCCTTTTCCCCAATCATGTCTAGTGTGGGATTGTCTGATGGTGACCCTCTCCGAGCAGGGAAACTGTGTTTCCCAAAGTGAGCCTTACCCACCCTGCGTTATCTGCCACTTCCCCCACGGACGGCCTGTTCACCTGTCCATTACATCAGGAAACTAAGAATGCATGATTTAAAGCTAGATAGCTATGTGCCTCCCCTGTCTTGACCCTGGGTATCTCCAGGTGTGCCTGGTGGAGTCCTGGCTGCCCTCTGAACACTCAGGTAGCTCTAGCTGCTGCAGAGACCTTAAAGGGCTTGCTTCTCTGTCAGAGGGTCCTGGCTGCTGTGTCTGGACTTCTCCACAGAATCTAGAAACCTCAGGGCCTTCTCATTTGAAATGAGTGAAGGACTCTGGATGGAATAGGACTGACCATTGAATAGGAACATTGCTGAAAAATGCTGTTAAATAACAAACCAGTGTCACGGTTATGACTGTTGAATCCATTTTACAAATGAGGAAACTGAGGCCAGGGACATCAAGGTACCTCACTTGCCCTGAACAGCTGGTAAGTGGTGGAGTTGGGTCTGTCATGCAAGCATCCGGCCCTTGTTCATAGGGTACTGTGTCTGCACCCTCATGCCAGCCTTCACCACCAGCCGGAGCAGGCTTGCTACATCCGGTCCTTGTTCTTGGTGTATTTGGCAGTTCCCATTTTCTCTGCTGCTGCCATTTCAGGTAAGAGGGTGTAAGCACTGCTCAGCAAGCTGGCAGGAAATAGCTCTTGGCCTTTCTCCCAGGCCAGTCATGATTTATGTATCACATGGGGTGCTGATGTCACGAGGCCACGCTTCCCCAGCTCTCACTTAGTGTCTCCTTTGCTGACCCCACCAGCGTTCTGGGACCAGCGCAAACTCCGGCTTGCTCAGTCTCAGGCATAGGAAGACAGTGAAGGTGGGAGTTGTCCCCAGGCCCCTGGCTCCCACTGCCTCTCCCCTCCCTTCTCCAAACCTTCCTGCGACCAGACAGAGCTTGCAGTGGAGCAGGGAAGGCCCAGCATGGCCTGGAGGCAGGCACTGGCACTGGGCTTGGCTGACACCCACTCAGGGTCTGGGGCTCACGGACCAGCTGGCAGGTGTGCGGTGGGAGGACGGAGGGCAGTTCCTTCTGCCCTGCACGAGGGACTGGGTCCCCGCCTGGCCTGCTGCTCTCCCTTCACCCCTCCCCTCCTTACTCTTTGGCATCTCTTTCTCCTTTATTGTCCCCATCCCTGTGTCCACTCTTCTTTTCTCATCTTGCCATAATTTCTACCTCTGCCAAGAAAAGTCTGCCCCTGTCATTTTGTCTCTTTATCTCTCTCCCTAACTTCCTTTCTTCCTTAAAAAAAAAAAAAAAAAAAAAAAACCTGGACCCCTGAGCACTAGGGCTGGGTTGAGAACCAGAACATACCCCTACCCTGCCCCAAGCAGGATCAGTCCAGAATCAAGTCAAAGCAGGAACCCATGGTGCACGCACACCCCAGGAGACCTGGCTCTGCTGTTTCTGCCGCCGAAGCTGGGGACCTGCCTTGGGTGTGTCTTCCTTTTTCACTTCCCATGTGCATGGATAGAATGTTGTCTGGACTAGATGCTCTGACATCATCTCATCGCCCAGCACGGACACTCTGTCTCCTAGGGAGATGGGCATAAGGGAGAGGATGAGAGGCTCCAGGTTTCAAATCCACAAGCCCCTGCTCTCTCCTTCTGCCTCTTGGGGGTTCCAGGCAGAGGTTCCAAAAACTCCAAACCCTGCAGCCCATAGGAGGCTCTCTTACTGTCTCACATCTGAGGTCCCACTTTTGTGGCTCTGTAGCCCACTTCCTGGTTAGATGGTTAGATAGCAACACCGATTCAATGGACATAAACTTGAGCAAACTCCACGAGGCAGTGGAGGACAGGGAAGCCTGATGTGCTCCAGTCCATGGGGTCATCGCAAAGAGTCGGGGACAACTTTGTGATGGAACCACAAAGCCCACTTCCTTTGGGCAGAACTTCCCTCATAGACATGACCAACAACCAGCTGTGCACACGTTCCTGTAAGAATCTGCCTGTGGCCCCAGTCAAACATTTGTACTGTTCCTTGTCCTCGAACCTGGCACCCCTGGATAGCAGGGGGCCTGAGTGTGGCACCTGGCTGAAAGTCAGTGAGGTGGATACAGGAGGCGACTGTGGGAGGGGGTGCCTGGAAGCAGGGACGTGAGATGGAAGCTCTTTCCCGACTAAACACTCTTGCTGGGAGCCTGACTGGGGTATAGGAGGACCCTCAGCTTTGGAATTTCTCTGCGGAACAGAGCCCAACCACCTATTTAAAGAAAATCAGCTCCAAAAAAAGAAAATGAAGCCCAAAGAGGATTTTTTTCACCCGGGACATAGTATAAATCTCAACTGACTCCAAAGGAAGGAGGAGAAATCTCATCCATAATCTTGATGAATTGGAAACTTAATAAAATCCAACCCAGCCCAGTGAGGACTTAATTAGTGGCAGGAGGAGAGCTTCATTCCCTCCTTTGTCTTTGGGCCATGGGAACTGGGGAGATCAGCCCTCCCCACTCCTAAAGAGACTCCTGGCTCAAGTTTAACCATTAAACTGGCCGCTGTAATTCAGGGACTGTCTTTGAACAAGTTAGAGAAAGAAAGTGACTTCTCTCTCTCCCTCTCTCTCCCTCTTTTTTTTCTCCCTCCTTTGCTTTCTGTGCATGCTTGTCTGTGTGTGTATCTGTGTGTCTGTGTGTGTGCGTGTGTGTGTGTGTGTGCGTGTGTGTCTGTATGTGTGTATAACCAGTCACCACAAACTCACCATCGGCCCTTGCAGGTCCCCTCTCCTGCCCACATTCCCCACTTGCACCACCCCCCATCCTTTGGGATGTACCCTGGAGTTGTGTGGCATCTGTTTGTGTATGTCCTTTTAACTGCACATAGATGGCTGCGTCATAGACTCTGTTCTTTGTCTTATTGAGATCCCAGGTGTGTCTCCACTGTTGAGTTTCTGTGACCAACCAGATCTGGGGCCCAAATTGCTGACCAGTGCTGGAGAGACCAGCCGTATGGACAGACTCTGCAAAGTGCTGAGACTTTATTTTTTTAATTTATTTTTTATTGAAGTGTAATTGAATTACAGTGTTGTGTTAATGACTGCTATAGAGCAAAGTGACTTGGTTATACATACATATATAAATATTCTTTTTCATGTTCTTTCTTATTGCAATTTTTCACAAGATATTGAATATAGTTCCCTGTGCTATACAGTAGGACCTTGTTGTTCATCCACTCTGTACATACCAGTTTGCATCTGCTAACCCCAAACCACGCCATCCCTCTTCCACTCTCCCTCCTGCCTTGGCAACCACCAGTGTACTCTCTATGTCCTTGATTCTATGTCTTTGAAACATTATTTTTAATGTCCAACAACTAGAAACATCTGCAGCAATAGAATGAGTACACTTATTATAGTAGATTCTTATTCAATCTACTTATTGTATTAGATTCAGGCAATGGAATACTGCATAGTAATGAAAAACAACAACGAGAGCATCATGAGTGAATTTCATATGCATTTTGTTGAGTGAAAGAAACCAGAAATTAAAGAGTTCAGTCCAACTCTGTGAAGTTTAAAATCCTAAATAGGGAAATCCATAGAGACAGAAAGTGGCTTAACAGTTGCTAGGGGCAAAGGGCAGGGAAGAAAAAAACAGGGAATGACTGTTAATGGGCCCAGGGTTTCTTTTTGGAGTGATGAAAAAGTTCTGAATTAGAGAGTGGTAATGGCTACCCAACTGGAAAAGATACTTAAAACTACTGAAACTTTAACACTGAATTTGTGGAATGTGAATTATCTCAATAAAGCTGTTATAAAAAATTCATTGAGCTGTACACTTAAGATTCTGCATGTTACTGTGTAGAAGTTATACATCAGTAAATAGAGAAATTTACTCAAAAGCAAAAGTTTAAAAAAAAAAAAATCAGTGTTAAGAGTTTAAAAAGTGAAACACAAGTCCATAACACTGTATTCTGGGTATAAACTCAGAGTCATATGCATACAAAGCAACACTGCAATTCTACAGGGATGTGTGCTAATCCAGTTAGATTGTTCTTTAGGGAGTCCTAATGTCTCCTGAAGTGAAATCGCTCAGTCGTGTCTGACTCTTTGCGACTCCATGGACAATAGCCTGCACCAGGCTCCTCTGTCCATAGGATTTTCTAGGCAAGAGTACTGGAGTGGGCTATCATTTCCTTCTGTTACCGACCCAGGAATCAAACCCAGGTCTCCCACATTGATAGACAGATGCTTTACTGTCTGAGCCACCAAGGGACCTAAAGTGTCTGTCTGAAATGCAGTCCACGGGGTCGCAAAGAGTCGGACATGACTAAATGACTTCACTTTCACTTTAATGTCTTTAGACTTGAGTTTTCCTCTAAGCTTTGGACTTGAGGTGCTGGCCCCAATTCCTACCCAGCCCCCATCTGAACTTATTTCTCTTGACTAAACCCAGGTCTGTGGACAAGCCTCCCAGGGTGACTGATATCCTACTTGCCTTCTGAATTGAATCTTTTCTTGGAATTTTCTTTACTAACCCCAAATACCTTGGTGCCTGTGCTTATCCAAACATTCCATGAGTTCTACATGCCCTTGGGGGCATGTTAACCAGGACCAGCTGGTCTCCAGGGAAACCCTCTGTGCTAGGTCTGTTTCCCAAGCCCATTCCCAGCTGGGGGAGTGTGTCTCCACACTTCTGGCTAGCTCAGAGATACTCAGGATCCAGCATCAGTGATACCCTAGTCTGCTGGTGCCCAGGCATAGATGCCCAGGAATCAGGAGGGCTGTGTTCACAGCTTCACTGAACTGATAGAATGTACATCTTACAACACAGTGCAGTAGACTCTGTCTGGGGCATTTGAAACGGCAGACACTGGCATTTGTCTTATCAAGTGAATGGACTGGTAATAGAGCAATCCTCTCAATGGTCCAGATATTGATTTATCTCAAGCACCCTTTAAGAGGCTCTTTACTACAGGGTAGGCCTCAGGGTAGAAGAGACTTGTACAATTACTGTGTGTGTTGGTTGAGTTTCTTAGTTGCAGACAACAGAACCCTTTCTAGGGAGTTTAAAGAGAGAGCTGTTTAGTAAGGATGAGGAGAGCTCACAAAATCATCAGAAGTGCAGAAACAGTCTTTCGTCCAGCAGCAGGAAACAAATACTGGGACAAACCTTAGAAACAGCCTGCTAAAAAAAATCTATGTCTCTGTAACAGTTGGCAAGCTATCATCACCTTTGGGCTTCCTTTGTGGCTCAGATGGTAACGAATCCTCCTGCAATACAGGAGACCCAGGTTTAATCCCTAGGTCAGGAAGATCCCCTGGAGAAGAGCGTGGCAACCCCACTCCAGTATTCTTGCCTGGAGAATTCATGGTCAGAGAAGCCTGGCGGGCTACAGTGCGTGGGGTCACAAAGAGTTGAACACGACTGAGTGACTAACACACATACACAAACATCACCTTCACCACAAAACCACACCAGCACAAAGTGTATTCCCCCAATCATCTCTCATTTAACTCAGTTAATGAGATAAAAGCTCAGTGAGACCCAAGCTGCCATTTGATTTAATTGCACTCATATTGGAGCTAGAAATAAGGTAACCAACCATCCCAGTTTGCCCCAAAAGGAGGTGTTCCAAAGTGCAGGACTTCCGGTACTAAAATCAGAAAAGTTCCAGGAAAACCAGGATGAGTTGGTCATCATAAGTAGAAAATGTGGTGCTTTTGGAAATCTCCCCAAACATGAAGAGTAGGTCAGATGATTTGGGGCAACCACCAGTTTAGATCATCTCTAAACTGCATGATAAAAATAATAAGTTAAAATCAGCAGATACTGATTTAGGCAAGTGCTTGCAAGTGCTTTATCATGACTGTCGTTATTATTTTTCCATCATTATCTCACGGGCTTCCCTCGTGTCTCAGATTGTAAAGTATCCGCCTGCAACGTGGGAGACCTGGGTTCCATCCCTGGGTCGGGAAGAGCCCCTGGAGAAGAGCATGGCTACCCACTCCAGTATTCGGGCCTGGAGAACTCCATGGGCAGAGCAGCCTGGTAAGTTAGAGTCCATGGGGTCTCAAAGAGTCGGACACGACTGAGCGACTAACAGACACACACCGTTATCTCATTTAATCTTCCCCACAAATCCATGAAATCATATTATTTGTCCAGTGATGTTATAGGTCCTGTCCTCATGGATCTTATAGTGTTGTGGGGATACAGACAAGAAGCAAGGAAAAGTATACACCTGGGGGTGTGCTAAAGTGTAATAAGAGAGACCAGGGGTGGGGGCTACATAGAGAGAGCGAAGGGGCAGAGGCAGCTACCTTAGTTACGGTGATCAGAGGTCAGGGAAGGCATTTCTGAGAAGGTGACGTTTGAGCTGAGACTTGACAGGCGATGGAGCCAGATACATAGTGATCTGGGGAAAGGATGTTCTAGCCAGAGGGGGGCAAGTGCAAAAGGCTCATGGGGGGAGCAGAGCTTTGCACAACTGGGGACCAAAAACAGAGCTCAGTGTGGCTGCAACAGAGTGAGGGAGAGGGGAGAGGGGTATTAAAGGAGATTTGGATCTGGGAGATGATGGGAAAGAGTATGGATTTCATTTTAAGATCAATGGAAAACTAGGGGAGGGTTTTAAACAGGAGTGGGATGATCTGATTTTCATTTTACATCCAACGTCACAAAGCTGGTGAATGAGAAATGAAAACTGAAATCAGATATATATCACCACAGAGCCCTGTTCTCAAAAACCATGCCTGCTGAGTCCAACCAGGACTAAGAAAAAAAGGTGCTTCCGTCTGTTTCTGGTCACAAGTGTTTATTCTGTGTTTCCACACACGTGTGTTGCTTCTACAGCTCTGGTTCCCAACTGGGGGTGATTTTTGCCCCCCAGGGACATTAGGCAATGCTTGGAGATATTTTTAGTTGTTACAGCATGGGATGGGGTTGCTACTGGGACCCAGTGGGTAGAGACCAGAGATGCTGGTAAACCTCCTGCAATGCACAGGACAGCCCCTCAACAAAGAATTATCCAGAATATCGATACTGCTCTATAGGGTCTAGCACAGTCATTTCGTTTTCTCTCATGCAGTGACGGGTCAACTTAAATGAAATCTGAGGCTCCTGCCAATTCTAATATGGCCCCTTCTTTGGAGACAATTCTTCAAAGCAGGCGGCATCCCTGTTGCTGTGTTTCCCGTTCTGAACAGTCAGGCAGGGATCATACATCAAGCAGCTCCCGGCAGCAGGCAGGCGATGCAAAGGAGCCAACAAGCTCTCTTCCCAGTGCTCTCGTCTGGGTGCTGGGGCTGGAAAGGTGTTTGGGTGCTGGCCATTCCCCCATGCTCACAGCTGTGTTCACACAAGCTGCGTCTGCTCCTGTGCTCTGCTCCCCCAGCACCATCTGAATGCGTCACCCAAGCTACACACCCAAGGACCCCTTGCAATGCAGGCCTAGTCACTGTTCCCGTGTGCTGAAGAGGCCAAAGGAGCAGACCACCAGCTACTCAATGCGTGCGGCTACGGAGCCCGCCCGCTCACACTATTCGGATGAACAGGCCTTGGAGACCCTGGGCCTATGCGATGCACCCTCCCTTACCAACACAGTGGACGGCGCATCAGCTGTGCTGCACAGACAGCTCGTCTACCCACAAGAGTGGACTGAGCACTTCCCTTAAGACACTCGCTGCACCGAGCACTTTAACACATCATCTCTTTGTCTGATTTCTTTCCAAAGCAAATCTCAAAGCCAAAGTCTAGGAACAAGTAGTTTGGTTGGGAAGTGATCTGGCCATGAGCATGCAGGAGTGGGGATGTACGACAGGAGCCAGGTAGAAGCCCGTGGAGGGTGCTCATGATGACAGGGCTACTGCTCCAGGCAGCGGGGGCTGGTGCCTTCCGGGAGACCATAGGCAACTAACCTCGGGGTCGTGCCCCACCTAGAGGAGAGGGAGCTGGGCTGCTTAATCACCCACTTCTGTCCCTCGTGAGAGGTGTTTGCAGGACATCAACCCCTTGACATCTCCTGCCTCCTGCAGCCTAGACACTTTCAGCCCCCAGAGAGCGCTGTCAAGCAGAGACACAGAAGGCAGGGGGCAGTAGGGCCACCATGCATGGGTCACCCCCAGGTAGGCTGCGGGGGTGTAGTCAGGATGCCAAGAGCATCTGCTACATCTCCCGGTCACTAAGGAAGGTGTTCGGATGGGTCCATTTTAAGTGAAGCAATAGGGACAGCAAGAGGTGACGTGAACTTGTCCAGGGCCACTGGTTAATGAAATGTGGAACCAGGATTCAAACCCAGGCCTGTCTGATGGCAAAGCCCACATTCTTACCCACTATATTCGCTTCCTGGGGCCGCCATCACTGAGTACCACAGGCTGGGTGGTTCAAACAATAGAAATGTACTTTCTCACACTTCTGGAAGCTGGAAGTCTGAGATCAAGGTGTTGGCACGGTTGAGTCCTTCTGGAAGGCTCTGAAGGAGAGTCTTCCATGCTTCTCTCCTTGCTTCTAATGACTTGCTGGCAATCTGTGATGTTTCTTGGCTCTCACGTGCCTCACCCCCATCTCTGTCTTCATCTTCACATGGCATTCTCCCCATGTGCCTGTCTCTATGTTCAAATGTCCCCTTTTTTATAAGGACATCAGTCATATTGAATTGAGGCCCACTGCCACGACCTCATCTTAACTAATTGTATAGACTATCCCTATTTCCAAATAAGACCACATTCATAGGTTCTGGGGATTACCGGCTTAAAATATGAATTATAATATGAATTTTGAGGGGACACAATTCATCTCATGCCACCCACCAACGCTGTCCCTCCATTCTCCATGGGCTTTGGTTCTGCACAATCATTTTTATCCTTTGAGCTCACCCACTGCATCTGGACAAAAGCCCCCATTAGCTTATGTCCCCAGCTGCTCTTGGTGGCCCTATCTACCCGTAGTGAGTGTGACTGGTCACAGCCAGAGGGCAGAAGAGTGCAAAGAGTGGAAGAAACCTGGGAGAAGGCCTCAGTGACAGGGCTGGGCCCGAGGTCCACCTCACTGTCACCTTAATCACCAAGATTTAATCATCAAACACAATAAAGGAAAGTATTATGGAAATAAAACACTGCCAAGAATCTTTCTCAAATTGCAAGTGCATGCAGTGAGCAGTCTGGGTTTATGAAGAACAAATTATGCCAGACACACTTGATTGTGCCTTTGAGGGAACTAAGAAATTAAGGGACGGGAAGGATGGGAGAGATGTAATACATCTTGATTTTAATACAGCAATTGATACATTGTCTGGAGGAATTGTCCTGGCAAAATTAATTCAAATTGGCTTGGGGAGGAGAACTATCCCTGGGGTTGAAAACCAGTGGAAAGATAAATAAACAAATAATAATTAAAGGAGAAAACCAAAGCCTACAGCCCGGAGGTGAGGAAAGGGGGGAGGATGATGGGAAAGGAGGTGTGTGTTTGTGTGTGTACGCGCGCGTGTGCGCCACTCAGTGGTATCCGACGCTCGGCTGCCCCGCAGACTGTAGCCCACCAGGCATCTCAGTCCATGGAATTTCCCAGGCAAGAATACTGGAGTGAGCTGCCCTTTCCTACTCCAGGGGATCTTCCCCATCCAGGGATTGAACTCAGGTCTCTTAAATCTCTTGCATTGGCAGGTAGGTTCTTTACTAGCAGCGCCACCTGAGAAGCCTTGGGAGAGGGGGAGTTCCTGGCTTTTCAGTAAGACTCAGAAGTGCACAGAAGTACAGAAAAAAAGAATCTGGGGGTTGGGGAGGTGGAGGAAGGGCGGGTAGAGGAAGGGGCAATCCAGAGAAGGGGCTCACCAGGAGCCTGCCAGGCAGTGGGGTTTGCCCTGGTTCCCTGCCTGGTGGGTCACATCACCTACCCAAAGAGGCTGGGAACCTGGACAGGGCACAGCCTGGACAGGGCAAACTCATCAGAAAATAAACACAGCGATGCAGCTGATTTCAGTAGCAGAGTCAGGCGCTAGTCTTGATCAAGCATTTGCTTCTACAAATGCAGAACACTCGAGGGGAAGTCTCCATTCTTCAGAACCATAGATCCCTGACGTGGGCTCAGAGGGCTGGAGCTGGGAAGGGCCTCGGTGAAGGAGGGCCTCCCTGCACAGATACAGAGGCTCAGACCCACAGAGAGAGAAGTGCAGTGTGTTAGAAATGCAGATTCCTGGGCCCAGGGCTCAGAGTTTCTGGCTTTTCATGGAGCGGGGATAAAGCCCAGGCAACATCTTTTTTAACAGGTGGACCAGAGGTAATTCTGGTCTGTGCATTACGCTGAGAAACCCTGGCCCACAGTCTCACCTGATCCTTCCGTAATTTTTTATTTCTTCCCTTCCCTTCCCTGTTCTCTCTCCTTTCTTTCTTCCTTCCCATCTAAACATTTCGTGGTGTGCCTAGCTAAAGGAAGGCATCATCTGAGCTTCCAGAGATACAGAGGTGAAGGTGACCACCATCTTTGAGATGTGGACAGTTAGGATACCCAGTGGAAAATCTTACAGGAAGCATGCAAGACAGAAGTCATGTTCAAAGACACTATGTAAACACCACCCACAAAATCCAGACAGATACAAACTGTGAAACAAAGACCTGGTTTCCTCAGTAAATATACTGCTGGGAGCAAAAGTAAGAGGGAGGGAAGAGCTCCAGATTAAATGGGACTGAAGAAGCACATCCATCACTTGCAAAGTGAGACCTTTTCTGGATTCTGATCTGGGCAAACTGACTGTGAAAAAGAGAATCTATGAGATAATCGGGGAAATGGGGACGTCTGTGACTATTTGATGATTTTTAAGCAATGTTAGGGTACTTACATTGAGCTTATTTTTAGACAGTCCTTATCTTTTAGACATGGATTCTAAAATGTTCATGGATAAGACTATATGTCTGCAGCTGACTTCAGACTGATCATTTGTTTGTGTGTGCGTGGTGTGTGTAAGACAGAGAGAGACAAGGTTGTCCTTGAGTTGATAATGGTTCAAGCTGATGATTGGTATTTATGAGTTAATTATGCTATTCTTTCTACTTTGTATATATTTGAAATATTCATAAGTGAAAGAAAGAAAAGAAGGAAGGAAGAAAAGGGGAGAAAGGAAAAGAAAGGAAAGAAGGATAGGAGAGGGAGGGAGGAGAGAGAGTAATGGAAGGAAGGAGTAGGGAAGAAGGAAGGAGGCAGGGAGGAAGGAAATGCAGGTGACAAATGAGTAGCGGATGAAATCACAGGCTAATGACCAGACAGGATGCTTCAGGGAAGGTGTCCTGCCCTGGTGGCTGGGCTTAGCTCAGGGAAGGATTAAGCGCTGGCTGGGCCAGGATGAGAGGAAAGGGAAGGTGGGATGCCTCCTCGTAGAGGAGGCCACAGAGAGAAAGAGGCCTGGTCATCCAGAGCTGTCAGAGCTATTCTCAGGAGCCTGGGATGCTGGGGGGTTGCAGGGAGAGACCAAACAATCTCAGACAGGGAGGCGTGGAGAGGTGGAGAGACACACGCTTGGTTCTGCGCCCCTGGGCTTCTCCGTGGATATTGGACAGGGGTGGGGAGACGAAATGAGAGAAAACGCATTACAGCCGTAGCAAGGGTCTGGGTGAGAGTGAGAAGTGTCTGAACTAAAGCCCGGCAGTGGGAAGGCGCTTCTGGAGAGCTGTAGGACATAGCAGCCAGAGGGCTCGGTGCCGGGCTGAAGGGAGGTGTTTGGGGTGGCTCCCAGGTTTCCTGTTGGTGGTATCATCTCTCAGCCATGGCCGCCCAGGAGAGGTAAGAGGTCCACGTGACACCTTGCACCGCGGGACAGCCGTGGGGGGATGTGTCACAAGGAGCTGGCTGTGCAAGGCTACAGCTCTGAGAAGAGGTTTAAACCACAGGATGGACAAGATCACCCTGAGGAAAAGGAGAAGAGAAGAGGGGAGGAGAGGACGAGGGGCGGGGAGGGAAGAGAAGGAAGCCAGGATCAGGGTCTTAGAAAGCCACTGCGAACTAAGGGAGGTACCCGTACAGAGAGCCCGCACACATCCCCCGACTCACATCCCCCGACTCACATCCCCCGACTCACATCCCCCGACTCACATCGGTGCTGCGCCAGATGCCCTCCCGCAGCTTCTGCCTAGTGATCCGCCGCCCAGGCTTCCAGGCTGCTGGTGTCTCCGGGGTCTGGGTCAGTGCTGACTGTAGCCGTTGCATCCTCTCCGGGCCCTCCCTCACCATTCCCGCCAGGGGCCTCCCATCCCTGTCTGTGGAC
Source organism: Budorcas taxicolor (assembly GCF_023091745.1). Taxonomy (NCBI): domain Eukaryota; kingdom Metazoa; phylum Chordata; class Mammalia; order Artiodactyla; family Bovidae; genus Budorcas; species Budorcas taxicolor. The sequence continues at coordinate 44,781,098 of NC_068920.1, read as the reverse complement.
CCGCTGTTGCTCAGGAAGCTGATGGATGCCTCCATCACTGAAATCTTTTTCCTTGCTGTCAGCTGAGCTGGCTCTCCCATATATGGTTTCCTTGCTCTGTCCTTCCACACTCCATAGAGTCCACCAGACCTGGGGTGAAGTCCTGGCTCAGCCGCCAGGCATGTCTGTAAACTTGGACATTTTTCCACCCCTCCAAGTCCATTTCCTCCCCTGTAAGATGGGAGTGATAATCATGCTGTCCTCTTGAGTACCATACGGCATGGATAGCACTTAGCTGTGTGCGTCACAAATGTCATTGTCCTTGCTACCATTCTCCGTGTTTGCACAGACCTGTCTCCTGGACACCTGAGCAGCCCCCGTTAGGCCCGGGGAGCTCCTCCTGCGGACCACCTGTTCTCTGTTTTCCTGAGTGCCGAGCCCTCAGCCAGCCCTCCCCTCCAATGGTGACATTCCCCCGTCTCTTGGGCATCTCCTGGCTCCCCTCAAGTCTGGCTCTCCTGCCTAATTCTGAATGTTGACCTCTTCCTCGCCCCAAACCAACACCTTCTCAGAACCATGGTCCAGCAGGACCTAAAGAGTGTCTATTGATCTCAATGCACTTTATACCCTTGTCAAAAAATTGGCAACACATGGCTATGTTCATGATGCTGACTTTTCCAACTTTCAACTACTGAAGTGATGGAGAGATAAAAGAAGATTTTGCACAGGTACTGTCCCCCCACCCCATATAAGCGTAACGATCTCGACGAGGCAGCGGTGAATAGTGCCTTGAAGTGAGACCCTAATTCCGTGACCAGGAACTGAACCTGGGTAGCTTGGAGGAGAATCAGAAATCCCAGCCACCAGATCAGTAAGGCCTAAAGGCTAGAAGCTGTTTTTCCCTGGATCTTTGCCCACCAGTGAGAAATGGATTTCTCACGAAGGCAAGAACCGTAAAGGCAAGCACATGATTTATTTACAGACACGCCGCAACAAGTGGGAGTGCACACAGAGAAGCTGTTTAGTTAAGGGAGAAGCAAGGCAAGAGACACACCCCTGGAGAGAGAGGGTGGAGATGTTCCCCCTTAGCGAAGAAGAGTGCAATAAAAAGATGGCTAAATCGTTTATATAGGTCAGTTCTTCTGGGTCTTTGTTTACATTTAGCGAATTATCTGGTTTCTTTTTCCACACCTGACCTGCCCTGGGACCCTCCCAGACGTGCATGCGTGTCCCAGATACATTCTAGTAAAGAGGCCCATGAGACGGCTTTAGCATCACACATTGCTATCACAAAAGGTTCCCCTCCTTTTGGACGCCCATGGGGCCTTTCTGAGACTGTCAAATGTCTCCCCGGTCCCAAGGATGGGACATATATGACCTCCTGATCTCTTAACAGAGTTTAGTCCCACTCTGTACCTGCCATAATAATGCCCGGTGTCTGGTTATTTACCCTATTCCCATGGCTGGTTTTTATATCGAGGTGTAGAGCTCGAAATATAGACAGGAGTCCAGTCATAAATACATTGTCCTGGAGCCCGTGTGTCTCCAGCTTCAGGAAACGTAAACAGGGAACTGATGATGAATGTCCAGCCTGGAGCTCATCTTCTCACCCCAGGAGGTGGGAATAGGGGGCCAGTTATAAACACCTAGCCTGGCACCCATCTATCTCTTGTTTCAATAGCAGTGATTCCAACTGGGTACCTATGGGGTGCCCGTGGGGACAGGGCTGCCTGGCCAGAGCAAGCAAAACCATATTTCCCATTCTCTCGGGAGAGAGATAAGAAAAGCCATTCAGGTGCGTGAAAAACAGCCTCCCTCCTCCCAGCTGTCCCTAGACATTACAGAGACGGCCGCTTTCTAAAGCGTTTATTCAACAGCCATTTACAGGGCACCCACCATGAGGCAGGCACCAAGTGCTGAAATTGAATTTATTTCCTGTATTAAATCTCAGGGAAGATTGGGAAGCCTTGTCAGCAAGGCCTCCAGGTGGAATTTCTATGCCTTCACAGAATAACACGTGCGTTCTTTGGTGCGCTATTTATTGTTGCTATTGCTTCCTCGGAGGGGAGAAATAAGATCTCCGACTCTCGGGTCACTGAAAAACAGGGGAGCTGCCTACTTTAGTGACTGGCTTGAAGGGACATGATTTGCCTCTTTTTTATCTGAAGCCATCTCAATTTGCTGCCATGATTCGTGTAAAGTGGTATTTGAGGGGAGAGGGTCATGGCTGTTTTTAAAGATCGTCTTGAAGTGTGAGATTCACTGGATCACGCATGCTAATTTGGTGCAGTCGTGTCCAGCTCTTTGTGACCCCATGGACTGTACCCCGCCAGACTCCTCTGTCCTTGGGATTCTCCAGGCAAGAATACTGGAGTGGGCTCCCATACCCTCCTCCAGGGGATCTTCACGATCCAGGAATTGAACCCACGTCTCCTGCAGCTCTTGCATTGCAGGCGGATTCTCTACCGCTGAGCCACCAGGGAAGCCCTTAACTGGGTCATTTGTATGGGACTTTTTTGGTGGTGGTGGTGCTCCAATCTGCTACTTAGTCCCTGGTTTCCATTCTCCTCTCCTGCTTTTAGCGATAAGATCCCAGTGTTTTAACTCTGGCCTCCCACTGATTTACATTTCCCAGTTTCCCATGCAGCTGGTTGTGTGGAGCTATGGGGCCAAATTCTTGCCAAGGGGATTTAAAGAGAAAGGATGCCACAACTTCTGGGTCTTGCTCTTAAATTGTTGATGTGTTCATGCACCTTTCTTGGCTGGACAGAGTGCTCATGAATCAGCAGTGACCGTGTGGATAAGGGCAATGTTCTACAAAAGGAGTCTGGGACCCTTGGTGACCTTACAGAGCTGTGCCTCCTGCCCACTATGAACCATCCACCTATGTCTCTGCACGATCACATAAGAGGAAAATAAACCCACTGAATTCATAGGGTGGCTTGGTTACAGCAGCCTAGCATATACCCTAACTAATACATTCTTTGTGCACGTGTGCTCAGTCCCTTTAGTTGTGTCTGACTCTTTGCGACCCTGTGGACTATAGCTCACCAGGTTCCTCTATCCATAGCATTCTCCAGGCAAGGATACTGGAGTGTGAGTAGCCATGCCCTCCTCCAGGGGATCTTCCCCACTCAGGAATTGAACCCATGTCTCCTGTGACTTCCACATCGCAGGTGGATTCTTTACCACTGAGTCACCAGGGAAGCCCAATACATTCTTTGCTACAGTAAAATCATTAAAATCCTAAGTTCTTTGGGCACCTTTGGTACAAATAACCACAGACTCTCCTTCTCCCTCACCAAACACTCACAGCTGTTTAGGCTCCCTCTGCTCTGGGCCGCATCCGAAACAGTCCTATGACAGCAACTTGCTGGGGATTTGTTCTTTTACATTCTAACTGCAGAAGCATCATGTCCTTGCAAAACCTTAGAATGCATTCAGTAAATGGTTTTCTTCTGAAAGCATCATTTACCCTTGAGAAGTTGGGTTTTTCCACGCATTTTCTATGTATTGGAAAGTGTGTCTGTGCTGTAGGTATTCCTGTTAGAGCAGCGAGGTGGCTTCTGTTTATATTGAGATATTTTCTAGCGTCTCATGTCAAACCGGAGGGCTCTTGGGATCCACTCTTCCCCTTCCCAGGGACTCGACCTCCCACTGTTCCAGTTAAGCCCGTGGGGGCGTGAGACAGTTGTAACTTGACAAGGAGCAGCCCACGAGAGAGGTGGGGGGAATACACAAATAAAGACATTATAGTTCCTTTTAGGCAGGAAAAAAAGAGCAGGGGAAATCACAGTAATATAATTTTAAAACATCCTTGTCAGGCAAGTCTTTAGGCAGGAGAAAGGTGTTGAGAAATCAAGCAAGCAAAGACAGCATGCCACAACTCCCAGAAGACCAGACGTCACTTGTGTAAGCTGCCTGAGAAATGGAAAGGATGCATTCGGTTGAAAATTAAACAGAAACTGGATCACAGTGGGTGAGGAGAAATGAAAATGCACCTCGGATCCAGGACTGTTACGCTGAGAAGCTCACAAAATGCACAGACCCCTTTATTGAAACAAATAGTGGTTCTTATAGCTCCTGCCACCTACACCAGCGCTGTCCAGCATGGGGAGGCAGGCGGCTGGCACAGCACAGACTCCCACCCGGCCAGCAGTGCAGTTAATCGTGCAGCCAAGGTGCCTCATGCATCTGGAGTGAGTCTCAAAGAGGCCCACATTCACCGAGCAGCCTCCTCCCTAGAGCCCCTCACCCACCCGACAAGTGGAAAACTGAATGTTGCTGTCATACCGGCCAGGGTTCAAATCCCAGGCCTGCTACTTGGCAGTTGAATAATCTTGGACAAATTACTTTATGATTCTTTCTTTCTGTTTCCTCCTCTATTTATTCCAAGAGTTGTTTATGGATTAAAGGAAGCGATGGATATTAACTGATTGCCTTTCTGTGAAATTTAACTTCCCAATTCCAGACAGGGCTTCCCTTCAGGACTGGGTCGCTGCATCCATCCTAGAGCTCTGTGAAGGCTGCTCCCCCCTCTGAACACCTCCCCCCACCAAGACACCCTTGTTCTGGGCCAGTCTTGCAGCCTAGTGGCCAGGCCACCAGGGACCACCCCTCCCCCCCCCACAACCTTGGGCTAGCCTGACCTCCCCAGAGGCTAAGATGCTGCACTGGACCCACCAGGCCAAGAGGGAGGAGCTTGCTGGGAGGGGTTAAAGCAAGTTCAGTCCACAGGCCCGATGTACAGAGACGCCAAACAAAAATATCAGAGTTTGGAACAGAGAAAGGTTTACTGCAGAATGAGACAAGGAGATGGGTGACTCTTGCACTCAAAACCCCAAACTCCCCAAGGGTTTCAGCAAAGCACTTTTTGGGGTTTGTGTTTGTTTCTATTGATTTTTATTTATTTGTGGATTTCTGTTTTGTTTTGGCTGTGCTGGGTCTTTGTTGCTGCATGGACTTTTTCTAGTTGGGGCAAGTGGAGGCAAGCAGAGCCACCTCTTTCTTGAAGTGGCTTCTCGTTGCTAGGGCTTCTCTCATTGAACACTCTACATGGGCTCAGTAATCGTGGCGCACAGGCTTAGCTGCTCCAAGGCACGTGGGCTGTTTCTGGACCAGGGATCAAACCCATGTCCCCTGCATTGGCGGGTGGACTCTTTACCAGTGAGCTATCAGGGAGCCCTGTAGCAAAGAACTTTTAAAGGCCAGGTGAGCGAGGCGGGTTCCAGGGTCTGTGATCAGCTTGTACACAATTCTCTGACTGGCTGCCGGTGAGGTAACAGGGTGGTGTCACAGCGGTGAACAATATCTGGCCATGTGCTCGTGGTCTTCAAGTACCTAACATCTTCTATTTGGTGGGGGTCTTTTCATATGTGCAAAACAACTCAGGAAATGTGCATCAGATCCTGGGTACTTCAGAGAGGAGCTGAAGCAGAGCATATGAAGGAACTCCTGTCCTGGGAAGGCCCTTAGGGTTCTGCTCGGTTCAAGCTAAGGAGATTTCCCCTCAAGTCAGGAACAAGACAAGGGTGCCCACTTTCACCGCTACTATTCAACATAGTTCTGGAAGTTTTGGCCACAGCAATCAGAGCAGAAAAAGAAATAAAAGGAATCCAAATTGGAAAAGAAGAAGTAAAACTCTCACTGTTTGCAGATGACATGACCCTCTGCATGGAAAACCCTTAAGACTCCACCAGAAAATTACTAGAGCTCATCAATGAATATAGTAAAGTTGCAGGATATAAAATCAACACACAGAAATCCCTTGCATTCTTATACACTAATAATGAGAAAGTAGAAAAAGAAATTAAGGAAACAATTCCATTCACCATTGCAACGAAAAGAATAAAATACTTAGGAATATATCTACCCAAAGAAACTAAAGACCTATATATAGAAAACTATAAAACACTGATGAAAGAAATCAAAGAGGACACTAATAAATGGAGAAATATACCATGTTCATGGATCGGAAGAATCAATATAGTGAAAATGAGTATACTACCCAAAGCAATTTACAAATTCAGGCTAAGGAGAGCTCCCAGGCTATTCCCTCAGACCTGTTACAAGCCCTGGTTCGAGTCTTGCCTTTGCTCCTTCACAGCGGGGTGACTCTAAAGTCCACTTTTCTCTGCACTTTATGGGAGACAAATCCATGTCCTCATTGTCTGAGCCAGTTTGACTCTGTTTCTGTAACTTGCAGCCAAACAGGCGCATCACCTACGATCCAGCACTCACAGGAGGGCAGGCCTTGAGGCTCTGAAGTCCCCATCACCTCAGCGAGGCCTCGTTCTCCTCATTATTCTGTCTGTGGAGCTTGATTTTCTTCCCTGTGGGGTTTACCCTGGCCCCTCCATCCCTGTCTCTCCCTCTCGGCTTCTGGCAGCACCAGCTCCCCTGCCAGCCTCTGCTATGGTGCTGGCCTTTGCGCTCCAGCCCCTCTGCCATCAAGGCCAAGGCCAGGTTAGACTCATCAGAGATTGGAGAAGGCTTTAAGGAGATCAAACCAGTCAATACTAAAGGAAATCAACCCTGAATATTCATTGGAAGGACTGATGCTGAAGCTTCAGCACTTTGGTCACCTGATGCAGAGCCAGCTCATTGGAAAAGACCCTGATGCTGGAAAAGATTGAAGGTAGGAGGAGAAGGGGATGACAGAGGATGAGATGGTTGGATGGCATCATCAACTCAACAGACATGAGTTTGAGCAAGCCCTGGGAGATAGTGAAGGACAGGGAAGCCAGGCGTGCTGCAGTTCATGGGGTTGCAAAGAGTCAGACACAACTGGGCAACTGAACAGCGACACCAAGAGTGGGACCTAGGGTCCCACACCTCTTCCTGGGGCTCTAGATGAGATGAAGGACTCATTCCCATTTGGATGAGCTGTCACTCAGACACAGGAGTTGTCTCTCACTGAGCTGGGGAAGGGGCGTGGTGGGGTGGGGGCACTCCAGGACTTCTTGCTACTTGCTTCTGTCACCCTCTCCCAGAGGACACAAGAGGTGCCTTCTTCAGGGGTTGGAGAGTCAAGCCAACCACTTTCCCCTCAGCAGAACGGCCCCCAAGCTCCCAGCAGCCTCGTCACCCTCCTCCCACTGATTCGGGTTCCAGCTTCTCTGCTGCTCCACCCTCCAGGCAGCTCGGTGGGCAATGAGCAGGCACCTGCACTGGGCAGGCCTTGGGCCCGCCTTGTCCCTGGGGACGCCTGACAGCCCTGCACCCACCTACAGCACCCAATGATCGCCGCTCATTAGGAGAAGCAAGATAGGCTTGCGGACCTGAGCCTTCCCCGCTCTTAAGAAAATGAAGACCCAAAGTGTCCGAACTGGAAAAGAATCTGGGGACCATCTGCTTAAGGGTTTCTCAAAGGTTAGTGGAGAAGCCTTTCTTCAAGTGAAATCTTAATCAGTATGCAATACAGAGCATGAAACAGATAAAGTGGGGGCTGCCTTGGTTGAAGCAGGGGAGGTGCTAGGCACTCTCTGCCCTTCATCCCACTCAGGGCCCCCGCAGGTGTCCACAGACCCCAGTGAAGAGAGCTCTCGGCCAGGTGATGGTCATGGTTTCATTCCTGTCTGGTTCCATGTAGAATCCAAATGTCATTTGCATTCCCCAGGGTGTTCCAAATGTAGTGTGAAAAGATACTGATCTTTCCAGCTCTTTGAGGGCTGATGGAGGAGAAAATTGGAACCTGGGAGGTGAAGCAACAACCCCAGGACCCCAGTGCCAGCTCCCCTTTCAGTCTTTCTCCACAGCAGGCTGCCACTCTATGCTTCCCCAGGTTCATCCCCAGCACATCCCAGCTGGTTCCTTTCTGACTCTTCAGGATCCTAGAAAACAAGTCACTTTGCTAATCGAGTCCATGAGCAGGGGTGTGGAGTGAGAGGCCACTGAACCGGATCTTTATTCAGGGTGCTGACTGTCTGGGACAATGAAGGTGCTGATGGTGGTCTAATTACAGGCCTGTCATTATTCATTAGTTCTGCAGAAGCACGAAGGGAAAGTGGGGAGGCGAGAAGGAACTGAGCTAGGAGGCCCCTGGGGAGAACAGGAGAGTGGGCCAGGCTGCCCTGGGCACCCCACTTCCTGCCTCTTCTACCTTCCCTCCGTGACCCAAACTGCCCCCTCAGTTCCAGGAAGACGGTCAGAAAGATGCTCGCTGCCCCTGTCCTCAGTCATCTGTTCTCCTATCACTGCCCGCTGCTTCTGCACTCCCCTCTGACCACTGCAGTTCACTCATTCCCATATCCACTCTTTCAATAAATGTTCATTAAATACATATTATGTGCCCAGGATTTTTCTCGACACTGAGGACACAGTGGTGACAGGTCTGATTCTCAGTGGAGTGCTCAGAGAAAGTCTAAGGAGGTGACATTTGAGCAGGAGCCTGAATGAAGTGGAGCAGAACTGAAGGGGCCAAGGGCCTGGGGCAGGACTGCGACGGGCCCAGTGGGTGGAGCAGAAGGGAGGTGGAGCAGAAAGGCCAAGGGGAGGACTCTGGGGACTGAGGTCAGTTATACAAGTTGTGAGGCGCAAAGGTGGGATTGGGGAGACAGGCCTGGGGGCTGGTTCAATGATCCATGTGTGAGGGTGGTTGCTGAGGTTAAACCAGTACACAGGGTGCTGAGGAGTGTTCAGAGTCTTTCACTGAAAGAGCTTATATTTTATACATTCTTTTTAAATTTTTTATATTTATTTATTTGGCGGGCTCAGTAGTTGCAGCATATAGGCTTAGTTGCTCTGAGGCATGTGGAATCTTTCTTACTTCCCCAACCAGGGACTGAACCCACATCCCCTGCATTGGAAGGCAGATTCTTGACCGCTGGACCACCAGGAAGTCCTTGCATTTTGCATATTCTGACTTCAGCTCTCATCATCTCCCTTCGTGATCGCTCCCCATCTAGACTCTGCCTGTCCCAGATCACAGAGTGATGAGAATTTCTTTAGCGTCATGTTCACATGAGGTTTCTCACCATCACACAAACTGTTGCTTCTCCCAGGTTTTCAGCAGGTAGGTGGGAGGCCCAGCAATCTGACACAGGCGTTCCGGGAGCTGGGAGCAGAACGGGTTTAGGCAAAGGAGGGGTCAGGTCAAAGTTCATGGCAATGAATGGGCAAGAGTAGTCATATAGATGAAACAGGACACAAAGGGACCAGAGCCACGGCAGCAAGAAGCGGGTGGGAGGGTGGGGAGGGAAGGAGAGCAGACAGTCCCATACCCTCGTCTCCCACCTCAGTCCCAGTCGGCCACTGAAGCTGGCATGGTCCCCTCATGTGGCAAAGGCGTGGAGATTTTATGGAGTCCCCCATGGGCAGTGTCACTCTTTCAGGTCAAACACTGCAGAACATCCTCTGGACGAGAGTGAGCGAGGCTGTCTGTGTGCTCCTCTCCTCCCCTGTCTTTGCATATTTAGCCAACATGACACTTCCAAAGAGTAACCAGAGGCCTTGTCAACATATGGGCTGCCATTATGGAAGAAAGACTGTATACCCTTGACAGTGATAAACGGGAGATAATTATATGGCATTGAACTAGATAGCTGTATTAGATCACACTTTTTTTTTTTTTTCCACAAGTATATGTTGTCTTAAAGGCATGAGCAGCATATGGATCGTGGCAAGGTTGCTGAAATGCTGGACAGCCCTGCTTATGGGTGAGGAGGAGCTTCTAAGCTTGACTTGGAGGTTCAGATGCTGGGTGTGTGTGTGTGTGTCCCCTCAACCGGACATAAAGCTCCCAAACACCCACTATGCGCCTGTTTCCCTGTCCACACTTCTGACATAGCTGATGCTATTTCTGTGCCTGCTAAATGGTCGGAGGGATAAATGAAGAGACGAGAGGAAGGCTGCCCTGTCCCTCGCCCAGCATGGTGCCTGGGTCACAGGAGAATTAACTAAGGATCCTCACAGTGACATTGTGTCTCTCCTAGGTCCCACTCCCACCAAGGGTCTACTCTCCCCTTCCTCAAGTAAGAGTGTACTGACCAATGGCCAGGAGAAGGAAGCCTGGGTGTTGGGGACCATTACCCCTTCAAGGCAACCGACTAACATGCTTTGACAGTTGTCTTCTGGAGACGAGCTTAGCTGCGGAGGTCAGCTGTGGACAGTCTAAGCACTTCTCAAATCCTAGGCTAATAGCTCACTTGGCTTACTGAGGTCCTGCCCAGCATTAGTCCTTGGGTGATATGGGACCAGTGAGAAGCAGGCTGTGGGCTCCTCTGTCCTGGTAACAGGGCCGACACCTCCCAGGCCTTCCAGGTCATGAGGCACCTTCCCCCACATCCTCTCTGACCTCACCGCACCCTGGAGGGAGACAAGTGGTGAGGATTGCCCCTTCACCCTCAGAGATTCAGAGAGGGCCGACTGACTGGCCCAGCCTCAGTTTGGCAGGAACTAAGAGCCAAGACTGAATTGAACCCCAACCTTCCAATTCCAAAATCCTGGTCCCCTCCATGACACCACTGAGCTCCCTCTGAGAGTGTGAAGTTCAGAGCAGGAGGCAACCTGAACACCGTTTATTCTGAGCCCATCACTTGACTCAGGGGCTCAGGAAGGAAGAAATGAATGGGGTCTCCTGCCCCTGGGGCCCAGCCCCACGCACATACCATGCCACCTCGTCCCATTCCCCCGGGAAGTTCTGTCTTCTTGACATCATGCCCCACCATCACCATTTTACTCCCCAGACTGTATTTCCTCTCCGCCGCCAGACAGCTGTGGCAGTTTACAGCTGTTTACCAGCAGTCAGGTAGAGCACGACCTAAGTGGAATATAAACTATCGAATTAAATTCTCCTCTTCAAATGCCACCCAGACTCGCTCCACCTGAGAATTTCAATCGGTGCTAGTGACTTCTGCCTGCTCTGTAGTGGATCCAGCTCTCAGGCTGCCAATGGAGCTGGGCTGGGGCTGGGGCAGATGCAGTTAGAGGGGAGAAGGGTGTCCATGTGCAAGGGTACAACAATAAGTCCCCTGAAAGTGCAGCGCCCTTGGGCTCCAGGCAATGCCATTAAATGGGCTGGGAAACAGCTTCATTTCCTGGAGCTTGAGTATCAGACCGAGGCATGCAGGGGAGTAAGGGGGTGAGCATGGGGTTTGGACCTTCAGACACTTTTTTGGGACTCAAGGAAGCAGCAAATGTAGGGGAGGAAGGGTAGTGAAGAAGGGACAGACTTCCCTCGCAACACCAAAACCTGAGTAAGTCTCCTAAGTACATGCATGTGCTCAGCCGTTTCCTATTCTTTGCGACCCCATGGACTAGCCCCCTGGCTCCTCTGTCCATGGGACTTCCCAGGCAAGAATGCTGGGAGTGGGTTGCCATTCCCTTCTCCAGGAGATCTTCCTGACTCAGGGATCAAAACTCGTGTCTCCTGCACTGGCAGGTGGGTTCTTTACCAGCTCAGCCACTGAGGACTATGAGGAAGTTCATATCGACACGAACTGCCAGCAAACCACCCTGTCACATCAAGCCAGAGAGATGGGACTTGGGCCTTCAGCACTTCAGAGCACAGAATGGCTCTGGACTGGGAGTTCCCAGGTTCTGGTCTCGGTCCCACCACTTGTTAGCCCTGCCATCTTGCCCAGGTCACTTCTCTGTGCCTGCACATCCCTCCTCCCTGCTTGCATTATAGGAGGGGAAAGTTTTCTGAGAACTGCTGAGGGCTCTACAGTGTGAGCTACAGGTATATTTGGAGGGGAGGAGAAGGGAGGAGCCCCCTGAGAGATTTCCCTCCAGACCCCCAGGCTCTAGGATTGACCTCAGGTCCAGGGGGCGCGAGAGGGGCCAAGGCCATTTGTGTCTTGGGAGGAGGGCTTGGCCAGGGGGCCATCCTGAAAGCGTCCTCTAGGAGGCAGCAGAGGAGGTGCTATGGAGCCCTGATACCCTGGAGACTCAGGGCTCCTCCCCGCCCCAGTCCCTGGGGTACGCAGCAGCGTGGAGGAAGGCTGGGGGCAGAGGCTGAGTTCCGACTTTGCTTCAGAGATGGAGAGGTAAGGTACCAGTTTCACAGGCTCCCTGGGGCCACTAGTCACCGGTGGTCACCACTACCTTGGTGTGGAGGGTGGCAGCTGCGGTCAGGGGGCGAGGGGTTCCTCATGCCTTTCCCTCCCCCAGAGCCTGGGCCTCCTTCTCCCAGCCCTGGGACAGAAGACGAATGCCTTCCACATCCTCCTTTCCTTACAGTGGGCTCCCTTGACTGGTCAAGACACACCTTCAAGCCCCTCTGTGTGTGTGTGCCCAGTCACGCCCGACTCTTTGCAACCCCATGGACTGTAGCCCGCCAGGCTCCTCTATCTATGGGATTGTCCAGGCAAGAATATTGGTGTGGGTTGCCATGCCCTGGATCTCTGAATCTTCCCGACCCAGAGATCAAACCCGTGTCTCCTGCCCTGCAGACAAATTCTTTACCACTGAGCCACCTGGGATGCTTACGCCCCTTTACTTGAGAGCAGAAGAACCCACTGTACCTAAGATGTAAGGGAAAACAAGTCAAAAATAGTCATGGTTCACCTATTAAGTGCTGGGTGTTTTGAGTTACATACTCTGATCTCATTTTCTCCACAGAGTCCCCAGTTGAAGTGGGTTAGCCTCGCTTTACAGATGAGGAAACTGAGGCCCAGAGATGTTAAGTAACTTTTATAAGATCACACAGGTGGGAAAGTGATAGAACTGAGACTGGAACCTGAAATTCCCTAGCTCCAGTAGCCATGTTCTTTCCACCAGGGCAACCATCTAAAGCGGTAGGATGCTCAAGGAAGCAGACTCCAGAAAAACGGGAAATTGCAAAGATACAGAAGAACCTAGACTTGGAGCATGTTCCTACTGATTTCCTCACCCATTCTGGATCTCTCCATAGTAACACGCCTCTTGCAGCCAGCCTGCTCTTCTACTGAAGCTCCATTTGCTGGCTTCTTTCCAAAACTGCTCCCCTGCGGATGCGATCTGTTTATCTTTTATATCCTAGTCCTAACTCACTCCCTTAGCTCTTGGCAACCCTAGGCTGCTCTAGGTTTGTGTGCTTTTTTTTTTTTTTTCCCCCACCAGCAAAATTATGTTCTCATTTTTATTCAAAACATGACACTTGAGCTCCAGTCGTGTGCTGGGTACTGAATGAGAGCCTAGGGGTCCAGACTGGGTACCACTTACTGAGCACTTGCTTCCTGTGAGCACGCAGTAAGCCGTTGACCCCACCACACACCCTTGGATTAGGTATTAGAGCCTCTGTCTCACAGAAAAATGACTGAGGCCCAGAGTCTCTGAGTAAGCTGCTGCTTGTCACACAGCTAGCCAGACTTCAACCCCAGCTCTGTGGTTACAGACTCTGTGATGTTAACCCTACCCACAGGGCATGACAGGAAGATAACATGCTTCCCTATCCTCCCCACCTGAATGCCTGACTCTTACTTTTAATTTAATGTGGGGAAGTAGGTCTATACCATATTCGTGGCAGTGGCACTCTGCTGAGACAGAAGAGAAATACGTAATATGCCTTCAACACAAATTGAGTTCCATGACCTCTCCTGAGTCCTGGGATGCTCCTGCATGCCCCCTCCTCCCTGTCCCGTGTTCTTTTCAATCTCCCTCTCAAGCTTCTCTCTGTCTCCACTGGTCCCTAAATGCTGGGGCTCCACAGGGCTCCGTCTTCAGCCCCCTTCTCTTGTCACTCCAAATCAGGTCTTGCAAATTTGAGTAACCTAGGGGGCATGCAGAAATCCACACATCAGGGTATGTGTTAAACTGTCTCTGCAAGTGTGATCCTCAAGGAAAATCCCTGCCTGGTGACAATCCTTGAACCCTCACCCCGCCCAACAAAGCGCCCAAACGAAGCAGAAAAGGGCAGTCCACGGATGCTCAGGGCGGCAGCTCTGTCCCGGGCTCCCATGTCTGTTTTCCTGAGATGATTTTGTCTCCCTCAAGTATTTCTCTGCTTCCTCTGTGTTGATCACTCCTGAATCTGCTATCTTCGGCCCAGGTCTCTTTCCTGAGCTTCAGACTTGGTGCACTGGCGATGTTTGCAGATGTTATCATCTGCTAACTGCTCCCACTGCCCCCAGGCCCAATATAGCCAACACTGGGTGCACCACCCCTTTTTACTGGGCATCTTCCTGCTTATATTCACTGAGTTATATTCTGTTGTCTAAAGGTACTACAGCTTGCTTATCTTTTCATTTACTGAAGATCAATTTTTGCTTCCAAGTTTTTAGCAATGATGAATAAAGCTGCTCTTAACATCCAAAAAAGAGAGAGTGAGAAGTGAAGGCCCTTGACCTGCCTTACTTCTTTCTCTGGACATCAGAATGTTGTCCAGGGCCCGGAAAACCCCTGCCATCTGATGGGTGATATCACCGACACGTCAAGAACAGCAGAGCAGGAGGGTGGCAGGAGCCTGGGTCCTTGGTGACACTGCTGTGCTGATAAGTTAGCAGCTTCTGGAGACCCCAGTTTCTGGAGACCCCAGGAGACCCCTGGACTTTTTCTTATTTCATGAGCTAATGAATGTCTGTGTAGTTTGAGTCACTATCAAGTGAGCATAGCCCAACCCATACTCTCTAATGCCCAGAACACTGCCCATGCCTGATAAGCCCTCCAGGAGGGGCTGACTAATCGGTGAAAGGCACACACGCACAAAGAGTGAGAGTTTATGTGGGGAAACAGGTAAACACAAGGTGCTGCACGAATATGGAGAAAGTTGAATTTTTCTGAGGCTGCTTTTTCTCTCTGAGGGGTTTGGGCTCAGTGGGTTCAGTTAGGTTGCTACTTACTCTATTTCAAGTATAAGAATAGATGATGATCTATGGGATTTTCCTGGTGGTCCAGTGGCTAAGACTCTGTGCTCCTGATGCAGAGGGCCTAGGTTCAATCCCCGGTCAGAGCACTAGATCCTGAATGGTGAAACCAAGACTCAGAACAGCCAAATAAACAAGTAAATATTTTTTAAAAAATAAAAGATGAAGGTCCACATACATGGGATGGACAGTAAACAATGGGAGAAAGACCCCGGGAATCTCCCACAAGTGCTCCTTGCTTATCCTTGGCAACTTGGCAGAGCCTAAGTGCAACTCATTTGGTAAGAAGTTTCAGAGAAACACATCCAAACACAAGAAGGGATGGTACTGGACTCACCCCAAGGGCCAGTCTCCAAAACAGAGAACTGCAAAGATCTCTTTCTTCTTGGCCTTTGATTTAAGTCTGTAAAACTAGGAAGCATCAGGTTCACTGTGGAGTCTGGAAGTCCACCCAGGGGACTTCTCATTTATTCACTACCAGCAGCTGGCAAGCCTGGCATGCTGCAGTCCCTGGGGTTACCAAGGGTTGAACACCAAACAACTGAACTAAAGTGAGCAGCTGGTAGTAACTCAGCAGACACAGGGCACAGTCCTGGTCTTTCTGTTGGCTCTACCAATCCAATTAGACCAATGGGGATCACTGATCCACCACCCAGTGTTGCTCATGGGCCGCAAGGGAGTCCGGATGGTATCATCTAATGCACCCCAATGTTGGAAGCCAGCCCTCAGCCAACTCTCAGTGTCGCCTGAGATTTACCTCTGCCTGAGATTTGTGTCTGTGCACCTCCTGCCTTTCCTAGCACCGTCCCTGGCCATCGTTTGTGGAGCCCAATATGAAATTGTACACTAGTCGACGTTCACTCTAATGTTCTTTGAAAAGTCTGCGCTCAGAGGAAGTCTAGCCCCAGTCAGTGACATGCTAGTGTGAATTAGAGCCTTTCTCAGGGCTACTTGCTAACTAAATCTCCTTGCCCCTAAGGCATCTTTGTTGTATTCATCTTACAAGCTATGGGTCATGTCTTAACCATTGTTTCGCACTATTTTCCTTAGTATTATTTCATTTCACTGATTAGTTCCCCAACTAGAACATAAGTACCTTGAAAACAAATCCGATAACTTCTGCCCCTGCATGCTGAGTCACTTCAATCGAGTTCAACTCTGCAACCCCGTGGGCTGTAACCCTCCCGGCTCCTCTGTCCATGGGATTCTCCAGGCAAGAATACTAGAATGGGTTGCCATGCCCTTCTCCAGGGGATCTTCCTAACCCAGGGGTCAAACCAGTGTCTCCTGCATTGCAGGCAGATTCTTTACCCACTGAGCCACCTAGGAAGCCCATACTTAGGATTCATTTAATTCTTCACTCATTTATTCAAAAACAACTACTGGGGGGCTTCCCTGGTGATCTGGTGGCTAAGATTTCACTCTTCCAACGCAGGGGCTGTCGGTTCCATCCCTGGCTGGAGAGCTAAGATCCCACATGCCTTGCAGCCAAAAAAAAAAAACAAACAAACTCAACAAAGACTGAAAAAATGGTCCACATCAAAAAAAAAAAAAAGCTACCCTCCCCATCCAAAAACAAAAACTACTGGATACATCCTAGGTACTGGGCTCCGGGCTAGGTCTGAGGTTTCCAGCAAGGATGAAGTATAGTCCCTACACGCAAGCACTTACACCCAGGCTTGTGGTACAGACAAACTGTAGGAGTTAGGTCTCCTCCTCCTGGAGGTCCAGGAGTCCAATCCTCCTCATCACTTCTTCTTTTATCCTTGCCACACCACCAGCCTGTGTTTGAACAAGTCTGAGTACGTCCGTTTCTCGTCATCTAGAGAAACCAATTACAACATCCCCTAGGGCAAGAGACGTTTGAACTGCCTCTTAAAGGAGCAGGGCAAGGGAAGTGAGGGCGCGGGAGGATATTCCTGGCAGGGGGAACGGCACGAGCAGGAGCGCGTGGCCAAGAACAGCTTGTTGTGGGCAATGCCAAACACAAGTGCGTTCACTTCTATTTCGGGGGCCTCCATTGTGGAATGGAAGGCTTTGTCCACAGGAAAGCAATCCCAGACATCAAAAGCCTGATAGAGGAGGTATTTTGGGACATGCATAGGGGAGAAAATCCCTCCCCTGGAGCCTGCAACGACACACTAGGTAAGCAGCTGTCTCCAAAGACCCGTGCTGAAGGCCAGTCCTGCGGATTCTCAGCTGCTCCTTTGATGGCCAAGGATACCTAGTTACAGGGGGCAACCTATCCACAGCAGCCAAAGTCCTGGGAGGGAGAAATGTTTCAAAGGGGCAGTGGCCACACTGAAAGGGACCCTACGAGCTTCTTGCACTCAGCTGATTCCAAGAGCCTCACACTAAGATGGGAGGCATGTGACAGGAGAGTCCAGCTTTCCATCCCCTGAGAAATACCATTTCCCCAGAAATTTGGTGTTTACACAACAGAGGAATTTAAACTCCCAAAGCTCAGGAGGTTAGGAGTTGGGGAGTTAATATGATGAGCTACGTTTGATCCCCTCTAGCTTCCCAGAAAAGACTGGCTCCAGCACACAGAGCCAAGTGACACATGGCTCTAAAATAATCCCAAGCATCTACACAAGGCAATGCCACCCCCCTTCCCCTGCCACGGCTCCCCCAGGCTGCCAGCTAGCCCTTCCTCGCCCACGCCTGGCTTCTGCAGAGGCTACATCTTGGTAAAAGGCTGATAAGAGTCTACTTAATTCCACGGAAATTAATTGAAGACCTTCCATGTAAAGCCCTGCTATGGGAGAAGTGTGAAGAGCTTAGATCTTCTTACTTGGAATCCATCCCAACCATCCAACACCAGGGGATCAGATGTCCTTAACAAGGACACCTCTGCCCTGTAAGGACATTCTCTCCAAGCTCTGGCTTTCCTCCAGCCCCAGGGATTGTCTTTCCATGACCTAAAATGGCATCCTGCTTGCCTTTCATCTCTCTGAAGCTATGGACCTCATTAACTTTTTAAAAAGCAGTGTCCATTCGCTTCCCTCCAAAGTTTAATGATGGCTACTTAAGGACAGCACATGTCCGACTCTTTGCAACCCCCTGGACTATACAGTCCATGGAATTTTCTAGGCCAGAATACTGGAGTTTGTAGCCTTTCCCTATTTCAGGGGATCTTTCCAACCCAGGGATTGAACCCAGGTCTCCCACATTGCAGGCAGATTCTTTACCAGCTGAGCCACAAGGGAAGCCCAAGAATACTGGAATGGGTAGCCTATCCCTTCTCCAGTGGATCTTCCTGACCCAGGAATCAAACTGGAGTCTCCTGAATTGCAGGCAGATTCTTTTACCAACTGAGTTATCAGGGAAACCCAAGGAGAGCACATGCCCATTTAAACAGAAGTTCAGTGAGGACAGAGACCTATCTTGTTCATGGCTTAACAGTGCCTAGCACATAGTTGGTCAATCGATGTTTGTTGAATGAGTGAAAGAATTTGTTGACTTCCTTCCCCTCTAGACTGTAGCCTTGTGTCGACTTTGTTTAGGGCAGTACCTGGCATATATTAGCCACTCAATAAACACTTGTTGAATGAATAAGCATGCAGATTACTGATTTTTTTGACAAATAATTTTTCTTACAGTGTCACCAGCACGTATTCAATGAATTATTGAGCCTCTTCTGCATGTCAAGCCCTGGGCCAGGCTTGGAACTCCAAAGATACCCAGAACAGGATCCCTGCCTCGAGGTATTCACCATCTAGCATGCGTGATAAATATGTAAACAATTAAAGTAGAAGCCTTCCAATCTGGCAAGACTGGGAGTCATCCTGTGCCAACAAATTGAAAATGTCAAAGGGGAAAAATACGTTTTAAAAAATGATACCATGCTGGATGTTTTCCATTTGACCCCAATCCACTGTTCTCCATTCTCCATCTGCTGCCCACCCTAGAAGTTTTACCTGCAGAAACTATATCACTGGGTTCCTTTGCCTTTTTTCTCTCTACTGGGTTTGGCCAATAGGAGACACTGGCAGGCAACTGGAGGGAGAGAGGAATGAGAAATCAGGTATTACTAACAACAAATTGGCACTTGCCGTCTACCTCTACAAGGATTAAATCATGTGTTGCTGTTGTCATTGTTCAGTCACTCCGTCGTGTCCAACTCTTTGTGACCCCAAGGACTACTGCACACCAGGCTTCCCTGTCCTTCACCAACTCCCAGAGCTTGCTCAAACTCATGTCCATTGAGTCGGTGATGACATCCTACCATCTCATCCTCTGTCGTCCCCTTCTCCTCCTGCCTTCAATCTTTCCCACCATTAGGGTCTTTTCTAATGACTCAGTTCTTCGCATCAAGTGGCCAAAGTATTGAAGTTTCAGCTTCAGCATCAGTCCTTCCAATGGATATTCAAGATTGATTTCCTTCAGAATGGACTGGTTTAATCTCCTTGCAGTCCAAAGGACTCTCAAGAGTCTTCTGCAACACCACAGTTCAAAAGCATCAATTCTTCAGCACTCAGCTTTCTTTATGGTCCAACTCTCACATCCATACACAACTACTGGAAAAACCAAAGCTTTAACTATATAGGCCTTTGTTGGCAAAGTAATGTCTTTGCTTTTTAATATGCTGTCTAGGTTGGTCATAGCTTTTCTTACAAGGAGCAAGCACCTTTTAATTTCATGGCTGCAGTCACCATCTGCAGTAATTTTGGAGCCCAAGAAAATAAAAATCTCTCACTGTTTCCCCATCTATTTCCCATGAACTGATGGGACCAGATACCATGATCTTAGTTTTTTGAATGTTGAGTTTTAAGCCAGCTTTTTCTCTCTCCTCTTTCACTTTCATCAAGAGACTCTTTAGTTCCTCTTCTCTTTCTGTCATACGGGTGGTGTCATCTGCATAGCTGAAGTTACTGATATTTCTCCCAGCAATCTTAATTCCAGTTTGTGCTTCATCCAGACCAGCATTTTGCATGATTTACATATAAGTTAAATAAGCAGGGTGACAATATACAGGCTTGACGTACTCCTTTCCCAATTTGGAACCAGTTTGTTGCTCCATGTCTGGTTCTAAATGTTGCTTCTTGACCTGCATACAGGTTTCACAGGAGGCAGGTTAGGTGGTCTGGTATTCCCATCTCTTTAGGAATTTTCCAGTTTGTTGTGATCCATACAGTCAAAGGCTTAGGCATAGTCAATAAAGCAGAAGTAGATGTTTTTCTAGAATTCTCTTGCTTTTTCTATGATCCAGCAGATGTTGGCAGTTTGATCTCTGGTTCCTCTGCCTTTTCTAAAACCAGCTTGAACATCTAGAAGTTCTCAGTTCATGTACTGTTAAAGCCTAGGTTGGAGAATTTTGAGCATTACTTTGCTAGTGTGTAAGATGAGTGCAATTGTGCGGTAGTTTGAACATTCTTTGGCATTGCCTTTCTTTGGGATTGAAATGAAAACTGACCGTTTCCAGTCCTGTGGCCACTGCTGAGTTTTCCAAATTTGCTGGCATATTGAGTGCAGCACTTTAGCAGCAGCAATTTTAGAATTTGAAATATCTCAGCTGGAATTCCATCAACTCCACTAGCTTTATTTATAGTGATGCTTCCTAAGGCCCACTTGACTTTGCATTCCAGGATGTCTGGCTCTAGGTCAGTGACTACACCATTGTGGTTATCTGGGTCATGAAGATCTTTTTTGTACAGTTCTTCTGTGTATTCTTGCCACCTCTTCTTAATATCTTCTGCTTCTGTTAGGTCCATACCATTCCTGTCCTTTATCGTGCCCATCTATGCATGAAATGTTCCCTTGGTATCTCTAATTTTCTTGAAGAGATCTCTAGTCTTTCCCATTCTATTGTTTTCCTCTATTTCTTTGCACTGATCACTGAGAAAGGCTTTCTTATCTCTCCTTGCTATTCTCTGAAACTCTGCATTCAGATGCTTATATCTTTCCTTTTCTCCTTGCTTTTGCTTCTTTTCTTTTCTCAGCTATTTGTAAGGCTTCCTCAGACAGCCTTTTTGCCTTTTTGCATTTTTTTTCCTTGGGGATGGTTTTGATCACTGCCTCCTGTACAATGTCATGAACTTCCGTCCATAGTTCTTCAGGCACTCTGTCTATCAGATCTAATCTCTTGAATCTATTAGTCACTTCCACTGCATAATCATAAGGGATTTGATTTAGGTCACATCCGAATGGCCTAGGGATTTTCCCTACTTTCTTCAATTTCAGTCTGAATTTTGCAATAAGGAGTTCATGACAACCCCCTGAAAGGAGTTCAGAGTAGAGAGCAGAAATGAGGCACTGCGTGTTTGGGGAGGTGGGGGAACTGGCAGAACAAGTCTTCAGATTGTTAGATATTAGGAGCTGATTTTATGAGCCCTGTTCTTGTATCTCCTCATATCTAGAAAACACTAAAATCCTTCATGGTGACAACTGCCCCTTATGACTAGCAGAAACTTCCTGCAAAAACTAATGTGGTTAATTGCATGTCCTCCCCCTTCTCCAAAACCACATATACACCGATCTTCCCCCTGCCTCTTTGGAGCAGCTTCTCAGAGCATCTGAGGTTTTGCCCTCCAGGTTGCAGTCCTCACTCTGCCCCAAATAAAACTTCACTGGCAACTCACGCTGTGCACTTTTTTCTGTCGACAGTATTATTCCCCAGCTCCCTTTTCTTAACCCTGAACTCAGCTGCTATCCAGAGGAACCCTGGGTTCCTCTAACCTCTGGCTCTCTCCTTTGTGGTTTCCCTAATTTCTGCTCACAGTTTTATAAACAGTCCTTTTATTAAACTCTCTTCAAAGCATCTCATTTAAGCATGCCATTTTTTTTCCTGCTAAAACCAACCAACACACTTCCTTTTTAATCTTAAAACATATGAATGTACTAACTCTCCTCTTATTCAGTAGGGAAGCCAAGCCCTTTTCTCAGACTGTGGGACTGTTGGCTGAGGTTCCACCTCATCTTTCATGCATAAACAACATCCATCACGTGGAGACTATGATTTTGCCAGTTTCTTTCTCTTTCAATTGGAGCAAAAATTTAAGGACCCTTGTTAAAGCAATCCAAGTGCAGAATCCTTCCAGACTTTTATCGGTCTTTTTCTAATCTGTAGTTGTTTCACCCGCATCTAATTTCCCAGCAGTTTGTTTTCATGACTCAGGTGTAAGGAGTCTTGTTTTCCCTTTTAAAATTTCAACATTTATTTCTTCGTTTATTTTTTGATCAACCTGCATTTATCTACTCCTACTCTGTCATGGGCCTTGGGCTGGAACTCAAGGCGGAAAGATAAGTGTCTGCCTTCAAGTTCACCCTTGTGGTGGGGAAACACAGATATGGCTTGATAAGAGCATTTCATTCAAGTCAGCTCATTCAAACTCCATGCATCAGCTTCTTAGTATGTCTTTCTGAAGCTTTCAACAAACAGCGCTCCCTCCCCTCACACGTGTATTTCATTGGTTCATGTCACACTTGATTAATTCCTATAACTACTTAACAAGTAGAATTAGCCTAAGTGGGCTTGGGAGCAAACACAACCAACTCCTGGTAAGTGTGTAACTCAGCAGGCAGAACCAGAAGGTAGCCTCCCAGGCAGATGGGCTCAGGCGGTCTCAGGTGCTGATCAGCATGTATCACAGAGGCGAGCAGGGTTTACCGTAGTCTGGCAGAGGTGCTTAAGAGAGGCATCACTATCATTAATGTTCTGAGTGAGAGGTATTTGCAGTGTAAACCCTAACGGGTTTTTTTTTTTTTTTTTTTTTTTTCATTTTTTTTGTAAAGCAAGTGCCTGACTCAAGCTTTGATTGTTGAGACAGCCTCTTCAAAGAGGCATCCACTTCAAAGGCAGTGACCTCAAATAAACAGCCAGCCTCACAACTACATAAAGAGCCTGGCCTCCTCCCTGCTCTGAGACACTTGTGTGTTGTCGAAATCTTGGTTGATTTTGATAACTGACCGTTCGGGCCGCTTGTTTTTCCTCTTCCTGGGCTTTAGATTCCTGCTCTTAAGCTTTAAATTCACCAATAGTGTGCCTGCACAACCCTAGACCCCCACCCTCAACCCCAAAAGAAGCCAAACCTCAGGCCCCATGTGTGTTCTCCATCCCCTGACACTCCCATGACCTCACAGTGTGGCCCCAAGTGTGCGATGCAATTTCCAGGTCCTGTAAGTAACAAATCCTTATTTTTAAAAGCTTCCTGATGGTTATCGCTGAAGGGTGTCTTGCAAGCATCAGTTCAGCTCAGTCACTCAGTCGTGTCCGACTGTTTGCAACCCCATGAATCGCAGCACGCCAGGCCTCCCTGTCCATCACCAACTCCCAGAGTTCACTCAGACTCATGTCCATCGAGTCAGTGATGCCATCCAGCCATCTCATCCTCTGTCATCCCCTTCTCCTCCTGCCCCCATCCCCTTCCAGCATCAGAGTCTTTTCCAATGAGTCAACTCTTCGCATGAGGTGGCCAAAGTACTGGAGTTTCAGCTTCAGCATCAGTCCTTCCAAAGAAATCCCAGGGCTGATCTCCTTCAGAATGGACTGCTTGGATCTCCTTGCAGTCCAAGGGACGCTCAAGAGTCTTCTCCAACACCACAGTTCAAAAGCATCAATTCTTCGGCGCTCAGCCTTCTTCACAGTCCAACTCTCACATCCATACATGGCCACTGGAAAAACCATAGCCTTGACTAGACAGACCTTAGTCAGCAAAGTAATGTCTCTGCTTCTTAATATGCTATCTAGGTTGGTCATAACTTTTCTTCCAAGGAGTAAGCATCTTTTAATTTCATGGCTGCAATCACCATCTGCAGTGATTTTGGAGCCCAAAAAGATAGTCTCACACTGTTTCCTCTGTTTCCCCATCTATTTCCCATGAAGTGATGGGACAAGACGCCATGATCTTCATTTTCTGAATGTTGAGCTTGAAGACAACTTTTTCACTCTCCTTTTTCACTTTCGTCAAGAGGCTTTTTAGTTCCTCTTCACTTTCTGCCATAAGGGTGGTGTCATCTGCATATCTGAGGTTATTGATATTTCTCCCAGCAATCTTGATTCCAGCTTGTGCTTCTTCCAGTCCAGCGTTTCTCATGATGTACTCTGCATAGAAGTTAAATAAGCAGGGTGACAATATACAGCCTTGACCTACTCCTTTTCCTATCTGGAACCAGTCTGTTGTTCCATGTCCAGTTCTAACTGTTGCTTCCTGACCTGCATACAGATTTCTCAAGAGGCAGGTCAGGTGGCCTGCTATTCCCATCTCTCTCAGAATTTTCCACAGTTTATTGTGATCCACACAATCAAAGGCTTTGGCATAGTCAATAAAGCAGAAATAGATGTTTTTCTGGAACTCTCTTGCTTTTTCCATGATCCAGTGGATGTCGGCAATTTGATCTCTGATTCCTCTGCCTTTTCTAAAACCAGCTTGAACATCTGGAAGTTCTCAGTTCATGTATTGCTGAAGCCTGGTTTGGAGAATTTTGAGCATTACTTTACTAGCGTGTGAGACGAGTGCAATTGTGTGGTAGTTTGAACATTCTTTGGCATTGCCTTTCTTTGGGATTGGAATGAAAACTGACCTTTTCCAGTCCTGTGGCCACTGCTGAGTTTTCCAAATTTGCTGGCATATTGAGTGCAGCACTTCCACAGCATCATCTTTCAGGATTTGAAATAGCTCAGCTGGAATTCCATCACCTCCACTAGCTTTGTTCATAGTGATGCTTTCTAAGGCCCACTTGAATTCACATTCCAGGATGTCTGGCTCTAGGTGAGTGATCACACCATCGTGATTATCTGGGTTGTGAAGATCTTTTTTGTACAGTTCTTCTGTGTATTCTTGCCACCTCTTCTTAATATCTTCTGCTTCTGTTAGGTCCATACCATTTCTGTTCTTTATCAAGCTCATCTTTGCATGAAATGTTCCCTTGGTATCTCTAATTTTCTTGAAGAGACCTCTAGTCTTTCCCATTCTGTTGTTTTCCTCTATTTCTTTGCGTTGATCACTGAGGAAGGCTTTCTTATCTCTCCTTGCTATTCTTTGGAACTCTGCATTCAGATACTTATCTTTCCTTTTCTCCTTGCAAGCATAGTAAGACCCAGAAGGACTGGTCCAACCACCATACTGATTCTTAATGGGCTGAGACCAGCACAGAGCAGTATTTCAGTGGCAGCACAGACAAAGTTCTAGTGTAGAGACTTAGGGAGGAAGGTTCTCCAAAAAGATGTGGTATGAGTTGGTCTCAAGTTTGGCAGAGAAGAGAAGGACAGTGAGGAAGAGGTTCCAGACTTATATAGAAAGGCACCGAATGTGAAAAGGCATGTGGGGGGTGTGCATGCCTATGACCCTCCTGCAGGTAACATGTGCCCCAGGACACCTGGACAAAATGTTCATGGTGGTCCTGTTTGGACAGGAAATAAAAACCCACCAATAAAAGCAACAGGAGGAGAATATCTTTAAAAATGAGGTGTAATTATACATTGAAATATGATACAAGAGTGAAAATGAATGAACAAAGCTGAGGATTATAAAGCTGATCAAGAGAACAGCAGAAGGATTTGCACAAAATCTATTTATAAGACATTCATAAAAGTGTGCAAACCAGAATTCCCTGGCTGCCCAGTGGTTAGGACTCCATGCTTCTGCTGCAGAGGGCCTGGGTTCTATCCCTGCTTGGGGAACTAAGATCCTATAAGCCACGCAGCCCAAAGGAAAAAAAAAAAAAGCAAAACAGTGTGTTTTATTTATTGTTGTGTATGCAAGAAAAATGGTAAATAAGTAAAAAAGTGGTAAAAAAAAAAAAAGTGAGGCTAGTGTGGCTGGAGTAGAGAGAATAAGAGAGAGAGGAGGAGGTGGCTTCAGGGGCTCCTGGGGCAGGTCTGATGGGGCCCACAGTCCTCTAAGGACCCCGAAGGTTTCCTCTGAGTGCAGTGGGGAATCATTGCAGGGTTTTGAGCAGAGGTGTGGAAGGTGTAACACGTGCATGAGTTCATTCATTCGTTTATTCAACAGAGATGATCTACCTGCCACCCCACTCCTTTCCCAGTTCTATGGAAGGGTACCATCCCTGAGCCTGTGAAGTCCCAGAACTGCAGTGTGATAGGCACAGAATGGAGGTGGGCATCCAGTGCCCTGGGGCACAGAGGAGGGGTGACAGTTCTGTCTGAGGGGCCCCAGGAAAGTTTAGCTGATCTGAGCTTTGAAGGAGGCAGAGGACCGTGCTTGACGAACATTTTAGGCAAAGAACACCCTGTACAGTAAGGGACTTGAGAAAAGGCATGGTGCACGATACGCTCAGATAATCTGACACAGAACCATCTGATCCGACGCAAGATGAACAAACAAGACCTGTGTGAGAGAGAGAGAGAGATCGCCAAGAGCCTCTCCACACCCCTGGGCATTAGGATGCACAGAGAGATTTTCATGGACTGGGCCCTGAGGTCTGTGAAAATCGGGTCTGAGGTTCCCAACTGCAAGGCAGTTCTATCCTTCTGATCAAATCCAGCTGGAAAATGCCAAACAGAACTACTGGGTTCAGAGGTAGACCCAGCTGTGCATGCTTACTGGTTCACTCCGAAACACCTTGAATTAAGGGGAAGAAGAGGACAGACAACCTCTGCTCATAAAGCACTGTTGTGGTACTACAGGGCCCGAATCTGAAGAAACAGCTTCCTGCTTTGAAGGAATGATTTGCCCCCCACCCCTACCCCCTTCCAGGCAGAACTCTGACATCAGAGCAGTCTCTTCCTGCATTCTTTCACCTTCCCCTGCTTGGGCTCCCCATCCGCTGTAGGGCTAAATAGAGGCTTAGGGGTTACGCCCCAAGCTCTGCCCTTGTCATCACACAGCAAACCTCTCCTATGTCAACCTTACTGTCTTCTTACAAGGACTCCAGTCATTGGATTTAGGGCCCAGCCTAATCCAGTATTACCTCATCTTAATCTAATGAATTTTGCAAATATCTCCAAATGAAGCCACATTCACAGATACTGGAGGTCAGGACTTCAATATATCTTTTGAGAGGACACAATTCAACTCCCAACCATTGGTAACTAAAAAAATTTAAAAGATGGAGATTGTAAAGATTACCTTTCAGAGGAATTCTGGGGCTGTCTCCAAGCTCAGAGGGAGACAGGTATCTACAAGGCCCTCCACTGTCAAGACAAGGGAGTTATGCCAAGTGTCTGCCATGACTGGTTTAGTCTTGGGTCACAAGTAACAGGAAGTGATGGGATAAAATGTGAATTTCATCAAAGGGTAAATCCTGTTCCTTTAGGGACTATTCTGCTGTTGCCAGTTCCCAAAAATCTTCATCTACCCTCCAACTCCACCCGCCTTTCCCAGGGCACCTCACTGTATGCATTTTTCTCTCCTCCCTCGGTCACCATCTCTTGTCCCCTGTGATGTCCCTTCAGGCTTAACTCCCTGTCTAATAAACTAATTATTGACAATGGCACAATTGGCTTCATGCCTGCCTCTGCAACTGGCAATTTGCCTCTTAGTAGATGTTTCCTGGAGACATAATTCTTTGACACAGAGGTGAGATGGAGTGCCCTGGGACTGTACCATGCTCCTTCCTTCAATCACTGAGAATCTGTGAGCAGTGGGACCTGGTCCTCAGAGGAAGCCAGTCCTTTGGGGATTGGCTTCCAAACTCAATGTTGACCAGCTGACCTGGAAAAGTTGCATAACCTACTCTTTCTTTTTACATTTTTTAAAATGTTGATTTATGTATTTATTTGATTTTGCCAGGTCTTTGTTGTGGAACCTGGGCTCTTCGCTCTTCACTGAGGCATGTGGGATCTTTAGTTATGGCATGTGAGGTCTAGTTCCCTGAACTGGGATCAAACCCAAGGCCCCTGCAATGACTATGGACCACTTAGCCACTGGACCACCAGCGAAGTCCCTCGTAACCTACTCTAGAAAAAGAAAGGGATGAAGTAGATCAGGAATTACCAGGCCTGAGCTCCAGCCCCCAACTCTGCTCAGTTGCTTTGGGATCTTGGCTCTCTCACGGGCTCTCATGTCTGAAAAACTCACTATAATAGCTATTACATGGCCAACCACAGGCCCCTCCTCTGCTCTGGAACTCAGTCTCTCCCTCCTTTGAATGGGGGACTATCACAAAGTTCTCTTTTGACTGTGACATTTATTAGTGGTTTTTACAAGTTGGTTTGACTCAAATTATATTTTTCAAAATCTAGTCTGTGCTTGAACACTTGAAATATTTTATTACTAGGTCTACAGTACATAACACAGTAATTGTGTAATTAAGAGATAATGTTGATGCTATGGAACAATGTTGACAAGATAATAGCATTCTGAAACCACATGAATGCCAAAGCAAGGGAACACATTTATAGGTGGGAAAACAGAAAAACAAGTGACAAACGGCCCAAAGACTCTTTGTAGTCCAAGTTGGCTCATTTGCTTCACAGCTCAGTTTCCACCGGGATACTCAAGTGCGACCCATATGATGCTCCTGAGGTCTTGGGGTGTGACCCCCCGCCCCACCAACAAGCATGTGGGTCAGCACTGAAGAAAGCAGGGTCATCTACAGAAGCTGGTCCTCCTACTCCACGTGCAGACTCTCAGAAACTTAGTCACCTGATTGCCAGGCTTGGTGAGACTGGAGAGCCTCGGGTTCAGACACTAGGAAGTGCCCACCATTGACAGATGAAGAGGCTGAGATGCCAGCTGAGGAAGGATTTTCTCTTGGCAACCTCTGAGCTGGTTCTGGGAAGGAGGATGGAGTCCTGGAGGCTTTTCCCAGTTTGCCACTTATCCTTATTCTAGCCAGAATGCCTGCCTTCGATCAGGTTTCTCGAGACAGCGGGAAGGAGCTGGAGGTGGAAGAGGGACAGGACACGTGACCTTGAGACCCAGGTCATGGTGGCTTCCAGAAGCAGACAAAGGTTCAGGCATTGGACTGCCTAGAAAGATGAAAGCTGGAAAGGATGGAAGCATGAAGGTCATGAGTGGGGAAGAAGGCTTGTCCTCCACACCTTACAGCGTTGGGAAAGGGCTGCATACCCTTGACATTGAGGAAAAGAAAAAATAGAGCAACCAGAGAGGTGATGGTCATAGGGAGGAAATGGTCAGGTTATTCTCCACAGGAAGAGCGGCATGAGTGTAACAAAGAGCACTGGCTTTGGAGCCAGAAGAACTGAGTTCAGGCCAGTAATTTGCAAGATGAATCACCAGTTTCCCCTCCCTAGGCTATAATTTCCTTGCTCCTGAAATGCGGCTGATGAACCTGATTGGTAACACCAAAATACCCCGAACAGAGGCAAACGTCTATTTCCAACTAGCTTTCTGGGTGATGGGGATGACCAGTGGGGCTAGGAGCTCCATGTAGCTTCTCCCCACACTCAAATCCACAGAGCCTATGAAGCTATCAGGTGGATTCACATGATTCTGATAAATTTCTGAATGCAGGGGCTATAAAGGAATCCTAAATACAGTTATGGGGTTGAGGCACCCCTGACCCATGGGAGTAACATCAGATGGAAGCACAGTCCCTTCACCTCCGTGTTGGACACAGAACTCAAGGGCAGGTGGACCAGAAGTCCAAAGAGGTGTGCACCCTGTTCTCCCACATCTGCGCCTTGGTACACGCTGGTCCCTCCACTTGGAACCCTCTTCCCCTCCAACTGAACACCTTCCGATTCAACCAGTGGGTTAGCAATTAGGGAAGCGTTGTTGATTCCCCTCAGCAGAGTTAATTGCTTTCCTTGTCACATTGAATTATTTAAATTCTGACCTGTCAAGATTATTTGTTTTCAGATTCATCTCTCTGGTTAGACTTCTTGAGGGCAGAAACAGTCTTTTCACCTTTCTAAATCAGGTAATGAGCATAGTGTCTACACAGTGCAGGAGCTCAGTAAACTACTGTTGAATGAAAGGAAGGGAAGATTGGAAGCGGGAGGGGGGTGGGAAGGAGGGAAGGAGAGAAAGGGAGAAGAGCAATAAAAGAAGGACAAGAGACGCTACTATTTTCCTGTATTGCTTCACAGGGATGTGGTTTTGATTAGTTGCAATCACTATGTGATCCAATTTTTCATGCTGTTTTTCCATTTCATATTAATCTGTAAGCATTTTCCATTTTGCTACACAATCCTCATAATTATCCCTTTAATGGCTGCTTAATATCCCATCAGGTTGATGTGCCATAATTTTCTTAACCATGTCCCTCTCTAGAACATAGCCTTTTAAAACATTAAACAGAAAGCCTGACAAGGTTTTAAAATAGATGGGGAAGGTGGTTTCTTGGCAATGTGTGTGGTATTTCTGAGGTGCACGTGCTTAGGGAAGGAGGCACCCTGGCCTGACCAGGGTCTGGAGAAGCAGGGGTGGGTGCTGGGGCCCGGCTCTATGTGGGTGAGAGCCAGGAAGGAGAAGGCGAGGCCGGGGGGAGCAGTCTGCTCCCAGCCCTCACTCTCCCTCAGCTGCCAGTCCGCGCCTTAGTCACTGATGATGCTTGGGAAACTATAGCAATAATAATAACAATAATAATAATGGCTTACATAGATTGAGCTCTGCAGCAAGAACTATAATACTTATCTCACTTAAATCTCACAACCAGCCAACAAAGTAAGTCCCATTATTTGATTCTCCGTTTTACAGCTAAACCCACTGAGACCCAGAGGTCACACAGCCAGTGGCTGGTGGTCCTGACCTCAGGCATTCTGGTTTCAGAGTCTCTCCCAGTCCTATCCTCCTCTCCTTCCCTCACCTGTGGCTTCTTTCACTTAATGATTCCCCAAGCCCTCTCTACACAACCTATTTAGGCCCGTCCTTACCAGTTGGCATCTGGAGCACTGTGGGACTTCACAACTTTAGGCAACAACCTAAAGGATGTTAGGACAAGGATGAAGGAGACTCACTTTGCCCACCAATAGGGAATTGGACTTCCTTGGTGGCTCAGACAGTAAAGCGTCTACCTACAATGCGGGAGACTTGGGTTCAACCTCTGGGTTGGGAAGATCTCCTGGAGAAAGAAATGGCAACCCACTCCAGTAATCTTGCCTGGAAAATCCCATGGGTGGAGGAGCCTGGTGGGCTACAAAGATTTGGACACGACTGAGCAACTTCACTTTTCACTTTGAGAATATGTGTTGGCGACAGGCACTGACTCTGTCACCCAGCAGATAATAAATAGGGCAGAAACATCTAGATCTGGGTTTTCATCCTGGGCTCTGGTTTTCACCAGCTCTGTAGCACTGGGCCACTTATATCTCTCAAAGACCCAATTGCCTAGTCTGTACACTGAAGATAATAACATCTACCTCCCAGGGCTGATGTATGGTCACAAGAGGGTGATGAGTGACACATGTGCAGTGTTCAATATGGGGTAGTTATTTCTGTTATCTCAACAGACCAGATGGGAGCCAGGGAAGACAAATGCAGACACCAAGGGAGAAGAGTATCCGTTTCCATTGGCTCCAAAGGCATAGCTAGTAGGGTGATGATGGTGATGGTGCTGTTGATAATGATGATGGTGATGATGATAACAATGACGATGGCGTTGATGGAGCTTTTACCGTGTGCCAGGCAGAGTGGAATGCACATTACATGTGTTAACTCATTTCATCCTCAAGCATTTGTATAAGGACTTGGACTACTATCATCCCCATTTTATAAAGGAGGAAACTTGAGGCACAGCATGGATCTCATGGCTGCCTGTGATGTCCCTACAGTCTTGGCCAGGTGGACCCCAGGAGAGCATCTAGCGTGAACCCACTCTGCTGCGTGCTGGGCAGAGCCCCTTGGAGGATCACTTTCACTCTAGGAGCCCTGAGCATTGAGAGAGCAAGGCAGGGCTTCTGACTGAGCAGGTATAGAAAAGAACCACCATGATGAGTTCCTCTTTGAAAGGACTCCCAACAGTGTCAGTGAAGACCCTGAGAGGTGCAGGGTTGTCCCACCAAAGAGGGATTTGGAGAGGGGCCGAATGCCCTCCTCAAGCGCTATACTTGAGTCTTATGACTCTCTCAAAACCCCTCTCCTTGCCCATCCCAAATCAGGCAATCAGTAAAAGGGTGTTGTGTTGAGTGAATGAATGCGAAGGACAAGGGTTTATGAGGCCCCAAGATGTAGTGATGTACCAAGTATAGAAGCTATAGGAAAAGGCATCAACTAGGAGGATATCTCTATTTGAGTCTCAAAAGATATGTTGCTTTTGCTGAACAGCAGTGAATCTGCTGTCACTGGAATCATTCCAGGAGAGCTTGGAACCATCACCCCACCCAGAGGCTGCCACAAACGAAAGGTTGAACCACATGACATTCAGGCTCCTCCAGTCCTGGGGTTCTGGGCTCATGTCTCCACAATCTTCTCCTAAAACTTTCTTCTTCATTTCCCATTCTGGAGCTGGAAAGAAACTGAGAAGCTGAGAAGCTACTTCCTTTGAAGGAGATAATAATAGAAAACTAGTTCCGTGTATTTAATAGTGAACTCTTGAAGATGGATGATGCCTGAGCTTAAAGCAGAGTAAAAGTTGCCTCATAAAATGCATCATAAGATGCGTAATAATGCATCATAAAAGTTGGTGTGATCCCCAGAGTGTACCTCATGTTGGGGTGGAGATAACGTGGAGCCACAGATGGCCTTGGACATCTTGTTAAAACCTGAAGACTTCCATATAGGGACCACGTTTCTTGTGAACATCCAATCACAGTTCAGTTCAGGAGGATAACTGGCCAGGGGGAGATCGCTGACCCCTTACAGACCCACTTGGGGGCCCCAGCCTTCCCTCTGTTTGGAAATTCACAGTCACAAACCATTCTGAAAATAGAACAGTCCCGCCCCCCTGCCGCCCCCTGCCCCATGCTGGGGGAGCTCACAGCCATGATCTCAGCACAGGTGAGGCTGAGTCATCCCATGTTGGCTTCCAGTTCGGCCGCAGCCTCTGACCTCACCATGGAAGTAAGGGACAAATCCAAGGGGTGTGTCATCCTGTTTTAGAAGTGTGTCCTGCCAGACAGCGGTCCTGCTTCCGTGCTGTTGTGGCCCCCAGGTTCATTTTCTCTGCCTACAACTGACCACAACGTAGAGGCTTAAAACAGTACCTGCTGATTATCTCCCAGTCAGAAGTCTGAGGGCTGAACTTCCCTGGTGACCCAGTGGTTATGAATCTGCCTGACCAGCAATGGAGACGGTGACATAGAGAACAGACTTATGGGCATGGACTGGGGAGGAAGGAGAGGGTGAGATGAATGGAGAGAGTGGCATGGAAGTATGTACGCTACCAGATGTAAAATAGATAGCCAACAGGAATTTGCTGTATCACTCAGGGAACCCAAACTGGGGCTCTGCAACAACCTAGAGGGCTGGGAAAGGGTGGGAAGTGGGAGGGAGGTTCAGGGGGGAGGGCCTATATGTATACCTAGGGCTCATTCATGTAGATGTATGGCAGAGATCAAACCAGTATTGTCAAGCAATTATTCTTCAATTAAAAATAAATAAATTTTAGAAAGATTACTGCAAATCATTTTTTTTTTTAAAGAATCCACCTGCCAATGCAGGGAACACAGGTTCTGTTCCTGGTCTGGGAAGAATCCATATGCCAAGGGTCAACTAACTGCTGAAACCTGTGCACCACAGCTACTGAAACCCACATGCCTACAATCCCGTGCTCCGCAAGAAGAGAAGCCACTGCAATGAGGAGCCTGAGCATCATAAGAAAGAGTGGCCCCCACTTGCCACAACTAGAGAAAGCCCCTGTGCAGCAACAAAGACCTAGCACAGCCAAAAATAAATAAGTAAATAACTTTAAATAATTATTTTTAAAGTCTGAGAGCTTAGCTAGGTTCTCTGCTTAGGTCTCACATAGCCAAAATCAAGGAGCTGGCGAGGCCAGGTTCTGAAGCTCAGCGGAAGCTGCATCACCTAGATCACCAGACACTAAGCTTCCACCGGAAGGCACCCCCCAGAATCTGCCCAGCCTCCTGCAAATCCCTCACCTGGGTCCCCAACACCATTTCCCAGCACCAGGGCCTCCTGCAAATATTTCCATTGCTGACTGGGGGCCTGACCACACAGACCCTGAAGCCATTTGGCCTGCATCTGGTTATCGCCCACCCTGGTTGCTTCTGACCCTCAATAGGAAAAAGGAGAGCAAGTCCTGGATTCATTACCACTTTGAATGGGGACATGAAATATTAGGATGATGACTGCTTTCTTATCCTTTTCATCTCGCATTGCTCTTTTGTAGAGATGGAGGAATGGAAGGAGCGACCCTGTGTATCAGTAAATCTGAGTGGTCCAGAGCATGTGACCAATTTACCCATCTTCCATGGTGTCCTGCGCTCACCCAGTGCTGTGATACATCCTCAGTTTTAATCTGCAGCAACTCTGGAAAGCTTCCACTAGAAATTCCTCTGCAGTGGAGGAAGGCTCCCCCTGCCCCTCCTTCCCCATCCCAGTCTCCACGCTTCAGCATCCACAGAGAGCCTCCAAAACACAGCCTGTGTAGCCTTTGCAACACTGTGAGCAGCCTGAGCACAGAGACAGGGCCCTTTTCATCTCTGCATCTTGAGCACCGGGGACAGTGCACAGTGTGGGGCAGGAACTCCAAGATTCTCATCAGGTACGTGAACCATGCACCTGTAGAATGCAGGAGGGAACACGGAGGCTCCTAGAAGCTGCCTCTGGACCAGGCTGCCAGAAGCTGGTGGACCACTCAGATTTACTGACACACAGGGTCACTCCTTCCATCCCTCCATCTCTACAAAAGAGCAGTGGCAGCTGAAAAGGATAAGAGAGCAGTCATCACCCTAATATTCCATGTCCCCGTTCAAAGTGGTAGTGAATCCAGGACTTGCTCTCCTCTTTCCGACTGAGTCTCTATTTGGAGCCCATATCATGGAAACCAATGAGACTTATGGTAGAAGAGTTGGAATTATCAAAGGTTGAAGTGGCAAGAGTCTAGCCAACCCTGCCCTGGAGTTCTCTTGGGTTGGCTCAGAACCTGGGAGGGGAAGGCAGTGATGCAGCCGTGACCTGGGACTCAGATGGGCAAGGAGAGAAATGCCATGCACTTCCTCAAGTACCATCCTTGCAGTATCAGAGGGGGAGAAAATCTTTATCCCTCCCTAATTCATCCAATTTATCTGGAAGCTGCCGGCAGACAAGCCCCTCCCCTTCACTGAGTTCACCGCAGCTGGCGCCCCCCGAGAGAGGTGGTGTCAGCTGCCGGTGGGCTCGTTTCAGCTGCTCACAGCTGCTTCAGCAGCAGGGTGAGAAAAAAGGGTTCTCTAGCTTGGTCTCTCTGGGTTCATCGCAAAACATCTCTTGAAATGCTCCAGGAATCAGGCTGGAATTTATCATACTTTTGGGGCGAATAAGTCAACCCAATGAAAAGATTTGCCGCAACTGCTGAGCATTATAATCACACTAGAAATGGCCTTTCAGAAACAATGGTATAAAACTTGAAGTTTTATAGAGAAAAAATTTCAGATGAACATGTTTACCCAGACCATGCATGCAAGCTGTAAGGTTTGGATGCTTTAAACCATCACCTCCTCATAGATTTTCTCAAGACTTTTGTTTGTTGCCTGGGTGATTGTCTACTTCACCCCTCACTCCCCCTCTGGCTACAAGCTCCTTGAGGTCAGGGTGGTTTCTGCCTTTTCAATCGACCCCACCAGCAAGCTTAGTCTCTTACTCAGGAGGCATTTATTAACTAATTGTTGGATAAATAAATAAATGGATAAAGTTTCTCTTTAAAGCAGAAAGGAAAACCTGAGGACAACCGAGCAGTGATTGATAATGTTTGGAAAATTACCAGTTGCACTTAAATGTGTATTTGTATTCTGCTAACTCTCGCTCCCAGCTGTAGCACACATGTTAGGGAATAGGTACTATTTTTTAACTGAAGAGTTGATTCCTACAGAAAAATGTACTAGCTTACAATCAAGTGCTATTAGAGCTGAGATGTTGCTAAACCTTCTGGGAGCCCTGATCACTGGACCAGGTTAGCGCGACCTAGTCCCACAGGCACAGTGCCCAAGGAAAGCAGCAACAAAATTCAAGCCAGCGCAGTCCAGGCCTCCAGGCATGGAAAGACCCCTCAGGCTTCTACCAACACAGTCTACACTCCAGAAGACGAGCAGAGGGCAACAGAGGATGAGATGGTTAGATAGCATCACCAACTCAATGGACATGAAATTGAGCAAACTCCTGGAGACAGTGGAGGACAGAGGAGCCTGGCTTGCTGCAGTCCATGGGGTCACAAAGAGTTGAACAAAACTTAGCGACTGGATAACAACAACTAGCCCATCCAGGTTTTACCAACATGGTCTACCCTCCAGGCACAGGAAGACCCATCCAAGTTTTGAAAGCCCCAGCTGAGCTGGTGTTTGCTGAAACAGGAATACAGTCCTATCAGAGGAGCCTGGCAGTGAGCCTTTTTATTCCTGACTCATCTGCAAATTGACCTTCAACCTCCTCAGCCTGGATGGGGAACATTACTTTGCAGCCATAAAAAGGAAGTCTTTTCCATCCAATTCAAAAGACATCAAGGTCATGATACCCTTTCCTTTTTCTAACTTGTCTTCAAAGAATTTTGAGGGAACCAGATTTTTCAGTGGAAGTGAATGACAGCAAATGCCCAGCCACTTAAGAGACTCTAATGATGTACATTCATCACACTTCCTGACCATCTTGACAAAGCCAACTAAGTTACTTAATATTCTAGTATCCTGAGTCTCTTGCTCAGAGAATCTCATTTGTTTGTGTAAAGGGAAACTGAAGCCATACAGTAGGCTCCATGAGAAATTGCTAGAGTTCCTGAATTAGATTTGTTGTAGGACACCCACAACAAAGACTCCCTCCTCCAACAAATGAAACACCAACACAGCCCCATGAAAATAAGATTCCTTGATTCTTCCCACCCAGCACAGAGTGTCAAAAGCATGGCCCGTCACCCTTCCATATTCCTTACCCCATGTCCATGATAAATTAAGTCCTCTCAGCCTAGTTGAAATTTCCCTTCCAGGCATGTCACCCACCCCACAAGAAGATGTTATACTATAAGGACTGAGAGTGTGCCTTCTGGAGTTGGATTGCCAGAAAGAGCTTCTTAGCAGCTGATTGACCTGAAGCTAATTATTTAACCTCTCTCAGCCTCAGTATCCTCATCTGTAAGATGGGAATAAAAAATAGCTGCAATGTCAAAAGGTTGCGATGCTGATCAAAATACACAATCCTTAGTGAGCCCTCAATAATTATTCACTTCAGTCATTCAGTCAAGTCCTACTATTTGCAATCCCATAGACTGCAGTACGCCAGGCTTCCCTGTCCATCACCAACTTCCAGAGCTTGCTCAAACTCATGTTCATCAAGTTGGTGATGCCATCCAACCATTTCATCCTCTGTCGTCCCCTTTTCCTCCTGCCTTCAATCTTTCCCAGTATCAGGGTCTTTTCTGCTGAGTCAGTTCTTTGCATCAGGTGGCCAACGTATTGGAGCTTCAACTTCAGCATCAGTCCTTCCAATGAATATTCAGGACTGATTTCCTTTAGGATTGACTGGTTGGACGTTCTTGCAGTCCAAGGGACTCTCAAGAGTCGTCTCCAACACCACGGTTCAAAAGCATCACTTCTTCAGCACTCAGCTTTCTTTATGGTCCAACTCTCACATCCATACATGAGCACTGGAAAAACTATACCATTGACTAGACAGACCTTTGTTGGCAAAGCAATGTCTCTGCTTTTTAATACGCTGTCGAGGTTTGTCATAGCTTTTCTTCCAAGGAGCAAGCGTCTTTTAATTTCATGGGTGCAGTCACCATCTGCAGTAATTTTGGAGCCCAAGAAAATAAAGTCTCTCACTGTTTCCATCACTTCCCCATCTGTTTGCCATGAAGTGATGGGACCGGATGACATGATCTTCATTTTTTGAATGTTGAATTTTAAACCAGCTTTTTCACTCTCCTCTTTCAATTTCATCAAGAAGCTCTTTAATTCCTCTTTGCTCTCTGCCATAAGGGTGGTGTCATCTGCATATCTGAAGTTATTGATATTTCTCCCAGCAATCTTGATTTCAGCTGTGCTTCATCCAACCTGGCATTTCCCATGATGTACCTGCATATAAGTTAAATAAGCAGAGTGACAATATACAGCCTTGGTGTACTCCTTTCCCAATTTGGAGCCAGTCCATTGTTCCATGTCCGGTTCCAAATGTTGCTTCTTGACCTGCATACAGATTTCTCAGGAGGCAGGTAAAGTGGTCTGGTATTACCATCTCTTTAAGAATTTTCCAGTTTGTTGTGATACACACAGTCAGAGGCTTTGGTTTAGTCAATAAGGCAAAAGTAGATGTTTTTTTGGAGTTCTCTTGCTTTTTCACTGATCCCGCGGATCTTGGCAATTTGATCTGTGGTTCCTCTGCCTTCTAAATCTAGCTTGAACGTCTGCAAGTTCTTGGTTCACGTACAGTTGAAGGCTGGGTTGGAGAATTTTGAGCATTACTTTGCTAGCATGTGAGATGAGTGCAATTATGAGGTAGTTTGAACATTCTTTAACATTGCCTTTCTTTGGGATTGGAATGAAAGCTGACCTTTTCCAGTCCTGTGGCCACTGCTGAGTTTTCCAAATTTGCTGCAATATTGAGTGCAGCCCTTTTACAGCATTATCTTTTAGGATTTGAAATAGCTCAGCTGGAATTCCATCACCTCCACCTGCTTTATTTGTAGCAATGCTTCCTAAAGCCCACTTGACTTTGGCCTCCAGGATGTCTGGCTCTAGGTGAGTGATCACACCATCATGGTTATCTGGGTCATGAAGATCTTTTTTGTGTAGTTCTTCTGTGTGTTCTTGCCACCTTTTCTTAATATCTTCTGCTTCTGTTAGGTCCATACCATTTCTCTCCTTTATTGTGCCCATCTTTGCATGAAATGTTCCTTTGGTATCTCTAATTTTCTTCAAAATAATCTTCAAGGGCTTCCCTGATAGCTCAGTTGGTAAAGAATCCGCCTGCAATGTGGGAGACCTGGATTTGATCCCTGGGTTGGGAATATTCCCTGGAGAAGGGAAAGGCTACGACTCCAGTAGTCTGGCCTGGAGAATTCCATGGACAGTATAGTCCATGGGGTCACAAAGAGTCGGACATAGCTGAGTGACTTTCACTTTCAATAACTGTTAATTTTTGTTAATTCCAAATGCTGTGGCCAAAACCTGATTTTTTATGTTTCCAAATATGCCCATGTTTGTTTGTTTGTTTTTTCTCCTCCTATGCCTCTAATTCCACCATTTTTCCACCTTCTCTTCTCCTTCCAGCTCCTCCACAGAACAGACTAAATGCTTCCTTTGCCAGGAAACCCAACTTGTTTTCCCCAAATGGAAGTTTGCCTCCCTTCTTGGAACCCCCTTTGTGCTGTGTCTCTTCTTTTCTTGATGCAGAAGAGCCTGACTCAGGAGCCAGTCCCCCATCCTTGGACTTCTGGCTCCATCTCCGCTCAGCCTTGGGATGTTGGCAAGTTTCCACATCTGTGTAATGGGTATAACATAAGTAACCACAGGAAGGATTAGATGAGTTACTTATCACAGTGCCTGGTAAATTTTTTTTTTTAAAGCTCTGTGTTGTTCTTATCACCATGTCATATTCTCCGTCTCATCTACAGGTTTCTTGGTGCAGCAGGTAATTCTGTCTGTCCGGCATGAAGTCTTGCAGGTGTGACTAAGGTGACTGTATATCTAGGTTTGTCTGTTATCCCAGCATAGATATTAATAGTGACTGCTTTCACCCTAAAAAATGCCACAGTTTAGTAAAATGATCCACCCCATTACCCACTTGGTGAATGTGTATTGAGTAACTGAAGAAAGGTAGGAATGAGGCTTATTAATCCAGGTTCCATGACTCAGTTACACCCTTCACTCCAAACTTAAGGCTGAAGACTGCTTCCTCACATTTTTCCCACCAGTGATCTCCAGGCATCCTGATCCTTTGGACCACTCCACTCTATCAGTGTATTCTGATTAATCAGTCTCTCCCACTTCCTGTCATCTGCACACTTGAAAGCCCACACAAACTCATTCACATTAAAAGAATAATATATGATCATAATTTAATGAGATGGGTGGAAAGAGTCTTTAGTTTAACATGAAACGGTACTTTAACCCCAAAAGATGAAAATTCTGACATCAGAGATAGGCTGTTTTAGGCATGGTCATTTGCCAGGGGAACCATCATAAAACATCCTTTTGATGGATTTGTATTTATTTTCTGGAGTAAGATGTAGATGTCCATCCCTGCTAACCCTGTGATCCTCCTTAGCTCATTGCTAGTGGTGATGGGGCCTTTGAGCCTAACGACATATGACACATGAGCAAGAGCACCTTGCTAGTCATTGACAAATTCCACTCTGAAGATCGAGATGATGACCCAGGGAGAAAGGACTTGCTGGAGAACATTCCAGGAGCAGTGACAAACAAATCCCAACCCCGGGGGTCAGGGATTGAAGAGGGAACTCTCAGGGGAGTGGGGTTCCCAGGGACCCAACCATAGACGGAAATGTAACACGGGAGAAGAGTAAGGACCTGTTCCACTATGGTCCAGATTCCTGGAGAAATTCTCATCAGCCAGGAGTAAGATGAATTTCCAGCCACTGACGGCAGGATTACATGTACACATGCACCTCTTTAGCAAGCTCCTCTGCTGCGGTTGTTGTTGTTTTTCTTTTTGGCCGTGCCATGTGGCTTGTGGGATCTCAGTTCCCCAACCAGGAACTGAATCCAGGCCACCTGGGTTTTCACTTTTCACACAGTGGAAGTCCGGAATCCTAACCACCAAGCCACCAGGGAATTCCCAGCAAACTCATATTGAGTGCCTACTATGTACAAAGGACTGGGTGAAGCTTTAGGGTGGGAGAGGGTGATAGGCATCAGTGTGGCAAAAAAAAAAAAGGACTTTCAGCAAGATCCTTAAGAATTAGCTGTCTAGGTAGAGAAAAAGCAAGTAAAGCAAGAGTGTGCTGGTGTTATACAAGGAATGGTACGGAGCTAGCTGGCACCAAGATTTCAAATCACCTGATGAAGAGCTGGAAAGGACTTTTTAGGTACTGTCCCGGGGTTCTCAGTGATGGTAGGAAATGGGATCCTCCCAGTTTAAGAGGCCAGAGAGCAAGCCCAGTGTATGGGGGCCCTTCTACCTCACCCTAAAATCAGGAACGAGCACAGAGCAAGTCCAGAGTTGACTTTATCTCAGCTTTCCTAGGAAAGTAAAAGAGAGGCTATGGAGATTAAATCTACCATCAGTTTCAGAGGAGGCAAGCCTTGTTCCAGAATTAACAGAGCAATTAACCTGCAAAGCTGCAGAAACACATAGAACCTGGAAACTTGCAAAACATGTAATTTATCCAATTAAACATTTTAAGCCACTGCCAGCCACAAAGGGTTAGTATATTAGTAACCAAAAAGGTCTCTAATTCCTTGACTCTTGGGTTATTTCATCTAGCATCCAGGATACATCTGCTTGTATAGTTATAGCATCCAAAGCATACTATGAGATATAACTTTATGGAATTTTATTTAATTCTGTTTCTATTCTATGGCCCATATATTCCTCATAGTTTACATAAGGTGCTTGGAGATGGTGTTCCAGCTTTTAATAAAGCCTCTTTCCTTTCTTTCTCACTCTTGTCCATGAAGCTTTCTTGATCCAACCCAGGCCACAGAGAACCATCCCCCGCCCCCAAAAAAATCCTATCCCTACATCACTCCCCTGACACTTGCCTCATGTTTGTCTTGCAGCTAGGAGAGCATAAACTCTCTGAGGGGAAGAATCAAGTCTTCTATTTATCACTTGTGGCCCCTAGTAGAATGCTCAGCACCTAATGGATCCTAAATCCATAATACACGCTGACCCACTGAAGCCAGCACAGCAACCTGCAGCTTTGCAAGGACGCAGGGCTGACAACCAAACTCACTTTTCAATCAGATCTGCCCACGAAGAATGGTGTTTGAGTCTGTATCATTTAAGAACTTTCAGGTGGCAGAAAACCCAATTCAAATGCCTTAAACAAAAGAGAGAATTAATTCACTCAGCTCGCCACAAAACCCAAGATAGTCTGGCTTCAGCGATATTCGGATTCAGAACTCAAATTATGTCATGAGAACGAGGTTCTCTATAATCTCAACCGCATCTTCCCACATCCTGGCTTTGCGTCTTCTCTCCTCTTGGGGACAAAATGGCTATGGTGGCAGCCTCGGACCTAATGATGTCTAAGCCAATGGAAAAGAGTGTCACCATCTATCCTAAAGTGTCTCATGAGAGCTCATCAGCTCTGATTTTCTCATTTGCAGATCCCTAGACCCATCACGGGGGTCATGGGAGTGCAGTTTGCTGGGTGGCTTAAGCCTAGATCCTGTGCTCCACTCTTACAACCCAGGAATCTGTGCTTTTGTCAAGCTTTCCAGACTGTTCTAGTTTACATTAAAGCCAGTGAACCATTGGGTGTGGCCACATGAGTAGCCAATCAAGACAGTAAAGGCGGGAAGCACAGACAGTATTGTCTGAGACATACATGGAGCTATGGAGCTGTTTAAGAAGGTGTCAGGACTTGAGTGGGGTGGCGGTCAGTGAAAGACTGTCAGCCAGAGGTCCTGCCTGTCAGAGAGTAACTTTCATTTAATAAGACTCAAAGATGCTTTGAGACTTTGGTCTCCCGTGTAGATCTATCTGATTCAAAGTCATGGACTTGGGCAATTTCAGCTTAGAAAAGACCTTAAAGTGAAAGTAAAAGTGTTAGTTGTGTCCAACTCTTAGTGACCGCATGGATGATAGCCTGCCAGGCTTCTCTGCCCATGAAATCCTCCAGGCAAGAATACTGGCGTGGGTAGCTACTCTCTTCTCCAGGGGATCTTCTGGACCCAGGGATAGAGCCTGGGTCTCCTGTATTCCAGGCAGATTTCTTACCATCTGAGCCACATTAGCTCAAGATTAAGAAAAGACCTTAAAGGTCCTTTAATTCAAACCAAATCACCATTTGATCCACAAGCCCCCTGAACATTATGCCTTACCACCCAGCCACTGCGTAAATAATTCTCCCAACAGAGCAGTCCTCACTCCTCAAAGCAGCCAAACCATCTTCTAATCCTTCAGATGCCTAAAATTTCCTACTC
Source organism: Budorcas taxicolor (assembly GCF_023091745.1). Taxonomy (NCBI): domain Eukaryota; kingdom Metazoa; phylum Chordata; class Mammalia; order Artiodactyla; family Bovidae; genus Budorcas; species Budorcas taxicolor. The sequence goes on along the minus strand of NC_068920.1, from coordinate 44,738,273 downwards.
TGGCTGGCAGAAATCTTTTTGTAAATTTCTTTCATCAGTTTTGCTTGTATCTTGCACAATGATATAGGACATTTCTATTCCATGTTCCAAAAGGCAACCCCCTTGCACACTGTATTTGAAGAGACGTGAACACTCACTGTGTCCTCGAGCCTCCAGCATAAATAGCCCTGGCTCTGTCCATCCTGCCTCAGATGATGTGGGCTCTTACCCCTTTACTCTCCTGGTTACCCTCCCTCTCTCGTGAAAGTATTATAGATGGTCTGTGTCCACCCCCACCCCCTGCCCTCGAAAGTGTAATGCTTAGAACACAGGTCGAACAGTGGTTTGATGAGAGAATACTAGAACTATTGTCTCCTTCTGGATGCTACATTTTCATTACCCTGTCTTAACATTGCTGTAGTTTTCCTAGAACCACCCCTCAGAGTTCACGCATAATGAGCTTCCTCCTAACTTCCCCTATTCTGACCTCATGCTGCTGCTAAGCTTCATCTCTCCCATTCTATACCCTGTGGAGCTTGTTTTGTGAACCTAAGTTTATGACTTTGGGGATAACTGAGTGAATTTCAGGCAGGAAGAATGAACTAAGCAATTCTATTTACTGCTGCCTACTCATGAACAACTGTATTCTCTCAAATAACATCTCAGAATTTAAAAAATAAAACTGAGCCAATATCGAGCTCTTAACATGTACCAGTATGGAGAACATGAAGATGAATAACGGGGGATTTGCTTGCTCTTGGTAGGGCTCAGGTTCTGGCTGAGGAAATGGAACTCATCCACAAGCCCCTGGTGCAGGTGGCAGGTACCTTGGTAATGGTATGCAGAAACTGTCCTCTGTCTCTGCCCAGGGACTTTGGGGTCTTCCCTACGTGAGCTGACATCAGAGCCGGATATGAAAGGATGTGATTTCTGCAGTAATCAAAGGAGAAGCCAGGCATCCAGGCAGCAGGAGTAACATGCAAAGATCCTCACCAGTGGGAATCTAGGGAGAGTGGGGAGGGAGTGAGGCTAGGAAGCTAGGTTCCAGCTAGATTGTGAGGGCCTGGAAGGCTCTACTGAGTCTGAATTTTATCCTGTGGTCTCTCAAAAGAGGGTAAAGATCCTCAAAGAGGAACTGACAAATGGAGACAGTGGAAGCCAGGAGACCCAATAAGAGATGACGAGAGTTAACTGAGGACTAGGATCTAGAATAGGTGTCAGTTTCCTGCACATTGATAAGATAAAAGCAGAATAGGAAAATAGGTGAGGACAGATGTGAACAAACAATCTGTAGATCAGAAAACATGAGTGGCCACTAAGTGTTTCCAAACCTCACTAGCAATCAAGGAAATTAAAATTAAGACCACAGAGTGCTGTCTTTTCACACTGATCAGATTGCGAAGAGTCTGACGATGCCAAGCATACATGAAATACTGACACGCTGAGAGTGAGAGGATAAATTATAGACCATCTTTGGAAAGCAATTTGTCAACATCTAATAAACTTTCAGTGTGTACACCTTTGCATCCAGGACTCCACTTTCCAGTATTGGCCCCAAAGAAATTCTCCCATAGGTTCACAGAGACATATGCGAAGATGCTCATTACAGTTGTTTGTAAAAAGAATAGTTATAATAGCTGTTTGTACTGAAATGTGTCCCCCAAGGGACATATATTGAAGCTTGCTTGTTCATTTATTGAAGACTTAACACTTCACTACCTCAGAATGTAGCTATATTTGGAGATGAGGTCTTTAAAGAGGATTGGAAAGACCTTCTGGAGAAGGAAATGGCAACCCACTACAACATTCTTGCCTGGAAAATTCCATGGACGGAGGAGCCTGGCGGGCTAGGTCCACAGGATCGCCAAGAGTCGGACACAACTGAGCATGCACGCACACACTCTTTAACGAGGTAACTGAGTTACAGTGAGGCCAGGAGGGTGGGTCCTTATCCACTGTGACTGGCGTCCTTTTAAGAGGAGATGAGGACACAGACAGGCACAGAGGGAAGACCACGCCTAAACACAGGGAAGTAATGCCAACTTCAAGCCAAGGGGAGAGGCCTCAGAAATACCCAGTGCTGCCAACGCCTTGCTCTTAGACTTCTAGCCTCTGGAACTGCCAGGATACAAATGTCTACTACTTCAGCCATCCAGTCTGTGATACTTTATTATGGCAGCCCTAGAAAACTAAAATAATAGACTTTACAATGGGGTCATGAAATTAAAATTAATTCAATGAAAAGAATAAACTAGATCAACATGTATCAACATGGATATAGCTTAATAACATAGTGTTGAATGAAAAAAGTTGCAAAAAGTATATCCCGTATGAGATCAATCATATGACACAGCTGGGAAGGAGAAATTTCAGGCTAGTACTAAAGGAAGAAGAGGGAAGGATGGGAATAGGATGACAGGGAGGTAGAAAGGGGCCTCATCAGTAAGATTATATACCTAATGTATTAGTATTGGGTTGGCCAAAAAGTTCATTTAGAATTTTCTGTAAGATCTTACAGAATATACATATACTGTAATAATACACATAGAATGTATAAAATATTACTATGTATAGTGCATATGATGTGATTATATATAATGTATATATTATATGTATATAATGTATACATCTATATGTATCATATACAATGAGTGCATCGTGCATGCTAAGTTGCTTCAGTCATGTCCCTCTCTGTACAACCCTGCGGACTGCAGCCCGCCAGGCTCCCTTGTATATGGGATTCTCTAGGCAAGTAAACTGGAGTGGGTTGCCATGCCCCTCTTCCAAGGGATTGAACCCACGTCTCTTACGTCTGCCTGCATTGGCAGACGGGTTCTTTATCAGCAGCACCACCTGGGAAGCCCACCATATACAATATGTATGTATATAATGATAAAATATAAACGATTGTTACATTATGGTGGTAAGCATGTTTTGCTTTTCTCTGCATTTTCTTGTAGCTTAAAATATTTTCATCATTGGTAAACTTTGTTTGACAAGGCAGTTCTGAGAGTCTGGGAGAGAAGTGTTGAAGACCGGAACGCAGGCAGCAGCTTGGGGAGAAGCTCAGCAATCCCACACATTCAGGGACTGTTTCTTCGTCAGCTCTTGTTATATATTCCTTTTCTTTCAGGCGGTAGTGTAGTAGGCTTGTTCCAAAATGGCCATACGAGCAGCTGTCTTGCAGTACAAGTCCCATGAGCTGCAGTGTCCTGAGACTTGCTTCATGTTCTCCTTTTAAGTTCTTCCAGCTCAGGAAAATGGAAACCTTCCCTAGGTGTACTTCTAGCTAAAGCCTTTGCCCAGGTGGTCTTGCCCTTAATAATATCATAACATGTGTGGATAGCGGCCTTGGTGTTGAGTTTTTAGGTATCCAGGCACGCACATGCCCATTTTGCCCCAGAATGTCATGACATAAGGCCTATGAAACCCGGGGACAGACATGAAAGGGCCCCCAGGGTGTATTTCTGGTTCGCCTGTGACCTCTAACCAAATCGCTTTCACTGGCTGAGTTGCCGGCCCACGAGCTGTTTCCCCGTTAGTGAAGCCAGAGCTTTGGGCCAGGTCTTGTCCGTCCTCTGCTCCGACCATCCGCTGGGTGGTGAGAGCTCAGGTCTCACACAAGCCTGGCAGGCGGGCTCAGCCCTCCCTCCACACAGTCGCCTGTAAAATTGTTCAGTACTTTTTATCTTGTCCTGAAGAGGCAGGTGTGATGCTCACTTTTGAATCTTAGCATATCAATCAACACCTCCAATGGAGGCATTGTGAGATTTTACAGCCAGGAAATCAACCCAGCCTTTGCATCTCAAAGCATGCTGTGGCTGCAGAGGTTGTACAGTTTACTTGCAAAGCAAAGTGTTAGGCTCAATGTGCATCTACATTTGCTTCCAGCTTGAAAATTGTTATCACAAAAATTCCAAAGCCAGAGCGTCCGACACATTGGGCTCTGTTTCTGAGGCTAAGGTGGGATGTGTCAATGGGAATCAACCAACCAATCAATCAGTACTTGTTGGCTCCTTGTCCTGTGCTATCAGCTGAATTGTGAACTAGACAGAATTTGCCTACGGTGGTCCTGCTTTGCCATCCCCGCAACCCTGCACCTTCTCGGCCCCCTGCCTTGTACCAACACCTGCTGCTGCTGCTAAGTCGCTTCAGTCGTGTCCAACTCTGTGCGACCCCATAGATGGCAGCCCACCAGGCTCCCCCATCCCTGGGATTCTCCAGGCAAGAACAATGGAGTGGGTTGCCATTTCCTTCTCCAATGCATGAAAGTGAAAAGTCAAAGTGAAGTCGCCCAGTTGTGTCAGACTCTTAGCAACCCCATGGACTGCAGCCCACCAGGCTCCTCTGTCCACGGGATTTTCCAGGCAAGAGTACTGGAGTGGGGTGCCATTGCCTTCTCCAGGACCAACAGCTAGCACCTTCTTTTTCCCACCTTTGCCTGATCCAAACTGTCTCAGGAAAGAATCCACCTCAGTCACTGAGCCCTTGAGCTCACCCTGTTCAGAGGACAGCTTTGTCTCTTCCTGGGGGACATACAAGCGTCAGAGAAAAGCGCACAGCAAGTGCAAGTTTTCTCTTCTTTAAAAATTGTATTTATTCATTTATTTTGGCTGCACTGAGTCTCCATTGCTGTGCGGGTTTTTCTCTAGTTGCGGTAAGCAGGGGCTTCTCACTGCAGGCGCTTCTCCCTGCAGGCGCTTCTCCAGTTGTGGTGCATGGGCTGCTCATCGCAGGGGCTTCTCTTGCTTTGATAGTTGCGGTTCCCGGGCTCTAGAGCAATAGTTACAGTGCGTGGGGCTTAGTTGCTCCGCGGCATGTGGAATCTTCCCAGACCAGGGATCGAACTCGTGTCTCCTGCGTTGGCAGGCAGATTCTTTACCACTGAGCCACTATGGAAGCCCAAGTGTAAGTTTTCTAATCTGCCATCTTTCTTCTACCCTTTCAGCCCGATGGCTCTCTATCCATAATGTGAGAATGAATACTGGCACGTTTTGTTATTAGCTTACAGCAGTGTGCTCAACTCTGAGCCTCAGTATCCTCATCCATAAAATGGGCAAACAGTGCCTATCTTTCCAGGTACTATCCAAGGTTAATGTTCTCATGTACTGTAGGGGCACTTGGAGGATGCCCAGCAGCAACCACTTTTGTTACAATCATAGGCTTAGAAGTAGGCAGGAGGCCTCCCTTGTGTCTCCCGCTCACATCACTTAAAGTGCTGGGTTATGTGCTGGGAATTTCAGAGGAAGAAACCCCAGTTCATGCTCCTGAAGGTCTTTGAGGGAGATAACACCACAGCAGGCAAAGAGTGACTGAAGTCCAGTGGCATTAAGAGTAAACTAACCCCCAAGGATCACAGGACTAGAGACTGGAATGCCAGGTCTGTGACAATGAGCTGTGAAATTAACCCCAAACTGAGATGCTGAGACTGAGAGCTTCCCATCCCCACTCTTCATCTAACTGCCAGAGAGCCTCTGGGCCTACATCTCCTCACCCATAAAACAAGAGATTTGGACCAGATTAATGTCTACGATCTGTTTCTGGTCTTACATTCTAAACTGTTTTTAATTCTCTCACTTCAAACAACTGCCACCTTTCTTCTTTCCGTGTACAGTTTTTAATGCAGTAAATAAACTAAAGATTCCTGCTCACACAGAGTACACACTTAAAACGGGGCGGTGAGGGGTGGCAATAAAAAGAAGCATGATGTGCAGGAAGCCAGGTGGATAGAAGGGCTCTAGAGAAACAGCAAGCAGAGCCTAGGGGCTGGGGAGTAAGAGAGGGTGCAATTTTAACTGAGAAATGTCATCTCCAGAGGCAGCAGATGGGTGAAGACCAGGAGGAGGGGAGAGAGAAGTGTGGACAGCTGACCTGCAGTAACAGGAAGCCAGGTGGAGAGGCAGAACGCAGATGCAGGCGGCGGGTAGGCACGCTAGGAATCCATGAAAGCTCCTCTTCCCATGATTGCTGTGTTCACAGTAAAACAGGAAGTGAGGTTATCAGCTGATTGTAAAGATGAGGATGGAGATGTTAGTGGCTGGAGGAGAGGAGACAAGCTATGAAGTATTTATGTACGAGGGAGAAACAAGTATGGACAAGCGAAACATATAATCCTTTCTGTGCTATGAGAAGCTGGTTCAAATGCCATTGCAGGGGTACAATGGAACATTTTTTTAATCCATTCATACATTCAATTGGCAAAAGGTGAGCGAGTGCTCTTGGCTAGCAACAGGTTAGGCAGGGCCAGAACAGGAAGTCTTTAAGGAGGACCACCACACCTTGCTAATGGCCAGGGTTGTCCCTGAAAGACTTGAATGCAAATAGTTTGTCTGGATGGTGGAGGTAGGAGCATGGGAAAATGACCCAAGAAGGGAAGAAGTTAATCCAGGGTTTATTAAGGAGCAGATTACCTCTGTGGACAATCCCACCAGGGGCCTCTGGGAGACTATGTAAAACAGACTCATCCCAGCAGAGGAAGCTAGGTATCCACATGCCATCACTGGCTGTGGGCTGCTCCTGGGTTGTGCACAAACCCTGGCCTTTCCAGTGTGCTCCAGTGAACAAAGGCCTCAGGTCTGCAGTCAGAAAATGCGGGCATGTATAAGAACAGAGGGACTTCCCAGGGGGCACCAGTGGTAACGAACCTGCCTGCCAACACAGGAGACATAAGAGATGTGGGTTCGATCCCTGGGTCGGGAAGATCCCCTGGAGGAGGGCGTGGCAACCCACTCCAGTGTTCTTGCCTGGAGAACCCAGCGGACAGAGGAGCCAGGCGGGATACAGTCCATAGTGTCGCATAGAGTCGAACACAGCTGAGGCAACTTAGCATGCACCCACGCATGAGAACCGTGAGTGTCAAGAAAATACGAGCAGGCATCAGCAATATCTACACCACTGTTGGAAGCCTCTGGATTTAGATGGAAGATTATATGTCTCCTTACGTATAAGACACAGTCCTTCCTTTCAAAAAATTAATTTATTGGAGGAGGCGAAGAATAGGCTCAAGCCTGAAAGAAAGAAAAAAGAAAATAAATCTAACAAAAGAAACAGGAAGCACAAGCTAAAAAACACCAAGCGAGTCTAGTCTACATGGGGTCAGAGGAGGAAGAGGTCTTCTGGGATGGAATGGAAGGCTTCACAGAGGAGGGTACCCAACTGGGTGGCAACTGGATGAACAGAAAAAGCAACAGAAGGCTTCGGGCGGGGGGGAACCTGCTTTCCTGGGGTAGGCCTATTCTGCCTTTGTGGCCAAAACGGACCCAACCAAAGACAGGCGGCGGCTGCTGCTGACTCGGGGGCCCCAAGGTTTGGCAGAGAAAGACTGATGACCATCCAGAGCCACCTCTGGCCACCTGTGCCCTGCAGGTGCGAGACTGCCTTGATTTGCAGCCGAAGCTGTTGTTTGGGAAGCAGTCATGGTTCAGCAGCTCTGCTTCAGGGAAGTGTAAAACAAAGGAGATTCTCACGGGTTGTTATAAAGCAGTCTCAAAAATATATCTGTGATATCCAGCCTTCCTGCACAGGGCAGCTGCGGAAGACACAGCCGTGATTCACCACAACAAATGATCCCGCCGCATCCTCCTTCCTGCAATGCCACTGAAGTTGAAACAGTTTGGACTGTGCTTTACCCACCCCTGGTCCCCACACTCAGAGGAGGGGGATGGGCTGAGCATTTGAATAGCGTCTTCTGATGAGGATAAATTAATTAGGACCACACAATCACAGACATCCACGTGGATTTAGGTGTTCTAATGAGGCTGATGATCGGATGATGCTGAGTAAGGTCAGCATGGCCTGGGGGCCTGATTGCTGTTCACTCTGCCTGGAGATCAGTGGTGCCCCTGCGGTTAACCCCCTCCATTCTTGAGCATATCTTTCTCCCATCCCCACACTCCAAGCTACAAACTCTTGCCTAGTTTTCACCATCAGCCTCACGTCCCTGCTTCCAAACATCCTTTTTGGCCAGATAGCTGATAAACTGATCATCCTCAAACAGATTTGGGTTCAGTTTGCCCCTAGGGCTCAGGAACATTAATAGCTCCTTGTGACCCAAAGAATAAAATCCACATTTGAACACAAGTCCCCCATCAACCATCTCTGGCCCCTTGCCTTCCACCATGTCAGCCCCCTACTTCCCATCAAGGCTTGTCTGCAATAGCCAAATTCCTCAACCTATTCTCCGCTTGCGAGCCTTGTTAGTTCTGGTCCAGATTGTCACTTTTTCACTCTCCCCACCTTGAAGAAGACTGTCCTCTCATCAGCAAATCCCTTTCTGTGGCTGAAGCAAAAGAGGTGCCATCTCTAAGCCTTCCCAAAGACAAAATAGCACTGGGTGATGAGTGATCAGGTACGTCTGTCAGGTCGAGACCCACACGCTCGATGATTGAGTGAACAAAGGAAGGAGCCCATCCTGGGCACCCGCCTCTGAGTCTGATAATCCTCCCTGTTATGGTGAAGTTTGGGCAAGAGCAGGTCTACCTTCTGGTTTGATTGGCGGCGATTAGTGACTCCGCGGAGTAGATTTTAGTGTATTGTCGTGATGCCTGTGTTTTGGAAATGAACGACGTTCCCAGGGAGAGAGCCTGGCAGATAATCCAGCACTCAAATTTAAACTCGGCTTTTATTTCGCTCCGCTCATGCACCACACAGGCAGTGGTTGTCCGGAAATGGTGATAAGACAATATTATTTCCTACTGAAAATGATCACTTCTCCCCCCGGGGAAACTGTACGCTTTAGCGATGGTGCAGATGGCAGTCCGTTTGCGGGGCTGTTGGTGTCAGTCTCCCCCCTGATTTGGCTGTAGGCTCTCTGCCTGCCTGTTTCACTCTCAGCTTCTCAGGGCCTGGCATGTGGCAGGTGCTTAATACTCAGTGAAATCAGGTACAAAAGCAAGTATTTCAAGTAAGAAATGAAAGCGTAACAAATGATAAATTCTAAAAAGCCAGCAGCCACTACCAACGTCACATAATCCAGAAAAATACATTCATCTGCATTAAATAATTTCATTATTATTATTGATAAAGATAATTATTTAATAAAATGATTGTTTTTATTAACCAAAGAAATCACCACACCCCTAAAATACTAAACTTTTAAGGACTAATAATTTTACGTATTTGATCCTTGGAAGAATTTCCACAGACTAGCTTCTGGCTCCATGTTTCAAACCTGATTTTTCTCCACTACCCACATACTTCTGGTGCCGGGTGCCATGGGCTCTCTTCAGATAGTAACCTGACTTTGGCCTACCGCCTTTGTGTCCCATTACAAGGTGAATGGTCAAAGGCGCCAATAGAAGCCTCCGTGGAAGCTGTTCCTCCACTGGGGTGACTGTGTGCGTGTGTGTGTGTGTGTGTGTGTGTGTGTGCGTGTGTACTCAGTCAAGTCTGACTCTTTGTGACCCCATGAACTGTAGCCCACCTGGTTCCTCTGTCTATGGAATTTTCCCAGAAAGAATACTGGAGTGGGTTGTCGTTTCCTGCTCCAGGGGATCTTCCTGACCCAGGGATCAAAGCCTCATGCATCTCCTGCATTGGCAGATGGATTCTTTACCACTGAGCCACCTGGGAAGCCCCTTAATTATAGGTAGGAGTGACCAAAACCCATACATGTGACCAGCTAAACTCCAGCTGTCTGCATTCTCAACTCAAACTCCCTTTATCCAGGTCTAAGGAAACCAGAGGGCCACCAGAAGGTCACCTGATGTGATGGAAAGCGTGCTGGCAAGGAAGCTGCCCTGAAGAGTCAACAGTTGTAAGCAACGGCTGTTTAAACATCATTGGCACATTTTATAAAAACATACAACCACGTGAAGACATCACAGGAGGTCCTACCAGGGCTTCGGAAGGACCAGCATAGTCAAGAACCCTGAACCATATGCCTCACAACTTCACAGGAAATCTTCACCCTCTTTGCCCTCCCCTACTTCAGGAAGGAGAATGACCAACTGAAATAACAAAGAAGAAAACCATTTTTTTTTAATTTTGTACTTTGAATTGGGGTGTAGCCAATTAACAATGTTGTGATAGTTGCAGGTGAACAGCGAAGGTACTCACCATAAATATACCTGTATCCATTATCCCCCAAACTCCCCTTCCATCCAGGCTGCCACATAACATTGAGCAGAGTTCCCTGTGCTATACAGCAGGACCTTGTTGGTTATCCATTTTAAATATAGCAGCGTGTACATGTCCATCCCAAACTCCCTAACTATCCTCTCCCCATATCCTTCCCCCTGACAACCATAAGTTCGCTCTCTAAGTCTGTGGGTCTCTTTCTGAAGAAAACCATTTTAAATGTGTGTGTCTTCGTTTGCTGCAGCTGCCTTAACAAAGTACCATAGACTGGGTAACTTAAACAATAGCAGTATATTGTCTCATTGTTCTGGAGGCTGGAAGTCCGAGATCAAGGTGTCAGCAGAGGTGGTTCCTTTGGAGGACCGTGAGGAAGGGATCTGATCCAGCCCCCACTCCTGCTTGTAGAATGATGATTTCTCTGTGTCACTTTATATCATCTTCCCCTGATGCATGTTTTTCTCTGTGTCCAAACTGTCCCCTTTTCCTAAAGGCACCAATGACATTGGATTAGCACTCACCCTAATGACCTCATTTTAACTGGATCACCTTTGCAAAGACCCCATCTCTAAACAAAGCTGCATTCTGGGTATTAGGACTCCCAACATATTATTTTGAGAGAATACAATTCAACTCACTACAGTGTAAAAATGCAAATTGGTATGTGCATCTCTGCAGAAAATTGAGGGAGAGGGAGAGAAACCCAGAGAGACTGAGAGAGAGAGAGAGAGAGAGGGAGCTGTTATCTTGTTTACACTTTGCATTTAGAAAAATTACCTCATTAGCTGTCTGTCTACATCCAGGCCCAGCTGCAACCACTAAATCAATCATTTAGGGATCCATTTGCCTTTCTTGGACACCATAAATGGCACATTTTTGAATCTGTTTTGATTTTGGTGGCTGGTCTCAAATGTCAAAAATGATGGAGAGGATAAAGAGGCTGAAATTTGAGAACAGGAAATATGACCTTGTCTGGCTGAAGGATGAAACAGAAGGTCAAGGGCCCAGAGAGAATGGGACAGGAAATAAGGACTGGTCCCCAATTCTGAAGTAGCCTGTGATGGCCACTCACTTTGCATTTGAAAGAAGTAGGCTAGGGATGAGCAAGCCCTATTGACATAGAAGGCAGTGAATCTAGGGAACTTCGCCCAAGAACTGACAGAATATGAAAATATAAATTCAAGACAAGGGGACTTCCCTAGTGGCCCGGCATTTAAGAATCCACCTGCCATTGCAGGGGGACATGGATTCAACCCCTGATCCAGGAAGATTCCATGTGCTGTGGGACAGATCAGCCCGTGTGCCACAACTGCTGAGCCCTCGAGCTCTAGGGCCAGTGCTCCACAACAAGAGAAGCAACCGCAATGAGAAGCTCACTCGCCAGAACAAGAGAAAGCGCATGAGAAAGCCAGCTTGCAGCAATGAAGACCCAGCACAGCCAGAACTAAATAAATAAACGTTTTAAAAAATAAAATAAAATTAAGACAAGGTTGCTTAAATTATTGGCTATCGCGGCCTTCTTCAGTTCATTTCTGGGAGTCCCAGGAGGTGCCTTGTAGGTGCTTAGAGCAGCTGGATGTTGGAGAAGCTCTGCACTTGCTGGAGGTGCACACAGCCCTTCATGGACCCCACTCGTGGACTTGGAACTCCAGCCCCTAACTCCTGAGGATTTGGGAACAATCACCGTGGGGGAAAAGCAGAGGTTAACCGTAACAGCCCTGCAATGTCCTTTCCTGCCCTATGCCCTTCTCCCAGCAACCAAAAGTTCTTAGAGCTACTGGTTCTTGCAAACTGAGTCCTGGAGGGAGCCCCAGACTCCCAATTCAGCTACAGCCTGAGTTCCAGCCTGACAAAGAGGAAGGAGGTTAAGTACATGCTATGTGAATCTGTTGTTTAGTCCCTCAGTCCTGTCCAACTCTTTGCGATCCTATGGACTGTAGCCCACCAGGCTCCTCTGTCCATGGAATTTTCCAGGCAAGGAGTAGGTTGCCATTTCCTTCTCCAGGGGATCTTCTCTACCCAGAGACTGAACCTGCATCTCTTGTACATTCTGCATTGGCAGGCAGATTCTTTACAACTGAACACACAACACACATGTGAATATGAGCCCTGTTAGCAGCAGAATCAAAAGGCACATTGGAAAAAGGTGGAGACCAGGCTTGCAATTCCAAACGATCACTATTATAGCAAAACTCTGGAGAACCTGCCGCGTCTGCTGGCTACACATATAGCCTGGGTTTCCTTAGACCAGGTTTGTTACTAACCACACACTGTGACCCACTGGTGATCATAAAAGCAGTTTAATGAGTTATAATCAGCCTTTGAAAAAAAATTAAAAACAGGATAGAAAATTCAAAGTGCAGCATACATCAACAGTAGAGTTTGATGAAATTTCTGTTTCCTTGACAGATACGTATGTGTGTGTAGGAACAGAATGTGAACATATTTCTTCTATGACTTGAGGCAGGAAACACTGAAGTGCACTGATCCAGACCAAGGCCCTTAGAATACTGAAACCTATATAACCATGTGCAGGAAAACTGGCTGGGAAGCTTATTACAATGCAGATTTTCAGGTACAGCTCTCCAGGGGGGTTTTTTGAGCCCATTTGATGGGGCCTGTGGATCTGCATTTAACAAGCTCCCTAAGTGGTCCTGACATATTTGTTCTGCAGGTTATAATGCTGAACAGGGATTGCTGTATTCAGCAGGGGAGGGGGGAAAAGTGTATTTGATAGGACTGTGCTATAAGCATCTTTAATGACAGGGAGAAGCTTGCTTCATCTTAACCCAGTGTCTTGAGAAACAGAGGGCATAAGATGGGTATATGGGGCATAAAATGGATGGGGAAAGTGATATCCATCCTCTCTTTGGAGGGATAAATTCAGCATCTTGGGTACCAGTAAACCATGCTTCCTCACAAGATTCAGAGCCAGGCATGCAAAAGGGCTAAATAGTTGCCCTGAGTAAAATTATCTACTGAGTAGAATTGTCTACCTGGAGACCCAGATGGCTTTCAGTTCAGTTCAATTCAGTTCAGTTCAGTTCAGTCGCTCAGTCGTGTCCAACTCTTTGCGACCCCATAAATCACAGCATGCCAGGCCTCCCTGTCCATCACCATCTCCTGGAGTTCACTCAAACTCATGTCCATTGAGTTGGTGATGCCATCCAGCCATCTCATCCTCTGTCATCCCCTTTTCCTCCTGCCCCCAATCCCTCCCAGCATCAGAGTCTTTTCCAATGAGTCAACCCTTCACATGAGGTGGCCAAAGTACTGGAGTTTCAGCTTTAGCATCAGTCCTTCCAAAGAATACCCAGGGCTGATCTCCTTTAGAATGGACTGGTTGGATCTCCTTGCAGTCCAAGGGCCTCTCAAGAGGCTTCTCCAACACCACAGTTCAAAAGCATCAATTCTTCGGCACTCAACTTTCTTCACAGTCCAACTCTCACATCCATACATGACCACAGGAAAAACCATAGCCTTGACTAGATGGACCTTTGTTGGCAAAGTAATGTCTCTGCTTTTTGAATATGCTATCTAGGTTGGTCATAACTTTTCTTCCAAGGAGTAAGTGTCTTTTAATTTCATGGCTGCAGTCATCATCTGCAGTGATTTTGGAGCCCCCAAAAAATGAAGTCCGACACTGTTTCCACTGTTTCCCTTTAGGGAAAGCCTAAACAAAAGAGAGAGAAACAAAGAGGAAAGAAAAAAGGAGGAAGGTATTAGAAAAATGGACAGATAAAGGTAAAGAGATACAAAGAAATAGAAACCAATTGGCATAAAGTAAGTCTGGGCTGGGTGACATCTTGAGATCACCTCTCATCTCTTTTGTCACAGATCCTAAGAGCAGCAAGATAGAGAGGTTAGAAGACAGATTCTCTCAAATATATCCTTCATTGATTAGGCCAGCACTTTTAAACTGTGGATCAAAACTCATTAGTAGGTCAAGAAATCAATTTAACATCTTAAAAAATAAAATAGAGTTGAATACCACAGAAACTACCGTGGTGCCCCATGTGCAGTTAGAATAGCTGGTTATCTATGGCTGCAGAACAAACCCAACCCAAAACTTGGTGAGCTTGGGACAATGACATCTATTTTTTTGTGTGATTCTGGAATTTGGGCAGGGCTCAGTGAAGATAGCTCATCTATGCCCCCGTGGACACCAGTTGGGTGGCTCTACTGGGACTGGAGAACTCACTTTCAAGATGCCCCATGTGCAAGGCTGCCAAGTTAAGGCTGTCTATTGTCCAGGAGCTCAGCTCAGGTGGGCATTCAGGGCCTCAGGGCACCAACCAGTGACCTCTCCATATGGCTAGTTTGGACACCCAAGGTATGACTTCTGAGTTCCAAGTGGGGGGTATCCCAAGAGCAAAATTCCAGGAGGACAAGCCCTATTGTATAAGAACTTAGCAAGCCTTCTCTTGCATCATCCTTGTTAATGTCTTGCTTGAAGCTGGTTACCTGGTCAACCCCAGGGTCAGTGTGGGAGGGAGACTACACAGGATGTGAATAGTGGTAAATGTGGCTCAAGGAAGACCATAAGCATAAGCATTATTTCTGAAAAAAATGTTTTCCCCTGTTATGCATGTGTCTAATTAGTGAGTAGCCATGGAAAATATATTCCTAATACTTAATGACAGTTTGAGAAACACAGTAGTAGAGAGCTTGGGAAACAAGTAGAAGACACTTACTTTACGCCAATTGGTTTCTCTTTCTCAGTTGCTTCTCTGTATTTCTTTACTCATACCTGTCCATTTTTCTCATACCTTCCCTGCTTTTTCTCTTTCTTCTTTGTTTCTCTCTCTTTTGCTTCTCTTCCTTCCCTTATCTCGTTCCTTCCCACTCTTAATCTTTCTGCCACTGAATCATTTTTTACACCTTATCTTTCACATTCAAACATCTTCACTTTCAAATACATGCATACATAACCTTAATATAAACTGGGGTCCCATGTGACCTATTTTCTGCACAGCATCACATATAAATGAGCACAGTTCAGTGGCCAAAAGTAATTTTACATTTATGTCGATTTCCCTGAATCTCTTCAAGAATAGTAATAGGGATCGAATTTAAATTCTGGAGACAGACTCTACGAAATCCCTCTCTCTCTCTCTCTTCTCCCATTTCCCACCTGGCAGCTGCTCTGGGGTTTCCCAGTTGCTAAACCCACAAAACTTTCAACACTCTGCCCAGAAGACATTCCCCAACCACCTTCCCTCCACTTACTCCCTCTCCTAATACAACTCAGCTTAGCCTCCAGTTCCAGCACTCTCTCCCCAGTGTCTTGATTCTGTCACAGAGGATTGAAAATCTAGATTGAAAAAACTGAACACGGAGAGGAGTCAAGAGAGAATCTGAAAAAAAAAAAACAACTCTCTTTAGTTACAACTTCTTGAATAGTTATAAATTTCACCCCAGTTACACACACAAAATACAGTGTCTTAGAAAGAGTCTTCAATAGTGAGTCAGGAGAAATTGATTCTAGTTCTGGCTCCGCTGCTAATGAAATGCACAACCTTTGACAACTCATTCAGCTTCTCAGCCCCAAGTTTATTGATCTCTGTGGTAAGTAATAATATCTATTTCTGAGGGTCGTTGTGAGGCCTAGATGAGCTTCCTTATGGCATATGCCTGGAACACAACAGTCAAGCAAAAAGGTTAATTCCCCTAGTGATCCCTCATCTGTAAAATGGGGTGATGATATATGCCTAGCTCACCTCCCACGGTCTCTCTAAGGATCAAATTAGAAAAAGTATGTGGAAGCCCTTTATATACTACAAAGCACTGTGCTAATAATACATGGCATTTTTGGAACTTATTGAACCTAGCAATCTCATCCCAGTCATATTTGTGTACAATGCCTTGTTCATTACAGGGCTCATAAATAGCTAACATTTTTGTGTGCAGCTATAATCATAAGAAAGCGAGGAAGCTTCCCTTCTCTATTTCCTCCCACTCCCCCACCCACAGTCAAGGGAATCCTGCTTCCAAGTTTATGGAAGAGGATTTTGTGACTGAACCCAAGGCGCGGTGAGGGGTTCAGTGGTTCTCAAAATGTGGTGCCTGGACCAGCAGCATCAACATCACCTAGAGAATCAAAGACGCACATGTGAGGCCCCATCTCAGATCTACTGAGTCAGAAATTCAGAGCCCAGCAACTCATTCTTTAACAAGCCCTCCAGATGATTCTGATGCACATTCAGTTTTAAGCATAATAAAGTAAGAGTGATGGCAGCGGGGGCAATGTGCCTCTCCCGTGTAGATCTGATCATGGTTTTTGACAAAGAAACCAGCCTTTGTGGTGCAAGATGGTCTACCTGTATTCAGACACTTGAGGACAAGAAAAGAAAATTCCAACTACAGCACAGTGTGAAGGATAGTCAAAAGTGGTTCCTTCCTCTCTGCCAAGGGCCAAGTGTTTATGTCTCCCCAGAATTCATGTGTTGACATCTTAACCCCTGATGTGATGGTTTTAGGAGGTGGAGCCTTGAGTAGAGACCTGCAGGAGATAAGGGAGACTCTTCTAGGGGCAGAATATTCTAGGCAAAGGAGACCATAAGCCAAAAACCCCTAAGGCAGGGGTGCAGGTGGGTCTTTGAAGAGAAGCAAGGAGGACAGTCTAGCTGGAATAGGGTTAATCAGTGAGTGAACAGGAGCAGTTAAAGTCTGAGGTATAGAAAGGTTTGGGAGCAGTTCTGACAGGGCCTGGAGGCCATTGTAAGGACTCGGCCTTTACTCAAGTGGGGCTGGGAGCTACTGGGGGGCTCTGGGCAGGGAAGGACCTGCTCTGACTTGGGTTTTCATTGGCCACCGTGCTGTGAATAGACAGAAGTGTAGCCAGGGTGAGACTGGAACCAGTGTAAGAGATTTTGGCGCTGTGCAAATCTAGGCAAGAAAGAATCAGACCAGACCAGACAGGCAGCAGGGGAGGGGGGAGATATCAGACAGATTGGAAGGTTAAGACAGCAGTTTCTACTGAAGGATAGGGTGGGCATGTGAGAGGAAGAGGGGAATCAAAATGAGTCTAAGGGGTTTTGTCTCAAGCTACTAGAAGAAGAAGCTGCTACTAACCATGATGGAAGAGACGGTGGGAGAGCCAGGCTTTGACTTGAACATGTTACATGAGGTGCCTTTGGACTCAGGTGATGGTGGACAGAAGGCCACTGATACAGGAGTCAGTGCAGAGATGAGTTCATGGGACAGAG
Organism: Budorcas taxicolor; assembly: GCF_023091745.1. Taxonomy (NCBI): domain Eukaryota; kingdom Metazoa; phylum Chordata; class Mammalia; order Artiodactyla; family Bovidae; genus Budorcas; species Budorcas taxicolor. The sequence goes on along the minus strand of NC_068920.1, from coordinate 44,721,012 downwards.
CCAGGCCTTGGACCCCAGGATTCATGGACTACACTACCACTGAGAGAAGGGCCAGTCCCCCAAGCTCCAAAATGAAAACTCCATCATTTAGAAATCATAACTGAACACAATATCAAGCTTCCAAATAGATTCCGAAAATTCTAATAAGTGCTAGTTTATCTGGCATCTTTGAGGTTAGGAATTCTCTTACCTAAGACTTTCCTATGTATTCCTCTAAGAATGAACTTTTTTTTTAAGTCCACCACTTGAGAAAGGCTGGGCTGGTGATAAAGAAGCTCCATACAGTCCTTGGGACAAGACTGCACAGAGGGACAGCAGCCACAGAAGAGCTCGTGCTCTAGAGCACTGACATTCAACTTGAGCCCATGCTGGGTCCAGAAACAAGTGAAGGTAAACTTCTCCCCAAGGTGCATCCATCCTTGAAGACCCCCAGGAGCTACAGGAGAGCTTGCATTGCAATGAGCCATATGGGTTTGCTTAAGCCCTGCTCAGGCAGTAGAACGAGCATGTTTGACTAATGCTCTCTAAATCCACAAATCCCAAAGACCTGAGCTAGAGGGAAGACAGACTAGCTAAGGAGGGAAGCTGCCTGCTGGTATTTGCAAAGCATCCCCAATCAATCAGCAGGTATACATGGGCTGGGTTGAAAGGGAAGAGTATTTTAAGGGAGGCTCTAGTGGGATTCCCCAGAAGCAGACGCTGCGGCAAGGATGTGGCTGGAAGTCGTTTTGGGGGAATCAAGCTTAAGAAGAAGCAGCAGCAGAATGGGGAAATGGGATGGGAATGATGGTATTAATGAACTCAGTTCCAGTGGGTACCCTCTGGGACACTGCCTAGAACACGTCATAGGGCTGTCCCACCCAAGAGACAAGGAACTGGGCTATTTATCCTGTCATGCTCTTTTATTATTGGTTGAGGGCTCTTCCTGTTGGCTTTACCTTCCCACAGTTTCTGCTCTCTCCCCTACCCAAATGCCCACTCTCCAGCAGCCAGAGAATTCTCTGGAGCAGAGAGCAGCAGTGCTTGCAGTAGAAAGTTGTTGGTGTGAGCTGAAACCAAAGCCAGAGTTCCAAGGCAGGGCTGGGGGAGCACCACATTGGGTTCCGCAGAAGCTGCCAGGGCTCTCGATCCTTAGCTCAGACTCTGAGAACTGTCTTCATCGCAGAAAACAGGACTGAGATGAATGACTCATCTCATTCCTGCATGGAGAGCTAGACAACAGGGCAGGGCAGAGTCTCCCTGGTCCTGACAGAGGGAAGGCACCCTGGGGGCCTCTCAGTTTGGAGACCAGGCCTGTGGTAATGCCCAACCAGAGTCAGAAATTTGCAGTGTGTTGGAGAGACAGACTAGAAACAGACTGATCCCAGTTCTTTGGGCTCTTGGTATTTAAGAAAGGGCATAAGCAGTGGCTAAGGCTCATGATGGAGGATTCTGGACCACAGAGCTGCAGGCCAGACCATGGAGTTAGCATTCTAGCCTTCTAGTTAAGGATTTGCCTCGTTGCTTAGTGTAGGGATCTGGAGACTGACATCACACCCTCTACACCCTTGTCAGTTTATTATATGTGCCTGTGTACTATACATCTGCCTGTAGCCTCTAAACATTTACATCAACAAATCATTCTGTCAACTTTATTGAGTCCCAAGTTTAAGGTCCCACCCTAAATATTGTCATTCACAGCCCTCTGGATGGATACACCCTACTGACTATTCGAGCCCACTTTCTCATGCCCACAGTGGACAAAACTAGCTAAGAAACATCCATCCCTCCCTCCCCAAAATTCAGTCTGAATGAGCAGTCCCCTATGAAACAAGCTCAAACCTGCCCAGCTGACCATTTGTCAGGAAACTGTTAGTTGTAACTTGTAAGGTGGTTACAAGATAAATGGCAGAGGACCCCTGCTTTTCAAGAGCTTTCAAGTCCTGCAAATAAATGCCTGCTTCTTTTGTAATGTACTTGCTGAAATAGTTCCATAAAAAGAATGTCAGAATGGCCGTGACTCCCCGCACAGGCCAGAGCATTAGGGACTGGGTTTTTAGGCCCAGGAGCTCTCTCCATCAGAGCCCTGCTCCTCCCCTCCTGTGCAGATCAGCCTCCTAGGTACTCACACACTGACCATTTTCCAGCCATCGGTATCCACCACCTCCTTCAAGCTGCGTTTGCAGCCTATCTTTGCATGGTTTTGTGAGGCTTGTGTTTTGTTTTGTTTTGTTGACCATGCTGGTACGTGTACCAGCAGGCTGTGTGAACTTCAGACAGTTGCTTAACCACTCTGAGTTTATCATCAGAAAATGGACATAATAACATTAGGGTGAACCTGTGTAAGTATCCTTTTTAGGTTAAAATGGTTGAATATTGGCACTTTCATAGTTTCATCTAATACCCACTTTGTGGGGTTATAGGAAAGACGTAGTGAGAGAGTGTATGTGATGCTGCAGAGCCCCCATATCTAGCTAGTTTGGGAGTCCCGAGGAAGGCCACATTCTGCTTAGTGCCAAATCACCCTCGAGTGGGAAACGACTACCCGCACCAGTGCTCTTGTCTGGAATATTCCATGGACAGAGGAGCCTGCTGGGCTATAGTCCATGGGGTGGCAAAGAGTCAGACACGACTACGAGACTGAGCGTGCATATGCGCACACACACACACACACACACACACACACCCGAATCACTACTCCTCTCAAGTATCTGCAGGATGGGGTCCAAAGTCTGTTCTTCCACAGGCCTTCCAGTGATTTCTGGAAATTCTTGTGACCTCTTGTTCCCTCCACCATGTTCCCTCCATAGTGAAGGCTGATGTCAGTTGCACACTTGCTCTCTTCCAGGTGTTGCGCTCTGCACTTTTCACCTATACACGCATCTAGTCCTTCTCTCCACCCATGGGAGCTGGGTACTGCTACCGTCATCCCCCTTCCCAAAGAGGGAAAGAGACGTGCCAAAAAGCCAAGTGTTTTGCCAAGGTCACACAGCCAGGAAGTGAGAGAGCCGGGACTTAAAACCCAATCTTTAGCACCAGCTGCTTCCCACACCCTCCAGGGTCCTGCCACCGCTGCCATCATGAGCTGTTCCATGCCAGCCTCCCACAGGTACCTCTCTCAATGAACCCATAGGTTCTGGGTGTGGGCACTCTATTTCTCACAAGTGCTGAGATCAAGCAAATTCATCAGAGGACTGATTAAAGGGAAAGGAAAAACAGAATCAAGCAGGGTTAGGGATGAGAAAGAAGATACAGACCTAGGTGCACTAGAGATTGAAAGATTAGCAGGCAGCCCTACAGCAACTCTGCAGAAACAAAATAGGGAATCTAGAGGTGGATATTTACCTAGAAAACTATAAATTACCTAAATTGGCCCAAGGAGAAGTAGAAAATGAGAAGGCCAATTACTGCAGAAGAGACTAGAAAGGTGATTAAAGATCTACCATTATAAAAGGCACCAGGAACAGATGGTTTCACAGCTGAGTTCTGTGTAACCTTTAAAGAACAACTAATTCCAATGTTAATTAAACTCCTCCTAATCATAGAAAAAGATAAAGCACTGCGATTCATTTTATGAAGCCTACATTGCCTTAGTACCAAAACCTAATGCAGAGAGTGCTTAGAAAAAGGAGACTGTAGACTAATTATTCTTCTACATAGAACTGTAAAAATTCAAAATAAAACACTAGTAAATGAAATCTGGCAAAATGTCATTATGATCAAATGAGATTTCTCCTAGTAACACAGATTTATAACGGGAAATCAATTAACATAATTCATTACACCAACAAATCCAAGGGAAACATATGATCATATCTATAAATGATGAAAGTGTTTGATGAAATATAAACTCTAAGTAAAATCAAAATACAATAAATTCATTCATTCTTTCAATACGTATGTACTGAATGCTTACTGTGCATGTAGGGATTGTAGCTGTGACCATATCAAGCAAAATTCCCTGCCCTCAGAGAACTCATATTCTAGTGACTGAGACACATAACATATAAGATGCATAAGGAAAGTCTACACAATGTCAGAAACACATGCTAAGTAGAAAATTATTGCAGGGGGTAGGAAGTTAGAAGGGAGTGGTGGAGGATGAGATGGTTAGATAGCATCACTGACTCAACAGACATGAATCTGTGCAAACTCCAGGAGACAGTGAAGGACAGGGAAGCCTGGCGTGCTGCAGTCCAAGAGATCATGAAGAGTCGGACATGACATAGCGACTGAACAGCAACACGAAGTGAGAAGGTTAGGGCAGTCGGGGAAAAAGTTACTAAGCAGTGATAGCTGAAAACAGACCCAGGAAAGCCATTCTAGACACAGGGAACAGCGGTGTGACAAACACGGCAGCCACGTGTGTCCTGGAGAAACTGCTCAAGGCCAGAGTTCCATGGAGCACTGGAGGGTAAGAGGGTTATTATCCAGTTGCTGCAACCAGATTAGCGGTGCCCTGGAAAGTTCGCTGAACACATGACACAGCAAGAACAAAACAGGAAGTGACTTATGCTGCCACCCGAGACTGCTACTCTCGGGCTCACAGGCGCCACCCTCAGGGCTTCTGCCCACCCTTGGCAGGCACCATATGGTGAGCCAGCTGAGCACCTTGTATCAGAATTACTGGGTGCCCCCCCCCCAACTCCCCTGAGTCCCCAGCAGAACCTGCAGACCTAAAGGAGCTGAGACAAAGCTGCGATGGTGTCATTTTTCAACAGAAACCCCACATTTGAACCCTCAGGGCTGGGCTGACTCCCAAGGCCAGACAAAGCCAGCACAATGGCTGGTAGATCCATCTTTCACAGTCCGGATTATTCAGTCTGAAACCACACTATGTTGGGAACACCAAAACACATTTTCTATTTTTCGAATTCCCCAAGGACACGGACTGGTGAAACACACCAAATTTCCACGACTAGACAGAACACACCCTCTGGCAGCTGAAAGAATGGGTGGCCAGATTTGGGTGGCAGCACCATGCTCTCCAAGAGCAATGGCTGGGTGCTTGGTCTACATTTCTCTACCCAGGGCCCCAGTCTGCTGGTTCTCCTAACACGAGAGAAGCAGGCACCAAAGATAAACTCACCTCTCGTTCCAAACCCTCACACTACCAGCTGCCTCCAAGTGACAGTTCTCCGGCTAAAATAAAACTCAACCCTCATGGACTCCTACACTTAGGAGAAGCACAATATCTGGCATGGAGTGGGCACTTGTAAAGCTCCCCGTCCTCCCCCTCCCTCTGCCTTTTTGGTTTTCCCCAATGCACCCTACAGGTGTCCCACATGGGTGTCAGCCCATAGAGCTGAAAGGGAAAGGTGCCTCTTCAGCAGGGAGAGGAGCTTTGCAAAGACAGATCTCCACGCTCTGCTGTGGACTTCTTAGGATGAGGTTATACAGTCCCCTTCTGCATATTCTATCTATAGAAATTACAGCTTAAGAAAGTAAATACAGGGGCTTCCCTGGTGGCTCAGTGGTAAAGAACCGACCGGTCAGTGCAGGAGACACAGATTCGATCCCTGGTCTCAGAAGATTCCACATGCCATGGAACTAAGCCCGTGCACCACAAATTTTGAGCCTGTGCTCTAGAGCCTGGGAGGTGCAACTACTGAAGCCTGTGGATGCTAAAACCCATGCTCCATAAGAGAAGCCACTGCAATGAGAAGCCCACAGCAGCAACTAGAGAATAGCCCCTGCTCAATGCAACTAGAGAAAAAGCTCTCGCAGCTATGAAGCCCCAGCACAACCAAAAATAAATAAATTTTTTTTAAATTGCATACATATATAAAGAAAATAGGGCTTCTCTGGTAGCTCAGCTGGTAAAGAATCCTCCTGCAATGCAGGAGACCCTGGTTCGATTCCTGGGTTGGGAAGATCCTCTGGAGAAGGGAATGGTTACTCATTTCAGTATTCTGGCCTGGAGAATTCCATGGACTGTACAGTCCATGGGGTCACAAAGTGTCAGACACAACTGAGCGACTTTCACTCTCACTTTCATAAAGAAAATAAATATGGAATGCTAGATACATACAGTAGATCTAAGGAGAGGGCATCAGTGGGATCCCTCCTTGCTCAGCAACTCCCAGAGCAGGGCTTGCAGCAACAATTGCATCCTTCAGACGAGATGGGTTGGAAGCCTGGCTCTGGGAGCTGATGTCTGCTCTGAAGATGGAGAGACCATGGCCCCCAAAACCCCGTCATTGACTCTGACCATGTGGTTGACATGGTCTACAGGAGACCACCCATCTTAAGGTCATTATTGCTGTTGACAGTGAAAACTAAAAGATTCATGGGGTCTTCTTGCTTTGTACACTGCACTTCAACCTGGTATCAAATCATCAACACTGGGCTTGATATCAGAGGACTCCTGGCTCTTTGACCCCACCACTTACCAGCTGAAGAACTGCAGGCAAGTTCCTGGAGCTTGTTGAGCCTCAGGGGTTTTGCCTATAAATGGAATGTTCATATCCCACCAGAGTTATTAAGAGGAGAAAATTAAATAGTGCTCACGCCAGGGTCCACCTTAAAGAGTGATGTTGCTCATTTAAAGTATCTGAGGTTCTGTAGGACCCAGGGACAGGCTTTCTCATGCTTCTCCCACTTCACATCTCATGATTTGACACTTCTTTCTCCAATTCGCTCATCCATGTTTCAATAGCAATAAATATGTTAGTAAAGCCTGAGGTCCAGACATCACCAGGTACACCCACAGAGTCAAACAAAGTTCAGTTTATGAAATTGCCACCATCAAGGAGAGCATGGGCCATGGGAAACTGTGGAGCAGCCTCAGTAAGAGGTTGGTGTAGGGTTTGGACTTCTTTTGCATGATTTTGGAGAAGGCTTAGGAACCAAGGGTTGTTCTCAATTGAATACTATCATGAGGCAGGAGCATTTTGCTGGTTGTGTGTCTTAATCATTTTTATCTAAGAGACAACAGGAATGAAGCAAGGCCAGAGCTGTTTGTGATAAAGAAAGAAGAGTCACTTCTGTCCACTGAAAGAAAAGGATGTCCATACATCCTTTTTGTAACCATCCTTGTGTTTATCATCGACACAGAGAGGCCTTGTCTAATGCTGATATTTTGTAAAGTTGTTTATTTCAACAGGAACCACTAGGGCCAAGGGACAAGCTAGTAGCAGCCAGTACTGATGTCTAAACTATTTTTTATTCTCAATATACACAAACATAGGTACTAACCACTAGAGAACTCAAGTGCTCCCTGACTCCAGGGTGAAGTGATTATATATTCTATATTGTGTCTACTCTCAGCTTTTTCCAGAAAATGTTAGCCCTAGTCATTCCCCCAAGGAGGGCTCAACAGAGTGGAAGATAGAACAGCTCGCAAGGAGGCAGGGGCTGGGCTGGGGCTGGGCTGGGCTCAGGCCCTGGATGGACAGAAGGGTCTCCAAAATGTGTGCCTGGACAGGAAGAGGCTGGCCTCCATCTCTGCTCTTCACACCTGTGTTTGCCAGACCCAAGGAATAGAGAGCCATCCCCTCCTGGATAGTCAGGCCTGCAGGAAAACGTCTTGCATTTCACCAAGCCAGGAGAACAGGTCTCTATTCTCTGTTCTCTTTCTCAGAAGAGAAAGTGAAAGACTTTGGAAACATGCATTGATGATAAGATATGAGAAGGGAATCTAACACCAAGGGCTGTGTGACCTTGAACAAGTTGCTTCCCCTCTCTGGACCATGGTGTCCTTATAACGGTAAGAAGCAGGCTAGTCCCTAAGCTCCTTTTGTCTGGCATCTTGGGAGCTAAGAGCTGAAGAAATGAAGAGCAGGCTCTTCTCTCACTGAGGATTTGGATTGGTGGAGGGAAGAAAGAAGAGAGCTGGAACCAGAACTGAGCCAGGAACTCTCACACAACTCACCGTGGGAATGGGCCTCAGACTCTCAGACTGTGAAGATGATGTTCCCTGACTTGTGAGGATAAGTAATGATTACTCAGTGCTTATGATATGCCCAGTATTGCTCTAAGAGCTCTACATGGTTAATAAGTGAATTCTCATAACCACCCTATGGGGTGGACAATATTATTATTCCCATTTTATGGATGGAGAAACTGAGTCAAGGAGCTAGTAAGTCACTCACCCAGGGCCCCACAACCACTGAGTGACTCAGCTGGGGTTGGAACACAGGCTGTCTGGGTCTCAAGTCCATGTTCTCAGCTATATCTGGTACTGCCTCTCTGAAGTGTGACAGCCCTTCCACATGAGGTCGGCAAAATGTGGACTTTTGAGCCACCAAAACAAATCCAGCTGACTCACTCCTTTCATGAATAAAGTTGTATTGGCGCACAGCCACATCATTTATTTATTGTCTGACTTTCAAACAACAATGGCAGAGATCAGCAAATGCAGTGGCGACCACATAGCCCTTCATGGATCAAGGTGGCCGGCTCCCAGCCTAGAGCTGGCACTGCCACTTCCCATGTGGGCCTAGATTAAGCTGCTTTTCTGAATCTCCCTTTCCTCATCTGTGAAACGCGCTTGTTTGGGGAATTTGGTGAGCTGATAATTGTTGTTTAGTCGCTAGGCCATGTCCAACTCTTTACAACTCTATGGACTGTAGCCCACCAGGCTCCTCTGTCCATAGGACTGCCCAGGCAAGAATACTGGAGTGGGTTGCCATTCCCATCTCCAGGGAATCTTCCCAATCCAGGAATCAAACCCACAGCTCCGGTATTTCTGGTGGATTCTTTACCGCTGAGCCACCAGAGAAGCCCGAGCTAGTATAGGCATGCACAAATGCCAACCCAGAGCAGGTGCTTGATAAGGGTTAGTTGCTATCATCACTAACAGTGTGATGAAAATTAGGACTGAATCTTACACCACCACTGAGGGCAGGACTCCATGGGAGTGGGGGTGGAACCCAGGCACAGGGAGAGGAAGTCGTTGGCTCAGAGTTTTGTGAAAGGTGAGGCAGAGCCCAGGTCTCCCGATGGAGACTCCTCTTTCCCCCACCCCTGCAATCCCAGCCCTGGTCCTCATTTGTGTTCTCTGGCGTGTGGAGCTGCCTGTATGTGTTTGTGAGTTTTCAGCATCTGTAAGTACCCACAGCCGCTCAGAGCTCGCTGGCACAGACATTTGTCAAAGATGACACGCCAGTGATCCATGCCACCAGAGACAGTGACGGATGTGTTCTCTGGCACCGCCGTGCAGGCAGCGGAGGATGGATGTGGTCCTGGCGCCCGCTCAGCCGGGCTGTGCTGGGAGCCGCGGACCAAGCAAGAGACAAACTGCAGCCTGGTCAGCGGGCGAGCAGGTTCAGAGCCTGCCTCCCCTCCCTGCTCCCTGCCAGAAACCCTTCCTCTCTCCCTGCTCCTCCCCCTCCAAGCCAGGCCTGCCGAACCTGCTGTGCACTTAGCACTTGTGTGAGGTCACAGATAAGGAGATGGATGCTCATGAGATTTGGGTCCTTTTCATTATAATCATAATAATGGCCAACACTCATGTATGTTGTGTGTATGTGTGTGTGAAAGTCATTCAGTAGTGTCCAACATTTTGCGACCCCATGGACTGTAGCCCACCAGGCTCCTCTGTCCATGGGATTCTCCAGGCAAGAATACTGGAGTGGCTTGCCCTTCCCTTCTCCAGGGGATCTTCCCAACCCAGGGACTGAACCCGCATCTCCTGCACTGCAGGCAGATTCTTTCCTGTCTGAACCATCAGGGAAGCCCGTCATATATATTGAATTGTCCTAAATCTGAGCATTTGTACTTAGCCATCTCAGTGATGGACAGAGAGGCCTAGCGTGCTGCAGAGTAGGACACGACTGAGCGACTGAAATGAACTGAACTGAACTGATCTCAGTGCAGGGAAAGGACTCTAGGGTCAGATAGGTTAGGGGACTCCTCCAAGGTCACACAGCAAATGGCAGAGACAGGCAATCCAGACAGTCTGGCTCCAGAGTCCCCTGACACTCAGGGCTTTTATTTGAAGGTCTGAGGTGGAGGGGGCCCCACTGCAGGCCCAAGACAGACAACAGGAAGTAGAAACAAAGGACCCAGCTTCCCTGCCAGGCTCACCACTAACCCATTGAGGGGTCAGGAACTGCCATCCTGTCTTACGTTCCCACTTGCAAAATCAGTAACTGCTGCTGCTACAGGGTCTTGTGGGGCCCCAGACAGCTTCTAGCCTGGCCCCTGTCTTCTTCCAGGAACCCCACCCCTGGTTCCTCTGCCTCCACGCATTCACTGTCTCCACCCTGTGACTCCAAGTCAGATTCCTTCTGGAATACCATATCCGGGCTCATTAAGCTGTCACCCCTGCGTCCCTGAGGCAAGCTCACAGTCCTCTGAGATTTTGTAGGGATTTTTATGGCTAGTGACAGCAAAAGGGAACAGACCACATAAAACAAAAAGAAGAGAGACGAAGATAGCTCTAAAAAAGTTTCCAAAATCTTGCTCTAAAAGCTCCTCGTGGGCATTTCATATACATGGACGACCAATGTCCCTCTCCTTCTGGGTGAGATTTAGAGAGACCACAGTCTGAGGTCTAGTCCAGCCTGTCACTTGCTGCAGTGCCTTCCTTTCTCTGAGCCTTAGTTTTCTCATCTGTAAAATGGGGACAATGATAGCACCAATCTCATTAAAATAATTGCCAGGATTAAAGCGCTTAGAACAAATCCTGATACATAGCGAGGGCTCAGTAAATGCCAAATATTGTTATTCCCTGATTTTCAGTTGCCTCGATGGGAAAATGAGGGGGTGGGTCTCATGCTGGGTGTGGACTTCCGGCTGGAACATTCTGTGATTTGGTGACACACCTGTGATGCTTCCTTATCTCCTCCCACAGAACATTCTACTTGGAATCTGCTGAGCCCCAGACTAGTGCTTTGCACAAATGGGAAGCGTTACACTCTTATTCACAGTGAGGAATTGTTCCCATTGCAACGTTGCCATCCAATGAGCCACCTCTGTTGGTCAACATAGCTGGGCAGCATGAGCTATGTGGCCAGGTCCCTGCCAAACACACTCTGCACTGACAAACCTCAGGACCGCTCCCTAAGATTCCGTGAAAAACAGTCCCCACCATCCCGTCTATGCAGACCCGGCCCCATCAACATAATGTTTACAGAAACCATTAGTTACAGCTTCCCTGGGATTCATGCAGAGGACACCCACGCTGGGCGAGAATTTCTCTTGCTGTTCAAGCTGTGTAAAAACTTGAAAAGTCATTTTATTTTTCAATCTGCGGGCAGGTTGCCACCAAACCAGGAAGCATCGTTGCAGGACTTTTTTTTTTTTTTCAGCTTTTTTGGGGGCGTGGGGTGGGGTTTGGTGATGGCTTTTTTATTTTTCCCACTGATGCTTTTTGGATAAACACATAAATCAGCATCATCTATATTCATTAGATAACATGCCTTGTTCAATACAAAATTACCCCTGTTTTGCATGATTTTCCCCCCTTGTGATTAATATAAATGACTTAAGTTAATTATGTTTCTCTTCATGGAAAAATGTATTTGTCAAAGTGCTGAAACATCAATAAAAAAGAAGAAGTGTCATTTGAAGAAGGGCAGGACTGCAAATGAGTAGGCACGGTGTGGGGAAGGGAGCAAAAGCGCCCGTCTGGGGGTGTCATTCTGATTGAGTGGGCGCCCTTTATATTTACCAACAGTGACAAAAGCATTTTTCTCAGTTAAGCACTCACGGGTCTGATGAGGTATATTGATGTCATCATTCTTAGCAATAATGATACCTCAGACATAGAGAAAGTGGTTTTCTCCAGGTTCCCAAAGAATGCTGCATGGATTAAGCATCACCTGTCATTTCCAAGGACAGCTAAAGCTGGGTATCTTACCAGCCAGTCCCTTAAAACTGGCCCAGCATTGTGGACTGAGAGAGAGAGAGAGAGAGGCAAATACAGATGATTAAATGAGCGAGGGGGAGAGAAATGAAGGGAAAGCAGGGGAAAGAGAGGGTGGGACGAACCGAGAGAGTAGCTTTGCCATGGATCGCTGCCATGTGTGAAATAGCGAGTGGGAAGCTGTGGTCTAGCCAGGGACCTCAGCCTGGTGCTCTGTGATGACCTAGAGGAGCGGGAGGCAGGCTGGAAAGGGAGGGGACATGTGTGTGCTTGTGACTGATTCATCCTGTTGCATGGCAGAAATCCACCCAACATTGTAAACCAATTAGCCTCCAATTAAAACTTTTCTTTAAAAATTTTAAAGGAAAAGCAACCATGAGGCTGTTATGGAGTCCTAGAGCAAGAAGGAGGCTTCAGCTCAACCACCTCCTTGGACCAGTGACTTAGATTAAGGTCCAAGGAGGGAAAAAGGGACTTTGCCAAGGACACACAGCCTATCAGTAGCAGATCTGAGACAGAACCCAGCACCCTTGATGCCCGGATCCTGGTCTTTTCCCTACTTGCTGCTGCTCCCTGCCCCCCACTCAGCCTGGGCACCAGGAATCAAGGGCAATGGGGCCCACAGATGGCCAGTGGGTCAGGGCCACCGGAAAATCTCTGGGTTATTGCCTTTTTCTATGGTACCAGAAATGCCTCTACGACACCCTCTTGCCTTGGTTTCCTAAAAGCAGACCCAGAGACAAGATCATGGGTGCCGGAGGTTTCTTTGAGAGGGGAGCCCAAGACACCCAAGTGAGGTGGAGGGGAAGTAAGAGGGGAGGGGAGGAAAGCCAAGAGTGCCAGGGGAGGAGGGGGGAGGGGTGCTAACGAGGGGATTACTGCTTCCTTCGGTACCTGAGCTCATACCCACCAGGAGACACTGTGGAGAATGAGGCCTCCCAGTGCTGAACAGAGGGCAGAAACATTCGTTCCGTCACTCCCAGGGGCTTTCATCTCCAGCCCCTCTGCCCCAGGCTGAGCAAGCTCCCAGGGTGTCAGAACAACCCAGAGAACTGGACCTGGACAAACTGGACCTGGGCATGTGAGTGGGGAGAGCCAGCATACATGGCCACCGCCTACCCCAAATGCAGGTGAAATGTATTTAGCCAAAATAGCTCCTGCAGGAGACTCTGAGCAAAAGGCCCCTGGCCTGGTGTCAAAAGACCTGAGTTGAGTCTCAGCTCTGCATTGCCTACATGCCTTTGGACCTTAAGCCACCTCCCGATTCCTCCCCCTCATCTCCTTCATCCATGCCATTCTGCCTCCATAGCCAGGTATGAGATGCTACAGCTAAAAGCTCCTGGAACTCCTTAAAGAAGAGCAGCTCTATAAATGGGGGCTGACTGCTGCTTCCCTGTCTCATCTGAACTTGAACTATTTCCCTAACTTGTAGCAGAATCAAAAGCTCGACACTGTGGGCTATGGGGCCACAGAATTATTTCGTTTGACTTGCAGGGCACTTATTACATGTTTCCCGCTTATTGTGCGAACATTACAAGGTTCTGTTTAAGAGTCCAGATGTTTGCTTTCTCTGGAGAAACTAACCATGTTAGTCCCATGGTTTTGTGTAGCATCCCCTGTCATCAGTTGGTTGGAGCAGCAAGGTGGCCGCACTCTCCACTGTCCCGACCCCAGGCTGGGAGTCAGCCAACACTTATCACGGTGCCTGTTAACCTTGTTCTTCCAACAGTGAGGAGACATGTTTCTGCATCAGGGTTTGTATCAGAATTGGGAACACCATGCCTGGTCCACCAAGACCAGTATGAGATCATATGAGCAAGTACAATTCTTGGTTGAAGAAAAGAATAGTAGTAGGAGCTTAATATGCCATGTGTGTTTCAAAACAAGTCAGCCTAAACGGACTTCCCTGGTGGTCCAATGACCACCGTTCTGGGACCCATGTTCGATCCCTGATCTGGGAACTAGATCCCACACGCTGCAACTAAGAAGTTCACATGCCACAGCTAAAGATCCTGCGTGCTACAACTAAGACCCAGTGCAGTCAAATAAATATTTTTTTTTTAATGCAGCCTAAATAAGGATCAGCAAAAATGCAACCCCTCCCCCAGTCCTATCTGGTAGGTTACCTCTCTGGCCCTTATGAGACTTCGTGTTTCTGAAGGCTGATTTTGATAAACAAGGAATTTTCTGGCCAAAAATATGCGGTGTGTCTACTTCGTGGAAATCTGCCACTGCCTCTTCCTTCTCAGTTGATCTATGCCTTCAAGACCTTACCCAGTGACAAGACCCTAAACATCTTCTTTTTTTAACATTTATTTATTTATTTGGCTGTGCTGGGCCTTAGTCACAGCATGTGAAATCTTTAGTTGCAGCATGTGGAATCTAGTTCCCTGGTCAGGGACCAAAACCTGGGCTTCCTTCATTGGGAGCTCGAAGTTTTAGCCATGGACCACCAGGGAAGTCCTGACCCTAAACGTCTTGATAGAAAGCATCAGATCAATGAGCCAGACCCCAGGTATTCTGTGCTCTCCAGTCTCCAAGCTACGGGAGACTTCCAAAATTAACAGGGCGATGACAGTTAATTCAGTTCCGTCACTCAGTTGCATTCAACTCTTTACAGCCCCATCGAGTGCAGGCCTCCCTGTCCAGCACCAGCTCCCAGAGCCTGCTCAAACTCACGTCCATCGAGTCGGCGATGCCATCCAACCATCTCGTCCCCTGTCATCCCCTTCTCTCCTTGCCCTCAATCTTTCCCAGCCTCAGGGTCTTTTCCAATCAGCCAATTCTTCGCATCAGGTGGCCAAAGTGTTGGAGCTTCAGCTTCAACATCAGTCCTTCCAATGAATATTCAGGGTTGATTTCCTTTAGGATTGACTGGTTTGATTTCCTTGCAGTCCAAGGGACTCTCAAGAGCCTTCTCCAGCACCACAGTTCAAAAGCATCAATTTCTCAGCGCTCAGCTTTCTTTATGGTCCAACTCTCACATGCATGCATGACTACTGGATAAACCATAGCTTTGACTAGATGGACCTTTGTTAGCAAAGTAACATCTCTGCTTTTTAATATGCTGTCTAGGTTGGTCATAGCTTTTTTCTTCCAAGGAGCAAGTGTCTTTTAGTTTTATGCCTACAGTTACCATCTGCAGTGATTTTGGAGTCCAAGAAAATAAAGTCTGTAACTGATAATTCTGCCAGACTCCTTAGTTGCACTTATCAGTTTGTAAATCACTCTCAGTCACTCAACATTTACTTGATTAATATATGTGAAGGCTCTATTACAGACCAGGCACAATGTTACAGGCATGATGTTATACCGGGTAATCAAGATCCCTGCCCTTTGAAAGCTTCCAGTCTGGCAAGAAAATATTTTGAGTCAACATTTCCACAGAACTTAGCGTGAAACAGTCGCTGTCCTAAGTGCCTTACCTAGAGTAACTCACTGACAGTAATTAACTCTTCACAGTAATTCTAGGAGGTAAGTACTACTTTTATCCCCATTTCACAGATGAGGAAACTGAGGTTCCAGAGCTTAAGCATCTTGTTCAAGGTTAGTGGTAGAGCCAGCCATCTGATTCACAGCAGACTGTTGGTAAAGATAGCCTTTTGCAACCATAGATTGGGAAGCTAAAACCTCACCAGTGAATATTCCCAAGTCCAAGACCACAGGGCTGGATCATCCCATTCCACGGCCCTGGACCCTTCTCTCACGCCACTTCAAAATTCAGAGATAGCTACTCACCGGAGAAGAAAGCACCACACTGGTTGGTCTGGTCTAAGAATGCCAGGGCTATGCTAGCAGGATTTATAGGTTCTGAGGCAATTTGCATCTCCTGTTGGAAGTTTTCCTCATCAAAGCAATGGAAATCAATGCTGTAAATATAGTTATAATGAACTGGCCTGCTCACACTCCCCATGTCTTCCTAAGGAAAAGAATCATGAGAGACACGTATTGGCTCCAACTCCATCACGTGCTTCTGCCTCACCCAGTCATCCCGCTAGGAATCTTCCCTGCTCCTGTCAGCTGCATTTGAGATGTTTTGGGGGAGGGAGGCTTATTGGATGTTCTTTGTAGCTACATCCATGAGAATTCAGCACAGCTAAGATTTAAGAACCAGGAGGAGTTTTACTTCTTCCAAGCATCAAAGTCCTGTCTCATAAGCAATCAAAGAAATGTAAAACAAAGCCATGAGATTTTGGTTTTCATCCATAATATTAACAAGGAATTTAAACTATAATATTCAATGCTAGCAAGGGTGTGGTAAAAGAGACACACATGCATCCTTCTTGTTCGAATAAAAGCTGATACATCTGTGGGATATAGTTGAACAGTATGCTCTTGAACCCAGCCATTCCACCCTTCTGCTTAGAACAAAGCCTCAGACAGGTGTTTATGGTAGAAAGTTGTCCATCTAACGTGTTTTTGTATGCACCGAAAAGGGAAACAGCTTTAAGGTCCTGGAAGAGGGGAATTGTGGCATAAATTATAGTACAGCCATAGGCCAGAAGAGATTTTGAAATAGTTGATTGGCATGGGAAAATGCTCACAAGCTGTTACACTTAAAAAATCAGAGTCCAACATCAAGATGTAGTTTCTAATTATATAATCTTTACCAATTCACAGAACTATGACTGGAAAGAAATACTGCAAGTGCTGCCAGTAGTAGTTCCTAGACCGGCCCAGTAACATGTGTTTTCTTCTTTGTTCTTTCCTAGACTTTCCAAATTTCCTCTAATGGTCATGTATTGGGTTTGTTTTCTCTGCTTTGGGGTATTATTATATAAAAAAGAAAACAGCTAAAGATCTTAAGTCACCCTGACTCCTTCTGTTTATTACCAGCTGAGGTTTGCTTTGTAAAATAAGGTCAATTGTACCTACACTGCTTCACAGGATTGTTGTAAAGATAAAATAAGAAAATGGATGTGATATGCTTTGTAAATTATAAGATACTGTGCAAATGTTAGCTGTGGTTATCGTTATTACACAAAATTAACTCCAATAATCTAACAGAAAAAAAATCTGTAATAAGATAGGGCTTTGGGAAAGGAACAAGGAAAATACAAAAATGAGCTAAGAATAGAAAGAAGCAAAAAGGCCACAGGTATTCTGAAAAATGTTCACCAGCATCTCTCAGGGAAAATGTTTAACAAGAAGCCCAAAAAAGAAAAATCTTACAAGGCAACCAAATGTAACAGCAGTGCTTGACTAGCAAGCCACATAAGATGTTCTGACTGTGTTTAAAAAAAAAAAATCTGAAAACTGAGGAATATTTAAATCAGGAGAATTGGGGAACTCACTCATTGTGACAGGCAGATGAAAATCAGAATTAACTCAGGTCAAAAATGTATGGGAAATGTATCCTGCAGAATCAGACTTAACTCCAAAAGTAAAAATAAGCACACCAGGGGAGAAAACTGGAGGGGGGGGGGGGGGCATTTAATTATCACGGGACCAGAGCTGGACTCAGAAATGACAAAGACCCAGGAAAAGAACTCGGATTCTTTACCTAGCCAAGGAAGACTCGGGATCTGCCATTCGCTCCTATTTGAATCTCGGCTGTTCCAGTTTCTCCGACCCTCATGTCCTTCTGGCCTGCAGCCCCTCTCTGACTTTCCCTCCTCTTCTTGACCTCCGCACAGCGCCTGCTCCACGGTCTGTTGTTTCTCTCTGCTCTTTCCTACCTGTTCTTTCCCCCTCTTCCCCACTAGCACCTACAGATGTCCACCTCCACAGGAGCCCTCTCCTCAACTCTCACGCTGTCTGTCTCTCCCACTGCCTTGTGGACACACCCCTGAGTAGAAGCTCTCTGCCACTTCCCACAATGCTGCTAAAGCCAAATGGAGCTTCTTAAAAAATGACCAAACACACAGTGGTTCAGTGGATACTCATCAGCTGTTCCTGATAATAGATCTGCTTGAAACACAGGCTTCCTCATGTGTTTCTTCCTCTCTTCCCAAACCAAATCATCATGTCTCAGATCCTATTGACACATTCTTTCATGTTTTTCTTATAGCCAACCCTTCACCTGACCCCACCCAGTTCAGATCTTCCTGGGCTACTCCAGCAGCCTCCCAACTGCTTGTCCTTGCATCTCCTCCCCCCAGTTCCTTCTAAAGTGAAAGTGAAGCCGCTTAGTTTTGTCTGACTCTTTGTGACCATATGGACTGTAGCCTACCAGGCTCCTCCATCCATGGGATTTTCCACGCAAGAGTACTGGAGTGGGTTGCCATTTCCTTCACCAGGGGATCTTCCCAACCCAGGGATTGAACTTGGGTCTCCCACATTGCAGGCAAACACTTTACCGTCTGAGCCACCAGGGAAGCCCTATCCCTTCTAAAGGCCACTGTCAAGGAGAGCTTCCCAAGACCACACCCTCTCCTGACTTGAATTCTCCCAACTGAGCCTTTCAATGACTATCTTGTGTCTATTAGACAAAGAGCAAATGCCTTGCCTGACATTCAAAGTTCTCAAGCTCTCCCTAAGGGCTGGATGAATGACTTGGCCAAGTCCAGCTGAATGATTGGGCCAAGAGTAGCTTACAGGCGTGAAGTTGGGGTTACCAGTTGCGAGAGATAACTGAGTGTGGGCAGAGTGGTCAGTGGTCAGAAGGTCAAGACCAAGGAAGGAAACATAATTGCCAACATCTGAGCACAAATGACAACATCCCAAAGTGGGTCAAGGCAACGGCACCATTCCAGAGATGGAAAGGAGGGAAGAGAGAAGCAAGAGAGTGGGTTCCAGAGACAAGGACCAAATGGGCAGAAGTTGCTGGAGTTGGAGGCAAAGAGGCCCTTCAGCCTGAGCAGTCAGGCCGTGCTTGCTCAGAGCCCAGGAGGCTGAAGCCGGGCGATATGACACACTGGAAGAGAGCTTTCCTGGGCTCTTGCTCCCCACACAGTGCTTACCCTTCTCCATGCATGTGGGGCAAGTTGTAACCTCTCGAAAATCAACCACGATGAAAACTTCTGGTACATTTCCCCTCTGCGTGAGCCCGCCATGCCATGCTCCCTGCCCTTCAAACGAACTATGCATCCCCATCTCTAGGCATCTCCATCATTTCCCCAGCCTAGAATGTCCTTGACCCAACCATGTTTAATTCTCATCCAGCCTTCCTGGCACAACTCAAGTCCCATGTCTACATCCAGTTCGCAAGAAATTTCCTTCTTTCTGAGTTCCATATTAAAAAAGAAAAAAAAACCCAAGGGAATACAGGGTTTCTGGACCTGGATCTGTTCCACCTTTGCTGTAACCGCCTAGGCTGTCAGTGACTTTTGCATGCTTTTGGCTTCCCTTCTGAGGCAGCTACTGTAGGCTGGCTAACCAACACCCATTCCCAACCTTGTCTGTCTTCACCACAGAGGCGGGAAAGCCTAAACGTTCATGGTCCCAGCCTCTTTTAATGTGAGGGTACTCATGTAGCACCGCTGTAGCCAGAGAGATGAGCTCAAGTTTTATTCTATGGAGTTTCTGGGAATGGGAGAGGTAGAGGTAAGGGAGTACTTCTGAAAAGCATTCATCTTTCCCAGTAAAAGAGACAGGAAAAGCTGGTATCTTGTCCTTCCTTTTGGTGTGTGTCTCAAACGCTGGCATGATGCCTGGGGCTGCAGCAGTCATTTTGTGACCATGAGACAAAAAGCACAAGGATGAAAAGCCAGCTGCTAAAAATAGATCTATAGGGCCTGGTCCCTAAGGACATTGTTTAGCAGCTAAAGCAACATCAGTGTTTACCCACCTCCAGACTACTTATTATTAGACAAAAAATTTTAATCTTACTTGCTTAATCTACTCTTAGTTAATTTTCCTACTACTTGCACCTGAAAGCATTCCTAACTCAATCATCTTTCTCACCAGGCTGAGAGCTCTTTGATTGCAGGGACCATACCTTCCACATCTTTGCTTCCTTCAGCATCTAATATAGGGTCTTGCCTATAAACAACCTTAATAACCTCAGCTAGCAGGTGGGAAAGGATAGAAGGGAGTTTTCTATCCCTCAAAGTGTCTATTGAAGCAGACAAGACATGGCGTTACATGAAACAGTGGTAAACTAATGAGATGTTCTAGACCTAATTGAAAATTTTGATGTAAATAAATCCTGCCGACCAGATGGCACCCACCCAAGAGCTCTGAGGTGTGTAATTGCATAAATGCAGGCCAAAATGTCCATCCTATTAACATGAAAGTCCTCAGGTTCCAGAAGCCTGGATGATGGTCAATATCTCTCCCACCTACGAAGCTACCTGCACAGGAGTCTGAGGACCAGAGAACAGTGGGCCTGCCTTCTTTTCCAAACACATTGATGGAATCTGTAAGAGAGATGCCAGGACACCTAGCCAATATGATGCAGTGGGAAGCTGGCCTGGTTCTTCCTAAAGGAGACTCAGAAAGGGCTAATCTGCAAATTCTCTTTTAAAGGGGAGCAATTAAAGAGGACTGATGAGGGGAGAAGTAAGGGCTTTTTGGACAGGATACATGTAGAATTCAAAAAAAAAAAAAGAGCTCATAGTGTGGTTTAAGCACACAGGCTTATAAATATTCATCTGTCCCTAGTGGCTCAGAGGTTAAAGCGTCTGCCTCCAATGTGGCAGACCCAGGTTCGATCCCTGGGTCAGGAAGATCCCCTGGAGAAGCAAATGATAACCCACTCCAGTATTCTTGCCTGGAGAATCCCGTGGACGGAGAAGCCCCGTAGGCTTCTGTCCATGGGGTCGCAAAGAGTCAGACATGACTGAGCAACTTCACACTCACTCTGGGATGGGCAAGACCATGACCTCAAAACTGGAAACAGGATTAAATAAGCATGTGTCTTGATAGAGACTTACTAACGGTAGGTTCCCTCAGGAATCCCACTCAGACCAACAGGAGTTATTTGGCAGAGGAAATGTTCATGGCAGCCACTCTTCATCTACATAAGAGCCCAGCCCAAAACTCAGAAAACAGGTATAGGCTTGCCAGACAAAACACAGGACTGTGAGTTCTATTTGAATTTCAGAAAGACAGCAGATAATTGTGTGGTATAAGTACATCTCAAGTATAAGTGTGCCTCATACAATAGTTGGGACATACTTACCCTGCAAAATAATTCCCTGGTTCTCTGAAATGGAACAGTTGCTAGGTGTTCTGGTTTGGGTTATTTTGTAAAGTTTGGAGTTTGGTTTTGTTTTTTTCATTTTTCTGTGTATCTTTAATTTTGTTTTCTGCTAAGTCTTGTAACGTTAGGCAGGGTGATAAGGAGGGAAGCTGGAAGATTCACCTGAGGAGGCCGAGGGGCGGCAGAGAGGGACTGGACAGGACACTGACGCAGGCAGAATCTCACTGGAGTCTATGAGACCATGCACCCTGGGTCCTCAGGACCTTGCGGGGTGGGGCGTGGGGGTGGAGAGCAAGGACTCACTGGTTAAGAGACAACAGCACAGCCTAGCAGTGAAGGCTATGGACTCTGGAACCAGTTAGGGCAGCTGGGATGCTGGGTACCAATTTCACATAACGCCCATGTCTCATCTGCTTCAACAGACACTTTGAGGGATAGAAAACTCCCTTCTGTCCTTTCCCATCTGCTAGCTGTCTAGCTTCAACCCCCACTCCAGCATTTACCCGCTAGGTGTTTGGGGCAGTTGCTTAACCACCCTGTGCCTCACTTCCCTCATCTGCAAACTGGCATTAGACGAGAATCCGCCCTGTAGGTTGCTGAGGATTAAGTGGATGGACACATCTGAGGTGCCTAGAACAGTGCCTGGCACAAACAAATGTCAGTTACAATCTTGTGCAGAGATGAGCCAGACTGAGTCTGTACGTTGGTGTTAACCTCTATCCAGCAGCTTTCCAAAGGCCTGGCTGGCTGGAGTCACTGGGTTTACACACTTCTCTGTCAGCCAGTGTCTTGTTGGAAAGCCCACATAGCACGCCTGGGGACTGACTGCCTGGTGGGGGGCAGTGCAGGAATGTGGCGCAGGCTGTCCTGGGGACGACCATTCCTCCATCAGTCACACTTCCCCATACCCAGCACCCCAGGTCCCCTCTGTTTGCAATAGGAGCAACAAAAGCCTTCCTTCCCAGCATCTGCAACCACCTCTGCACCCCCAGACCCAGCAGCCCAGAGCTGGGTGTTCAGTCAAGTCAGGCTCCAGAGCCAGCAGGCTCTGTGGTGCACTCTGCTGGGGCAGCACTGGCTTGTCCCACCTCCCACAGCGTGGACCATGGCCTGACCTTGCTCTTTCCTGGCTCCTGGCTCCAGGCTCCTGGCTTGCTGCTGACCACAGGGCAGCACATTCTTTGGCCCCTCCAGACATGGCCTGGCCTCCATGTCTGTCCTGGCTCAACCTTGAAGGATTACAAGATCCTCAACGTCCTCCTGCCTGCCTGTCTCTGTCCTGGGCTCTCCAGTTCACCCTCTCCGGCTCACGAAACTCACCCAGAGTGACCTGTGTCTACTATTGGCACAGAAGCAACCAGTCAGTCCTCTGGAGTCAAATGGGAGGCTCAATACAGCTACTGAACAAACCCCGCCTCCCTTTCTCTGCTGCCTGAGGTCTTTCCTTCCACCATCAAGAAGTGAGTTCTGACGTGGTGGCCTGTGGGTAACACATTTAAAGTTTGAAGATAACCGCAATTTAGGAATTCTCCCCAGGCCTGCTCTGACATGTGTGGATGACTTCAGAAGTATCACGGGCAGCAGAGTGAGGAGCTAAGTGGGTGATTCCAGAAGGAACATTTTGGTTGTGGTTGTTGTTCAGTCACTCAGTCGTGTCCAGCTCTTTCCAACCCCATGGACTGCAGCATGCCAGGCTTTCCTGTCCTTCACCATCTCCCGGAGTTTACTCAAATTCATGTCCATTGAGGCAAAGATGCCATCCAACCATCGCCCCCATCTCCTCTTGCCCTCAGTCTTTCCCAGCATCAGAGCATTGGGTTTTTAAATTAAAATCCAATTTAAAAAGTAGGAAGATGAGAAATGAGCCCTCGTACACTGCTGGCGGGATTGTAAACTGGTGCAGCCAATGCGGGAAAACAACTCTGTGCTTCCTTAAAAAGTTAAATACAGAATGGCTAATAGCCTGTGACTCAGCAAGTCCACTCCCAGGCATACATACAAAAGAATTAAAGACAAGTTTTCAAACAAAAATGTACATGAATGTTTATAGCAGCTCTATTCACAATAGTCGAAACGTGGAAACCACCCAAATGTTATCAACTGATGAATGGATAAATAAAATGTGGTTTACCCACACAATGGAGTATTATTTGGCCGCAGAAAGAAATGAAGTACTGATCCATGTTACAACATGGAGGACCTTAAACACATTATGTGAAATGAAAGGACCCAGACACACAAAAGGCTACGTATTGTATGATTCCATTTAAATGAAGTGTTTGGAATAGACCAATCTATAGAGAATGAACGGAGAAGGCAATGGCACCCCACTCCAGTACTCTTGCCTGGAAAATCCCATGGACGGGGGAGCCTGGTAGGCTGCAGTTCATGGGGTCGCTGAGAGTTAGGCACGACTGAGAGACTTCACTTTCATTTTTCACTTTCATGCATTGGAGAAGGAAATGGCAGCCCACTCCAGTGTTCTTGCCTGGAGAATCCCAGGGACAGGGGAGCCTGGTGGGCTGCTGTCTATGGGGTCGCACAGAGTCGGACACGACTGAAGCGACTTAGCACAGCATAGCATACCAGAGAATGAAAGTAGATTGGTCACTGCCAGGGCCTGAAGGGATGGGGAGATCGGTGAGCGGCAACTAAGAGATGTGACATTTCCCCTGGGGATAATGAAAATGTTCTAAAATTGATTGTGGTGTTAAGGCACAATTCTAAGAATATGCAAAGAGATAATGAGCTGTACACTTTAAATGGTAAATTGTGTGGTATCTGAATTATATCTCAATAAAGCTGTGGGTTGTTTTTTTTCTTTTTTTAAAGTTGGCAGATAGCCCAAAATAGGCTTTCAATCTTTGAAACTAGGCTGAAAGAAAGAATCAAAAAAAGGAGAACTGGATTCTATTATAAAGTGTTAGTCACTCAGTCATGTTCAACTCTTTGGGACCCCATGGACTATAGCCCGTCAGGCTCCTCTGTCCATGGAATTCTCCAGGCAAGAATACTGGAGTGGGTAGCCATGCCCTCCTCCAGGGCATCTTTCTGATCCGGGGATCAAACCCAGTCTCCCACATTGCAGGCAGATTCTTTACCATCTGAACCACCAGGGACTAGTCATGTCTGAGGACAGCTCAAAAAGTGGGTTTTGGGCCTTTTTCGTCTCCACTGCTGGATTATGTTCTTCTCTCACCCCTTGGTGGTACCGCTGCACCCCACACGTGTCCCTATTTCTTCTTTAATGAAACCAGATTGTAATTGCTGGCCAACCTGCTGCTCCTCTGCTAGACCTTGGGATCTCAGGGTGCTGAGACCATTCCCATTGCCCTTCCTATCCCCAGGGCTTGGCATCTGATGGGTGCTCAATAAAGAACTATTGCATTAATAGACATTTTATAACTCCTGGTCCCTTTTATACAAAGATTTTACTATAACCCAAGAAACTGGTAACTCATTGCCTTGGGGAAAACCAGGTGGTTGGGGAAAGGGATGGAAGTGACATTTTCCCCGAGCCCTTTAGGACCTTCTGAATATTATACATGCCAATACATTGCCTCCTCCTAATATCCATAATTTGAAAAGAAATTAATTTGCTTTTTTAATTGTTTTAAAATGAAACACCTACTAGCAAAGACAGAGAGTTCAAGCATTTGACAAACTAGGGAAGAGGAGAATATGACAGAGGTCTCAGGAGAGCAGAGTCAGGCAGGAGACCTGGGAGGTGTGCTCTGGGAGGTTCAGGGGAGAGGGCTCAAAGCCCCTGGGAGAGATAGTGTGAGGTTAATGGCTCCCTTCCCCTAACTCTAAGGAGGCAATCAGATCTCTTCCTTTACTCTTGGAAGTGACATCAGGTCTCCCTGGGCAAGGCCAGCCTCAGCTAGCAGACCACTGTCAGTCCCAGTGTCCACACTGGTTCATCAGGATCTTGTGGCCTTCCCATCCTCACCAGCACACATTACTGCCCACCCTCCTGGCCACTGCGTAGAGCTGCAATGGCCACAAATCAGGAGAGACCTCATCACTGAACATATTATTAGCTGACTGATGCAGGATATGAGTTCCAGCCCTCACCTCCCCAGGGGAGGTGGAACAGAGGCAAAACTCATTCCCCACGCACTCGCCCCTCCTCTTGTAGGCAGTGCCTCTCTCTCAGGCCCCTTCCCATGCAAGGCTCCTGGGTCCTCATACTATATCCCCTTGGACCTGGGCAGTAACCTCTGTGGCAATGACAAATTAGGAAGCAATGAGACTCTGATATCCCAAAAGACACTAGCCCAGGTCAAGGGATGTTTTGAAGTGGCCTGGCAAGTCCCAGCCTTCCTGCCTTCTTGGCAAGTGTCCTGGAGGCAAGTCAGTGTCTCTGGAATCATCCATCACCAGCTCCCAACACAACCCTGTGTTAAAAGATAAACTGAGGCATACTACAACTTGATAGCATGGAAATTACTTGAGCAAAAATCTATTCAAATCAGGCATCACCAAACTGGATATGGTTAGAAGTACCCTGTTGAGGGGAGCTAGAGGAAAGCTCAGTACAGAGAAAAGGCAGAAGCAAAGTAAGGAAATTATTGATAGCCTAGAGTTTAAATCCTGACTGGCTATTTGTGATTGGTTCTGCCTGGGTTTCCCTTTCATAACCCTGGAGTATTTATAGGCTTAGATATTGGTTTGCTTAGGTAGGTGCCAGGGCATCAGAGCCACCTCAGTCTAAGGGCCTCATTATTTAGGAATTCCCCTTTCTTGGTCATCCTGTCATACATGAGAGATTGACCAGAAACTTGGTCCTCCCACCGTTCTCAGTCACCATGTGAGTTAAATGCTCTTGTCTCTTTGTGATACCAGTAGGTTATGATGTCAGATCCATGGAAGAATTGCTTTCACTGTTTATCCCATTGTACATCTTGTTTCTGCTTCTCCACGTGCAGTGAGACCATCTGATGCACTGCTGATGGTTGCAAACATACATTTAGGATCTTTGAGAGAACACAACACACCAAGGAGACTATAATGATGACTATTAGGCGGATAAGAATGAGAGACTGAAGTATACTCCTTAGCCTGACCCCCACTAACCAAATCCCTTGCTATCAAATAAATCAAAGAGTGCACCTGATGAGGTATCAACCTGTTTTAGCCAGGTAGCTTTTTGTTAGTTTCTTGAAACAATACCGGGGCACTGATCCAGGTACAGCAGGAAGTATTTGCTATGGCACAGACTCTTCCTTGTTCAGCCAACAAGAAATCTAAAGCAATTGCATGATCCACAACCATCTTAGCAAGAGAGCCTAGGGACTTCCGTATGCAGCCATGACCTCAGCAGTAGACTCAGCAATGGTTGCTAGAGTTAAGGATAAGTTTCCAGTCATATGTTCATCTGTTCTAATGCCAAGCCAAGGAAGAAGGAATAGTTCAAATGGTGCCCATCCAGAGGGGTTATCATCTGCTGGTAAACTTCTTTTCAACTGATAGTATACATTCAAAAGGCTTCCCTGGTGGCTCAGCAGTAAGGGGTCCACTGCAATGCAGGACATGCAGGAGATGTGGGTTCGATCCCAGGGTCAGGATCCCTTGGAGGAGGGCATGGTAACCCACTCCAGTATTCTTGTCTGGAGAATCCCATGGACTGAGGAGCCTAGTGGGCTACAATCCTCAGGGTCACAAAGAGTCAAACATAACTGAAGTGACTGAGCATACATGGATGCATACATTCAAAGGAATGGACCGATGTTGAGTTTCTGAGATAGCATGAAGAGATAATGGAAGCATAAATACAGCAAGAGCACCCTGTCCTTTCATCCCCCAGCTGTCAAGACCATGAGTTGTCCAAGCATAGGAACCATTGTCAAACCCTCCACATATAAAGGAGTGGCCAGGAGATGTACATAAGGCTCCTTTGTATGTATTACATTCATGGACCCATTCATTGATATAGAAGTCTTAACATCATTTGATCCAAACTCAAATGCTGAAAAACCACATACTGAAAAACCACCTACATCTTTGGGTTGGACAACAAGCCTACAAATAATCTGATTTTCACTGCCTGCTCTGCAGTGCCTTTTGTATTTATATTCAGTGGCTCTTGTTTTCCTACCCCTGCCGCTGCTGCTAAGTCGCTTCAGTAGTGTCCGACTCTGTGTGACCCCATAGACGGGGGCCCACTGTCTCTGGGATTCTCCAGGCAAGAACACTGGAGTGGGTTGCCATGTCCTTCTCCAATGCATGAAAGTGAAAAGCGAAAGTGAAGTCGCTCAGTCGTGCCCGACTCTTAGCAACCCCGTGGACTGCAGCCTACCAGGCTCCTCCGTCCATGCAATTTTCCAGGCAAGAGTACTGGAGTGGGGTGCCATTGCCTTCTCTGTTCCTACCCCCAGGGAACAGAGTTGAGGCAAGGAATGGGGGTGTCAGGACTAAGTATTTCAACTTTATAAAAAGAAATTGTCCAATAATTTAGGCATACTGTGCCATTTGGTATTGCAGTGAAATTACTTACAAGGTGAACTAAGGGTCCTCTCCCTTCCTGTACTGATTTTGGTTTAGCATGACATATTCAGCCATTAGTTAAGTTTCCTGCAGTGGCTATTGTTTGTGAGATCCTAATTATTGACAAATCCTCATAATATACAATTATTGTCGTCTGCCTATGGATTAACAGAGAGAAAAAGCAGTTTGCCAATAGGCAAAAGAGGCAAAGATTTCATATGACAGATGATCTTGATCCATCAGCTTGAGAAAACTGTTCACCTCAAGAGATTGCCTGCTTCTGGGGCAGAATCACCCTGGTCAATCTTAACTTTAGATCACCAGCATGTGTGCAATTCCAAGAGTTTAGGGGAGCCCTTTCAACTGGGAGACATGGACCCAAAGGTCAAGTCCTTAAAGTTTTGCTGCCTCCAGGGTAGTGAGGAGAATCTGGAATGAGGGTCACCGTTTTTCCTTTTTTTTAGTATTTATTTATTTTTGGCTGCACTGAGTCTTTGTTACTGCACATGTGCTTACTCTAGTTGCAGAGTGCAATACTTCCTAGTTGCGGTACATGAGCTTCTCATTGCAATGACTTCGTTTGCAGAGCACCAGCTCTGGGTGCGCCAGCTTAAGTAGTTGTGGCACATGGGCTCCGTAGCAGTAGTGCATGGCTTAGCTGCCCTCTGGCACGTAGAATCTTCCCAGGGATCAAGCTGGCATCTTCTGCTTTACAAGGCAGACTCCCAACCACTGCACCACCAGAGAAGTCCAGGTGAGGCCTTTCTTAGGTGTCATTTCCAAAAGACTCACTCTCCAGGATCTAAGTCGCGGAAGGTTCAACCATCTGCAGAAGGGTCACAGAAAGCTTCCTCTATGTGGTGGAAATACGCTTTGGCATAATTCAAGAAAACTTTACATTATAGACTCATATCAGATTTTATGAGTGCAGGAGACACATGTAGCTCTATCATCAAAGGCATGGGTCTTCCTGTTCCTATTTCATAAGGTGTTAATTTATGTTTTCCTGTAAGTGTTCATCTAACTGTCATCAAAATCAGTAGCAGAAATTTTGACTTTGGCAATCCAGTTGATTCTGTTAATTTAGGTAGCTTTAGTTTAGGTTTGGAGAAGGAAATGGCAACCCACTCCAGTGTTCTTGCCTGGAGGATCCCAGGGACAGGGGAGCCTGGTGGGCTGCTGTCTATGGGGTCGCACAGAGTCTGACACGACTGAAGTGACTTAGCAGCAGCAGCAGTTTAGGTTACCACTTGTCCATCTGACTTTAGCAAATGACTGAGGATGGTAAAGACTACGGTAATGCCATTGTGTCAGCAGCACCTTATTTAATTGCTTAATCATTTGTCCAATGAAATGAGTTCCCTGATCACTTAGAGATTTCACTGGGGATGTCCCATGAAGGAAATATATTTTCTTAAAGTTTCCTAGCCACGGCTGTGGCATCAGCCTTTCTGCATGGGAAGGCTTCAATCCATCTTGAGAACACACAAACAATTACAAGAACAAATTGGTTACCCATTGCAGAGGAAATTGAATGAAATCTCTTTGTAAGTGTTCAAATCGCCCAGTAGGTGGTGAGAATGCTCCATCTAATACCTTAATAGTCTTTCCAGGGTTATGGGTTTGACAAATAAGATGTTGGTCATAAACCAATTTTGCAACCTTGATGCAGTCATCCCGCCAATACTTCTTCATAATTTGAGTCATTTTATCCATGCCGTGACACACTGCAGAATATAGAGCTTTTTAGTTATCACATTTTAAGGACTCAGGAAGAACCAGATGGTTGCCTGGGCCCTCAGTGTCTTCATTGAATATTAAATTTGCAACCTCATTCGTCTCAATATTATTGTTCCAGCAAGGGTGGCTGATTCTGTCTTTTAGACAAATGATCACAAATAATTTGATTAGAATCAATCTTATGGAGTTCATTCAGGTTGCATATTGGAACAATTTAAGCACTGGCTGATTTAGCATGGAAGTCTCCTAGAGCGTTTCCCTGATATTCAGGTTTTGTTTTCCTAGTATGAGCTTCAGTTTTAATCATTGCAATTCAGTTGGGCAACAGAATGGCAGAGGGCTGTTCATTTCCTTGGAGCCCATTTTTGATTCAGGTTCTGTTAGAAGTGTGGAGCCTTCTGTCTTTCCACAGCATATCAAAGTCATGGACCACCCCAACGGCAGATCTGCTATCAATCAGTATTCTAAACGTTTCCTGATTTTCCCTTGGACAGCTAACAAGCCCAAGTTGAGGGCATGTATTGAGTAGTTGTGCTGGTTGTGCAGACTTAAATTGGAGAAGGAGTGCCCTTTCTAATAGTTGATATTGAGCTGTTACAACATATCCTGTTGATATTTCCCTTCTGCATTCTTAGCATCGACTATTAAATCTAGGTTTTCTAGTAGTGTCTCCAATAAGTCAATGCTGGGGGTCAATAACCATGACACCACATCTATACAGATACCGTGATCTGTATCATCGTCAGGCAAGGGCAGCAGGGCTGAGCGAGTTACAGTGCTTACGATGATGGTTAGTTGGTGAAAGATGGATCTCCTATGTTAGTCTGTTTGCTGAAAAATGTTGGGTCTGATCAGAATTTAATAGACTCAGCAGTGTGAGGTGCTTGTAAGTATGAGTCATATCCTAATAACCAATTCAGCTGAGGCTTCCACCAATTTAGCTGCTGCAGTTACTGCTTCAGTTTGGAAGTGCTCTGGCTACTGGGTCTAACTGTGAGTTATTCTAAGCAATAGGTCTGTTTCCCTCCACGCTCTTGTGTTAGAATTCCTGGAGCCTGGTTATCATGTTTGTGGACAGACAAGGTGAAAGGCTGAGTGTCTTTAGGGAACCCACTATGCTCTGCTCAGTGCTCACTCAGTCGTGTCTGACTCTTTGCTACCCTATGCACTGTAGCTTGCCAGATTCCTCTGTCCATGGGATTGTCCAGGCAAGAATACTGGAGTGGATTGTCATTTCCTTCTCGGGGGGAATCTTCCCGACCCAGGGATCGAACCCGTGTCTCCTGCAGCTCCTGTATCAGCAGGCAGATTCTTTTACCAACTGAGCCACCTGGGAAGCCCGAGGGAGCCCTAAGGCTCGAGTTTGCTGCAAGGCTCATTTTATTTGGCTGAAGGCTTGCTCAGGATTATCTTCCCATGGTAAGGGCTCTGGAATTGAGTTCCTTGTAAGTTTATTCTGGGGAGTAACAATCAGAGAAAATTTTGGAACTCAGGATCTACAGCATCCTGCAAGTCCAAGGTAACTCCTTAATTGTTATCTAGCTGTAGGTTGGGGTCATTTTTGGATTGTCTTCCTTCGTTCAGGTGAGACAGAAATGCCTTCTTCAGTCAAATCATGTCCTAGGAGGTGGACCTTCTTTTTTGAAAATCAGAGTGTTTCCGTGGACACCTTATGGCCTTTACAAGTCTAATAGTTATAATAGATAAATCACATCTATTTCTGAGTCCTGCCCTGTAGGGCAACATAGAAATAAGTCACCTACATATTGAATGAACATAGAGTCCTTAGGGAACTATAAGTTTCCCAAGTCTTGATGTAAAAAATCTGTGGAAATAGGATGGGGCTTCAGTGAACCCTTGTGACATTGGAGTCCAGGTATATTGTTGGATTTTCCAAGTGAAAGCAAATAAATACTGATTCTCCTTGTCAACTGGAATGCTATAGAAAGCAAAGATCCACTGCTGTGAGTCGTTTTGAATCTGTAGATGCATCGGATCACCAAGTATTGGGATTTGGACCTACAAGGAAATGGCAGCTCACTCCAGTGTTCTTGCCTGGAGAATCCCAGGGACGGGGGAGCGTGGTGGGCTGCCGTCTATACAGTCACACAGAGTTGGACATGACTGAAGCGACTTTGCAGCAGCAGCAGCAGCAACCTTAGTATCACAATTTTCTTTTTCTTTTTGCTTTTTTTTTTTTGGCCGCACCACAGGGTATGTAGAATCTTTGTTCCCCAATCAAGGATCGAACTTCTGCCCCTGCAGTGGAAAAGCAGTCTTAACAGCAATGCTGGGAAGGTCCCAATATCACAATTTTCTCTTTTTTTTTTTAGGTCTGTTATGACTTTTATTTCCCAACAATGACCAGGCTAATATAACATAATTTGCAAATATATTAGTTACAAGTATAATTTCTAATATTCTGGGTATAACTTTTTTACATTTTATTTAACATTGCTCCACGTATTATTTTTTTTTCCTTGTTTTTTTTCTTGTTTTAATTATCAAAGATTATAACTGTACAATATTGAGAAGAATTCTTAATCGCCCTTAGATCATGAACAAATCGACAGTCTTATCCATTTGGTTTGATCATGGGTAAGATCAGTGTTACAGGGACTAGTGTGTGGAATTTTAAGTCCTTGTTTAGTCAAGTCTTCTGCACTTGGTAGCCTCTGGTTGGTTGAATTGGTAACTTCTAGTGCAGCTTCTGGTTTTAGTGGATGCTGAGGCCATTTAGGCTAGGGTTTGAAACGATCTATTTGAATTCTTATGCATTCAGCCCTCTTAATTCTGCCTATATCTGTTGAGGAAGAAATCCACAGGAATTCAGGAACCTTGGAAAGATTGAGCCTTCATGCAATAGAGCCTCAATTTCATCAATTCCTGCTTGCAGAGAGCAGAGCAGCTCAGGTTCAGGAAGGTCAGGAAATTCTACAGCCATTTTCCCTCTGAGCTAAATTTTATATGACTCCTCAATTTAGAAAGCAAATCTCATCCTCACAGGTTTACTGGTGCAGGACCACACAGAGGGAAAGTATGGTTTTCCCAAAAATGGCCCTTGTGTCGTCCTGACTGGTTTAGCCATGAGTACACCAAATTTCACTAGAAACTCCCACTACAGAAGACCCCCATGCTCCGAGGGGGGTCTGAGAGATCTGCCATTTTATGAAAATGAGGTTTAACATAGATAAACTGGCTCCAATATTCACAATATTGTATAGGAGTCCCCATTTTTTTAAAATCTTAGTTTCCCTTTGCTATTTTAGAGGTATCATGAGGAGGATCCCTCAGAGTCCAATCAATGTTACTTTTATTTCAGTAATCAAAAATTTTAAGACTTCCCCCCAGGGAAAACCAGTCTGGATTAGTAGGTGGAGGTCTATTAAAGGGTGAATTCAGTGTGGGAAATTCCCTTTCCCAGGGCTCTGGTTGTTTACAGTAAAGGCAGAAATCTCAGGCTACAAGTTTTCTGAATGGAAGACCTCTAGGTCCTGGCTTGAAAAGTGTACGCAAAGGTCTCTCAGCCCTTGCAGCTGTTATAACTACAGGATCATTTATGTTTAACAGCTTTTTGAAAGTTACCTTGCTCCAGAGTTTTTCGACATGCTCAGCTAGGATTATTCGTTCAGAAAGAAGGATGGCTTCCCAGTCCAGCTCGTGTCTCTTTATAAGGCTCCCTAGTGTATTTTGGCACCCCACTCCAGTACTCTTGCCTGGAAAATCCCATGGATGGAGGAGCCTGGTGGGCTGCAGTCCATGGGGTCACTGAGAGTCAGACACGACTGAGCAACTTCACTTTAACTTTTCACGTTCATGCATTGGAAAAGGACATGGCAACCCACTCCAGCGTTCTTGCCTGGAGAATCCCAGGGACAGAGGAGCCTGGTAGGAGGCCATCTATGGGGTCGCACAGAGTCGGGCATGACTGAAGCGACTTAGCAGCAGCAGCAGCAGTGTATTTTGGACAGGAGCCCACTCATGAACAAGGACATCGGGGCATTTGCTGTGCCTGCATTTAATAAAGAAAGCTTAGACTATTTCACACAAAAAAAGGTTTCCTGTCACAGTCTAAGACTGGTTCATTCTTTTTTTGTTTGCAAAATTGAATAATAGACCAGTCAGTCAAGTAGGTGTTGGGTTATCTTTCTAGTGAATTTTGGGTCGTCCTTGGTGGAGTGGTTATTATGTGGGTCTTTAATGTCACTCCTGGGACCTTCCCATTTGGCTTCAGCCCTCCATTTTCAGGCATCACCAGATCTTAATGCCACATGAATACATTGGGAGAGATCCAGGAGTCCCGGACCATAAACTCCAATTAGAATTCTAAATTCCTCATAAAATCTTTGAGGATTCTCTTTAGGGTTTGAAAAATCTTTGATGATGGACCTAAGTTCAGCCTTTGACCATGAAGAAAAGATGCTTACATCTGATTTTCCACTGTCATTGAAAGACTTCACTTTAAAAAGCATTTGTTTAACCTCTGGCTCATCTTCAGTATGAAAGCCAGTTGAGTTAAGGGGATAATATAGTTCTGAATATTTAGGGGAAGGGAAAGGGAAAGAGCAGTCAGAGTGGAGTTAGTCAATGCACATGTCTCTTTAGATTCGCCATTAAGCTTTTGCAAAGAATCTTTCAAGAGGCATTTTTTTGTTTTGATTCATTTGGTTTCTTAGAAGTTTTTGCGTACCACTAAAAAATGCATCCCATTGTTTTGGGGAAAATCAGAGCCCTGTCTTTTCTAGCAGTGAAGTGAAGTGAAAGTCACTTAGTCACGTCCAGCTGTTTTTGACCCCCTGGACTATACAGTCCATGGAATTCTCCAGGCTGGAATACTAGAGTGGGTAGCCTTTCCCTTCTCCAGGGGATCTTCCCAACCCAGGGATTGAGCCCAGGTCTCCCGCATTACAGGCGCATTCTTTATGAGCTGAGCCGCAAGGGAAGCCCAAGAAAATTGGTGTGGGTAGCCTGTCCCTTCTCCAGTGGATCTTCCTGACCCAGGAATCAAACCGAGGTCACCTGCGTTGCAGGAGGATTCTTTACCAACTGAACTATCAACATCTCATAAATGGATAAGCTTATCT
Source organism: Budorcas taxicolor (assembly GCF_023091745.1). Classification (NCBI taxonomy): domain Eukaryota; kingdom Metazoa; phylum Chordata; class Mammalia; order Artiodactyla; family Bovidae; genus Budorcas; species Budorcas taxicolor. Next base: position 44,686,823 of record NC_068920.1, on the reverse strand, counting down.
AGGTTAAAAGTGCCCCACTATGGCCACTGCAATTCTTGTAATAAAAATATTTATTTATTTGGCTGCAACGGGTCTTAGCTGTGGCATGCAGTATCTTTGATCTTCGTTCTGGCATGCAAGCTCTTAGTTGTGGCATGTGGGATCTAGTTCCCTGATCAGGGATTGAACTTGGGTCCCCTGCATTGGGAGGACAGAGTCCTAGCCACTGGACCACCAGGGACATCCGAAGCCACTGTAATTCAAGGTTATCCTTGGTGAAGGTGGGTAGGGGCAGGAGAAAGCAGAAGAATAAAAAGAAAGGAGGGGTGGAAGATGGAGGAAAGACAGGAGATCCCTGGGTCCCAGGTATTGCCTAAGCTCCAGAATTTGGTGATGGACAGGGAAGCTTAGCATGCTGCTGACCATGGGGTTGCAAAGAGTCGAACACAACTGAGCGACTGAACTGAACTGAACTTGAAAGGCAGCAGTTCTATTTGGTCAATGACCTAGAGCTTCAAATTCTCCAGTTCAGTTCAGTTCAGTAGCTGAGTCGTGTTCGACTCTTTGCGACCCCATGAATCGCAGCATGCCAGGCCTCCCTGTCCATCACCAACTCCCAGAGTTCACTCAGACTCACATCCATCGAGTGAGTGATGCCATCCAGCCATTTCATCCTCTGTCATCCCCTTCTCCTCCTGCCCCCAGTCCCTCCCAGCATCAGAGTCTTTTCCAATGAGTCAACTCTTCGCATGAGGTGGCAAGCTAATTCTAAACAGTACATGAACCGAGAACTTCCAGATGTTCACACTGGATTTAGAAAAGGCAGAGGAACCAGAGATCAAATTGCCAACATCCGTTCGATCATTGAAAAAGCAAGAGAATTCCAGAAAAACATCTACTTCTGCTTTATTGACTACACTAAAGCCTTCGATTGTGTGGATCACAACAAACTGGAAAATTCTTCAAGAGATGGGAATACCAGACCACCTTACCTGCCTCCTGTGAACCCTGTACGCAGGTCAAGATGCAACAGTTAGAACCGGACATGGAACAACAGACTGATTCTAAACTGGGAAAGGAGTACATCAAGGCTGTATATTGTCACCCTGTTTATTTAACTTATATGCAGAGCACATTATGTGAAATGCCAGGCTGGATGAAGCACAAGCTGGAATCAAGATTGCCAGGAGACATATCAATAACCTCAGATATGCAGATGACACCACCCTTATGGCAGAAAGCAAAGAGAAACTGAAGAGCCTCTTGATGAAAGTGAAAAGGAGAGTATAAAAGCTGGCTTAAAACTCAATATTCAAAAAACAAAGATCATGGCATCTGGTCCCATCACTTCATGGCAAATAGATGGGGAAACAATGAAAACAGTGACAGAGTTTATTTTCTTGGGCTCCAAAATCACTGCAGATAGTGACTACAGCCATGAAATAAAAAGATGCTTGTTCCTTGAAAGAAAAGCTATGACCAACCTAGACAGCATATTAAAAAGCAGAGATATTACTTTGCCAACAAAGGTCCATCTAGTAAAAGCTGTGGTTTTTCCAAGAGTCACGTATGGATGTGAGAGTTGGACCATAAAGAAGGCTGAGTGCTGAAGAATTGATGCTTTTGAACTGCAGTGTTGGAGAAGACTCTTGAGAGTCCCATGAACTGCAAGGAGATCAAACCAATCAATCTTAAAGAAATCAATCCTGACTCTTCATTGGAAGGACTGTTGCTGAAGTTGAAGCTCCAACACTATGGCCACCTGGTGCGAAGAGCCAGCTCATTAGAAAAGACCCTGATGCTGGGAAAGATTGAAAGCAGGAAGAGAAAGGGACGACAAGGGATGTCTCATCTTGGTTGAATGGCATCACTGACTCAATGGACATGAGTTTGAGCAAGCTCCGGGAGATGGTGAAGGACAGGGAAGCCTGGCACGCTGCAGTCCATGGGGTCGCAAAGAGTCAGACATGACTGAGCTCAGTTCAGTTCAGTTCAGTCGCTCAGTCATGTCCGACTCTTTGAGACCCCATGAACCGCAGCACACCAGGCCTCCCTGTCCATCACCAACTCCCAGAGTCCATGTAAATCCATGCCCATCGAGTCGATGATGCCATCCAACCATCTCATCTTCTGTCATCCCCTTCTCCTCCTGCCCTCAATCTTTCCCAGCATCAGGGTCTTTTCCAATGAGTCAGTTCTTTGCATCAGGTGGCTAAAGTATTGGAGATTCAGCCTCAACATCAGCTGAACAACAATAACTAGAGGCCAGACATCAGAGATTGACCCAGGCTATACAAACCCTCAATAGACTGATGAATACGTCAGAATACCATCAGCTCATTAGTTCCAGAGAAAAGCATGACTTCTGAGAAAACCAGAATCTCACATCCATGGGTGGGAGGCCAAGGTACAAGAGAAATGAATTATTTTCATCAGCAGCCTGCCTAGTAAGCAAGGACTTCATGCCAGAGAGGAGCAGGATGATCTTAATGGCTCATGTCGGTGAGTTATGATTGCCTGATGCTCCCGGTGTCTCTCGGGCCTGCCTGTCAAGCGGAGCGGATGTTTCTGTCAGCCAGAAGGGCCCCCTTGTTCTGAACAGTGCTGGAAAAACACTGACAAATCGCTGTTCCTTGGGGTCCCCTTCCTCGAAACGATGCACAGACTACCCCCGTCTAGCTAACACGTTTGTTTCCCAGACCAGGCATGTTGTGATCGATAGTATTTCACAATTGATTAGGTTTCCCCATCAGAGATGCTAAACTCCATTATGCATGGACTCATCGTACTAGTTTTTCTCTGAGAACAATCAAGTTCTGAAAAAAGGAAGAGAAAACAGAAACACTACTCTGACCTTTAGATTGATTATATCTTATTCTCAGGCACGTCGCTGCTTTGGGCTCCCAAGTCGGCCATGACGCCCCATCCCAGGAAAAGATCCCGTTTGTGTCCTCACAGTGTGAATATACCAGGACTGGTTGGAAGAGGAGTGTCATGGGATGGGATTAAAACTATGCCTGGAGTGAGTAGGCAAATGTTTATTCCAGTGCAAAGGAATAAATTGTAATTGAAATTAAAAACAAACCAAGTTGGGTTATTAGTAGAGATATGGATGGACCTAGAGTCTGCCTTACAGAGTGAAGTAAGTCAGAAAGAGAAAAACAAATATTGTGTATTAATGTATATATGTGGAATCTAGAAAAACGGTACAGGTGAATCTATTTGCAAAGCAGAAATAGAGACCCAGATGTAGAGAACGGATATGTGATCATGGGGTGGGAGGACAGGGGTGTGGGATGAATTGGGAGATTGAGATTGACATACACACACTCCCATGTGGAAAATGGGCTTCCCTGGAGGCTCAGCTGGTAAAGAATCTGCCTGCAGTGCAGGAGACCTGAGTTCAGTCCCTGGGTCAGGAAGATCCCCTGGAGCAGGAAATGGCAACCCACTCCAGTATGCCTGCCTGAGAAATCCCATGAACAGAGGAGCCTCCAGTCCATGGAGTCACAAGAGTCAGACACGACGTAGTAACTAAACCACCGCGTGTAAAACAGATAGCTAGTGGGAAGCTGCCCTAAAGCTCAGGAAGTTCAGCTCGGTGCTCTGTGACGACCTAGATGGGTAGGACAGAGGAGGATGGGAGGGAGGTCCAACGGGGAGGGGATGTATGCAAACATATGGCTGAGTCACTTCATTGTACTGCAGAAACTAACACAACATTGTAAAGCAACTATATCCCAATTAGAAAGTGAAAGTGAAGTCGCTCAGTCATGTCCGACTCTTTGAGACCCCATGGACTGTAGCCTACCAGGCTCCTCGTTCATGAGATTCTCCAGGCAAGAATACTGGAGTGGGTTGCCATTTCCTTCTCCAGGGAAATCTTCCTGACCCATGGATGAAACCCGGGCCTCCAGCATTGCAGGCAGACGCTTTACCCTCTGAGCCACCAGGGAACATATATCCCAATTAAAATACACATAAATATATGACTTCACTCAAGCAAGCCTGCTTTATTCCTGGCTGCTCATGAAGGCCTTTGGTAGGCTGCCTAGCTTTCTAAGTATAGGATAAGACCCCCTTATCAACAGCGGAATTTTCCAATACCACTGCTAAGAGCATTACGTAAATTTACTGAACATCTTCTATATTCTAGAGGCTGTGTCAAGCTGTTGCATGAATGTATTAGTTACTCATTTCTGAGAAACAAATTACCCCAGGACTTAGCAACACACATATTGTCTCACAGCTTCAGTCGGCCCAAGCGCAATTTAGCTGGGTCCACTAGCTCTCAGAAGCCCACAGTCTCATCTCAAGGCTTGACTGGGTGAATTCACTTCCAATCTCACTCACGTGGTGGTTGTCAAGACTTAGTTCTTCTTTAGCTGTCGGACCCTTCTCCTCCTGGAGTCTCAAGTGGGAGGCCTCCACAGTTCCTTACCATGTGGACTTCTCCACAGAGTATCTCATAACACGGCAGCTTGCTTCATCAGAGCAAGCAAGAGAGAGGGCAGGAGTACCAGCAAGGTAGAAGTCATAGCCTGTCATATCTAATCACGGAAGTGGTGCCCATGTTCTACTGATTAGAATCACATCACTAGGTTCACACACAATCAAAGGGAGGGGATACACAGGAGCAAACACCAAGAGGTGGGGATAATTGGGAGCCAGGCCAGAGGCACGTGATCTCTGACACACATGGCCTCAGTGCCTGGTGTCCTCAAGGTAAGCTTATGAGATAGATGCTACTGTTATCCTCTGTATTTCACAGATGGCGGAAGCTGAAACTCAGAGAGGTTAAGTAAGCTGTCCAGAGTCACACAGCTCATGGATGGTGGAAGCAGAACTCAAACACAAATAGACTTCCATAACCATTCATTGGAATTCAGTGTGATCAGGGAGGTTTCTGGAATGACAGTGGTCCCAAGATCCTGCCCCTCTCAAAGACCGGCTATTCTATCACTGGGTAAAGTTGGCCACCTCTAATTTGAAGGGAACACAAATAGCAGCTTTAGTGTTGAGACCAAAACCTGAATTTTCCTGTTCTAGGCTTTTAATCCCAGACTTACTGCAGAGATGCAGACCTGCTCATGGTCCTTCGCCCCAGCTTTGCCTGCACAAGGCAGCACACTCTTGGGCACTGCCTGCTTTCCCTAACCTGTCATTACTGCTTGTGACTGTTCATCAATTTACTGTCCTTGGCAACCTGCCCGATGACCTGACTTAGCTCAATAATATTTCATAAACCTTTATTAACCACTAGTCTATGCCAAGAACTGAGTGATACAGAGAGAAACCAGACACTGTGCATATTCTCCAGAAGTCCACAGACTCTCTTGAATCTAGAGCTGTCTGTCCAGAACAGTAGCTACTGGCCACATATGGCTAGTGAGCCCTTGAAATGTGGTTGGTCTGAAATAAGACGTGCTATTACTGTAAAATAAGAGTGGGTTTCAAAGACTTACATGAAAAAAAGTTTAAATAGCTCATTAATCATGCTTATATTGATTAAATATAGATGACATTCTGAGTATATTGACTTAAATAGAACATACTCCTGAAATTAACTTCACTTCTTATCTGTTTAACGTGGCTACAATGAAATTAAAAATTGCCTATGTGGCTCATATCTGTGGCTTCTGTTTTATTTCCAGTGGGTGGTGCTGGTCTAAGAGGTAGGGAGCCAGATAATAACAGTCACGTGTGTAGCATGCTCTACCCATGCTCTACACCGGACCCAAGTCATTTCATTCAACCCTCATAGTAAACTCCTGCAGTGGGGGTCATTATCCCTATTACAGATAAGGCGGTGATCCACAGGAGTGAAACCACCTGCCCTAAGTCTCAAAGTGACCAAAGTCCCCATTGGTGATGAGGGCTGTAATGGCGGAACAGGACCAGGGTGGGGCGCCCAAGAGAAAGCGGTCAACGCCGCCTTGGAAGGCGAAGCAGACCGCCCAGATGGAGATGACTGATGCTTAGGCTGAGTGAGCCTAGAATAAAGACATCCATGTAGCCAACAAGCAGAAGGGGTTTCCTGAGCAGAGGAAGAGCAGGTGTGACGTCTCAGAAGCATGAAACTGCATGGACTGTCCAGGGAACGGCCGAGGAGGAGACAGCTTGAGCTCCGGGAGCAAGTGGAGAGAGACAAGTCGGCAGAGATAAGCAGGAGCTTTGCCCGGAGAGGTCTGCACGTCACACACAGGAGTTTGAACTTTATCATTTGGGTCAGCAGTCTCAAGAGCGTTGTAAAGATACCAATGCTTCCCTGGGTCCAGAAGGAGAGTTCAGACAAGTGGTTCTCTCTCTCTCTCTTTTTTTTTTTCCTTCTTTTTCCTTTTTTGTCTGTACCACAGGGCATGTGGAACTTCCTTGGCCAGAGATCAAAACTGGGACCCCTGCAGACCACCCGGGGAAGTTCCCCACTGCTTCTTAACCTCACCCCTCTGTTCACCCTACACAAGCTGCCCCTGACTTCCTTCCCTGTACTTTCCCTGGGCAGTCTACACACTCTGCATGTTCCCTGGCCTCTGGGGTTTTCTCCACCCCCATTTTTTATTTTTGCCCCTCTGTCCTTTGGCTCACACTCCTTGCTGGGCCTGGAATGCACTCTTCCAGCCCACTCTTCTCCTGGGGAAATCCTGTCCCTCCCGCGGGCAGGGGCTCTGTAGGAGTCTCTCCCAGATGGACACACCCTTCATCTCTGCCCAGCCCCCAAGGGCTGTGAACCTCTCTTCCAGTTCTCATCTTTCCAGCCTTCTGTTACCCTGCCCCCATGCTTGTCTGATCCCTGCTACTAGAAGCGAGGACCACATGGGATCCCTTTAGTCTCCCTTTCAGACCTGAGCCCTGTTACTTGCTCTGTAACTAGCACGACAGTTTTCCCCCCAAATGTGTTTGAACACCATGGCTGCTGTTTCCGGACTAAAGCAAATGAGCTGGGCCTGCTGTGAACTGAACCATCACCTAGCTGTTCTATTCTGCTTCTCCCTTAGATGCCAGAAGAAGAATGAGGTTTTCCTGTCACTGGAGTGAATGTCGTGCGTTGAGTCAGCCAAAGGGCAAACCGGCACCACACAACTCTATCAGGAAAACGTGTTTAATTGGGAGGGTGCAAAATCCTGTAGTCCTTTGCAGAGCCTCCAAAACCGAGTTCTGAGAATGTATTTCAACTTTGCCTGGATACCTCAGACCTGAGGTGTTTAGGCGGGGCCTGGATCAGGCTGGAGTTCTCAACCCTAATGGGCAGTACAAATATCATTTTCTGTGTATTCATGAAAAGAAGAGGCTGAAATGCCCCCTTTAGGGATGTCGAATTCCTAGACCCCTAGGGCAGAATGTCGTCAGAGTTTGATCCTATAAAGGCTTAGACTGTCTTAGGGATAAGCACCAAATAAAGGGATTTGTAAGCAAAATGAGAGAGGATAATAAGAAGGAGTCCAGATATGAATGTGCTGGTTGAAAATTGTGATGAAAGGTTGTTCTGGGTTCAGACTCGGTGGCATAGATGAGAGGGGCTGGGCATGGAGACAGGTCAGAGCCACATGAACTGTGGCGAGAACAGAGGGCAATGGGATAGAGAGGAAGTGGAAGGGCTTCTGACATGCTGAGAATGGGCTGGATACGGTAGGGAAGCCAGGCTCTTTCCAAAGGCCCAAGTGGCTTCCTCAGTGTTTCCTCTCTCCTCCATCCTCCCAGAATCCTGACAGGTAGCCAAGCACAGATGAGCCTTATTCCAGGTCAATGTCCAAACGATGTGGCAAAATCAGTCCTGCCCGGCTGACTCTATTTAAGGCCACGTTTGTGGTGGAGCCAGCTCTGGAAAAGCCCGTTTATCATGAAGATTCAATGCTTCATGGCCCACTCGCTCTCTTTTTTTTTTTGCTTTATTCCCCAACACCAAATATGACTCCAGCCTCCCTCTACTTTTAAATGCCCAATGTCCTGTCATATTTCCACGCTGCATTTTGTCCCTGCTCTCTCAGCCTTCCTGGGCTGCAAACAGCCACATGGATCTTTCTGCCAGTTCTTTTTTTGTTCCTGTTACCATGGGCCCTTCTGCCCTCTCATCTCCTCTCTCAGCAGCTCAATGTCCTTTCCAATTTAAGCTGAAATCAGACTCCCTCTCCCTTGCTTTTGCTTCCGCACCTCCCGTGGCCTCTCTTTTCATTTATTATTTAACTCAGTCACCTCATTATATATGCACAGGAACCATTTCTGAATATGGCTGCAGTGAAAAAAAAAAAAAAAATTAGGATCCAAACCAGAAGCAAACTCACCTCTTCTCAACCTGCCTCCAAAATTCACTGTCATTCTGCTCCAGGCCTGAGCCAAGGCCCCCAGAAGGGCCAACCAGTGAGCACAGATCCACTAGACAAACCCTCAAGTTCAATTAACAACTACTTATGTTGGACATAATGGAAAATTTCCAGACGGATATTTGCAGTTATCCTTCAGTTTATGTAAGTGATGTCTTCCAGAAGGTGCATGTTTGAATGAAATTTCATACTTAATTCCAAATATCATAATAAGGGAGGTGGATAACACACAAGATGATTGGTTCAGGGGCCCAGGTTCTATTCCTTAATGTCCATCATTACATTGCTCCTGGACCTTTAGCCTCTCTAAACCTCAGTTTCCTCATCTGTAAAACAAGAGAGTTAGACCAAGTTTCCTCAAGTTTCCAGGAGGGTGAAAATTCTCACAATCATTTCTACCCAATGATCCACATGATTCGATTGGAGATCCATCCCTATACTTGAAATTCAGTTCACTCGGAGTCAGTAGGTAATAAGGACACTGTCTATGCTGCTGCTCTTCAGGAAAGGGGACTTTAGATTAACCTGTGAACCTCGTCCTGTGTACACATGAAGAGGCCAGAGCCCAGAGAGGAGAAGCAGCTAACCCAAGGTCACACAGCACACAAGAAGAGTCAAACAAAAAGTCAGGACTCCTGGCTCCTTGGATGGTGATTTCAGCATGACTACAAAGATTTTGCCCTCTTTCCATTGAGTGGGGTCTATGTTCCCGCTCTTCATCCTGATGCATAGGGTGTATGGAAGTGATGTTACATGACTTCCAAAGTGAGGATTAAAATGGCCATGCAGCTTCTGCCTTGCCTTCAGAGCTCTCTCACCTGCTCTTTGATCCCTGAGCCTCCAGTTCAGCAATCCTGACAACTCCATGCCCAAGAGGCCATGTGGAGACATTAGCCAGCCCATCCCAAATGCCAGATGTATGCATGAAGAAACTAGATTTGAAGTGTCCCAGCCCCTCCAGTTGAAGGTGCCCTCTCCACTTAAGTCCTCTTCCAAGACTCCAGACCTCACGGAGCAAAGAAGAGCCTCCCCGCCCTCTTCTGACTTCTGACCCATGGAGTCCAAGAGGACGATGAAATGGTGCTGTTCGCTACCCCTAAGCTTTGGAGTAGGTGTTTTACATAGCCATAGAGAATGCCAAGAACTGCTCAGCTCTCACACTGGCTAACGACCGAGCTTGGGGCTCCCGCCCCAAGTGACCAATTCTGCCTCTAACACAAGCACTCACACGGGCTTTCACCCCACTCGCCAGGCCAGGTTCTCGTCAGTCCTCCAGAAGTCCTTGTTTATGTGCATATCAGACCAAACACACTGGACAGTAAGTGATTTATTGATGTCTCTTCTCTAGACTGTGGGCTCTACAGGGCACGGCTGTGTTCTGCACATTTCCCCAGCCAGTGCCTCACACATACTGGGCAGGAAATCAAAGGTGTGTGGAGTGAAACTGGCAAGGACCACATGATCAGTCACGCTCCGGACCTCCACCTCGTCCTCCTCCAGGGAGGGTGCAGTCCTTTCCTCTCCAGAGGGGCTCCATCTGCTTCACATCAACCCTCGAGCAGAGAAGGGGAAAAGCCTTGTGCTGGAGCAGAGGACGAAGAGACCTCGGTCTGCTGGGACTGGGACCAGGGGAGAGCCAGCCATTCCAGAGAGCCAGACATGCGTTTTGCCAGTTGTTGCCTTTATGAACGTATGCCCTGAAACCCTGGGTAATTTTCTTGTTCAAACATTGGTTTAAAATTGTTGGCTCTGGGAGAGATACTGTCCTTCAGCAGGTTCTCTTATAAAGTTTGCCACTCCAAGGTCTGATTCAGCAGCAAACTGGAAAAGTTCCTGGTTGCTAAGAGACCAGAGAGCAAATTACCAGCTCACAAAAGACGTAGCTAAGGCCGGTAAGACAAAACAAAACAGAATAGGAAATAGGCCACCTCAAAATCAAAAATAAGGTAAATACACCGGCTGGGAAAAAGTCTGATTGGAAAAGACAATTATAAATATTCTTCATGCTGAAATGCAACGATGCGCTGTTGGTAGCTATGCTCTTCGTGTTTTGTCACTTCAAGGAAACAGCAGGGGAGCCCCTTTCTGGCCCTGAAATTCTGAATCCTTGAGTCAGAGGGAAAAACAAACTGTCCCAGTTGATAAGGAGGCAGGAAGAAAAAACATCAATAAGGCTGCCTTTTTCGTGAGCTCTGCCTGCCAGGTGGGTGAACCGGATGCCTCTGGCTGTGGCCCAGAAACATCCCTGCAAGAAAATAAAAACCTCCCTCCAGGAAAGGTTTCTGATCACTACCAGTAAGGGGTCCCAGAGCCACAACAAAGGGTGCTGGCCCCCCAGGAGTAGGACAGACACTCGGGGATCCAACCTGGGTGGACAACCATTAGCTGGGACTGGCTCAAAGAAAGAAATACCCAATGGGTCCCAGGTATTTCTTTCCTTAAAGTGTTGTTCTATCTACAGTTTTTTTAGTCATTGCTTTTCTAGCCAAATGATTTAATAAAATATTAAAATGTCTTGGTAATGGGGAAGAGAAAATAGCATGCTAATCTCTCTCAGTGAATCTAGCTATGGCAGAAATTCAGCTCCTCAGGCAGAAAGACTTCCGAAGACCCCACTGTTTGGCTGGACAAAGAGTAGAAAAATCCTATTAGTAGAAATTACCAGCCTTTTGAGAGAGGAGCTTGAAAATCTTAGATGACCATAGAGGAGTCAGAGGTACCTGGGTTTTGGAGCTCAGAGAAGAAATGAAGTGGGCAAAAAAAGGTAGGGGATCAGAGAAACATGAATTAAGAGAAAACTAAGCCAGCCAGTAGGTGTATGTCAGGGAGTTCTGGAGTGATGTGGCTAATAGCTATGTGACCATCCAGTTTCTACTCATCAATACTTGTTGAGCAGCAAAAGGATTTCAAACTATGATGGATCCAACAAGCATGAAATAATCTTTAGGGGAGAAAATACAATTCTCCACATGGCAGCCTCCTTCAGATCTTTTCTGACAATCTTTTTTGCCAGATTTCAAACGGCAGGCAACTGCTGTTTCAGGCAGAATTGGTAGCCACCCATGAAAGACTGTATTATTATCCCAAATATTGTGTCCCTCCCTGTGGGAGAAACATACACCTCCGCTAGTTGCTAAGTAACGTCCAATTCTTTGCAACCCCATGGACTATAGCCACCAGGCTCCCCTGTCCATGGGATTATCCAGGCAAGAATACCGGAGTGGTTTACCATTTCCTTCTCCAGGGGATCATCTCAGCTGGGAGATCAAACCCACACCTTCTACACTGGCAGGCTCATTCTTTTCTGCTGAGCCACCGGGAAAACCCGCCTGTTCACAGACATGACCATGTGACTTGTAGCCCATGAAATGTGAGCGTAAGTCCCACATGTCACTTCTGGCTAAGTTTAAAGAGCTAGCACAGGCTTTCTGGCTTTCCTTTCCCCTGCTATCATGACAACCATTAATGCTCTAGAAAGTGCCTTATCCAACAGCAGTGGTCCCCAAGAGGAGAATGCATGGCACACAGCTGCAACTGGATGGCAATGGACATGTAGCCCAGGTGAAAAATAAGGCCCTGTCATAAGCCACAGAGATTTGTGGTTATCTGTGCTGTGATTCCAGCAACACCTAGCCTATCTGACTAATGGGCCACCCCGGAACAAAAATGTGGCAGAATCATCCTCACCCAGACCTTCTCTCCTACCTGGCCACAGTCCACCGGGAGGGGAAAGTCACTGGGAATTCCCAGAGGTCCAGTGGTTAAGACTCCACGTCCTCAGCAGTTTCAATCCCTGGTCAGGGAACTAAGACCCCACAAGCTTCACAGTGTGGCCAAAAAAATAGTCATTACGTTCCCAATGGCCCACTTAGAATTCACATGTGGTGCCCAGCTGATTCTATGTTCTGGGAAATCAGGGCTGAAGGCTGTGAGGCCCTGCTGCTTAGTGTAGCTCAGAAACCACACAGAGCCCCAAAACAGTGTGTGGAGCCGAGTGGGAAGAACATAACTTCATGTCTCTGAAATGCAGATGAGAGCAGGCCCGCCAGTTCTGGTTTAACCCAAAACTAAACAAAACAACAAAATTACACCTTCTTGTTTGTCAACCGTTAGAACTCTAGAGGTTTTTGATTTTTGAAAAAAAAGTCTGGCTCCCGAAGTCATAGGAAATAACATAACATTTTTACTATATAGCACAGGGAACTCTGCTCAGTGTTATGTGGCAGCCTGGATGGGAGGGGAGCTTGGGGGGGAGAATGGATACATGTGTATGTATGACTGAGACCCTTTGCCGTCCACCTGAAAGCATCACAACATTATTAATTGTCCATACTCCTATACAAAATGAAAACTTTTTTTAAAAGGAAATAACATAAGGTTTTATTGAAGAAACTTGGATTTTCCCCTCAAAGCTTTTCACCCTTCCAAAGCCCACAGCATCCCACCCATCAGAGCTGCTCTTTGCCCCAAGCTCTCTCTTCTCTTTCCCCCAAACTCCAGCCTATGTCTCAAACCCCCAGCATCTATTTTCCCAACTCCTTTCTGCCATTCTCTTCCACATGTTACTAGATAAACATTTTTCCCATCTTCCTCACCCATTACCCCAATCTGCAGATGAGGTCGCAGAAACCAGGCTGATCCAACATGCATGCCCCTTAGAGAGTGCCAGAGAGGAAACGCTCTGAATCCTTTTCCTATTTTGTTTATAACAAACTTTTGCTTCCCACAGGGAAACCCAGGTAAGAAATTAACCTTAATAGCAGCAGAGAGGGAGTGACAAGATATACTTCCTGGGAAACCGTGGAAAGGCAGGGAGCAAGCACAGCCGCAGCTCTTCATATGGTTCCTGCGGCCACTTTAGGGAGCTGTGCTGAGCCACCGGTTGGGTGTGTCTTGGCAGACAGGTCCTGGGAAGGGGTCCTGGCCAAAGAGAAAGCTTGAACACTTCATGGAGTTTTGAATGGGACTTTTTGAGCAACTCAGAACTTCTGTTAACACCCCCAAAGTGGCAGACAGGAGGCAAAAGTGCTCCCACATTCTAAAGAGGAAGCGATCTGGGCATACCTGCAGGATTTATTCAAAGCTGCATCACACAGTCTTGGCACTCCCACTTCTGGCACCCCAAGAGAAAGACGAGGAGTGTAGTCCCCTGAACTAGGGGCATTTCTAAGAGTAGGGAGTCATAAGCTGAGTAGTGAGAAAGGCTGGGGTGTTTCCCCATCCCACCCCTCCCCAGGGAGGGGCTTCTGCCAGCCTTCAGGGCAGGCAAGGGGGTCCGAGATCAGTCCAGAAGGTGGGAGGCCTTCAAAGCAGAGAGTGAGTCCAACACCCAGCTGGCTGAGCCACAGAAACCAGTAGACTGACCCGGTGTTCCCACAGGACAGGACTTGGGGAGCCTGCTTGTCTTTGTCCTCCAAGCCCTAGAACAGGGAGGCTGGCAACTGCTGCTTTCCCAGAGAACTATTAATATAAAGTGATGGCCTGCAATGACAGAGATGCAGAAAGGACATGGGGGCAGCTACCCCCTGATCAGCTGTAGTGACACCTGGGCCACGTGGACTCTGAAGGAGTCCACCCAAAGGGGAAGCCCAGAAGGTGGGGGGCGGTATAAAAGTAGGTTATTCCTCCTCCCCAAGGCAGGTCTCCAGCTCAGGAACGACCTGAGGGGTAGGGAGAGGAAAAGCCGTGAGTTGGGTGTGAGATCAAAATTTTAATGTAGCCTGGGTTGGACCCGTCAATGCCTGAAAGAGATGAAACAGCCAAAATAAGGATTAAAGAATCTGCCTGCCAGTGAAGGAGACTCAAGAGATGCAGGTTCGATCCCTGGATTGGGAAGATCCCCTGGAGAAGGAAATGCCAACCCACTCCAGTATTTATGCCTGGGAAACTCCATGGACAGAGAAGCCTGGCGGGCTGCAGTCCATGGGGTCGCAAAGGGTTGAACATGACTATGGTACATTAGAGCTGAAAGTGCCGCAAAACTGTAACTTCTGCCTGAGACATCAAGGAAAGAGGAAGGAAACTGCAACGGAAAGCTTGAAAATGGGAGATGGAGGAAAAAATAAAGAAATAAAGCCACTTCCTGACTGTGAGTCCACAGTGAGTCAAATTGGTTAAAGCAACAATAACACCAGGAGGGGAAGTTCACCAAATAGAGAAATGTTCTCCTTGAGCAGTTATTGTTGAGAAGAACTGCCACAGGACATGCCATCCTCCATCCCATTAAAGCAGGCATTCTCAGGAACAGTAGGGCCCCCCAAGGGGGTGAAAATTGGCTCTTAGAGGGGAAGACCAAAAAACCAGATATTTCAAAGTTCTATGATTCTCCAAAGATCAACTCTAGCCAGTAAATACTATTAGTTTGTCTTGTCATTCAATTGTGTTCTCTTTTCGACCCTGTGTACCACAGCACAGCAGGCTTCCCTGTCCTTCACTATCTCCTGGAGTTTGCTCAAACCCATGTCCACTGAGTCAGTGAAACCTTCCAACCATCTCATCCTCTGTCGCTCCCTTCTCCTCCTGCCCTCAATCTTTTCCAGCGTCAGGGTCTTTCCCAATGAGTCGGCTCTTCAAATCAGGTGGCCAAAGTATTGAAGCTTCAGCTTTAGCATCAGTCCTTCCAATGAATATTCAGGACTGATTTCCTTTAGGATTGACTGGTTCGATCTCTTTGCTGTCCAAGGGAGTCTAACGAACTGAAATAGGGTGGAATTGTGTACTGATGAGAGCAATAACGAGGAAATGTTTTAGAAACATTGAGTTCTAGAGACCAGCCACGTTCTACCCCAATTTAGAGTCAGTGCTTAGATGTTTTTCGGACCCCAAGTAGAACTGTTTTCACTGAATTTGCTTTGATATTTCATTTTGAGGACTTCGTCTCCTGCCTCATAAGGTGTTCTTTTCATAAGCCTCCGAAGGAGAACTTTCTTTCAGGTCTCACTCGAAAGAAAGGCAGTGCTTCTACTGGATAAGTGGTTTGTCTTTTATGCATACTAAAAAAGCAAACTCAAATTAGGTCAAGTTTCCCTCTTTACTTCAGCCGCAAGGGAGCTCAGGGCAGCTCTTGCAAGATCTACAGAACTGGGTGATCTGCATGTCTGGGACTTCATCTTAACTGTGCTGTTAGTATTTTTCTTGGAGAAGGAAATGGCACCCCACTCCAGTACTCTTGCCTGGAAAACCCCACAGGCAGAGGAGCCTGGTAGGCTGCAGTCCATGGGATCACTAAGAGTCGGACGCGACTGAGCGACTTCACTTTCACTTTCCACTTTCATGCACTGGAGAAGGAAATGGCAACCCACTCCAGTGTTCTTGCCTGGAGAATCCCAGGGACGGAGGAGCCTGGTGGGCTGCTGTCTATGGGGTCTCACAGAGTCAGACACGACTGAAGTGACTTAGCAGCAGCAGCAGCAGTATTTTTCTACTTGCAATTCTGCCACAATTCTATCAGCTGTGTTTTAACTCTTTTCCACTTCATGTGTTTTTTTTTTTAAGCCCCTTAAAATCCTTTGTGGAGGAAGTGAAGTACAAATACAGAAAGAGGAATACTTCTTCGCTCTTCTTCCAACGTGTTCTCTCCACCCACTGACATTATTTTCTTAACCCAGGGTAGAACTGATAGGTATTCCAGTAAGTTTGATTTTCATCAGTTTTCCAGATATTGAGATCCTCTTGAAACCTGATTCTGTGGCCTGATGCATGTTCCACTCCTTCAGCTTTGTATTTCCCACAGCATCAAGCACACTTTCTTTGTTTTCATCCAAGCCGTTGATAACAATGTTGAGCAGACAGAGCCAATGCAGACCCCTGTGGAATGCCACTAGAGACCTCTTTCCAGTCACTCTCCACATAGTAGTCACTTTTTTCCTTTGATGCGGTTGAATCAACTGTTAGTCCATCACATTCCTGAGATACCTGTGCATTGGAATGGCCAAGAGACCTACTCAAATGCTTCTCTGGACTCCAAAGAACCTCTGCCCACACTGCCACTTGTAATGCCTTCCAACAAAAGGAAGTAGAAGAGGGGATTTCAGGGTGGTCCAGTGGCTAAGACTCTGTGCTCTCAATGTGGTAAGCCTGGGTTCGATCCCTGGCCAGGAAACTAGATGCCACATACCTCAACTGAAAATCCTGTGTGCAGCAACTAAGACCCCATGCAGCCAAATAAATTAATTAAATAAGTTTTTTAAAAAAAAAAATAAGGAAATAGATGGGCACTGGATGCTAGGAACTCAACTCTCTTGCAACTGTGCTTGTTGCCACCTCTGCCTTAGGTATTTGATATCATATCCCCAAAGCCAGAAGACTAGGCTGCCAGCAGCATCAGTGAAATAATACCTGGTCCAGGGCTTTGCATTTGCTACTGAGTGGATGTCTCAGGTAGGTTCTCCTGACTGGTGCAGCCCAAGTCACATGTCTGGCCCCAGCTACAAGGGGAACTAAAAACCCCCATTCTCTGGGTTCTGCCATGGGAACTCTGACAAGCCTTAGAACAGTATTCAACAGGCACCAAGCTATCAGACAACCCAACAAATGTACCTGGAGCTCAAATCCTGGAGTGTGGCTGTCGTCCAGAGCCCAGGCTCCACCCTGCACTTCTGCTCCAAGTTCCCAGGAGGGGAACCTGATTGGCTGACCTCGGATGGGATGCTTTGCCCAGGCTCGACCTCCCCGGCCGGGGCCGTGGGGTCAGGCAGTGCTCCTGGGGTGCAGCCCCCTGAGTCCGCCAGTGTCTGAGCCTCTGCCAGGGGCTGATCTCAGACTCCCTCACGCCTGGGAGTTCACACCCTCCCGGGGCATCTCTTAATCACCGAGTGAGCGTATGAGAAGTGGACACCCTGCTACGTCCTCCCCGATAAAGACAGTTCCAAAGTGAGACCTTCACGGTGCACAGCGGCCTTGGGACTTGCGCTAGACTCCCTTCACTTCCCCTTCCACTTCCTCGTGCCCTCACTGATATTTTCCTGGGGACACTTCCTAACCCTTTCCTAACACTTTTACACAAACCCTCATCTCAGGGTCTGCTTCTGGGGAGCCCAGACTGAGACAGACAAACATGGCTGCCGGAGGTCAACAGCGGCAAAGCAGGAATGAGAAAACCCTGAAGTGTCCACCTTCCCCTGGTGTGACCCTATCCAGACAGTCCTGGTTCTGCTCGCACTCTCTCTTTCCAGTTTTGCTGCATAGTTTGCCGGATCTTAGTTCCCCAACCAGGGATTGTACCTGCACCCTCAGCAGTGAAAGCATGGCGTTCTAACCACTGGGCCACCAGGGAATTCCTCCATCCTGGTTCTGAAAGTGAGGGCACAACCTTCAAACACCTGCCCCAGCCCTGCCCTCGTCCAGGACCAGAGCTGGGACTCAAAACCAACTCTCTTGAAGACACACACATCTTCTCATAATCCTGGGGTGAGAACATCCCCAGCCCATGCGCTGTGACTTCCAGAATCCTCTTTTCCACTTTTTGAATGTCAAGAGCGCATATGCCCATCTCTTGTCTTTGAGTACAAATCTCCTCCTCTATAATGTATCAAAGATGAATGACAGCGGCTCTGAAATCGCTTGTCAGGTCCCTCCAGGACGACAGGACATAATTCACCAGGCTCAGAGCCCCGAGTTCATTATAGCTGCTGTGCCTGGCTCTCCTGCCTGCTCACCTGCCCTTGACTTCAATCACCTCTTTGCAATGCTTTTCCCACCCTCTCCAGTGGAAGACCACTTTCCCCTCTGGAGAAGGAGGAGGTAAAACAGTAATTGAGCAGCAATGCTCCCACTTTGTCTTCAGCCCCGAACATTAAATCATTTTCTCTAAGCAATGCCTGCCCTTAATCTTTACATGCTCCACAAAGATAAATAGGATTCTTCCCTAGAGTTCATAACTCTTAGCTCATTCAAGGCATCAGACTTCCCACCTTGGTTCTTACAGATGGGGACACACTGGTGAACTCAGCTTAGCTCGTGTCATTCATTCAGGGCCCTTTTGCACAAACCTAACCTCCATGGCCACGTCTGAATCCCAAGCCAACTGTTTGGGGACCCAGCTTGCTGCTTGTTTTGCTGGCAGCTGTTGCTCCTTCTTTATTCTTTGTCATCTCCCTCCTTAAGAGCCTGGCTAAAAAGTTATCACTCATCTTCCTTGGCCCATACTGTCAATCTTCCTTGCCTTTTTTCCTGAGGGCAGAGCTCATGAAATCACCCTCTTCTGTCACTTTGAGAGGGGCCCCAAGTGACCTGTCCCCAGGAAATGCTCTTTCCAGCAAATCTGACCCCCAGGCAATTGCTTTAGGGTCCTCTGAATGCTTGAGATGCTCTAGCCCCAGTGACCCCCTGGTTCCCATCTTCTGCCTTATATGTCCCCCTGTTTCCTGCTACTATTTTTCTTTCCGTTTTTTTTTGTTTGTTTGTTTTTGCCCCACCAAGTCTTAGTTGCAACACGTGGAAACTTAGCTCCCCAACCAAGGATCAAACCTGTGCTCCCTCCGATGGAAGTGCAGAACCTTAATCACTGGACCACCAGGGAAGTATTTTTCCTTCCATTTTCATACTACTCTCCTTTAAACCTACACCTTAAGAGACTGGGGGCTTCCCAGCTGGCTCAGTGGTGAAGAATTCACCCGCAAATGTAAGAGATGCAGGAGGCTGGAGTTCAATCCCTGGGTTGGTGAGTTTGATCCCTGGGTCAGGTGGGTCCCCTGGACTAGAGTAAGGAATGGCCAGTGTTCTTGCCTGGAAGAGTCAGTGGACAGAGGAGCCTGGCAGGCTGCAGTCCATGGGGTTGCAAAGAGTCATGACTAAGCAACTGAGCACACACAAACACTAAGAGATTCACCTCCCTTTTTCCTCTTCAGCTGGATCAATGCTATTTTAAAACAACAATGATGCCAGGAAGAGTAAATGAGAATCTAATGAAAATAGTTAGTTTCAGGAAGTGGGTAGAAATACAGCGGAAGTGGTAAGGATGAGACAGCCACATTTATACCTTTTAATGTATTTTTTATTTTGCAGTCATTTAGACATTTTACTTGTTTCAAAAACTAAAATTAAATCAACAGCTAGCTCTGTATTAAGACATATAGGAAAAAAAATTATTTTGGACACTATTTCCTGACTATACATATTTAGTGGATATAATCTAAAGAAAAAGAACTACACAGAAGCCTCAGACCGGATTTGATAGGTCTGCTGTTAGTAGTATTTCAGCTGTAGTAATTCTAAAATGACTTGCTTGTATTTTAAGATCAAGAAAATTAGTAAATATATTGACATTGCTTAGAAGCAGCTTTCACTGTGAGAGAAAGGAAGCATCAGTATGGAATGTGGGGAAGGGAGGAAGAGCCTGTGGTGTTGGATTTGACTGGAAATATCAAAGTGAATTCAAGATTCATTTTACTTGAAAAGAGCATTTCTTAGCTCTGTCCACTGAAAACGGCTAGAAACAACAATACTCCAACAATAATGAGCATGCCAAGTCACCAGATTTTGGTTATTAAATACCATTCTCCATTAAAAGGAACCAGGCAGGGCCCCTTGGAGAAATGACTAATTCAGTTCTGCAGCAGAGAAAGTACAAGGTGAGCCCAGGGTATCAGGTTATACTAAAAATCAAGTAAGTGCTTAAATTCTAATTTAAGACGTGTCACAGGAACACAAGAACCAATCTGAAGGGGCTCCCACTGGCCAAATTTGGGACAATTTGAGCTTTAATAGTTGTAATGAATTATAACACATTGAATCTTTTTTTTTAAGTCCTTGAGTTCATGGTGATATTCAAAAGAGTAGAGAAACTCTACAGAAGAAAGTCTGTTAATGAAGTAGAAGGAAAGATAGAATTAGGAAAATTACCATGTACAATATTATAACGTATTAATCCCCTCCGCTAAGGATCATCAGTGTACTCTCTTACAATTAGGTAAGAATTGGTAGGATATTCAGACAATCCAAGTTTAATCCCCCCAGATTACTTATTAATTAGACAGGTACAATGGAGAAATATGGTGGCCACCACTTGACAAAAGGATCATCTAAGCATGACGAAGAGCAGGTTCAACTGACATGAAATGGCCCCCAATGTGCTACAGTGGGAAGCACACCTCACCAGTGCAGTGTTCTTACCCAAGTTTTTGCCTGAATTCAATCAGAGGCAACAATCGCAGAGACCTGGACAGTGGGAAACTCCACAATAGAAATTACGTGGATTCTTCAAAAATGTCCATGTCAAGAAGGACCAGAAAGTTGAAGGAAACTATTTCTCTATTAGAAAAAGTGCATGATCTTAAAGAAAGGATTTCCCTGGAAAAGGCTTTTCCCTGGAAAAGTCCAGAGGCAAAAGATCAAAGAAGAGAGAGAAAAGGGGAAGGAAGACAGTCTTTTACAGAGAGCCGGGTCACACTCACTCACACTGGGCCTTTTTAGGTACAGGTGCTATAGCTGTGTTGTAGCCACCATATCTCATGAAATCCACCCAACACCCCCCACTACACGTAAGGCAGGTACTACTCTCCTCCTCATTTTATGCCATGAAATACGAGGCTCAGAAAAGTTAATTAACTTGTCCAACATCACACAGCTTCACCCCTAGTAGTCTGGGACCAAAGTCCACAGCCTTAACCATTGTGCTGTCCCTTACTGCCTACAGGGGGCTTGAAGGGAAGGAAAGCAAGAACTGATATTTATCAAGCAGCTGCAAACACGTTATCTTGTCGAGTTCTCTCTGCAGCCCCATGAAGTAGGTCTCATCTCCTTCTACTGAGAAAGCTCAGCAAATGGACTCTGAGATAAAGTTAATTCTGTTCCCTCATGTTGTTCAAGACTAAAAGGTGCTAGCGTCTGCATTGGGCTCTCCGTGTGAATAGCACCCAGAATCTGCTGAGGCCCAGACACCTCATCCCTGGGAGCAGCGCAATGCAGGACCGGAAGTGATGTGTCAAGGGTTACATGGCCAGGATTTGAAACCAAGGTCTCTCAGACCCGAGCCCCCTTTACTGCACTGCCTCCCTGGGAAAGCCCCGCTGCCCCTCAGCCTCCAAGGTAGCCAGACATCTCCTGCCAAGGATCAGAGCCCCTCTTTGTGCCGGGTAAGCGGTGTCAGAGGCGCGAGCTCTTCCACGCAGGTCTCTGCTGCAGAGGCAGAGGCTTCCGGAAGTAACACCTGGCCGTGTCAGCGGCCCCTCAGCCAAGCTTCTCATGGTGGCGGCTGCTCAGTGTGATTTCAGAGGATGGGAAACACACACACAATCTCAAAATGACCTCTTCCCCCACTGGCTCAACTCAGCTCCGGAAATTCCCCTGGCTTTGGTCCAGTGGAGATCTATGTAGTTGTTATTGTTTTTTAGTATACACATGGCCCCTCTGGAAATCTGGGAATTAATCACTGGGGGTCTGGGACAAAGAGATCAGTTGTGCTGGGGGAGGGAGAGGGAGGCGGGAAGCTGAGTCTTGTCAGAGAAGAGGCAGCCTTGGTGGAGGATTGGGGCGGTGGGGGGGGGGGGGGGGGGGCGGGGGAGTTGTCTCTTGAAAAGGCAGAAGAAACTAATCACAAACAGGGAAGGACTCAGAAGGGCCACTCTCTGCTCTCCCACACTGTGGTCTGGTGCAGTGATTGAGTGTGAAAGCAAACAGCCAGGGCTCAAACCACAGCGGTGTCATTGCTGACTATGTGGTCTTGGGAAACTTACTCAATGCCACTATCTTCATTTGCTGTGTGCTTTGTTGTGCTCAGTCATGTCTGACTCCTTTGCAACCCCACAAGGCTCTTCTGTCCATGGAATTTTCCAGTCAAGAACATTGAAATGGGTTGCTATTTCCTACTCCAGGGGGTCTTCCTGACCCAGGGATTGAACTTGTGTCTTTTGAGTCTCCTGCATTGGCAGGTGGGTCCTTTACCACTGCACCACCTGGGAAGCCCATAACTTTGGAGATATTTGGAAATCCAGGGAACAAACCCAGAACCTCACACAAATGGAGTCATTATCTCCATTTATTTATCCTTAAACAAGGATAATGACAGTACCATCTTACAGGGTTTTCTGGAGGCTTCAATGAGGCAATCCATGTGAAGTGTTTAACCACAGTTCCCAGCCCTGAATAAAGGCACAGTAAATGTTTAATATTATTATTAATGTTTAAGTCTGTAGCCTGTCTCCACCACCAATACCTCTAGCCATGAGCTTCCTCCTTGGAGTCTGCCAAATGTCCTAGGGTTCACCGATGCTCTGGGAGTGAATTGCCTTGTAAACTGCAACTGTAGAAAAATAAGAAATGTCTATAAATTGATTGTGAAAAGATCTCAAGATCCATTGTCAAGTAAAAAAAGCAGAGCACAAAAGAAAACGGGGAAAGTGAGAAAAAGTAATATACTCCCCTATGCAGTTAATATGCTTAGAATTAACTCTGAAAGAAAACTCAAGAAATGGCAATATTTTCTCTAAGGAAGCAAAACTAAGGGGCCAAAAGACAAGAGAGTAACTGAGTTGCCTTTTATACATTTTGAATTTGAAACTGTTAAAAATATATAGACTTTTGTTTAAGAGCACTGGACTTGGAATCAAACAGACCTGTGTTCAAAACCCAAAGCCAATGGTTGTGATGTTGGGCAGGTCACTTCAATCTCTGAGCCTTGGTTTCCCCATATGTAAAACAAGGGTAGGAATCACACCTGAATGGCAGAGTTATTGTGAGAACTCACTGAGACTGTGCTAACAAACAAACAAAAACATGTGCCGAGTAGCTACAACTAAGATGGCTTTCGATCACGTAAGCTGAATCTGAATGTATTTCCTCCTATGTGCCTAGGAGAGCATTGTAGGCTAGCTTAAGGACAGTAGATGGAATAAAAAATGTAAAAGTGTAGGAAGTGTCTTTCCTACAAGTTCTGGAGGACGGCAGGTCCCTTCACGCATACGAGCTGTCCACAGCAGTGGACCGTCTCCAGCACCGGTCACTGGGTCCTAAGGGATATAAACAAGGTAGACAGGCATAGCACCATTTGACAAGCTCCACTATCCCATGGAGCTGCATAGGGAGTTTCATGTTATTAATCAAGCAAACATGGAGAGAGAGGCAGCCTGTCAAAACTGAGAGTGTGTTCGTTCTAGGGAACAAAACAGAAAAAGTTCTGGCTGGTCATCTAATCATGCTAAGCCTCAGTTTCTGCACCCACAGAATGGAAATTGTCCCAATACTTACTTTGCACAATGTTAAATGAATTAGATACAAAATGCCGGGCTGGATGAAGCACAAGCTGGAATCAAGATTGCCGAAATCAATTGCTAAGAAATATCAACAACTTCAGATATACAGATGATACCACTCTAATGGCAAAAAAGTGAAGAGGAACATAAGAGACTCTTGATAAAGGTGAAAGAGGAGAGTTGAAAAGCTAACTTAAAACTCAAAAAACTAAGATCATGGCATCCAGTTCCATCATTTCATGGCAAATCGATGGGGAAAAAGTGGAAACAGTGACAGATTTTATTTTCTTGGGCTCCAAAATCACTGCAGATGGTGACTGTAGCCATAAAATTAAAAGACACTTACTCCTTGAAAGGAAAGCTATGACAAACCTAGAGAGCATATTAAAAATCAGAGACATAGTTGTCAACAAAGGTTTGTATAGTCAAAGCTATGGTTTTCCAGTAGTCATGTATGGATGTGAGAGTTGGACCATAAAGAAGGCTGAGCACCAAAGAATTGATGCTTTTGAACTGTGGTGCTGGAGAATACTCTTAAGAGTCCCTGGTACTGCAAGGAGATCAAGCCAGTCAATCCTAAAGGAAGTCAATGCTGAATATTCATTGGAAGGACTGATGCTGAAGCTGAAGCTCCAATACTTTGGCCACCTGCTGCAAAGAGCTTATTCACTGGCTTATTGGAAAAGACCCTGATGCTGGGAAAGATTGAAGGCAAAAGGAGAAAGGGGTGGCAGAGGATGAGATGGTAAGATAGCATCACTGACTCAATATACATGAACTTAAGTAAACTCCCGGAGACGGTAAAGGACAGGAGAGCCTCGCGTGCTGCAGTCCATGGGGTCGCAAAGATTCAGATGCAACCTAGCGACTGAAAAACAAAGTGAATTAGAGATTTAAGCACCATGATAAAAACATGGTTGCAGTTCAATCAATAAAGTGAAAGTGAAAGCTGCATCTGATTCTGTGACCCCAAGGACTGTACATGGACTATACTCCAAGCCAAGATACTAGAGTGGGTAGCCTTTCCCTGCACCAAGGGATCTTCCCAACCCAGGGATTGAACCCAGGTCTCCCACATTGCAGGTGGATTCTTTACCTGCTGAGCCACAAGGAAATAGCTTCTCCAGCAGATCTTCCCAACCCAGGGATCAAACCAGGGTCTCCTGCATTGCAGGCCAATTCTTTACCAACTGAACTATCAGGGAAGCCCTGAAATCCCACCATTATTTGTGTCGGATTTTTTAACTTTTTATTTTATGTTGGAGTATAGCTGATTAACAATGTTGTGACAGTTTCAGGTGGAAAGCAAAGGGACTCAGCCATACATATGCATGTTTCCATTCTCCCTCAAACTCTTCTGCCATCCAGGCTGCCACATAACATTGAACAAAGTTCCCTGTGCTATACACACTAGGTCCTTGTTGGTTATTCATTTTAAATATAGCGGTGTTACATGTCAATTCCAAACTCCCTAACTACCCTTCTCCCCATCCTTCCCCCCCCGCCCCCCGCCAACCATAATTTCACTCTCTAACTGTGAGTCTGTTTCTGTTTCATATATAAGTTCATTTGTACCATTTCTTTTTAGAGTGCGCAAACAAAGGATTTGTGTGCGATTATTATTAGGAAGGTTTGTGTCCATAGGCACTAGAAATGGGCCTGAGCAACTCAAAGAACCTTTGTCTTCCAAGAGCTCACAGTCTAATGAGAAAGAGAGAGAAAAGAAGAAATAGGTGTCAATATGAGCATAGTCATCTCTCTCCATCCAAGTTCCCCTTAAATAAAGTCCTAGTTTGCACGTGTGTATTTCTATATGTGATGGTCTCATAAGTGCCATGTGAGTTGCTCCCACTGGCCATGATTCTGGAATAAGAAGGTGAGGGTAAGGAGCAGGAAAAGGTGGTGAGGCAAGTGCAAAAAAGACAAGAGGTTTTGAAGATACTTGGAAAGATAAAGGAAGGTCAGGATGAGTCAAACAGGGATTCTGAGGAGCTACCTTTATAGGGCATCTGTGAGGAGGTACAATGGGGTGTGTGATCAGGGACCCTGGCATAGGCTTGTCACAGGGCATCGTCTTGGGGAGGGGAGCTGACAAGTGTAGCCCCAGCGGGCTGAGTATGTCAGGCAAGTTCTCCTTTTTTTTTCTTTCTTATGAACCTTGATTATTCTAGAAGCTGAGTCAACAACCCTGAGTCATAAAGTGAAAAGACAGTAACAGCAGGGCACTGATAATACAGAACACCAGGCACATGCTCTGCTGGGAATGACCTCGTTTCATCTCGGAGACAATCCAGAGAGCACGTACTCTTTCTATCATCCCCATTCTACAGATGGGCAAACAGGCTCGGGAAAACTGAGTTATCTTCCCTATCCAAGGTCCCACAGCTGCCCAGTGGAGAAGCCAGGATCCATGTCTGTCTGTTGACAAAACTCCTGCTCTTCCTCCCTGCACTGTAGGTTGTTAACATACTTATTCCTCCTGTGAAGAAAACGGTATTTAGATGTGCAGTGGTGGCCTAGAAATCTATGCATGTGATAAATGAGCCTAGAATTATGCCCAAAGACATACCCCATAAATGAGCACCTGCAAAGCCGGTGAAATCTGAGTAAGGTCTGTTAACTAATCCACCTGTTGACTGTATTGTCCCAATGGTTCAGTTCAGTTCAGTTCAGTCGCTCAGTTGTGTCCGACTCTGAGACCTCATGAATTGCAGCATGCCAGGCCTCCCTGTCCATCACCAACTCCCGCAGTTCACTCAAACTCATGTCCATCGAGTCGGTGATGCCATCCAGCCATCTCATCCTCTGTCATCCCCTTCTCCTCCTGCCCCCAATCCCTCCCAGCATCAATCTTTTCCATTGAGTCAACTCTTTGCATGAGGTAGCCAAAGTACTGGAGTTTCAGCTTTAGCATCAGTCCTTCCAATGAACACCCAGGACTGATCTCCTTTAGAATGGACTGGTTGGATCTCCTTGCAGTCCAAGGGACTCTCAAGAGTCTTCTCCAACACCACAGTTCAAAAGCATCAATTCTTTGGCGCTCAGCTTTCTTCACAGTCCAACTCTCACATCCATACATGACCACTGGAAAAACCATAGCCTTGACTAGATGGACCTTTGTTGGCAAAGTAATGTCTCTGCTTTTGAATATGCTATCTAGGTTGGTCATAACTTTCCTTCTAAGGAGTAAGCGACTTTTAATTTCATGGCTGCAATCACCATCTGCAGTGATTTTGGAGCCCCCAAAAATAAAGTCTGACACTGTTTCCACTGTTTCCCCAACTATTTTCCATGAAGTGATGGGACCAGATGCCATGATCTTCGTTTTCTGAATGTTGAGCTTTAAGACAACTTTTTCACTCTCCTCTTTCACTTTCCTCAAGAGGCTTTTTAGTTCCTCTTCACTTTCTGCCATAAGGGTGGTGTCATCTGCATATCTGAGGTTATTGATATTTCTCCCAGCAATCTTGATTCCAGCTTGTGCTTCTTCCAGCCCAGCATTTCTCATGATGTACTCTGCATTAAATAAGCAGGGTGACAATATACAGCCTTGATGTACTCCTTTTCCTATTCAGAACCAGAACTGTTGTTCCATGTCCAGTTCTAACTGTTGCTTCCTGACCTGCACATAGGTTTCTCAAGAGGCAGGTCAGGTGGTCTGGTATTCCCATCTCTTTCAGAATTTTCCACAGTTTATTGTGATCTACACAGTCAAAGGCTTTGGCATAGTCAATAAAGCAGAAATAGATGTCTTTCTGGAACTCTCTTGCTTTTTCCATGATCCAGCTGATGTTGACAATGGTACTTTTCTAATTTTCATGATTCCTGATAATTAGTAATATGCCACCACTGTGAGGAGTGGGTGATGAGTTTATTGTAGTTTCTGGATTCTTTATGCAACTTCAAATAAGTCTATGATTTGTTAACAGTGAAAATCTGAAAAAAAAAAAATGTGTATATGAACATCCTGGGACTTCCCTGGTGGTCCAGTGGTTAAGACTTCTCCTTCGAATGGAGAGTGTGTGGGTTCAACCCCTGGTCAAGAAGCTAAGATCCCACATGCCTTGAGGCCACAAAACTAAAACACAAAACAGAAGCAATATTGTAACAAAGTCAGTATAGACCATTTAAAAATGGTCCACATCAAAAAAAAAAATCTTTAAGAAAAGAAAGGAAAGAAACATCCCATTGAAAACATAGGGCCGGAGGTGGGGGTGCGAAGATTCTAAATAGTTACTAGCAAGAAAAAAACAGCCCATGAATTTTAAGAGTGCACTAGTGGCCCTGATTCTAAACATGATATAAAACATGACAGCTCTCCCTTGACTGAGCAGACTCTTTTATTTTAGGGGTAACCTTATTTTAGGGTAATCTAAGTTTTCCCATCTTACCTGTCTATACAGGGGCTCACATTTACGTATGTCACCCATGCTTCACCACCTCTTGCCCCTACCTGCTCTTTCAGAACTTCTGCTCCAGCCCACATCTCACCCGGTCATCGCTGGGGGCTTCTGAGGGTTCTCCCATGAGCCCACCGGTCTTGCACTGGCTTCTGCTGTTCTCATCCCATCTGCAGGTGCCTTCTGCCCTCAGTCACTCCAGAGAAGAGCCTCTTCAGGGCCCCTCTCGCAGGTGGAGGTCACCAGGACCAAGGTTCAAAAAGCTGCCTCCTGGGCTTCTCTGGTGTGGAAAGAATGTGCCTGCCAGTGCAGGAGACACACGTTCGAATCCTGATCTGGGAAGATCCCGCATGCCGTGGTGCGACCAAGCCCCTGCACCACCGCTGATGAGCCTGTGATCTGGGGCTACAACTGCTGCAGCCCACACACCCTAGGGTCCATGCTCCACAAAAAGAGGAGCCAAGGCAATGAGAAGCCTGGGAACCACAGCCAGAGAAGAGCCTGTGCAGCAGTGCAGACCCAGCACGGCCAGAAATAAAAATAAACAAAATTATTTTTTTTTAAAAGAAGAAGTTACCTCCTGATGCCGGCAAATCCAACTAAGGCCACTGGTCTCCCCTGGCCTAAAGCCTCTCAGTAGTCCAGGCGGGCAGATGCCCGCTCCAGGCCAGCCTTGGTCACCTGGGCACTAGCACAGAGCCGCCCAGGTCCAACAGCGCCCTTGCGAAAAACTGCTCCTGAATTCTCCACTGAGAGCTGCTGCTGCTGCAGCTAAGTCACTTCAGTCATGTCTGACTCTGTGCGACCCCATAGACGGCAGCCCACCAGGCTCCCCTGTCCCTGGAATTCTCCAGGCAAGAACACTGGAGTGGGTTGCCATTTCCTTCTCCAATGCGTGAAAGTGAAGTCACTCAGTCGTGTCCGACTCTTAGCGACCCCATGGACTTCAGCCTACCAGGCTCCTCCATCCATGGGATTTTCCAGGCAAGAGTACTGGTCTGGGGTGCCATCGCCTTCTCCACTCCACTGAGAGACTCAGAGATAAATGCAAAGATCTAACACCCAAACAGTGTCAAAGAGCTAACATTTACTACGTTCCAGGCCCCATGCCAACCAGCTCATGTGGGTAAACTCATTTAATTCTGACAGATAGGCAGGCTGCTGTGACAAAGACATTCAACAATAACTCAGTGGCTTAAAAATGTTAGAAGTTTATTTCTCTTTCACGTAACATCTGAGGGAGTCTTCCTGGTCAGCGGGATGCTCTATTTCAGGCAGAGAGTCAGTGACCCTGGCTCTTTCCATCTTGTTTCTCTGTTGTTCCCCCAAGATAGGGTCTTTGTCCTCCCAGGGGAAGCTGGGTCACCATCAGGTCTGTCTGCAGCTGGCGGGGAAGAGAAAGGGGGTGTGGGGGAGCCATGCTGATTGCCCGAAGGCCCCAGGCCTGGGAGTCTCCTGCCGCGCCCCCTACTCACAGTCTGCTGGTGAGCTTTGTCACCTGGTCTCACCTAACTGCAGGGAGGCTGAGAAGTGTATGCCCAGTGCAATTCTTCTACCTCAAAGAAGTGGGAAATGTGTTCTAAGAGACAACTGTCAACCACCTCATCTCAGTTACGCTCAGAGATGCTCATGTGGAGAAACGTTTGCCCCAGGTAACAGCTGTACCATCTGACAAACTAATTTTAGCCATCGAGGTAGAACTGGATCCCCTTCAGAGAATATGTGTGTTTTGTATGTTTTATTAACAAAGATCTAATGGCAACGCAAGACTTAACCCAGAAGTATAGTTCTAACGGAGGTGGGGATTTGACCTTTTTGAGCAGTATTATAATCCAGGTTTTAGAGCGAAGAGGCTTGGGTTTGAGTCCAGGCCCTTCACTGAGGAAAATCACTGGGAACTTCCCTGGCGGTCATGCGGTTAAGACTCTGCACTTCCACCGCCGGGTCATGGGTTCGATCCCTGGTCAGGGAACTAAGATCTCACATGCCACTTGGCATGGCCAAATAAATAATAAACACATTTTTAAAAAAAGAAAAGAAAATCACTGAACCTCTCAGCTGTCAGTTCTCTGTAGAAGACAATCCAGGAGCACGACCGATGTCGCATGGCTATGACGCCGAGAGGCGCTGCCACACGTCTGGGATTATTGTTGGTTGGAGGGGACCTATGCAGTCTACCACCAAAGCTGCCCTTGGCAAACCCTGTCCAAGCTCTGGGCTTCAGATGAGTAGATTTCCAAAGGTGAGCCTGGAGAAATGTGGCAGGAACGCCTCTGCCTCTGTGTGTGTGTGTGTGTGTGTGTGTGTGTGTGTGTGTGTGTGTGTGAATGCGTGTGTGTGTGTATGAATGCGTGTGTGTGTGTGTGTGTGTGTGTGTGTGTGTGCGCACGTACGTGCATGCATGCTGCTTCAGCCACCTGGGCAGCTAGTCGTTTATCCACATGGATGACTTCATTTTTGATTGAGTTAACAAGTACTTATTGAACACAGTTTCCTGAAAGCCTGCTGTAAATTGGATGCTATACAGGAACCCTATAAATTTTTACAACCTGGTATTCTTCAAGAATTGGAATAGTACAAGCGATAACTGAGGAAGAAGGGGAGGACAGAGCAAACACTAGAGAAGTAAGAGGCTTCTTGCTTCCAAGCGCCAATGAGTGTGTTCACAATGAGACAAACCAATCCACTGTACAAATTTCTAAAATATATAATCTGTTTAGTCGGAGCTGATGCTCATTACAACAGCTCACATTTGGTAAGAGCTTACTGATTGCCAGACACGAAGCTAAGTGTTTTCAAGACACTATCTCTTTTAACCTTGACAGCCCTGCAGACTGGTGTTCTTACTGTGGCACTGCCCTTAGTCCCATTTCACAGATGCAGAAATAGAGGCAGACAGACCTTAATCACCTCACTCAAGGTCACACAACTTGTAAACGGCAGGCTCAGGTCACATTGCCAGGCTTCCAAGATTGGGCCTCAAGGGAATGGAACCACATTCTGCTTTGATAACATTTAATAAATGTAAAGGCTCATCAAGGGAGAGAAACAAAGGCTGCAGTAAAGAGATCACACGATCTGCTCCTAGGGATGGAATGTACCTTAGTCATCTCTACCTAGCTTGGCCCAGAAGGAAGAGGGCACATGGGAAGAAAGGACAATACAGGCACACAAAGAAGGAGAGCTTCCAGAAACTGAGACTTCCCAAAGGCTCAGGCTCTGGCGCCGAAAGTGGTCTGCTCCTGCCATCTAGCCACACGTGGCCTCTTCGGCCGGAACTCAAGAGGACCCAAGCAAGACATGAAGGTTTTCCTGGCCGATCTTCAGGATGACCAATGCCACTGGGTGCCCTTCTCTGTCACCCACTCTCCTTACACTTTTCTTGAATTCCCAGGGGCAGGGTGGCCAGCTACCCCCTGGATCAAGTGTTAGACTCTTTGCAATTACCATCTCCCTCTCTACCTAACTAAGGAATTTTCTTACAATCCCATCGATACTCACTTCAGCATTGCCTACAGATTATTGTAATTTTCAGATGGCATCTTTCTGAGTAAATAAAGGAGATGTTTTCCAAATAAGGAAAGCAAATCTATTCCCACTTGAGAGTTGAAGCTTATATAAAGTACATTCCTGTCCTCAGGCTAACGTCTTTATGACTTTACAGCACTAACCAGTTAGTATTGATGACAGATTTTTTTCTGGCCAAAAGCCATAGCAGTCTACCTACGAGAAACTAGCATGGATTAGAACAAAGCCAGTGTGAGAAAGATTACCTGAAGATAAGAAAATAAATGAAGGATTCTAAGCAAATAATAAGTAGCCAAATATGTGCTGAGTAGATGAATAAACATACCTGTGTGAGGCTTTGAAAAGGATGAATGAGGATGACAGTTCTCATAAAAGAATGTTCCCCGGTTTTTGAATATCAAAGACCAATAAATTTATTTGTTTTGTTTTTTTAGATTAGGAAGGGGAAGATAAACATAGGATCACTACCTTTTTTTTTTGCCAGGTAAGGACATTTTAATAAAACTATCATCTCCACTATTATCCTTTCATGAGATAATAGACTCTTTGACACCAGCAAAGTAAAAAGGGTATGAACACAAAATAAAAGGCAGTCTTTACAGAGAAAAAATCATGGGCACTTTGGATAGGGGTCCTAGTTGTACATGATAGAGTCTGCCTCAAGCTAGTTTAAGTGGAAAGCAATAGCTTATGGAGTCTAGAGAGTCCATGGAATCATTGGAAGGGCTGAAGGAATAGATAAATAGGACTTCTAGTCCTGCGTCCCCGAACCCCATCGCAGCATCAGGCCACTGAGAGAGCTGCCAAGTCAGGAAGGTGCAGCCACAGCTGCTGGTTCCTGGACCACTTCCACTCCTCAAAATAATCACCACCCTCTTGCCCCATTCAACACCCTACATTACGTTATTCAACACCAAGTCAAAGCCCCACCTGAGTTCAGCTGATCAGCAGAACTTAAGCACATCTAAAGGACTTCACTTTTGCTCAAACGGTAATGAATCTGCCTACAATGCAGGAGACCTGGGTTCGATCCCTGGGTCAGGAAGATCCCCTGGAGAAGGGAATGGCAACCCACTCGAGCATTCTTGCCTGGAGAATCCCATGGACGGAGCAGCCTAGCTGGTTACAGTCCATGGAGTTGCAAAGAGTGGAACACGGCTGAGCAACTAACATACACTTACAAGCACCTCTAGACCCCTATGTGCCGGCGAGCCTGGGAAGCGTCAGTTTAGTCTTCAGCCTCTGCACTACAGGAAGGCAAGTGGGGCTGGAGAAGGCGTTGAGTAGATCAGTTCACTGTTGCTGGCAAGCTTTTGCTGCATCCTCATGAACTGTGTCCAGTCTGATCCTGGATTGTGCAGGGATCAGAGAGATGCCCCGAGGGATGTGTGCAGTTGTGCTTTATTGAGAAGATTCTGCAAGTCAGGGAATAAGGCTAACACCTGCTGAGGGCATGACTTTTTTCATGAGGAGAGTTTGCTCCCTGGAGCCACAGCATTAACCACACCCTGGCTATTGTGAACACCCAGCAGATTCACAGTTTCCATCAACTTTGAGTAGCTTTTTCCATATTTGGGGATATCTGCATACAAGGAGTCCCTTCTTCCCAACAGTAAAGTCAGAATTCAAATTTCCAAAGTCCTTTGTAGCTAGGATTCACCATGTGATCTGGGCTCTGACTCCCTGAAGGCCCCCCTACACACACACACACACACACACACACACACACACACACACACACACACACACACTTGAGATCTGATTCAGAAAAGGTGAGAAATACATGGAGCTTCCATTTTTGCTGACATGGATGGCAGCAGAGGCCTCGGCTTTCAGAGGTGATGGTAAGATCCGGTTCCTGACTCGGAAGTAGCAGAAGTGGTGGCAGAAGAGGTTGCATAAAGTTGAAATTCCGCTCTCTAGTGCTCAGTAGCAGCAGCCACAGTAACATCAGTTTCCTCCCCTTGGGTTGGCACTTCCACACAGTTTAGGGTAACAGTCTGGAAGCTTAACTTCAATTATATTTCTCAGCCCTTCAAATGATTGTTTAGTCTTCAGGTTAATGCCCCATCTGTAATCCCCAGTAAGAGTGGATTCTGTTGTCAGCAACTAAGAACCAATCTGATGTGCTAGAGCTGGTGAGCCAGGAATACTTGACTCTGAATCCATCCCTCAGTACCACACTGCCATCTGAGCCATTCTTACAACACAGAGTGTCTGCCTGGACCTATCTCCTACTTCCCTCTTGAGTCAGGTGCAGAGAGAGATAGAAGGCAAGTGCTCATCTCTGACTCCCACCATCCCAGGAGCTTCTAACAAACAAAGAGTGCTCTTCTTCACTGATTTTCTTATAACCAACACTTTGTACAGGGCAGGTGTTCAACAAATGTTTGATGAATTAATGAATAGGCAAGTACACTATAAAGTTATTCCCAGCTGGATCCATAATACAGATCTTCACTGTCCATCATGGTCTCCACTAGCCAGACATGCCTACCGCGCCCTTAAAATGTGGATAGTGCCCCTGAGGAACTGAATTTTCATTTTATTTTAATTGTTTGAAAATTTTTAGTTCATACTTCATTTCATTTTTGGAAAACTTTCAGCTCACTTAACTTGCGTATGTAAATGTGCTTTTTCAGCTGTACAGACCTGCCTCTTGAGAAACCTATATGCAGGTCAGGAAGCAACAGTTAGAACTGGATATGGAACAACAGACTGGTTCTGAAAGGAAAAGGAGTATGTCAAGGCTGTATATTGTCACCCTGCTTATTTAACTTCTATGCAGAATACATCACGAGAAACGCTGGGCTGGAAGAAGCACAAGCTGGAATCAAGATTGCCGAGAGAGATATCAATAACCTCAGATATGCAGATGACACCACCCTTATGGCAGAAAGTGAAGAGGAGCTAAAAAGCCTCTTGAGGAAAGTAAAAGAGGAGAGTGAAAAAGTTGTCTTAAAGCTCAACATTCAGAAAACGAAGATCATGGCATCTGGTCCCATCACTTCATGGAAAATAGTTGGGGAAACAGTGGAAACAGTGTCAGACTTTATTTTTGGGGGCTCCAAAATCACTGCAGATGGTGATTGCAGTCATGAAATTAAAAGACACTTACTCCTTGGAAGGAAAGTTATGACCAACCTAGATAGCATATTCAAAAGCAGAGACATTACTTTGCCAACAAAGGTCTGTCTAGTCAAGGCTATGGTTTTTCCAGTGATCACGTATGGATGTGAGAGTTGGACTGTGATGAAAGCTGAGTGCCAAGGAATTGATGCTTTTGAACTGTGCTGATGGAGAAGACTCACGAGAGTCCCTTGGACTGCAAGGAGATCCAACCAGTCCATTCTAAAGGAGATCAGTCCTGGGTGTTCATTGGAAGGACTGATGCTAAAGCTGAAACTCCAATACTTTGGCTACCTCATGCAAAGAGTTGACTCAATGGAAAAGACTCTGATGCTGGGAGGGATTGAGGGCAGGAGAAGAAGGGGACAACAGAGGATGAGATGGCTGGATGGCATCACTGACTCGATGGACATGAGTTTGAGTGAATTCCGAGAGTTGGTGATGGACAGGGAGGCCTGCCGTGCTTCAATTCATGGGGTCACAAAGAGTTGGACACGACTAAGTGACTGAACTGAACTGAAATACAGATCATATATTTCCAATGAAAATTTAGCACATTTTATATAAAACACACACCAGTTTCCAAATACTTTATGAAACAAGAATGTAAACTATTCTATTAATAATTTTTATATTGATTACACGTGGAAATTATACTATCCTAGATATATTACGTCAAAT
The DNA here is from genome assembly GCF_023091745.1 of Budorcas taxicolor. NCBI lineage: Eukaryota > Metazoa > Chordata > Mammalia > Artiodactyla > Bovidae > Budorcas > Budorcas taxicolor. The sequence goes on along the minus strand of NC_068920.1, from coordinate 44,651,600 downwards.
AAAGGGAAGTGAAAGTCACTCAGTTGTGTCTGACTCTTTGTGACCCCATGGACTATAGCCCACCAGGCTCCTCTGCCCATAGGATTCTCCAGGCAAGAATGAAGTAGGTTGCCATTCTCTTTTCCCGGGGATCTTTCCAACCCAGGGATTGAATGCAGGTGTCCTTCATTGCAGTCACATTCTTTATCTGAGCTACCAGGGAAGCCCAGGTTTAACGAAATATATTATTCAAACCTGACTTCATCGGTTTCTTTTTACATTTTTTGATATGACTACTAGAAAATGTAGGCTTCACAGTATGTGGCTTTCACAGTATTCTGAGGGGCATCTTGAATCTGACCTTCGCACGAATGTCATTCCGGAGGCAGACAGGGGGCCAACGATGCGTGTTACCTCTGGACACTGCAGCCTCTACCCCTGCAGACGTAGACCTGACTCTCAGTTCATTCCCCTCCTGACTCTTAACCCAACAGGTGAAATTTCAGGCATGGGCTGCTACAACATGCAGAAGGGAAGTCACAAATCTGATATTTTTAGAGACCAGAGAGGTAACCTACCTGGGAAAGGGCCAGAGACAGGGCCACAAGTAGTGACCAACTGCTCTACTTAAAGGCAATACACAAAGAAAAATCCCCAAGTGGATATTCCCTGGGTCTCCCGTGTGCCATCTCTGCACAGGACCATAAAATCCAAAGAGGCCCTTTGAGAGCCTTGAACATGGTCGCTTCATCCCAGTGTAGAGACTGAAGCCAGAGAGGGAAGAGCCAAGCTAATTAGCACTAGAATTGCTAAGTGTCCCAACGCCATCGGAACATGCCTTCTCTTGGCTTTAGGTATTGGCAAATATGTGCCAACTGGGTTTGATATGAGAAAGGAAAGATCCACCTTACAGGCATCAGGCAGTTTGCCACCTACCTCAAGATTTCCAAGACTCCGTTTCCCAGCTCTGTGAGCCCATCCTGATAAATTAAGGCTGTGGCCAGAAGGCAGTCTCTCCCATCCTAGAACCAGCCTCCACGACATCCCCTATGGCTTTTATTCACAATTCCACAAGACATAAAACCCCTAAAGTGACTTGTTCCAGGGTAGGGAGTAACACAAAATAAAGATGCCTTCGGCTGGTGTAGAAAACTAGGAAGAAACAATTGGTGATGGAGGGGGAAGGGCACCAGACTCCAGGTGAGAAAGATGCTCTTACTCAATCCTGAGCCAAATGAAGACAGAGAAGGCCAAGGTGCCAGCCTGGAGTAGCTGGCATCCCCCAGTTGGGTAGGAGGACTAACAGGATGGATGGGGTTAGGGGAGGAGGGAGGCAGTGCGGTGGTAGGCAGTGGGAGGGTCCCAACCTGAAGGCTTGCTTCTAACAGAATGGAAAGCAAACCTCCCTAATCTACCATTCTGGACCCAGATGACATTCATACCAGCAGTACAATCTACAAAACACTTCTCTCCAGCCTGCTCCCATCGGTACAGCTTTACCATATAAAATCATTCCTATCCACATCGGAATTTACCAATCTAAGCAAAATACAGTTAGTAACAAAGAAAGGCAATTTTCATATTTTATTATACAATATTGTTCATCATAGAAAAAGCTGTAATATTTTTTAATTAAATACAGAAGCAAATTGTTAGTGTTGCCAGAGAGATCATTTGCCTGCTCTTGAAAAATTTAACAACACCTATTTGCCAACAAAAGAATTGCTTGAATAGAGTCAAATCCTTTGTTCTCCTTTTAGGACACAGCCTACTGATTTATTTTCTATACAGTGTCTAACACACAGTAGGTACTGAATAAATAATTTACTAAATGGGATGTTCTTTAATCCCTATCCTCTCTCTCCTGACCCTAAACTGGATCCTGACTCACACAATAAAGGACTTCCCTGGTAGCTCAGACAGTGAAGAATCTGACTGCAATGTGGGAGGCCTGGGTTCGATCCCTGCGTCCGGAAGATCCCGTGGAGAAGAGAATGGCAACCCACTCCAGTATTCTGGTGTGAGTGTTCCATAGACAGAGGAGCCTGGTGGGCTACAGTCCTTAGGGTTGCAAAGAGCCAGACACAACCGAGTGACTTTCTTCTTTCACAAGATAAAACCCCCACCCATTGATTCCTAGGGCAGTCTGGTGTCTTTCAGTAGCCTTGAGACTTAACCATGGTCTCAAGACATTTGCCTGAGAGGAATGACTGAGGGTCTCAGAGAGAAAAAGAAACACACAAGGGCAAGCACAGTAACTAGGCAAAAACAAAAAGATGCTCAGACGAGCAGTGACCAAGAGATTCAGGGATGGAGACACTGCAGGGGCCAGCAACAGCAAAATGCAGTCAGAGAGACTTAAAATGCACACAGCTCGAGATAAAGAGATTAAAAGGTCGGGCAACAATAATCATCTTGGAAGTTTCTTTCCAGCTTTAACGTTTCATGACAGAGATAATGGCAGAGAGAGAGGAAGACAAGGCAAGAATGAGAGGACAGAGACGAAGGAAGTCAGGGGAGACAGGTAGGTCAGCTGCTGTGACTGCCCATCTCTAGATCTGGCCTTGAACTCTGGTCCTGCCCTCGCCTCACACTCACCATGCTGGGCTCCTTGATGCCTCAGCACCCATGTGCATCAGGCTCCTACTCTAAGTCCAGTCACATCTCTCCCTTTCTCCACCTGAAGATCTCTGAGCCACTCTGCAAACCATCTCTGCAACATCCTTCACAAGGCTTTCTCACGGCTCCAGCCCATACTCAGCCCCCTCCTTTCCCAGCTCCTTATGCTGGTACAGTTCATATGACATTCATATCCCTAACCACAGGGCAAGCGCTGGGAGTTTGCCCTCAGCTCCTACGAGGGCATCTTGGTTTCCTCAAGAGGGGTTTCAGTTCAGTTCAGTTCAGTTCAGCTGCTCGGTCGTGTCCGGCTCTTTGCGACCCCATGGACTGCAGCACGCCAGGCCTCCCTGTCCATCACCAGCTCCCGGAGATTACCCGAACTCATGTCCATTGAGTGGATGATGCCACCCAGCCATCTCATCCTCTGTCGTCCCCTTCTCCTCCTGGTCTTCAATCTTTCCCAGAGGAGTTTCGCAAGGGTCCAAACCCGACCTCATTTATTCCAGGAGTTCCCATGATACCCAGTCCAATGCTGAGTATCACTTAAGTGCTCGGCGAATACTCTGCGGACTAACCAGTCCCCAAGGAGTGCCAACAGGGCAGTCTAACAGTGCACTGGTCTATTAAACAGCTTCCTGGAGGTCGGCCAAGCTGGGGCCATCTCCTGGGCTCCTGCGCCCCCTGCCGGCCAGGAAGGGCTCTGCACACAGGACGAAGCGGGCCGGAAGGGCAGCCCTGAAAGGCACGGGCTCACAGTGGCGTCCGGCCTTGCTGTGGCCCCGGGGGAACCACGCGAGGGTCCTGATGAGGTCGGTGGGTCCAGCCAGGAAGAGCAGCTGTTTTTCTTCCTGGGTGTCGGGGCACATCATCCACGGCCTCCCGGGGGACAGAGCCGCACCCTGCGCCGTACCGGGGCGCTCAGAGCTTCTCGTCCAGCTCCAGGCCTTCGTTCTCCTGGGCGCCAGCGCGCAGCCGGGGTGGGCTGCCGCTTTGCGTCCCGTTCAGGTAGTTCTGGATGACGGAGGCGCAGTCCAGCCGCTCCATGAGGGTCATGAGGTAGTGCAGCTCCTGGAGGCTGCCATTCTGCTCCTCAAATAGCTCCAGGATGGCTGCCGCGGGGCTGCGCTGACAGGACATGAACCTGGCCAGGAGGTGGGGGGGAGGGGGGTGAGAGGAGGGAGGGGGCCCTGTGTCGAGATCCACCACCCACCTGCCCCCAGCTCTGGCCCTCATCATGCCTTCTTTCAGGGCACTCTAGATGGTGGGAGGACCCAGGACTTTGAAATCAGAGATTGCCTGGGTCACATCTGAGATTGCACTGGCTCAAAGTCGACTCTTCTCTAGGCTTCAGTTTTCTCTTTTCTCACACCAGGGCTTGGATGAGAAGACCTCTGAGGATGCAGAATATCCATCTGCGATGTTCTCTGTTTGCCTTCTCTGCGCCCCACCCCCACCCCAAACACTCCCCACCCTCCCTCTCTCCCAGGCCACATCCTGCCCACCACCAGGGAAATAGTTCTTCCTACCCAGGGCCCTCCCCTGCTCAAAACCCCTCCAGAGTCTCTTTCACCTGCTAACCAAGCCCTCTCTCCTGACTTCCCTGCCCACCCACCATTTGGCCTTGCCGTGTTTTTCTGACCTTTTCTCCTGGCTCCCATTCTGAACCTTCCTTCCCACCTTAAGCATACCAGACCTGCAGCTGACCCTCTGGCCCCCTCCCCAAGTTGATCCCCTACTTCCCTACCACCTGAAGCGCTTGTTCCCACCTCAGGTGGAGAAGACCATTCTGCATCCCTTAGTCCAGACTCCCATTAGGCTTTATTATTCTTTTTTATTTAATTGAGATATATAGTTGACTCTCGAACACCACCACTTTGAGCTGTGTGAGTCCACTTACATGCAGATTTTTTCCAGCAGTTAATATTACAGTACTACATGGTCCTTGGTTGGTTGAATCTGTGGAGGCCGAACCGTGGATGTGGAGGGCAGCTGTAAGTTATACTAGGATTTCAACTGCATGAAGGGTCACCCCTCTAACCTCTACGTTGTGCAGGTCAACTGAAATTGACGTAAGTCTTCATTATTCTTGCTTTAGCCATTTTGTACCTGTTTTCAACTTGCCTCACAATATTGAGTACGTAAAAAGAATGTCAAAGGAACACATACCTTGATTTTTTTTAAGCTCTCTGTATCCCTTAGTACAGAGTGACCTCCCTGGTGTTGGGACCATATTTTATTCATTCTGTATCCCAATGCTTAGTATAATTTTTCCAGGACTAGTAGGTACTTGATAAATATTTAATAAAAGAGTGGTTTTATTTTTTGCTTTTGAGGGAGAATTTTTATTTATTTATGCCACACCCTATGGCATGCAGAATCTTAATTCCCTAGCCAGGGACTGAACCCACATCTGCAGTGGAAGCACAGAGTCTTAACCACTGAACCACCAGCGAAGTCTTTAAAAGTGGGTGATTTTAAAATCTACCTTGTTTTAAGGATCCAGCTCTCATCCCATCTCCTGGGTGCGGTCTTTGACCACTGTTGTCATCACCTGAGTGCTGGAGCTCAGCTCAGAACTGGTCTACTCATCTCTCTATGCAGTGCATAGCTGCACTGCCTGTTTTGCCAATATTTATTGAATTAACATGTGCCATGCACTCAGCTACAGGCTTTACACACATTATCCTGTAGTCTTCCATTCTGCCCCGCAGGGCACAGCATGTCAAGTACTCAGTATGTACCAGTGACTTACATGTGAACTGATTCATTGTTAAATATTTACCGAGCCAATATTTATGTACTGCACACTGGCCATGAACCAGGCATCGCTCTGCTGCTAAGCTGCTGCTAAGTCACTTCAGTCGTGTCCAACTCTGTGTGACCCCATAGACGGCAGCCCACCAGGCTCCCCCGTCCCTGGGATTCTTCAGGCAAGAACACTGGAGTGGATTGCCATTTCCTTCTCCAATGCATGAAAATGAAAAGTGAAAGTGAAGTCGCTCAGTCGTGTCCGACTCTTAGTAACCCCATGATCTGCAGCCTACCAGGCTCCCCCGTCCCTGGGATTCTCCAGGCAAGAACACTGGAGTGGGTTGCCATTTCCTTCTCCAATGCATGAAAGTGAAAAGTGAAAGTGAAGTCGCTCAGTCGTGTCCGACTCTTAGTAACCCCATGGTCTGCAGCCTACCAGGCTCCCCCGTCCATGAGATTTTCCAGGCAAGAAGACTGGAGTGGGGTGCCATTGCCTTCTCCAAAGCATCGCTCTAGGTACCAAGAATACAGTGATAAACAGAAAGATGTCCAGAACCTTCCTGTGGAGTCCCTGTGACTTCCCCTGGTCCTCTCCCCTGGCTTTTTCCTCTCTCACCTGTCATGTCCTCTTCTCTTTGAAGCCATGAGAACAAAGACTGTTGGACCCAAACAAATGAGATCATTGCCAATGAAATCAGTTCTCTTCTGGGAAGTAGGGTGGGGAGTAGCCATTCCCTGACTTCTAAGTCACTCTCGTGTGAATGGTCCAGTCTCCAAGGGGTCCTGAGAACCCCCACCAGTCCACCCTCCACTCCCATGTGCAGACCTTATCCCTCTTACCGGATTTTCATACCGCAGAGCCCCAGATGGGAGGCCAGTCGCCGCCAGTCATTGCCAGTGATGCTGTTTGGCTCCAACAACATCTGCAGCTGCTCGAAGAGCTCTGGGGGCAGCCTGAGGTGGAGGAAAGTATGTCCTTGAAGGGGAGAATCCAAAGGCCCAGCCTGGCTCCACAGATACCTCAATGCTGTGCTCGCCCTGCAAGCCCAGGGACAGCAATCCCAAACATCCCCTACCCTTCACAGCAGCCCAAGCAACCCTCACCTCACCTGTTGCAGGGGGGTGGCTGGGTGACTGGGGGTGGGACTGCCCAGGATTCCTCCTCTGACGCCTGGAACCTGAGGATTTCCATGTACTTGGTCTCCAAGCCCTGAGCCAACAGAGAGGCAGGGAACACACTTAGGGATCATGAGACGTCCCGTGAGCAAAAAGCCAGGGCACCCACCTCCATTCCTCCCATCTCTGCTTCAGCCAGGAGACACAGCCCCACCCTAACCAATACCCTCTACCCTCTGCTCCCCCGACCCCAGAGTCTTCAGCCTTGAGTTTGCTCACTGAGCTCTTTGGGACCTGGGACATGAAGACCAAACAAGGTACATCCTAGGGCACCAGGAGAAGTGCTGAGTGGGGTCAAGGGCAGGGGAGGTCATGTAATAATAGAGATGCTGAACTCAGGCATATATATGTGCCCCCTTCCTCCATTGTTCTTCTCCTTGGTTACTCCTTCTCGAAGGATACCTTGAGGGGTATCTGCCTAGTTTCCAATAAGATGCCACATGGTTCCCCAAAGATTCCCCTGATTTCTTCCTGTCTTCCTGCAGGAGGGCGGGATCTCTAACTTCCATCCCACCTATTCAAGCCCCTTCTCCTCCTGGGTCACTCTCCGTCGGAAGATACACAGCACTGTCTCCCAGATGCAGACAATCTGTCCAGAAAGAAAGTACTTCTCTTTGACGCCCAAGTGCCTCCAGGTTGGAAGAAACCCCTACAGGGTTCATGTAGGGTCTGGTTCTTTTACCCTCCAGCTGGATCCACCCATGGGTGGACAGGAGAGTCAAAGATGGAGCGTCACTTGGAGGCCAGACAGTCTCTGGCCCTGGAAGAATGCCCTCTTCACCTCTTGGCTGTGTGATCAGAGCCATACTTGCTGGCCACCAGACCCTCGCCTACCTCGTCCACCACTCCCCCGCCCTGCCCTTCCTCAGCCCCTCCGCGCCGACTCACATCCTGGAAGGTGTGCATGGTGACGATGATCTCATTGGTCAGCGCCGAGCAATCCTCGTTCTCATTGGCTACAAAAAAGGAGATGTAGCAGGTGAGGGAGGAACAGGCCCAGGAGAGAAGAGCAGGACAGCAAATAGACTTCCACAGAAAGACTTTGGAACTCGGAAGCAGCTGTGCCGGCCACCCTATCTTTCTCTCTGTGAAGATCTGCTGTGGCCCCTATCTTTAAAGGGAATCTCTGCACGCGTGGCCGAATGAGGCGCTGCAGGGCTCCAGGGTGACCAGGAGAGGGGAGGGGAGGGGAGGAGGGGGACACGGGGCTCCCGGGCTACCTGCTTTTCTCCGGAAGCAGAAGGAGCGGAAGGGGCACTTCCCGTGCCAGATGTGCAGGTGCGGCACGAGCTGACAGCTGCTGTCGTCCACGTTCTCCCAACCTGCAGAGAGCAGAGGGCCTCAGGAGGGTGGCCTTCGTTTAAGGGGAGGTCAGGGCAGGAGCTGAAGGGAGGAACAGGGCAGGAGCAAATGCAGGAGGGTGACTCCAGTGGGTGGCAGGTCCCAGAGCCTGGGCGGGGACCCTGTGGGTGGTCTTCCTTCTTCCAGCACACAGACCCACCCCTCCGCACTTCCACCTTCCCATCCAACCCCCACCCTCCCATCCTCTAAAAGCAGCACGCATGCGTGCCCTGTCCACACCCACAGAACCACACCCTTGGCGCCGTGGACAATTCCCGCAGCCAACCCACAAAGGAACGAGGGCAGGAAAGACTGGGCCTCCTCCTCTGACGTGGGCTCAACCAGGCAGGACCATAAAAGTCTCCTCCTCCCGCCCTGCCCCTGCGGAGGCAACACCTCTCCTCCCGCTGCTCACCAGCATCATCTGTCCTCCCGCGGAGGGCCCAGGGCTGAGTGCAGCAGAGGGAGGTACTGAGCAAAGCCTGGGGCTCCGGGAGGCAGCAGGAGGAGCCAGAAGCACCCTCCTCCTTCACCCCCCAAGGCTGCTGCATGCCCAGAAGTCTCAAAAAGAAACTTGAGGCACCCAGGTTTCCACCTCAGGGAAGGCCCAGACCCCTCCCTCCACGGGGCTCCCGGATGCGCTGTCCCCCGGCTCGGCCTCCCTCACCCTCTGAGAGGTATTTGAGTTTCAGGCACTGGTCTCCTCGGGCCCCGGTGAAGTCGAAGAGCTGGCAGGGCCCGCGCAGGCGCCCACCGTGCGGCTGCTCGTTGGTCACAGCCCACTGCAGGGCGCAGGGCGTGTTATTGAGGAAGTAGACACGCAGCTGCAGGTGGGACTGCCCCGGGGCCAGCGGCGAGCAGAACACAGCCAGCTGCAGCCACTTTCGGGCTTCCCGGCCCACCGGCGCCTCCAGCACACAGGTGTAGAGGCTGCAGAGAGAGGCGGTGGCAGGGACCACGTGCGATGGGACCGGGGAGGCCGGGACACCAGCCCACCTGCCACCCAGCTCCCACCGCACCAGGGGCCTCTGTGGGGGCCTCCAGGGAGGAAAGGAGAACATTCCAGGCCATGTAGGGAAGAACTAGGGTGGAGGGTTGGCTAGAGGGACGGAATGTGAGTCATGCCAGTGACTGTCACTGGGTCAGTGTAGGAAAGAGGCAAGCTGAGCTCCGGGCCACCATGCATGGCCCTGCTCTGGTCATGGGTGGCAAGGAGAGTGGGAGGCAGAGGGTCTAGGGTCCTAGAAGGACAGAGCCAAGGACAGACATAACCTGGGATGGAGTCTTCGAGAACTGGAAGGGGCAACGTGCCCTAGGCAGCGGGGAGACAGTCCTGAGCCAGGGCACAGAGAAGAGACAGACAATATTAGAGACAGAGGTGGAGACGGGACAGGCCCCTCTAGATAGATGACCGGGGCTGAGCCAGACCTTTCTAGACAGACAGAGGGGCCATGGGGGAATGCACAGTCCTGGATGGGGTGGCAGCAAGATAAGCAGCCATAGGCACTGGGACAGAGGGAGTGGGGAAGGGTGGGAGATACGGGCTTTGCAGGCCAGCTTGGACAGCATAAGAGGCAGTCCCCTCAGAGAGGTGAGGACGAGGCAGCCAGAAACAGGGGCGGGAAGTCCAGGCCCACAGGCGGGCACCCACCTGAAGTGGGAGAGGTGGATGCGACATTCATCCCGGGAGGTGTGGTCTCCCGGCCGCCCCAGCGGCTTCCAGGCCTTGGCGTCCAGCAGGGCGGTGTTGCTGCTGTAGGTGCGGGCCTGGCTGGGCTGCTGGGCACAGTGCTTGAAGGTGAGGGTGCAGGGCTTCAGGAAGGAGGCCCCGTGGGGGCCGCACGCCACCACGGGGCTCACCAGCCCCTGAGCTCGGGACAGCGAGGGGGCATCCGTCAGGTCCCACACCAGGGTCAGCGACACCCGCTCCTGGCGGCCCACAGACACAGCGCCTGGGGAGGACGGAGAGCTGAGGGGGGCCTGGCAGGCAGGCACACCCCTGCCGCAGAGGAGGCCCGGCCAGAGCGGGAGAGGATGCGGGCCGGGAGCCCCGGAGAGGGGATGCCACAGGGCACACGGGGCAGGGGGCAGTGTGGAGGAGAACAAGAGGATGGTGACTGACTTGGGATGGAACCACAAGCAAGTCGCCCCCCTCCTCCGAGGGATGCTGCGAGCTCACTCAGGCTCTTGTGTGAATTTGCAAAGGGTGCTCTTCCTCCAGACACTTCACTTCCCTTTTGGGGAGAACTGTCGTAACAGACTGTTCATTAGAACAAGGCCCTTTGCCTCCACCTGCCACGAAACTGTCATAAAAATGCGTAGTATATCCATCTTTGGAGTCAAGAAAGACGTACACGAAACATACAATTTTCAAATTTATGAAGGTGTCTCTGAATGGTGCTCTCTCGGGCTTGGCGCCCCTGTCTAATACGTAACATGAACAGCTGTAGGCTGAGAAGGGAGCTGGGTGCTGTTACCTGGAGGGATGAGCAGGGAAATGCCTGTATCCTGGAGCATCAGGCAGCCACCGCGGTGGTCCACCTCTCGAGCAGAAAACACCAACAGTTTGTGCATCAGCTGCCGGATGACGGTCTGGCCTTGGGTGGGCGTGTGCAATTCCTGATAGAAGGTGGCCACCTCCTGCAGCGTGGCTGGCGGGCCTGCCCTGGAGGACTCATCTCCCGGTAGGGGAGTGGGAGGGGGTGCTGGCTCCTCTTGGCTCTCCAGCTCCCAGCAGACCCCCAGCAGCCGGCGAGGACAGCGCCATCGAAGGCACTGGACCAGGAGCACGGCGCTCGCCACTGGAACCCCCACCAGCAGTAGAAACTGGGCAGGCTGGAAGGAGCTCTCATAGGAGCACATCCGCCTGGTCGCTTGATGCTGCCAGTTGCCCTGCACCCACGTGCCAGCCGAGGCCGAGGGCCTGGGGAAGAGAGTCAGTGTCACGTGAGCTGTCGGAGGCTAAGACCTGGCTTCTAAGTGGCTGCAGTGAGGAGGGAGCAAATTGTCTTCATCCCAGCATACCCCATGCACCCCAGTCAGATCAATTTCCTTAACAGAACTTCACCAATCTCTCCCTCCCTCCCTCTGTCTCTCTATTTCCCTCTCTCTCCCTCAAGAACCTGCCATGACTCCCCATGCCCTAATTAATTTCACCTCTCACTAGACAGAAAGACCTTGGGTTTGGAGTTAGAGGATGTGAATTCACATGCCACCTTGGTCACTGCCTGAGTGAGCTTGTCCTACTGTTTAATGTACCTCAGTTTTTACCTCTGTCTAAATAGAGCCCTTGATCTCCATGGGCTGACAGAAGGTGAAAGAAAGTGAAGTCGCTCAGTCACGTCCGACTCTCTGCGATCCCATGGGCTGTAGTCTACCAGGCTTCTCTGTCCATGGGATTTTCCAGACAAGAATACTGGGGTGGGTTGCCATTTCCTTCTCCAGGGGATCTTCCTGACCCAGGGATGGAACCCAGGTCTCCTGCATTGCAGGCAGACGCTTTACCCTCTGAGCCACCAGGGAAGCCCATGGAAAGTCTTAAAATAGAAAAGCAAGGACTTTGCTGGTGGCACAGTGGGTGAGAATCTGCCTGCCAATGCAGGGGACATGGGTTTGATCCCTGATCCAAGAAGATCCTGAACCCAAGCTCTAGAGCCCTCAGCTGCAACGAATGAGCCCTTGCACCACAACCACTGAAGCCCGCGCACCTGGAGCCTCGCTCAGAAGCCAGAGAAGCCGCTGCGATGAGAAGCCTGTGCGCAGGAGCCGGAGGGTCTCCCAGGCTCCACAACTAGCGAAAGCCCAAGCACAGCAACAAAGACCCAGCACAGCCACAATAAATAAATGCATGAATAAAAAACAAATATAGCAGAGTGTCAACAAAGATATATATATGCACAAAGGATTTTTTTTAATAGAAAATGAAGTCACAAAGGGCTAGACATCCTCTGATCTCATTAATGTAGATAGCAAAACTAGATTGAAGTGTAGATATATATTTATGAGTGTGTATATGTAAGTGAGGAGAAGGCAATGGCAGCCCACTCCAGTACTCTTGCCTGGAAAATCCTATGCACGGAGGAGGCTGGTGGGCTGCAGTCCATGGGGTCGCTAGGAGTTGGACATGACTAAGCGACTTCACTTTCACTTTTCATTTTCATGCATTGGAGAAGGAAATGGCAACCCACTCCAGTGTTCTTGCCTGGGGAATCCCAGGGACGGGGGAACCTGGTGGGCTGCCGTATATGGGGTCGCACAGAGTCAGACACGACTGAAGCGACTTAGCAGCAGCAGCATATATAAGTGATGGGCTTCCCAGGTGGTAAAGAACCTGCCTGCCAATGCAGGAGACATAAGAGACACAAGATCCCTGGGTTGGGAAGGTCCCCTGGAAGAGGGCATGGAAACCCACTCCAGTGTTCTTGCCTGAAGAATCCCATGGACAGAAGAGTGTAGTGGGCTACAGGCCAAAGGGTCCCACAGAGGTGGACACGACTGAAGTGACTTAGCATGCACACATGCACGATTTAAGTGATAGAGAAAAGTCTGCAGCAGAGCTGTGTAATAAAAAATATAATGTGAGCCACAGATGTGCTTTTATACTTTCTAGAGTCTACATTAAAAAAGTAAAAAGAACCAGGAGAAATTAATTTTTAATATATTTTATGTAACCCAGTATATTCAAAATAATATGTTGACAGATAATCAATGTAAATTTATTGCAATATTTTGCATTCTTTTTTCATTACAAGTCTTTGAAGTCCATGTGTATTTTACACTCACAGCACATGGCAATTGATATTCTGTCTACTTCAAGGACTCAGCAGCAACATGTTCTAGTGATTCCTGCCTCCGACATGCGAGTCTGGGGGAGGACAACCTCCAAACTATTCTTACTGGTTGTCACTGAAAGAGATGAGAAATTGGGGGAGCTGGAAGGTGTAAAAGAGGACTTTTCTATTTTCTTAAACCCTTTTTTCTGTAGTCTGAATTTTTCACATTCAAGCTTGTCTTTCTATTAATCTTCTAATTCTTTTTAAACACTATCAAAAGTGGGAAAAAATAGCCTCTCAGACTGATGATGAGGATGGCATGAGATCGTGTGAAAATCTCTTGTAGATGATAAACCCTGTCCAAATACGTGTGTTTTATTTATGCCCCTCCTTCTGCTAGAAAGGTCAGAGGGTAACTCACAGGGATATATTTAATATATATATATATATTCTACAAGAGTAACAAAAGTTAAAAGTGGAAGCAGAAAGAGAAACAAAACCCAAAGTGAGGGTCTCCAGGTGAGGTCCACCAGGTTCCCAGGGTCAGATGGGGGCCTGTGCTGTCCAGCAGCATCCCCCTAAAGATGCCAGCTCTTGGGACTTCCCTGGCTGTCCAGTAGTTAAGAATCTACCTTGCACTGCAGGGGCTTGTGTTCGATCCCTGGTTGGGGAAACTAAAATCCCACAGGCCACTGAGCCCTCTAGGCCTGCGTGCCCCAACTGGAGAGTGTGAGTGCCCCAACTACAGAGGCCACATGCCGCAGCTAAGACCTGATGCAGCCAAATAAATAAACAAATAATATTTTTAAAAGATGCCAGCTCTTCCCCAGGTCTTCTCCTCCGACTTATCCTCTTCCTCCCTTAATTTGCACCCTCAGCAAGACTGGGCTCTGCGCAGCTGGTGAAGTCTAGCCTTTGGCCTTTGTTCCTGCTGTCCTCTGCTTCACGCTGTCACCCTCTGCCTCCTTCACTCGCCTGGACCACTCTTGCTTAGCAGTGCCCCCTGCCAGCCCCCACTCACCAGCCCTTGTCGGTTTCGCCCTCCCTGACCACCATCCTCCCACCATACTAACTGTTTATCTTAATATTTTCTTGGCCACACCGCACAGCATGTGGTATCTTAGTTCCCTGTCCAGGGATCAAATACACATCCCCTGCATTGAAAGCTCAAAGACTTAACCGCTGGACCAGGACCACCAGGGAAGTCCATACTGATTGATTCTTGATCACATGCTGTCCTGTATGGATTTCCACTCAAATGAGCAATTTCTGAGCACCCACTGTGGCCTAGGCATTGTCCTGACACAATGGCATCTTACTTGGCTCTCAAAGAGCTTCTGAGAGCATGGGATTCATTTTACTCCGAGGTTGAGTTCTGTGAGACACCACATCCTCCTTCTGAGTCCCCAGGGTCCCCATGGTTGATCCACTAGGATCTGCACTGGTGAATTATTCCCTCACTCATACCTTGTGGCTCAGCTGGTAAAGAATCCGCCTGCAATGCGGGAGACCTGGGTTCAATCCCTGGGTTGGGAAGATCCCCTGGAAAAAGGAAAGGCTACACACTCCAGTATTCTGGCCTAGAAAATTCCATGGAATGTATAGTCCATGGGGTCACAAAGAGTCGGACACGACTGAGCGACCTTCACTTCACACCCCTAACCCCGACCTGAGGCTGCGCCCCCAAGCACCTGCTCCACCCTTGCCCACCTTCTTTCTTCCTTCTCAAGACCCATGAAACCTAAGCCCCCTTCCCAGCTCCCCCTGGCCAGGGGCTAAAGCTCCTCTGTATCCTCAGGATGGAGCCCTGGGGTGGGATCTATTTCCCCCATGTGTTCATTGAAAATATAGACAAGAAGGGAAGGCGTGACATTGCTCCCTCGGCCTTAACATCTAACCCTGCAGACGGTGGCCCTGGCAGGGCACATGAGTGGAATAAGTGAGCCGGCGATGCCTGAATCTGGCGGAGATGGGGATCAGAGCCACAGGCTTCCCTTTACATCCCGTTCAATCCTCGCAGTCCTTCCGCAGTAAAGATAATTGGAATTATAACTGTAATAATAATAGCTAACATCCACAGAGCCAGGGTGTTACAGCGCTCTACGTGGCCCAGCTCGTTTGATCCTCACAGCAGCTTTATGAGCTAGCTGTTATTTTTATCTCATTTCCCAGATAAGGAAGCCAAGTTTCCTCCCCCAGTGAGGGCAGAGGATGGATTATTAAGCTACAACTGAAGGCAGAAGGAAAGGATGAGCAAGGATGACAAGAGCTTCCAGAAACACCCCCTTTCTCTCTCTGCCCCTTCTTTTTCCCCGAGGTCTCTTCCTTTTCACTTCTAGAGGAATTGAAGTTGAAAGAGAGAGAAATGAAAATAAATAGAAGGAAAAACAAACATAAGGAACTAAAGGCACATCCTTGGTGCCACAGCGAATGACGCTCTCGCCTGCCCCCTGCCCGCCGAGGCGCCAGCAGCAGGAGATGGGCCAGCTGTAGGGAAAGAAAGGAGGGGCTCACTCTGTTTCTATAGCAACAGCTTTTCCAGGGCCTCCAAAGACCAGAGTCCAAATCCCCTCCACTGCATTGGGTGGTGCAGCAGAGTCCCCTTGTCCTACCTTCCAACCTGGAGGGCCTCTCACAGGAGCCAATTCATTACCTGGCCTGGAGCAGGTAACTCCTCCCTCCTCTCAGCCCCCTTTCTGCAGGCTGACAGCTCTCCAGGCTGTGTTGGTCCTCACCCCATCCTTCTCTTTGCCCCCAGGAAGGGAAAGGGTCCCAAATATATAGCGTAACAGCCTGGTACCTGCAGACTGGACCCTCCCAACCCTATGGCTGACACTTTGGTACCCAGCTCTCCAGTATGTCCTGCCCCAGACTCTGGATCATCCTGGGTAGCACTTTCCCAAGATGAGAGTATTTTAGGATGCGCCATCACCTGTCCCTAGGGAGTTGCTTCCTCCAGCACAAGGATCCAGGCTCCTGTTGCAAAGTTCTGCTCATATTCTTTAAGGAAACTCTCAACCCCTCTCCACATCACTGCTTCTTATTGGGTCTACTGCTGAAAGATCTCCAATTATACATAAAACGTGTACCAGGATAGTGAGTCCCAGCCTAAGTCATGAGCTCCATTCACCGAGTGCCTCCCCTGGTCCTCACACGCACTGGGCTGTGGCCCTCTGCCGAGCCCCTTCCTTCTCCCTCCTCCAGCACCGGGTCTCCACACCTGCCAGCCTCACCTGAGCTGGCCTAGCTCCACCCCAGGGTCCCAGGTAGCCCCATCTTAACGCTCAGCCCACCCCCAGCTGCCCCAGGGGGTGCGCACCTTACCGTGTAGGTGACCCCAGAGGCTGCCGGCTTGTCTAGGAACAGCAGTTCCTTCTCTGAGAAACAGAGAAGTCAGCCAGACTCCAGACAAGCCCGCAGACAAGTGGAGGTGGGCGGGGAATTCAGGGAATTCAGGCAGGAGTGGCCTGGCGCTTCCCGCTTCCCGCTTCGGCAGAGTCCTGCCTCCCAGCCGCCCCAAAGAGGGGTGGGGAGTCTGTCCTGTATGCTGGCAAAGTCCAGACGAGGTGAGGGAGGATCCAAAAGTCCGTGGACTTAGCCATCTAGGTCTGGAAGGGAGGGACAGAGGGAGACAACCTGGGTACAGGTGAGGCCTCTCTAGACTGCCCTCTGCTGGTCAGTGGCTGCTGCAACAGCGCAAGGTAGGAGGAACCCTAACTAAGGCTTCTCAAACTGTAATGTGTACATTAACCGTCTGAGGGACCTTGTAAGAATGCAATTTCTGACCCATTGGCCTAAGGTGGGGCCTGAGGTTCTCTGTCTTAGAAGCCCCCAGGTGATGGCACTGTGGGCCTGCCCAGGAAGCTTGGTAGCGGCTTAGTTGCTGAGTTGTGCCCAACTCCTGTGACCCCATGGACTGTAGCCCACCAGGCTCCTCTGCCCATGGGATTTCCCAGGCAAGAATACTAGAGTGGGCTGCCATTTCCTTCTCCAGGGGGTCTTACCAACCCAGGGATCGAACCCACATCTGCTTTGCAGGTGGATTTTTTACTGCTGAGCTTAGACAATGCCTAGTTCTACCCACTTCCTGCACAGATATGACAGTGAAGACACTGGGCTAATGGCCCACAAGTTGCTGGTGTCATTGGGGCACAACCATATCCACTCCCTACTGAGGCTCTTTCCACTGCCCGCAGGGTTGATGCCACTCTGGATGTTTGCCAGCCTGGTCCTTCCTTGGTCACTCTGCCACTGGGATGAAAGCTCCCTTCACAGAGGGAGGTTTTTCCAGCCATCTGCTCCATTATCTTCAGCTCTAGGTAGAGCCCGATCGATCCAAAGTAAGTGTTTAATAAAGACTTGGACGAAAGAGTGGGCCAGCTGAGAGGAAAGAGGAAGCATTTTGGGATCCAGACTGCCAACACTGAACCCGGTGACCGACTTGCTGACTGTGTAATCATAGGTTAGTTGTTCAACCTTTCTGAGCCTCACTTCCTGGCCTGTCAAAAGCACATGATAATATTTACCTTGAGAGGGATAAAGATGGTCATTATTAAGCTAATAAACATAAAGCGCACACCAGGGCATGGTTACTCAGAAGTGGTAACTTGTTGCCATGGTCTGGCCTCCTGCAGCGGAGGTCTCTCCCAGCCCCACATTGATCATCACCCATAGAAAATGAGTAACTGCTGCTCCTTTCATCTTAGTTAATGATTCTCTAGCTTCTTGTCCCAAACTGCAACCCCCACCCCTGCGCCGCCTTCCCTGGGAGGAGGGGATAAATACCTCCCAGAGGTGCCCAGGTCCCCAAAGTGGAGAGATGGGGCAAAGGAAGGGTGGAGAGTAGCCAACCTGGGGAGAGGACCGCCTGTCTAAAGCACAAGCAAGAAAGAGGTGCTCGGAACTTTGGGGGATGAAGAGGGGAGCGGTTGGTCTTTGCTGGACAAAGCTCTGAGACACACAGGTGGCTGCCTTTTTCTCTGAATCATGAGATTCCAGGGGCTTGTGAAACATCTGTCAGTCTATTCCAAGCCAGGATGGGCCATGTGAGCTAGCAGTCAATAACGAGGGGCTACATCTTATGAGATCATTTCCGAAGCTGGGGCTTGTTTCACTGGGGACAGCCCCAGTTACATCTGAGGGTCCCTGCCACCCCTACGGACACAAAGCTGGTTCGTGCGATGCAGAGACCAAGACGCCAGGCATCAGAAGCCTGGCAGCCTGGGGCTCAGCCGTCTCAGGAGGTTCAGGTTGCACAGCACCAACGCCTCAATAGTTTCACCAAGGGGGTGGGCCCCTCCAGAGACTGGGTCTAGTAGACCAGGGGACCCTCTGCGGAGAGGAACCCTTCTGGGCCATACAAGCAGCAACCTGGACTCCCCAGCTAATGCCATCAGCCTTGTCACTGGAGAAAGGCCGTCCAGCTGGGAGCCCCGCTCCACCCTTCTCCCTGTCCCCACCCTCTTCTGCCTTCCACCCATCACACAACACTAGCACTCAGTCTGGGAGGTGTGCTGCCTGAGGTAAGGGGAAACACAGGACTGAGAATAAATAAGGAGGCACCAGCAGTTGGAGGAGAACAGGAAAAAAGCATTGGGGGTGGTGGGAGCAGGGAGACCTCCAACACTGGATAGAAAACTAGAAATGATAGACAGACAGGAAGGCAGAAGGGGAAGAAACAGACAGTGAGAAGCAGAGAATAAATAGAAAGATGCACAGGCCAACAGGATGGTCAGCCCTGTCCCGGGAACCTCCGGGACATGATCATGGGCCCTTGACAGAAGAGGATGGTGTAGACTGAGAAAAATCACTTTTTTTCCCCTTCAAATTCTGGCAATCATGGGGACAAGGTTGAAATATCACAGGCAAATGAGAAGCATGATATTGGGTGGGCGATCTTGGTTGGAGGAACTACCCAGGTGGCTCAGAGATAAAGAATCCACCGGCAATGCAGGAGACTCGGGTTGTAACCCTGGGTTGGGAAGATCCCCTGGAGAAGAGTGTGGCTACCCACTCTGGCATTCTTGCCTAGGAAATCCCATGGACAGAGAAGCCTGGTGGGCTACAGTCCATGGGTTTATAACAGTAAGGCACGACTTAGCAATTAAACAATAGCTTCCGTTGGAGGATGGTCTATGCCTCACCCTGCTTGCAAAGGAAGACGCGGAACAAAATACAAGTAAGCATGGGAAGGGAAGTCACTCAGTCGTGTCCGACTCTTCGCGATGCCATGGACTGCAGCCTACCAGGCTCCTCCGTCCATGGGATTTTCCAGGCAAGAGTACTGGAGTGGGGTGCCATCGCCTTCTCTGCCTTACTTTGCTGCTGCTGCTACTGCTGCTAAGTTGCTTCAGTCATGCCCGACTCTGTGCGACCCCATAGATGGCAGCCCACCAGGCTCCCCCGTCCCTGGGATTCCCCAGGCAAGAACACTGGAGTGGGTTGCCATTGCCTTCTCCAAGTAAGCACGGCAGCGTTTTAATCAGAGACCAAGCGGTTGTTCCCTTGAGAGATCAGGCCACAAGACATCTGAGTGCTTGTGTTTGTGGCCCCGACCCTCTGGAAGTGGAGAGATGGAGGGGGAACCTCCCCCAGCCTCTCAGGGTAGATGAGAACTTCAGAGAAAGGAACCCATAGCGTCATTCAGCTAAGTCTGAACTTGGGTGGGAACTCCGGCACAGTGGGCCCTTGGGGTTTTCCAGTCTGGAATAGGGAGATAAGCCTGGGGCAGATGCGCTGGTTGGTTCTGGACTGGAAAGGAAGCCCAGGGTTCTCTGGCTCCTGTCTTCCAAGTGTGGTTCTTCCAAGTTGGTTATGTTGGCTTGGTTGAGTTTGATCTCAGACACTGCCCTCCATCAAAGGCCTGCTATGTACCTGGCCAAGTGCCACCCACTGTGGGAGGCAGAAGAGATGCATGATCCTGGACCTGAGATCCAGGAGTCAGACACACACTGGGGGAGAGGAGTCTTTCACTGAGAAGCAGTTGTCAGTCCTAGACGGGACACTCTTAAGTCCCACATGAGTGGTGTGGAGAAAGTAAGTCCATGGAACGTGGGAAAGGGGGAAGGCAGCGTTGGCTCAGAGGAGGGGGCTGGGCGCAGACCCCAGGGCGTGTCCAGGACTAGGCCTCCTATGAGAGGCTCAGGCCGGGGAAGAGTGTCAGGTAGGAGCAGACAGGCAGGCAGATGCGGGGAAGGCTATCATCAGCGTGTTCTCTGCCTCCCCAGATCGCACCTCCTCCAGGAGAATATGGCCTCACGGGGCCATCTTCGTGATCCTGCCCCTTCTGGGGCCCACCCTTGTCTGGCTGCTCATCCATCACTCAGTGTGGGCCCACCCTTGTCTGGCTGCTCACCCATCACTCGATGTCTGACTGGTATGACAGCCTGAGAGAGCTGCCCTGGGGCCCACCTCACAGAGTCTTGTTGCTGGTGTGGACAACCGTCTACTCCATCAAGGGGCAAGTCCCTGCTTCTCATGCCCTGGGCTGGGAGCAAGTCCCCCATCCCTGAATTGCTGCCGCACGCTGGCCTCTAAAGGGATGGGACCTCATCTTGCCTCTTTCGGGGTGTCTCCTCTGTACCTGCCTAGGATTCCAGCCCACCCTCCCTTACCTGCCCCCTGCCCTCAAAGGATGTCTAGACCCACTTACCCCCTGGTTCAGCCCACAGAGGATTTTCTTTTGGCAACCGCAAGGCTCCATTTACCATGAATCAGCCTCCTCTGAGCATTGTCCACAGCTATGCCTCCCATCTGGTGTGGAAGGACCTGGGGCGGGGCGGGGAGGGGAGCTTCAGGTAGCCGCTGGCACTGCCCCTCGGTCTCTACGCTGTGAAGCTCACCATCAGCTGGGCTGTCCTGATTCTCCTGTCGGCAGCCCACACCCCCGGCCTGGTGAGGCACCAGAGCTCAGCAGTGGGGCAGGGGACAGGGCAGGGAGGCTGCAAGGCCTCCGAAGCAGGGAGCAAGGCACGTCAGGTGCAGGCAGGTAGCGGCGGGGCAGGCTGCGCCAAGCACAGAGCAACTTGGCTCGCTGGCTCCAGGGTGCTGCAGAAAGGTCAAGGGCAATTCCCAGGGCAGGCTTCCTGACTGCCCTGCCCCCGCCCAGGCCCCGCTGCACCTGCTGCTGCTCTTCGGGCTGGTGATGAGCACGGCTCTGATCTGGCACCCCATCAACAAGCTGGCCACCCTGCTGCTGCTGCCCTACCTGGCCTGGCTCACCGTGGGCGTTCCCATCATCTGTCACTTGTGGAGGGACAGCCTTTGTCCCGAGGATGGGCCCCCAAGGGGAGAGGGGTGACTGAGGCCAGGATCAGGGGAGAGAAGGGAGGCGGGGGTGGGGGCAGAGGAGACCACAGGCAGGGCTGTGGAGGGGACGGTGGTGAGTCCCTGAAGGTGACTTGATCTAATGCGGCCACTGTCCTGGGTCCCCTTGTGCCACTTTCCATTAGGATTCAGAGACACGGGAGAGGGGGAAACAGTTCACATTCAATATAAAGTAATACATCCTGTATTAACAGGAATTAATTTAGTAGTAATAGCATCAGTGAATAAAATCCTAACTAACTATCTGGGTATGATGTGAAGTGTGTGAGGTTCGGGACAGCTGGGTGGGAATGGACATGTCTCTGTGTGTGTGTGTGTGTGTGTGTGTGTGTGTGTGTGTGTGTGTGTGTGTGCACGCGCGCGCGCACTCACATGAATGAAGGTGTGAATGCCCTGCCAAACCTCACTCAAAATTTGGAACTTAAATCCACAGAAAAATAAAGTAAGAAAGGATACCAATTATCTTGTCAAACTATATATTTATTGCTTATTTTATATTATGTATCATAATATATACATATATATTATATACCACCTATATAATAATATATTCCATATTATATTAATCTTATTTAATTTATTTTAACTTTTTTATATTGGCATATAGTTGATTAACAATATTCTATTAGTTTCAAGTGTGCAGCAAAGTGATGCACTTATACATATATGTGTATCTACACTTTTTCAATTTCTATAATTAATTTATTTGAATTAATGATATTAATTACATTGATAAATAATATATAGTTATATGATATTGTGCATTATATATGTCATACTACTCTTTTTCAATTTCTATAATTAATTTTAATTAATTATATTAATTACACTAATAACAATATAATACAGTTATACGATACATTATCCATTATATAAGTCATACTAAGACCTTAAGTCATTATATCTGATAAGATTATAGATCTTTTTTATTTTTGCCCTCTTATACTATTAGTTTTTTACATCAATTAATCATTATTAATAAGAAAACATGTTGAAAAAGATGTAAGCCTCAGTGCTGATCAGTGAATTGAGGAGGAGTTTTTTGTCCAGCCTTCTCTCTTACTTCTCTTTCTAAACCTTCCTAATGTTTTTTTTTATTTTCCTCTCTTCCGTCCTCTTGCTTTCTTCCCTTGTTGTCTCAAAGCCCTGATGGTGGCAAGAATTGATGGCCCCAGAGCTGCCTCCCTAAATCTTAAACAAGGCCAGCTGGAAGGCCCAGGTGCCTTGTGGAAGGAGCTTTTAAAATATCAACCAGACTCTAGGGATGTGCCTGGGCATCAGTGTTTTTAAAACTGCCAGGACTTCCTCATGTGTAGCCCACCTGAGAACCTCCACTGAGGGTGTTCCAGAGCCATCTGGAAGTTTATTAAAGATGCAAAGGGACTTCCCTGGTGGTCCAGGGGTTAAGACTCCATGCCCCCAATGCAGGGGCATGGGTTCAGTTCCTGGTCAGGGAACTAAGATCCCACATGCAGCCAAAAAATTAATAAAAATGCATGTTCCTCATACCCTACCCAAGACCTAAGAATCAGAGCTTTGGGGGTGAGCTTAGGCATCTTTGGATTTATTTCTTGCCTGGAGAATCCCAGAGACGGGGGGAGCCTGGTGGGCTACCATCCCTGGGGTCGCACAGAGTCAGACACGACTGAAGCGATGCAGCAGCAGCAGCACTTCTATCAGCTGTTCACTGAAATTAGAGCACTCCAAGCACGGATGGTCTTTCAGGGCTCTCTTTACTGTGACAGCCTTAGATCCTGTGGGTTGAGTTCTGGGTCTGGGACCAAACGTATCCCCGTGGGGGATCCAAGGACCACACAGGGGGAACATCGTGTCCTCCAGACCACAATGCCGGAGGACATTATCATTTGAGAAGGAGACAGGAGAGCTCACCAAGGAAGGAGAGCGAGAAGGAATCTCTCCTCCCCGCCTCCTCTGGGCATGCTCTGCCCAGCGGGGCCCATGGGTCACCTGTGTTCCACCTGCCCTTGTGTCCCCAGCCCCAGTGTGGCACAGGACACAGAGAAGCTGTTCATTTATCTTTGATTGATTAAATAAAGGACCACATTGTCCCATTAAAATATAATGCTGACCAGCCCCCACCTGCCCCTGACCCTGGACCAACTGAAAAAGCCTCTCTTTGCAGAGAGGGAATGGCAGTCATTGGAGAAGGGCATGGCAATCCACTCCAGTTTTCTTGCCTGCAGAACCCCATGTATAGAGGAGCCTGGCGGGCTATGGTCTGTCAGTTCAGTTCAGTTCATTTCAGTCGCTCAGTCGTGTCCGACTCTTTGCGACCCCATGAATCGCAGCACGCCAGGCCTCCCTGTCCATCACCAACTCCCGCAGTTCACTCAAACTCATGTCCATCGAGTCAGTGATGCCATCCAGCCATCTCATCCTCTGTCGTCCCCTTCTCCTCCTGCCCCCATCCCCTCCCAGCATCAGAGTCTTTTCCAATGAGTCAACTCTTCACATGAGGTGGCCAAAGTACTGGAGTTTCAGCTTTAGCATCAGTCCTTCCAAAGAACACCCAGGACTGATCTCCTTTAGGATGGACTGGTGGGATCTCCGTGCAGTCCAAGGGACTCTCAAGAGTCTTCTCCAATACCACAATTCAAAAGCATTAATTCTTCAGTGCTCAGCTTTCTTCACAGTCCAACTCTCACATCCATACATGACCACTGGAAAACCATAGCCTTGACTAGACAGACCTTTGTTGGCAAAGTAATATCTCTGCTTCTGAATATGCTATCTAGGTTGGTCATAGCTTTCCTTCCAAGGAGTAAGCGTCTTTTAATTTCATGGCTGCAATTACCATCTGCAGTGATTTTGGAGCCCCAAAAAATAAAGTCTGACACTGTTTCCACTGTTTCCCCATCTATTTCCCATGAAGTGATGGGACCGGATGCCATGATCTTCGTTTTCTGAATGTTGAGCTTTAAGCCAACTTTTTCACTCTCCTCTTTCACTTTCCTCAAGAGACTTTTTAGTTCCTCTTCACTTTCTGCCGTAAGGGTGGTGTCATCTGCATATCTGAGGTTATTGATATTTCTCATGGCAATCTTGATTCCAGCTTGTGCTTCTTCCAGCCCAGCATTTCTCATGATGTACTCTGCATAGAAGTTAAATAAGCAGAGTGACAATATACAGCCTTCACATACTCCTTTTCCTATTTGGAACCAGTCTGTTGTTCCATGTCCAGTCCTAACTGTTGCTTCCTGACCTGCATATAGGTTTCTCAAATTTCCCACAGTTTATTGTGATCTACACAGTCAAAGGCTTTGGCATAGTCAATAAAGCAGAAACAGATGTTTTTCTGGAACTCTCTTGCTTTTTCCATGATCCAGTGGATGTTGGCAATTTGATCTCTGGTTCCTCTGCCTTTCCTAAAACCAGCTTGAACATCTGGAAGTTCTCGGTTCACGTATTGATGAAGCCTGTCTTGGAGAATTTTGAGTATTACTTTACTAGCGTGTGAGATGAGTGCAATTGTGCGGTAGTCTGAACATTCTTTGACATTGCCTTTCTTTGGGATTGGAATGAAAACTGATCCTTTCCAGTCCTGTGGCCACTGCTGAGTTTTCCAAATTTGCTGGCATATTGAGTACAGCACTTTCACAGCATCATCTTCCAGAATTTGAAATAGCTCAACTGGAATTCCATCACCCCCACTAGCTTTGTTCATAGTGATGCTTTCTAAGGCCCACTTGACTCACAATCCAGGATGTCTGGCTCTAGGTGAGTGATCACACCATTGTGATTATCTTGGTCGTGAAGATCTTTTTCGTACAGTTCTGTGTATTCTTGCCACCTCTTCTTAATATTTTCTGCTTCTGTTAGGTCCATACCATTTCTGTCCTTTATCAAGCCCATCTTTGCATGAAATGTTCCCTTGGTATCTCTAATTTTCTTAAAGAGATCTCTAGTCTTTCCCATTCTGTTGTTTTCCTCTATTTCTTTGCATTGATTGCTGAGGAAGGCTTTCTTATCTCTCCTTGCTATTCTTTGGAACTCTGCATTCAGATGCTATATCTTTCTTTTTCTCCTTTGCTTTTTGCTTCTCTTCTTTTCACAGCTATTTGTAAGGCCTCCCCAGGCAGCCATTTTGCTTTTTTTCATTTCTTTTCCATGGGTCAAAAAGAATCGGACACGACTAAAGCAACTTAGCACGCACAAAGGCATTCATAGCTGTTGAAACTTCTCAGGTGGTTCTACTGTGCAAGCAGATTGAAAACAGCGGCTGTGGGGGCGTTGCCTCTCAAAGTGCAGCCTAGTGACCTCCTGGAACCTTGGTTGATGGCCTGGACTCCAGCCTTGCTCCAGACTCTCGGAATCAGATCAACTTGAGGAATGAGGGCCCATAGATAGGGTGCAGTTGTTTGCAGTTCCGACCTTGGAGACAGATCACCTTGGGCTTGGACACTGACTCTGTCATTCATTAACTGATAATCCAGTACAACTTACTTCGTTGTCTATGCTTTATTCGCGCAGAGTCGGACACGACTGAAGCGACTTAGCAGCAGCAGCAGCACGCTTCATTTTCTTCATCTGTAAAATGGGGACCTCAGAGAATCTGAGGAAAGAGTGAATGCATCTGGCACAGAGGAAGTGCTCAATAAATGTGGGTTGTCCTAAGAAGAGACCCCGGGAGGCCACCTGTTTAATGAGCACCCGTGGTTCTGACTCATACGGCAGTGGAGACCCACTCTGCCCTGAGACCCCAGAAGTATTTCCTGGACTTCCTAAGTGCTGGGAGGCTGAGTGACTTTCCCCACGGGTCTGTGGGCCAGCCTGACTGTGCCACACACACAAAATGGTGAACTCTTTATTGCACACATTCACATGAATTTTGACTTCACCTCAAACAGACTTTTTTTTAAAGCTGCTTTTAGTTGAATTGAAAACTCCATTGATCCAGGTAACTAAATTTATAAAATGATCAAGGACATGCTCAGGAGCCACACTGCATAGGTTCTCATCCATTTCAACATACGGACCTTCCAGAGATATTTGTCATTGTCTTTACCATCACCATCTCATGTAGGCATTATAGATACTAGCTACCAATTGTATTGATGCTGCCAACTAATTCTAGAAATTAAACTGTTTCTCTAAGAAGATGCACCATGCTGCTCATATGACTCCAACCACCCCAGAACAAACACCACAAGCCCAGAAGTCTAGATGCCTCTAGTTTTGGATTTTGGTCCTAGAAGGAAGCTCAATTTGGGCAGTGTCCCGAGCCCTGGAATAGCCTGACTGCCTGGCAAGGCATGAGCCAAATAAAGGGCTACCTGGCTTTGTGCAAAAACAGCCAGAAGGGGCAGGATCTCCAACCTCAAACTTACCCTCTGACCCAAAGTTGTCCTTAATCTCCTCCTCAGCACCTACTCCTTGGTTTCTGAACAGGAGTTCTGATCCCCGTCCCCTACCCTCACCTCCCCACCTGCCTGGCCTCTCGCCCTTCCTCTACCCTGCTTTCCAGCTCTGAGCCCAGCCTGGAATACACACTGCCCTTGGCCCCTCCTCTCTCATCACCTAGCTGCTACTGCTAAGTCGCTTCAGTCATGTCCGACTCTGTGCAACCCCATAGACGGCCTCCTACCAGGCTCCTCTGTCCCTGGGATTCTCCAGGCAGGAACACTGAAGTGGGTTGCCATTTCCTTCTCCAATGCATGAAAGTGAAAAGTGAAAGAGTTGTGCCTAAATAGAGTCGGAGTTGTTTCTTCCCTTAGCCAGACATGTCCCGGGATTCCACAGTCCAAGCCACGTGTGTGTGCTTCTGTGCCCTTGGGCAGTGTTTTGCCATTTGCCTCTGAGCGGAACATGGTGTCTGAAAATGATTCACTCGGTGAGTGGGGCAGAGACAAGCCCTCCACCAGTGTCTGGAGAGGTGGGGAGCAGCTTCTGGTGGAATGGCCACCCCAGCAGGCAGGGCGATCCCCCACTCTGCTGTATCTTCATCCTTTCTTTGCTCCCCAGTCCCTTTCTCCTTCCTCCTTTGCCAATGTCTGCGGAATGAGGATACACAGTGGCAGGTGAGGCGGGCAGGCTGGTAGGTGTCTGTTCGGTGGACAAACGTTGGTCCTGACCTATGGGCAGGTAGAGGTGATGCTCTAGGGGAGGTGTAAGGCCCTCAAGTACGGTCAAGATCACGCCAGGGCTCCGAAGGCTTGCTTCCTTTGTGCTCCACCCATTCTATCTCCCAGGGTTCCCCTGTTTCAGAGTCTTTCCAGAGTTCCCTTTTCTTGTAGTTTCAGAACACAAGCACAAGATATTTTTGTTTTAAAGCTTTCTTGCTGATCTTCATCAGTGATGAAGTTACCCGTCCAAACAAAGCCTGACTTTGGCAGGCATCCACTCAAATCTGGACCTCCCCCCTCCCCCCTCACACAGAGTCCACCGAGGCCCCTTCCCCCAACCTAGCTTTCAAGGACCCTTCATAACAAAAGCCCCCTCTTCTATCCTGCAAGCCAGGAGAAGCCCTCTTTGTCACACCAGGAGCCTCAGGGGTGTCTAATCAGCCTCTTTTGTCCCTCTGGTGTCTGTATCTCTGAGGTCCCCCCAGCCTGCCCAGAAATGACCTGGGCAGAGAGGCACCCAGTGAGCTCCTTCCCACTCCACCTGCACCTACTCCAGCACATTTCCAAGGGCTGAAAGTCTCCTCTGAGAAGTTGATTATTAAGTTTATCGCTTTCTCCCCGTAAGTTCTGTGGCCCTGCAAACACCCCTTCAAAGGGGAATACTATTAGTCACCTAATGGGCACGATTCTAATCAGATCGCTCTCCTCAAAGACTCAAAGCGCCAGCCAGCCCTGGGGGCCGGGTGGTGCCGGGAGTGGCCGCTGGAATGGAAGACCGAGGTGACCAGGACTAAAGTCCCAGTTGTCACCACTTTTCCCCAGGCCGTGCATCCTGCATGGCCAGCCAAGCATGGCGTCCTGCCTAGGAGAAGACTGGAAACTCCATCCTGCCCTGTGTGATTTGAGTTTCTCCTCCCTCCCCAGGGAGCCTCAGACTCTGGGAGACCCGGGGCCCCTTCGCTGCACCCCGCCAAGGCTCCGGACACCCCCTGTTGTTTATGTCAACACAGCAGTTGCCAGCAGGGGCAGGCTCCTGCCCACCAGGGGGTGCCTCGTGCCCGTGGCCCATTGTTTGTGTACCTCGTCTCAGTAGTGACCACGGGGCGGGCACACCCAGGCTGCGTCGCTGGGGCAACGTGCTGTTGGGGCACCAGCTGTCCCTGCACATGAAGCATCCATTCCATCAGCGGGCTCCGGAGGTATCTGCTTTCCCAGAGTGAGAATTTAAACCTTCCCCTGGTGAGGCAGCTATTTTCCACCAGCCCCCTCGTGGCCTCTCTACTCCCTTCCCAGTGAGGGCAGCTCGGCTTCTGGCCGAGACCCGAGGAAGAGCCGTGTCTGACCCTGCCACCTCCTCCTCAGCGCCTCCTAGGACCTCGGAAGGTTTTCTGAAATGACCATGGGAAATAGGGCCGAAAGATGCAGGCCCGGGGCCTAACCCAGCTCCTCCCAGACACAGGGGGCTGGGTCTCAAGACAGCGTGGGAGAATTCCCTTGTGAGTTTCCATTCCCACTCACCTGCTGTCTGCTGTCTCCATACCTATACCCCTACACACACACACGCACACACACACGCACCCCCTTCATACACAAGTTGCTCCCCAGAACAGTCTCTCTGCAAGAAAACCTTCTCCCCCTAGTCCCCTTCTTGCCCCTCCTCCCTCAGAGCCTGGCTTCAGGGGTCCTGGTAGCAGTCGGGACTGAAAGGTGGAGGACTTAAGACTCTAGAAGCCCAAAGCTCTGTTCTCACTAGCTGTGTGACTTTGGGCAAGTCACTTAACCTCTCTGATCTCAATTTCCCCCACCAATAAAATGAAGGAAATACTAGTACCTACCCCAACATCCTTACGAGGAGTAAATGAGTTCATTTATGTGACCTGCTTAGAACCCCATCACACCCCAGGGAGGGTTGGGCTGGTGTCAGCTCTCACATTACTGAATTCCAGGCTGCATAACACAGTGGGAAAAGCATGGAACTTGGCGGCTGACAGACGTGAGTTCAAGTCCCAACACCCTGCTGATACCACTGAAATAAATACTTGTTTCTCATTTTCCTCCTCGACAGAAGTGGTTTATTGATAGAAACATACCCAAGAGTACTAACACGGGGGTGTGGGGGGAGTGCCCGCACTAAAAAGAGAACAGTGGCAGCTGCAGGAGGAAGGGTCCGGCCCCTGGCACTCGACCCCCCAGATTAACTGCTGTACTCGGGCCAGCCAGGGAAACTGGACTAGCTTGGAAAGGAAAGCCAGGGACAAGGCAGGAATGTGGGCCCCTAGGAGGTGCCATAAATAGCCAGAGGGAGTCAGACAGCCTCCAGGGAAGGGGGTGCGGGGGAAGGTGCAGTGGGAAAGGAAACCGTCAGTCATCAGTCCAGGGAGGTCCAGGGCACCCTCCCCAGTGTATAGAGTTGGCAGGGGTGAGGGATCATGTCTTCAGGGAGGAACATGGACCACCTCTGCACCATCTCCCAACATCACGCAGAAAATTTCCACCACACTGTTCATCCCCACACTACAGGTCTTTGGGAGCGGCCCTGATTCCACATTTTCATCCCTTTGGGCATTCTGGAATATGAGCAATAACTCAGCCTTTGTCACAGGTGGGGACACTGAGGACCATCCAGAGATGCTAAGTGATTTGGCCAACATCATCACACAGTGAATCGAGGTCTGAGTTGGGGATATAAACATGGATCTTTCCTCCCCCCCAATCTAGGACATACATGCGTGAGTGCATGTGTGCTAAGTCGCTTCAGATGTGTCCAACTCTTTGCAACCCTATGGCTGCAGCCTGCCAGGTTCCTCTGTCTGTGGGATTCTCCAGGCAAGAATGCTAGAGTGGCTTGCCATGCCCTCCTCCAGGGGATCTTCCCAACCCAGGGATTGAACCTATGTCTCTTAGGCCTCCTGTATTGACAGGCAGGTTCTTTACCACTGGTGCCAGCTGGGAAGCCCCTAGGGCATACACTACAGCCAAAATGTAAGATGATAGCTCATCAGTTGGTAAAGAATCCGCCTGCAGTGCATGAGGCCCCAGTTCGATTCTTGGGTCAGGAAGATCCTCTAGAAAAGGGATAGGCTACCCTCTCCAGTATTCTAGGGCTTTCCTTTTGGCTCAGCTAGTAAAGAATCCACCTGCAGTGTGGAAGACCTGGGTTCAATCCCTGCGTTGGGAAGATCCCCTGGAGAAGGGAAAGGCTACCCACTCCAATATTCTGGCCTGGAGAATTCATGAACTATACAGTCCATGGGGTCTCAAAGAGTCAGACACGACTGAGTGACTTTTACTTTCACCCTCAGGAAGGAAGTCTTTCCCACAAGGGAACAGCGAGCTGAAAGGATCCCTCTCCCCACCTTCCCCCCTGCAAGACAGTGTACTCTTCCTTAGTCCAGTAGCTGCAGCCAGAAGTGGGAGATAATGCTTTAGAGATGTATCGATCGGAGCTAGCTGGGCGCGGCCCTGGAAATAAGAACATAAGCTCAGAAGACCTGGACTTAAATCCTCGTGTGATCTTATACAAATCACCTTTCTGAGCTACAGGGCTCTAACCTGCAAAATGAAGACAATAGTACATACCCTGTGAGACAGGCATGAGGACCAAATGTGATAATGAAAGCCTGAGTGCCCGAATGCCCCCCAAAGCTATTAAGACTGGGAGCTGCTCCTGGTGGGGCAGCACCTCATTCATGTCCATATTCTTGGTGTTTACTCCAGGAGTGTCTGGCTCTTAGAAGCCCTCAATAATTGCTGATCAAATAAAAGGATGAAGTGATCTCTTTGCATTTAAATGTTGGTTGTTTGTGTGATGCTAATTATAATAATAATGTGTGTTTGTTATTTATCAGCTATCACTGCCTTTTCTCTGAGGACACAGGCACCACTACCACTATCCTGTGCCTTACATCCCCTGGAAAAAATGCCTGAAAAAAAAATGAATAACTTCTGGATAAGAATGCCAGAATTAGCAACAAGCCTAATAAGGAAAGTGACCATATAGTCTCGGTACTGGGGCACTTTGGGAGTGACTGGGGAGCCAGTAACAATTATACCTGGACAACAGATATAAACTATGACAGATCAAAATGCTTGGGCATCTTACTCATAGGGTGCCATGCTGCCCAGAACTCTCTGGAGGAGAGAGCCCCAGATCCTCCCAACCTTGCTGACTCCTATCCTCTAATTAGACCATGGAAAGGGTCCCCTACCTTCTCATCACCACCCCCCACTAGCTCTGGGAGCTATGTTCAGACTAGTTCCCCAACATTTTTAGGTTCCTCATTTTCAGCCTCTTGGTGACTCTGACCCCCACCTTCTGTTGCCCTGAGAGTGTTTGCCCTGCCCTAGACACAAAAACCCATGGCCCCAGCTCAGCACGCACCACGTGAAGAACAAAATTCACCCAGCCCACCCCCCACCCAGACACTGCTCCAGCTCAGGGGCTGCTCCAGGGGCCCCCGTCATCTTTCATTCATTTCAATAGGCTTCTAACCAGTCCTTCTGCTTCTGCTCTTTCTCACCTTTGCTCTGTTCTCAACAAAGCTGCCTGGGTGAGCCTACAAATATGTCAGACCACGTGACTCATTTGGTCAAAGACAGTGTCTTCCTATCTCACTCAGAGAAAAAGCCAAGGTCCTTAGAACAGCACCTAAGGCCCCGCGTACTTGCTCAGTCGCTAAGTTGTAGCTGACTCTTTGTGACCCCATGGACTGCAGTACACCAGGCTTCCCTGTCCTACACTATCTCCTGGAGCTTGCTCAAATTCGTGCCCATTGAGTCGGTGATGCCAGCCTACTTAGCCTTTGTTTATCTCTCTGGCCTCACCCCCTAAGACTCCCAAGCCACACAAATGTCCCTACTCAGTCCTGAAACAAACCAGGAATGCTCCCACCTTAGGACCTTTGCACCTGCTCTTCTGCTCCTTGGGACACTTCCCCCTTAGATATCCCTAGAATTATTTCCCTCAGCTTTTTCAGATCTTTTCTCAATTATTTCCTTTTCAAAGTTCTTCTCTGGCCACCCTATAAAAAAAACGTGTCACTCTGTCCCCCTTCTCTGCCTTTCCTTCCTAGCACTACCAAACAGACCACGTATATGACTTACCCTGCATATTGTCCAACCCCCTCAAGCTGCATGAGGGCAAGGATTTTCATCTGTTCTGTTCTTTGCCGTGCCCAAGTAACTGAATCAGCCCTTGGCATTTAATAGATGCTCAATAAATATTTATTTAAAAAATAAAGGACCAAATGAGAGGGAACACACACACACAGCAGGTGAATGTTTGGCCTCAGGAACAAAAAGTCCTCACTTTAATCCTGGCCCTGCCGCTTTGGGGCTGATGACCCCAAACAGGGGCCTTAACCTTTCTGTGTAAAATGGGGATAATCCACATGCCCTCCCAGGATGGTTGAGAGCATTAAGTCCGATTTCACACAGAAAACACTAAAGTCACTGCCTGGCCTATTTCCAAAACTCTAAGCTTAGTCAATGGCAATATAGTTACTTCTGGAGGCTGCCAGTGGATGTGATGTTGCATTAGGCATCATTATAGGCAAATCAGCATGCACTCCCTTTGAGTAACAGCTCACAGTGTCTTCCCCATCGGTAGTACTTATCCCCCTCACCCCATCTCAGGACCCTCCTTCCCTGAACCCAAGTCCCCCCAGTCAGGCTGGCCTGGGTCCCTTTCAACACAATCCTTGTCCCACTTAAACCTCTGAGAGAACTCCCCTCCAAAAACTCACCCACCCTAGGTCCCTTCTGCAATCTCCCCAGGCGAGCTGGGTGGGGGAGAAAAAATAAAAACAGTTAGGGAGGAACAGAAAGAGAATGTTAAGACCTGTGTAACCCGGTGCAGGAGGCAGGGGTGCAGGCCAAGCCATCCCCACCTGCCAGGTTCCTGTCTCTGCTTCTGATAAATAGGGGACACCGATGGCCAGATTTTCCATTCCCCCCATCCCCGCACCCGCAGTCACTCAATTAAAAAAAGATAGAAGCTGGGGGAGGGGCCTCTGGCTATAAAGCCTGCAGGCCAGGGGCTGAGTGCACTCGCCTGGCCTGCCCCATCCTTTCCCCGTCACCCCAGGCAGATTTAGCTGCTGACAGCTGCTTGGGACTCTGCCGCCAGGCCTTGGCCCAGACCCGCCGCCTCTTCCCTTTTTCTCATTGACTCCAGAGCCTCAGCCCCTCCATGGCTCAGAAAGAAGAGGCCGCGGCGGCCGCGGAGCCTGCCTCCCAGAATGGCGAGGAGGTGGAGAACCTAGAGGACCCCGAGAAGCTGAAGGAGCTGATTGAGCTGCCGCCCTTTGAGATCGTCACCGGGTGAGAGCTGGGCGTGGGCTGGGCTCCTCCTCCCCGGCACGAAGCAGGCAGGACAGGCTGGTGGACTTAGGATGGTAATAGTAGGGGTCAGGGTCACCACGCTACAGCCGGGAGAGCACCCAGGTGTGCACCACGTGGGAAGCAGCAGCAACTCACTCTGGGCCTCTCAGAGTGACACCTCCGATCAGCGGAGGTAGGGGGAACTCTGAGGAATCGAGGACCCTGAGAAGGAAGCCAGCCCTGGGGCTTCGTGGTGTTGGGGCGTCACCTGCCTCTCTGGGTAAAAGCAGTTTAGTCCCGGGGAATTGGGTGAGATCATGGGATACTGCCAGCACGTTTCAGAACGGTCCCAGAGAACCTCCTCCTTCAACTTCTGTCCCTGCTTCTGAGTGGGCCTCTCCTCTACCCGTATGTCTTCCTCTCTTTAGAGCCTCTCCCTGAAGCAGAAGAGCCTAAGCTAGGAAAGACAGATGCATCCTTTCCCAAGCTAGAGTGAGACACAGTCTGTTTTTCTTGCTGCATCATCTCGGAATCTCCCCGGGGCAGAGATTCGCATCCGCCCCCAGGGAAAAAGAGAGGGTGCAGGCCAGGGCCGGAGCTTCTGGGCGGAGGAGCTGTTCCTTCGCCCTCCACCGCAGCCCGGAGGGAGCAGGACCTACAGCAGAGAATGCTGAGGCTCCAGAGAGGGTCCCCCTGCCTCGTCTAGATGACGGCACCTCCAGGAATAAGGCAAGGCAGTCGTCCTCCTCTTCTCTCCCTGTCCTTCTGGCAGAAGATTCTGCTAAATTCCTAAACAAAGAACAAGAAGGGAATTTGTGGTCATTGTTGTTGTTTAGTCATTCAGTCATGTCCAAGTCTTTGCGACCCCATGGACTGTAGCCCGCCAGGCTCCTCTGTCCATGGGATTTTCCCAGCAAGAATACTGGAGTGGGTTGCCATTTCCTCCTCCAGGGGATCTTCCTGATCCAGGGACTGAGTATGTGGGGGCATAAGGATTCCTTCTTGGGAGTCTCCAGCAACGCCCACAGGCAGAGGAGGGGCCGCAGGAAGAGAAATTCCATGGAGGCATGATGCCTTCAAGGGCAGAAGGAACCCTGGGAGGTGATTGGGACTTGCTGTCTGAAGCTGGGCAAGTGTTTTTCCAGTCGTGGCCTGGCTGCAATTTTTTCATGTGTAACCTTAGGAAGTTGTGCTACTTGATTCCCAAGTTCCCTTCCAGCTGAGACATTTTCCGGTTTCCAAGAGAACCTGAGGGAACTGTATCCTAGTTCCTGAGGCAAGGCTTCAGGGAAGAGCCCCTGAACTTGCACTTGGCCATGGCC
The DNA here is from genome assembly GCF_023091745.1 of Budorcas taxicolor. Lineage (NCBI taxonomy): Eukaryota > Metazoa > Chordata > Mammalia > Artiodactyla > Bovidae > Budorcas > Budorcas taxicolor. The sequence goes on along the minus strand of NC_068920.1, from coordinate 44,616,908 downwards.
AACCGAGTAATGTCACCCCCATCCCAGGATTAAAGGAGCCACAGGGCACAGATTAATATAGACACAGGGAGGGCCTAGGGCCACCAGGCCAGGAGTGTCCTCCATTCCAGTGGCTTTTTATGGAAAGAGATCCTTTTTCTAACAGCTAAGTGTGCTGGCCCATGCTGGCCTTGGTCTCTCACACACACGCACACACGGAGGCACACCCACTCTGTGCTGTGTTGTAATCTCAGTTTGGAAGAGAGTTAAAGTATGTTTGCTGAGTTGAACATGCTTTGGGGGCTCAGGGTGGTGGGTTTTGAAAGATTAAATCCTCTGATGTTACGGACACGTGTCTGGGGGTTTATGATGCCGGCACACTTACACACACCTGAGTTCATTCCAGCCTCACCGTGAGGCTGAGACAGGAGCTGTATCACCACCACACTACAGCTGGAGAAACAGGGAGGTCCAGCCATGCTCCTGGACCACAGAACCAGTAAGAGGCATGCTTTCTGACTCCAGCCTAGCGTCCTTTTCACTGGTCTCCCAAACAGAGCTCCCACCTGTCTCCATCCTCCAGGTGGTGAGGTGCAAAGTCTTCCCTAAGCCAAGGCTCCCCAGTGAGGCACAGGAGGGCCACTTTCACGACGCTCTGAGAGCAGTTCAGGAGGGAGGTGGAGCCCTTCATATTTCCCGGCCTCAAGGAACAGCTGTGGAGATCTGTCTCCTGGGCCCCTGCGGGTAAACAGACAACTTAAAATAGCCCCGAGGTGCGGCTGTCTGTGAGGGGACAGGCGGAGGGAAAGCTCTCCTCTGCTCCGCTCTCCAGGTGTCCTGGCATCAAAGGGCCAGCAGAGCCTGGCCTTCCCCGGGGGAGGGTCTCATCACACTGCTCCTTTGAACAGGGCCCCAGACTAGAACAGCAGATGGCTTTTGAGCAAACAGTCTGAGGGCAGGGGCACTACCAGGTATGAATAAGGAGAAACGTGCCCACTTGTGATTCTGGTGTGAATAGGGCACTCGGGATAGAAACCATGGAATTCCCGGGTGGTCCAGGAGTTAGGGCTGGGCATTTTCCCTCTCGAGGGCCCGGGTTTAATCCATGGTCAGGGAACTAAGATCCTATAGGCTGCGTGACTCGGTCAGGAAAAAAAAAAAAGCAGACTTTAGAACATAAAAATGATGTGATAGAAAATGCTAGCAAAAGGTCTATAGCAGCAGTGGTGTGCCCAGGCCTGTTCCTGCCTCAGCTGAGGGCCCATCGGGTGCACCTCTTACCACATCTGTGTTCACTGACTTCCTGTTCGTTTCTTGAAATCTCCACAGCAGGTGTGTGTACGGGAAAGCAGCAAATGTTAGAAATCAAGGCTTTACAAAAAAAAGAAGCACTGAGAGAGAGAACCCTCTGAATAGGAATGGAAGGGCAGAGGAGGGATGTGCTTAAAAGGGGAAGACTTGAGGCCCAAAGAAGGCACCATCCTTCAGTATCAGGTTTAATTTTTCAGAAGTCGACTGTTGTCCAAAGAGAGGTGAGATTACTCAGTCTGTCTTCTGGATGAGGAAACCAAGCCTCAGAGGGAGAGAGAATTTGCCCGAAGCTAGAGGGTGAGGTCAGGTTTCCCAGGTGGCACTAATGGTAAAGAACCTGCCTTCCAGTGCAGGAGATGCGAGAGACCTGGGTTCGATCCCTGGGTTGGGAAGATCCCCTGGAGGAGGGCATGTCAACCCACGCCAGTGTTCTTGCCTGGAGAATCCCCATGGACTGAGGAGCCTGGAGGGCTACGGTTTATAGGGTTGCAAAGAGTCGGACACGACAGTGACTAAGAACGTGTGCATGAAGTGGATGGAGTAGGATGTGAATCCCAAGACTGGCTGACTCCAAATCACCACACCGCATCCAGAAAAAGCCATAAAGAGACATCTTTTATGCAAATTCAACAAAAAATTTCTGAAAAGCAGTCATTTATTCACTGCCTGTTTTCCCCAGAAGTATTTTATCTCCATGAGGACAAGGACTCTGCCTTTTAGGTGTTCTGTCCCCAGTACCAAGAGTGGTACCCAGCTCCTGACTGGTGCTCAATAATTATTTGTTGAATAAATGAGTGAACTCATGATTGAGTGCCTATTGTTTGGTAGGCTCTCTGTCAGACATTCGGGTAGGCAATTAATGAGGGGAGGGCTACTTTTTGTAACTTTTTATTTTATATTGGAGGGCTTCCCCTATGGCTCAGATGATAAAGAATCTGCCTTCAATGCAGGAGACGCAGGTTCAACCCCTGAGTCAGGAAGATCCCCCTGGAGAAGGGAATGGCAACCCACTCTAGTGTTCTTGCCTGGAGAATTCCATGGACAGAGGAGCCTGGTGGGCTACAGTCCATGGGATTGTAAAGAGTCGGACACGACTGAATGACTGTCACCTCATAGCTGATTAACAATGTTGTGATAGTTTCAGGTGGACAGCAAAGGGACTCAGCCATACATACACATGTATCCATGGTCCCTCAACCCCCTCCCATCCAGGCTGCCCCGTAACACTGAGCAGAGTTCCCTGCGCTATACTGTAGGTCCTTGTTGATTATCCATTTTAAATATAGCAGTGTGTACACATCGACCCCAAACTCCCTAACCATCAGGGGGAGCTTCTTGAGGGGAGAAGTTCCAGATATATTACTAATATATATACAAAGATCCAACAGCACTAGGCTCACAAAAGAATTCCTCTGGTTCTCTTTTGCTTCTGAACTCAGCTTGCTTGAGGGAAGCTCTGGGGCACCTGAATGGGTTGGTTCCCCATCCCTCCAACCCAGCTGCAGCTCTGCCTGGCAGCAGCGCTTGCTGTGTGTTTGTCTTTATCTCTAGTTATGTTGTGTATGATTTTACATGAAGCTGAACCTGCTATCAAAGGGGTTATTCTGGAACAGAGATAAATGGCACAGGCAGTGAGTCTCCTTTCAACCACTTCTTTAGCCACCCGTAGCTTACTCCACCCACGTGAGGAGAGAGAGGAGAAGCAGGGTTCAGAGAGGCTGGGCCAGGAGTTCAATGCCACTATTAATGCTCGCCCCTCACCTGGACTCCTGAGCAGACTGTGAAGGGCTTGTTTCATAAAGGATAGATGGTCACGGACTCTGGTCTCCTCTGAGGGTCAGGGGAAGGTTGAAGCATATGTGCAGGAAGGCATTCCTCCGAGAAACGGTGGGCCCAAGAAAAAGGGCGGGCCCAGGGCTTGCAGAATCCCATCCAGAACTACCAGTCAGGAGCCAGCAGCCCATCAAACACCTTCTTAGCTCCAGGAAGTCTGGCTGTTAGAACTCTGTTTCCTCCTTCTGACAATGCCCACTCTGTAGCATCCACTTCGAAAAGTGGTCTGAGAAAGGGGAAAGGAAACTCAGATTGGCAATTCTGCCTCTTTCAAGTAGGTCATGAAAAGGTCTAGTGAGCAAAGTGGAAATGAGTCATCACTCAGTTACCTGTGAGTAGGTTTTCTGCTCCATGGATTATTTGGGGGGCGAATGTCTAATCTCAGACGAGCTTCCACTGCCCTCCAAGTTGCTTGCCTTCACTGTCTAGATTTATGCTTAGGAAATGCAAATGTTTTTTAATGTAAAAGTGAGGGGGGGAAATAAATAAATATATATATATATATATATATATATATATATATATATATATATATAAAACACTGAGTCACATCTCTTCTCCCTCCATCAAGCAGACAGTTGTCCCTCTTTTTTCTAGATATAAGGATTCTTGGTTTCCAGCCTAGAGAACTGCAATGTCCAGAAACCCAGGTCTAAGGAGATGAAGTGTGAATGGCCTTGTTTGCAGAAAGTATGAGGAAATGGCTCCTAAGGAGGTGCTGAAGTTGGCAGGAGGGAGTAGGAGTTATGCTGTTAGTTTCTGTGCTTGAAGAAGGGACTAGGTCCAGGTGAAGAAATCTATCATCAGCATCTGTCTCCTGGCCACCACTCCAACATACACTCACACACACACACACTCACACACACACACACACACTCACACTTCAGCAGGAAAATATCTGCTGGGGTTGAGAGCAAAGAGCGATATGTAAATATGGTACTGGAGCATGTCATGCTACTAGAAAATGAAAGATGCGTGTGATCATCTACAAAGTCACCGTCACTGTTTCTGTCTTCCCACTAGTGAGCATAATGTTATTTAGTCGCTCTGTCATGTCCAACTCTTTTGCGACCATGGACTGTAGCCTGCCAAGCTCCTCTGTCCATCGGATTTCCCAAGCAAGAATACTGGAGTGGGTTGCCATTTCCTTCTCCAGGGGATCTTCCCGACCCAGGGATCGAACCCATGTCTCCTTCATTGGCAGGTGGATTCTTTACTACTGAGCCACCAGGGAAGCCGAGTGGGCATAATAGTGTTGACTTTGTGATTCTATAACATAACCCAAGATGACCACATTGGCTAGTTCTCTGGAGAAATTTCAGACCAACTCTGTTCTCCTGGTGGCCCTCTAGGACCTGGCTGTTTCAGTCTGAAAAGCCCAAAGAACCTCATTCAACCTGTATGCTCCTTCTAGAAAAACCAAGAATTTCACTGAGAAGCCAAGCAGGCTGTCTCTGAGCCAATCCCAAGAAAGACTGGGAGCCGAGACCTTCCCTGACTTTCCTTTGCCCCTTGAATGCACTTCCCTTTCTGAGGTAACGGGTCCAGAAAGCCCTGCTGAGGGACAGGGCAGACCATGAGGCTGCTGGCCCCAGGGGTCAGAAACCAATATTTATGGAGAGGTGAACCTTCTTCCTATCCATTGGCCTTCCCATTTCTCTGGGTCCCTTCCTCTTGCCTAAAGAAGAGGACAGACTGAGAAAAGCATCAGTTGTAGACCAGCCAGCCAGTATGCAACCTCACGCTGGGCCACACGTCTTCTCGGCTGGGCTGTGCTTGGCAAAGTTGGAGCAGTACTTTTCAGTTTCTGAAAGGAAACCTGAGGGACCACCATAGGAAGCTACTGCTGCAGCCCCCAAGCCAACCAAGCAGCTATGAATCCTTCCAGAACCTTTACCTGCGAATCCATCCTACAGGTGGCTCTGGATTGGACTTGGGGATGGTTGGGAGGGTGGGGGTGGGATTGGGGGTGGTCTGACACTGATTAGAGAGGGGAAAAAAAAAAAGGTTTCAGCAAGAAGGGTAGGCTCCGTGCTTCTCAGGAGGAAAAAAACGCCACTCTAGGAAGTGAAAGGATCATTTAACAACTGGCTGAGTTGAGGAGTGGTCTTCTGGGGTGAGTTTAACGGGGGAGAGCCTAGTGTAAGTGACTTCCCAGCAGGGACTGAAAGAGGAGAGGGGAATCATCGGGCCATCCTTTCTCCCCAAATGTTAAGTAAATAATAAACACATTCAACCAGGGACAGAGGGACTTAAGAGAGCTAAAGATAGTACCCAAAGGAATCCCGGGGCTGGGGCCCCAAACACATCCATCTCCACAGTGGAAACCTAACCTGACAGCAAGGGACATGGAAACCTGGGTGGGGAATTGGTGATGGGGGTGGGGACAACTGCAGGGAAACAGCTCACATCTACTCAGCTCTTTGGCACCTGCTACTTATCACTAAGAAGCCAAGGCCCTGGGATACCAGGGGTCCCCCTGAAGCCCAGGGAGTTGGGTGACCTCTCTGGGGGAAGGGAAGGGAAGAGGTGTAGGGAAGAAAGCGCAGAGCTACTAGTTGGGGATCCTCTGGGGCAACCACAGAGATCACATTGTTTAAAGCTTTTTTGTTTCTTGTCTGCACTGGGTCTTCATCGATGCATGTGGGCTTTCTCTAGTTGCAGCAAGCGGGGGCTTCTCCTTTCGGAGGCTTCTCTTGTTGTGGAGCACAGGCTCTAGGGAGCAGGGCACAGCAGTCGCATCATGAGGGCTTAGTTGCTCCTCGGCATGTGGAATCTTCCTGGAGCAGGGATTAAACCCGTGTCCTCTGCATTGGCAGGCTGATTCTTAACTGGTAGACCCCCAGGGAAATCTGAGATTACATTTTTAAAAAGAAAACATTCAGCCTCTCCAGCTGGTACTCATCCCCTCCTCTCCTTCTGACCTTTTCAGTCTCTCTTCTTACAGCCTCTTCATTCTCCTTGGCCTTCAGTTCAGTTCAGTTCAGTCACTCAGTCATGTCCAACTCTTTGTGACCCCATGAATCGTAGCACACCGGGCCTCCGTGTCTATTACCAACTCCCAGAGTTCACCCAAACTCATGTCCATCCTGGAGAAGGCAATGGCAACCCACTTCAGTACTCTTGCCTGGAAAACCCCTGGACGGAGGAGCCTGGTAGGCTGCAGTCCATGGGGTCGCTAAGTCGGACACGACTGAGCAACTTCACTTTCACTTTTCACTTTCATGCATTGGAGAAGGAAATGGCAACCCACTCCAGTGTTCTTGCCTGGAGAATCCCAGGGACGGGGTAGCCTGGTGGGCTGCCATCTATGGGGTCGCACAGAGTCGGACACGACTGAAGCGACTTAGCAGCAGCAGCAGTAGCAGCATGTCCATCAACTTGGTGATGCCATCCAGCCATCTCATCCTCTGTCGTCCCCTTCTCCTCCTGCCCCCAATCCCTCCCAGCATCAGGGTCTTTTCCAATGAGTCAACTCTTCGCATGAGGTGGACAAAGTATTGGAGGAGTTTCAGCTTCAGCATCAGGCCTTCCAATGAACACCCAGGACTGATCTCCTTTAGGATGGACTGGTTGGATCTCCTTGCAGTCCAAGGGACTCTCAAGAGTCTTCTCCAACACCACAGTTCAAAAGCATCAATCCTTTGGCCCTCAGCTTTCTTTATGGTCCAACTCTCACATCCATACATGACCATTGGAAAAACCATAGCCTTGACTAGACAGACCTTTGTTGGCAAAGTAACGTCTCTGCTTTTTAATATGCTATCTAGGTTGGTCATAACTTTCCTTCCAAGGAGTAAGCGTCTTTTAATTTCATGGCTGCAGTCACATCTGGCCTTCAAACCCACACAAATCTTCCCTATTTTAGAAAAACATGCACATACAAACAAGACGATCTTCAGCTCTGATGCTGCTTCTTTAGCGTCTCTCCTTTTTTTATTACCAAACTTTTTGAAACACCTGGCCTTTTTCTGCTGCTTTCATCTGCTAATCATCCACTTCCCCTGGAAGCCACTGGACATATTCCTCACCAAGTCTGGTGCCCTAAGACACCAAGTGGGCTTCCCAAATTTCAGACTTTTCCCCAGCTTCACTGTCTCTGCCTAGTCACCCCCCGTAACTCTTCCATGTACCTCAGTTTCATTATACTTTTCTTTCCTCGGGAACCTGTTACAATTCTCTATTGACTCCTGAGTCAAGGCTAAACTTTAAGAAACTTCACCATGGGTCCTTACTCCACCTCGTCACTGTCAGCAGGCTTCTACTGTTCTCAGCTGTCTTACTCACATCTTTGCTTTCCAGTTAGAATCTCGCTGGTAAGACTATAAGCATCTAAAGGACAGAGGCTATCTTTTATGGTTTTGAAATGTGTCAATACTACACAAGTTAACTCGTATCAAAGTACCCTGAGGTAGCCTAGCCTCAAAAATAAACTTTCTTGGACACTTACATGACAACCATCCTTTCGCCTGAGGGAAAAGATGACATGAGAAAGTCCTTGGGAGAGCCTGGACTGCACGTTTTAGGCCACATCTTACCTAAGCTGCAATATCTGTGAGTGACAAGGAGAGATTATGCAAGTGTGAAATATTCTGCACAATCATTGCCTTGCTCTGTCATGAGAATTTTTACATGCTTGCTACTTTGTAATACTATTTGGAGCCTGCTTTTCAAACCTGGCTACTTATTTGAATCATCTGGAGCATTTTTTTTTTTTAACACTGATGCCCAGACCTCCTCCAAATGTTCTGATTTATTGGTGTGGGGCACCAGCACGGACATCTGTAGCTCCTCCAGCGGATTCTAGTGCACAGTCAGGTTAAAGAGTCACTGATCTAGAAATCTGAGCATGTGCCATGTGTTGGGAGTGAAGGAGTGTTTGGAGATCTGTGCTAACGTGGCATCCAGGATATACACCTCACTCCACACTCTCTTCTCCTTCAGATATACCATTTGAATTCCCTCGTCCCTTTGTCACCACCGTTAGCATATAGGCAAGGCCTGTTTCAGTAGAATGAATCTGTCCCCGGGGGAATTGATCTTGGAAAGCCACCTACTCCAGGCAAGTCCTAGCACAAGAACTCATCACCCACTCTCCTTCCCTGTGCCTTTGTCTCCTTGACCCATAGGGAGCGACTGCCTGCCCACTTCTTTAAGTTTCAGTTCCGGAACGTGGAGTACAGCTCCGGCAGGAACAAGACCTTCCTCTGCTATGTGGTGGAAGCACAGAGCAAGGGAGGCGAAGTGCAGGCCTCTCGAGGGTATCTGGAGGACGAGCATGCCGCTGCCCACGCCGAGGAAGCCTTCTTCAACAGCATCATGCCGACCTTCGACCCCGCCCTGCGCTACGTGGTCACCTGGTACGTGTCCTCCAGCCCCTGCGCGGCCTGTGCAGACCGCATCGTCAAGACCCTCAACAAGACCAAGAACCTGCGCCTGCTCATCCTGGTGGGGCGGCTCTTCATGTGGGAGGAGCCTGAGGTGCAGGCGGCTCTCAGGAAGCTGAAGGAGGCCGGCTGCAGACTTCGCATCATGAAGCCCCAGGACTTCGAGTACATCTGGCAGAATTTCGTGGAGCAAGAAGAGGGTGAATCCAAGGCCTTTGAGCCCTGGGAGGACATTCAGGAGAACTTCCTGTACTATGAGGAGAAGTTGGCGGACATCCTGAAGTAGGCAGCTAGGTTCAGCCTCACGTGAGTCTGTTCACTGTCAACTTGGGTAGGTCAGGTGGAATGAGTGGTCTCTTTGATTTTCCTTTGAAAGGATTTCACCTTTTTTTTTTTCTGGCTGGTGGTAACAACATTCTTAGATCCTGCCTTTTCTCTTTCCTCTAAATTCCTCTCCCTAAATCCTTTCTCTCCTACCCTTTTATATCAAACTGACTTTCTCCATAACTTAAGAGTGCTAAAGGGTGATAGAAATCCAAAAGCTTTGATGAGACTGAATAACTAAGATGAGGATGGTACAAGGACCTGTTGCGCACGTGTCGGGGGTGTGTGTGTGTATACACGTGCACACATGCTCAATCGCTTGGTCATGTCCAAATCTTTGCGGCCCCATGGACTGTAGCCTGTCAGGCTCCTCTGTGCGTGAAATTTTCAGCTAAGAATACTGGAGCCGATTGCCATTCCCTACTCCAGGGGATCTTTCCAACACAGGGCTTGAACCCTCGACGACTCTTGCATCTCCTGCATTCGGCAGGTGGATTCTTTACTACTACACCAGCTGGGACGCCCGCAAGGACCTGTTACTGAACAGCAAAGATATTTCAGTCCTCTACCAAGTCCCCATGTCCACCTGTCCAAACTTATAAACTCTAGACACCTTCTAGACACTCTGCCCCCACCCCATTTGCAATCTTACCATTCTATTTTTCCTTTAATGCTGGTTTTTCATTCCTACAGGGGCATTTTTTCCCCTCATTTTTGGTACTTTTGAATGTCCTTGAATGAATTTGTATTCAACTCTTTGTGAAGAGAAAGGAGGCAGAGAAACTCATGTTTTCAAACAAATGGTTCTGCTTTGAGGGAGACCAGGAATTGCTGTGTGAACATACAATGCAAGAACACTTCTCTTATGTTGAGAAGACCTCAGCAGAACTTGCAGAAAAACAATGAATTCAGGAATGGAGATAATAAAGCAGCAAGTTCTGCTATAAAGGAACGTTTAAAGGGTTAAAAAGATGTGTGCAAACTAGGCAACAGCTCAGAAGTGGCCTCCTAACAGGTATCAAGATGGGATAGGAGAACTGCAAGTAAAGATTAGCTACTTAAGCAAATAATCAGGACACAATTAAGGCCAATTCGACCTCTTGCTGAGGGTAAATTAGACTCTTTCAGAGAAACAGGCCAATTGCCCTCAGGAAAAGAGGGTACAGGATCTCCTACTGTCTCCTTTTGAATTTGGTCTGATCTAGTTTGCTCCCACAGAAGTGGTATGACTAAGTCCCTTTACAAGACCTGAGTTACTGATCAAAAATTTCCCTTACCAGAAAAAGGGTCTTCACACCCTCATCCAGCTTTAATTCTGGACACCTCACAGATTAATACCCACTCCAGTATTCTTGCCTGGAGAATCCCAGAGACGGCGGAGCCTGGTGGGCTGCCGTCTACGGGGTCGCACAGAGCCGGACACGACTGAAGTGACTTAGCAGCAGCAGCACAGATTAATAAAACATGAAAGCAGCTTGCTTCCATGGAGTCAGCGCCTCTCAGTCTTAATAAAGAGATGTTGCTTCATGGACGTGTTCTGGAAACATCAATGTTCCAGAGCCTGATGTTGGCAGGTCTATGCACACAGGGTGTTGGATCATTCTCTAGCTGAGCATTCACCAATCCATGAAGTCACAGTTCTCAGCCATTTCTTACAAAAAAGCAGGACTCATTCACCGAGTTCAGTGAGACCAGGGTCAGATAGTGCCATGTGATACCTTGCTCACCTAAAATAAAACACCACTCAAGAGTGGTGGTGAGTAATACAAAGATTTCTAAAGGTGACCTCTGAAAATACAAAAATTCCTTCAAGATTTTATTAGTGTAGGGACTAGCAATCATAATTATAAACCCTACATAAATTCTGTAGAATGACTAGCAGCCTAATTTTAACTCTAGTATACTTTCTTCTTAAAGATCTTGTAGTCACAGGCCACTTCTTCCAGCTGCCAAACTAGCAAGACCTCAGAGATGAGTGTGTCTTACCTATTAAGTCAAATAATTAAATAGCTAAATCTGCTATAAAAATTAAGCATTTCAAGGAGGATTAAAGATCTTTTAATTTTGGATAATTGAGAGTTGCCTCTTATGCTGATCTAAATCAACATAAACAGATAAATCAGTTTGAGAGAAAAGTCCACTTCTAAGTCAAATTATTTTTTAATAAAATATCATTGGACATGTTCCACATTCTAAGCCTCCTTCCATTAGTGTACATAATCGTATTATCTGGACCCATTAACATGCTTCCCTGTACTCTATTTGAGTTGCTCATATTCCTGAAGGGAGAGGTTAAAATGTACCAAGTTTAAAAAAAAAAAAAAAAAAACTGGCATGAAATCAAGTTGTAATCTAAAAGCCCCAAAGAACTTTGCTTAATTAAAATACTCTCAAGAAATAAGCATTTGTTAAAGAAAATGTGTCTCATATGTCTTCTTCCATCTTTTGAAAAAATGACAGAATAGGATTTAACCGTATAGTTAAAGCAAGATAACAGTTAGGCTTCCCAGGTGGCTCAGTGGTAAAGAAACCGCCCACCAAGCAGGAGACATGGGTTCAATCCCAGGGTCAGGAAGATCCCCTGGAGAAGGAAATGGCAATCCACTCCAAGATTCTTGCCTGGGAAATCCCATAGACAGAGCAGCCTGGCTGGCTGGTCCATGGACTTGCAAAGAGTCAGACACGACTTAGTAACTACACAGCAGCAGCTGCACCATAGTTGAAGCGGATCTCTGCTGGGGCTTTCTCTGTGTGAACCACACCAAAGTATAAATGAAACAAATCCAATCCTGAGTAAAACAGAAATCACAGGTGACTATGGAGAAATTCAGGCATTCACTGAGGAAGGCACAAAGAAACCCTAACTCAAAAAGAAAACTCTTTGTTGTTTGGGGCCAGCAGGGCTCTCAGTAACGTTGCTTTGTTTTCTCACAAAGGTCTGCCTGCTGCCACCGAGACAGCAATGACACGTGGTCATCGGGGACACGCCTGACTCCCTAACACCGCTTGGAGCTGGACAACATTTGACACCAACCAATCCTGCCCAAGGCCCTCTGACAACTCAAAATACACTTACGCTATAAATCACTTAAGCTGTACCTCTCTCTCTAAGGCTGCTCTTGTAAAACAGGAAAGTGAGTTGTGAAGAGACAAATGGCACCAGGCTCCGTGGGACTGAAGGTCCGTATTACTCCCCCAATTGGGCTTATGGCGAAGAGCCTCAGACCCAAAGTCTGAACAGATCTTTGCAACATGTCTAGAAATGCATCTCATGTTAAGTTGGGATTTTTTTTTTAAACAGCAACATTAATAAAAGAGGTGGCGTGGTCTTTCTGTGACCAGGTTTTTTAAGGAACTAGAACATTTAGAAATTATAGACAGTGAGCAAATTCCAGAAACAGCAATGTCCCAGGCTATAAACCAAGCCACATTATATAAAGTAGAGGAAAGGCTTAAACAGAACTTGCCAGGGCTACACAGAATGTACCAACTCCCATGCAGACTTCACCTTTGTCTTGACCTTCAGAAAAGTCTCAAGATTACTTGCAAATGTCTTTTCTCTCCTCTGAAAACAAGGAGTATGCCAGAGGATGAAACAAAAGGCACAGGAAACCTGTTCCTGTTCCAATTCCCAATCCATAAGCAATTACCTCCTTGATTAAAGAGGAAAAGGTGAGAAGTAGGATTTAAATGTTTGGATACACATAATGTAGGGGTGGTCTGTGTGTCATATTTGATGGCAAGGGCAGGATGGTGTCACAAGTCTCGTTTCTTATAAGGCTTGTCTGAGTCCTATGTGGAAGCAAAATTTCACATGTAAATTTCTGGGTGTTTGCCAAACTAGGTTTCCAGGAATAATGTGTCCATTCTGATTATCAGGTCCTGCCTCCTTTCCCCAGGCTTCAAGTGTGATAAGTCATCGGAATTTGACCCCAAGAGTATCTGCAAATGGCAGGGCACTTTATCACATCCCTGTGGAATTCCAATTGCAGCTGGACCTTCACAAGACTAGGTTTTGTTAACAGAAATGTGAACGAGGCTCATACTCCATGAAACAAATTAACCCTAATCCTAGAAAACCAATGTTTCGACCCAGTGATAAGATTTCTTTGCAGAGCTAAGCAAAATACTTTAATTCTAAGTTTCCTTTTACCATCCCACTCTCCTTTTTAGTTCTGTACATTTTCTTCCCTTTCAACCTCACTGTGTGTCTGTGGACAGAAACAAAGCTTCCAGAAGAGCCTTAGTCTAAAAGTTTGACAATGAACTTGCTCCCAGCACTGCCCCTACCCCAACGACATAGAGAACTTGTCTGTTACACATACAGATACAGAAGAAGTCAAATACTTTTTGAAACTGCTGCCTCATATCAGGCTGCCACGCAATAAGAACACAAGTCTAAAGTACAAAGATTACAATTAACCAGTGCTCTCCTGGTGTTTCAACAAGCCCCGTCTAAAATCCAGTTCTTTTTTTACACTTGGGAAAGCAGCAAGTCCTATGACAGACCAAGAATTCATTCTATGAAGAAAATCAATAGGTCTGTCTGATCTCAATACCACAGTAAGAGAACAGAGGGTAGAAATAGTCTCCTTGTTTCCCCACACCTCTGATACTGAAAGTGAAGTCACTCAGTCGTGTCCAACTCTTCGCGACCCCGTGGACTGTAGCCCACCAGGCTCCTCTGTCCTTGGGATTCTCCAGGAAAGAATACTGGAGTGGGTTGCCATTTCCTTCTCCAGAGGATCATCCTGACCCAGAGATCGAACCCAGGTCTCCTGCACTGCAGGCAGACTCTTTAACCTCTGAGCCACCAGGGAAGCCTGATACTGAACCACTGGCTAAAATCCATGCGCCGTATTCTTCCAATATGGAAATCAAGAGTGGACAAAGTGCTGCTCTGAGCTTAGAAGGGGACAAATTTACTCTTTTCCATCCCAGCTGGACACACATCAGAATCCTCTGGAGCTCAAAAACACAAAACTGGCCATTCTCCCCCACCCCTAACTACCAAATTAGAATTCCTGTTTAAGAGGGAGTGGACCTTTGAAGAGATGTGTATGGATTTTGTTGAGAACTGTAGATTCAGTCATTCATTAGTTCACACTAAGAACTTTGCCAGGTGTTTCACATGTTATTCTGTTTTATGACTAAATTCAGACAGGTTTGCTACTAAGTCACTTCAGTCGTGTCCGACTCTGTGCAACCCCACAGACGGCAGCCCACCAGGCTCTGCCGTCCCTGGGATTCTCCAGGCAAGAACACTGGAGTGGGCTACCATTTCCTTCAGTCACAGAAACTATATGGTGGACAGGAGAGAGGAAGAGTTCACCACAAGGAGATTCTAAAAGCCTGCCTTTCCAATGTTCTTGCCCATTCTGATGTCTTCTCCTCTTGCCACTCTTCCTACTGGGCCCTCTGACTCTTCCAAACTAAGTTACAGGTGAATCCTCCATTAGTCAAGTACAGAACAACACAGACATGTGCACAGAACCTCACTGGAGCCCCCCCCAAAAAAAGATATTTATTTTTCCATTTTTGTCACCACAAATTCCTTGTAAACATAAAAATCTTGTAATTTAAACAAAAATCAAACCCATAATTCTCTCCTAGGATCAATTTGTGAACAAATGACACAAGATGCAAAATTAACTGAAAACTGACATCCTTCCTGAAATTTCTCTTAAAACAGCAGAGAAAAGCAATGCTGCCACCTAGTGGCAACCCAAACAAATCACATGGCATCCGCAGCAAAATAGGGGTCCTAGGCCCAACATTTGGTCCCTCCCCTTACCTTCTTGAAAAAGAAAAATTCCCAGCAACAAGTAACCCCTCCTTCAGTCTTATTCAATCCTGAGAATACAGCAACCCAGGTCTGGCCTGTGACACAGACTACTTTACAAGAAACGGTCCTCTGCCCATTTTAAGGTCAGTTTGCTCAATCCTGTGGCCCAGGCGATGCAGAAGGTAGACACATCCAAAATGCTCTTCTGTTCAGAGTGTGTACACGGTAATGCTGATGTCTGTTGCCTCAAAGACCTCCTCAATTATTGCGGATACATTTTCCCATTGCAGACGATCAAGACCACATCCAATCCTGAAAAAGACAACATATCTCCACTGGCTGTGACTGAGGAAAAAGCTCCTTCCCTCTTTCCCTAGGCTGCATCCACCCAAAGCCAAAGATAACATCTGGTCTCACACCTATAGGCCACCACGGTGGAGTTTAGACGTTACTGCCTATTGTGAGTCACCTAAGGCTGTTTCCTAGACAGCCCTACCATCCAATAGCTGTCACTTCTCTTTTGCCAAATAAACTACCAATTCCCAGTTACTTCAGGGTACATTTAGAAATGTGTAACTCTGCCACGAGACAGAAGAACTCAGTTTCTACTAGTGAAAACTAGCCGTGGGTGGATGGGAAAAGGTTGGTATTTTTAAACTGTATTAGTCACTCAGTCGTGTTCGACTCTTTGTGACCCCATGGACTATAACCTGCCAGGCTCCTCTGTCCATGGGGATTCTCCAGGTAACAATATTGGAGTGGGTTGCCATGCCCTTCTCCAGAGGATCTTCCTGACCTAGGGATCGAACCTGGGTCTCCCACACTGCAGGCAGATTCTTTACCAACTGAGCCACCAGGAAAGCCCATTTTAAAAATACACTTATGATAACAGAATGTTAAGGAAGATAACTGGGAAATGCCAAGCTGATTGTAATTCCAATCTTCCTGACACCCTGGTGAGAAACCTCAATCAGCCCACAAAACTACTACCTGGCAGCTTTCTTCCAAGATGTTACTTTACTGATCCTCAATATCCACAGGGAAAAAAGAAAGGCTTAAAAGTGATAATTTTATATTAATGCATTAAGTACCTGAAAAAACTGTGATTAAAAAAAAAAGTTTCTGGTACATAAGTCATGAATATATTACAGACCAATGTAAGGTGAGGGATCAAGTAACCACATTTCTAACTCGGAGCTTGGAATAAACCTGCATGCATGGTCAGTACTGGCTCAGAACTAGTCTGTCAGGAAGAGAAGGGACCCCAAGCCTATTCCTGAAAAGGAAACAAAGAGGGTACTAAACCCCAACATCAGTCCCTTAAGTTCCCAATATCTAGGGTCTAAGACATTACACCAGCAACATACCCTCTGGCTACTATCCATGCTGAACATAAATAGCATGCAGTTTACAAAGGAGTGACAACCTACAACTTTGTTCACACAGAATGAACAGGTTTGGGACACCTGGAGTGGCCCAGAGAGAAATCACAATTGCTCAGTCTTGATTCTTGAACTGTACTAGAGGATGCCGAGAATTCAACAAATAGTGGTGAACAATGGTTCCTCCCTCCTAGGCGGGCTGAGGAAGATCTGTGTTTTAATCATCCTGATTCATTCAGCCTAAGCTAAAAGATGGGCATGCCTTGAGCGAAGATCTGACAACTGGTTTACTGATGACTTTTAAATGTTTTGAAATTTGTCCACCTTTAAGTCTACATTTTGGGTTAAGATAAGCTTTTAAGTCATTTGTCTTTGGGTAAGACAGTAAACCCCACCAATCAAGTCTTCATTTAGGGCCCTGGATTTCCTTGCCTTGGCATGGAAAGGTCGGTGACTCCATTCCTCAGACAATGAGACTTCATAGCCTCTAAACTCTTCCGTAAGTTTTCATAAGTTGGCTTGTGTGAAGCCCTTTTCTTTGTAATCTGAGTACGAAGAACAAATTCAAATTTCCATTAGTCCAAAATGAGGGGCAAAATACGTCATCATGTCCTCCCAACATCGTGATAATTAAAATAAGTATACTTTTATAGACTAGCCTAGATAACAAATGTCATATAGTCTCTTCCAGCTAGGCGAGCCCCTCAGGAATACACTGAATAGAGCCAGAGGCCCAGACACTGCCACATCTTTTCTCTTCCTAAGAAACTCAGATTAGTAGGCGTGCCTATTGTCTATTGTTTTTAAGCAAGGTAGGTGAAAGTTCCTGTGCCACTTCCAAGAGATAAGCTACCTACCTATAACAAGGGAAGAACCCACAGCACCTAAAAATTTCCTGTTAGGTTTATTTATTTAGAAAACAGTGCTTGCTTTTTATTTCCCTATAAAAGCACAGAAAGAAACTGGTAGCATTCCAAACAAGACTGAAAGTCACAGTAGCCTTAAGGACAGCATCCCCACTTTGTGTGCTACCCAAACCAAGCTTGTAGTGAGTCGGCTCTAAGTCATCCAGCAGCATCACCAAGAAGCTGCACTCCTTCACAGGTCAAAGGCCACTGGGACAGTGGAAGAAATCCACATGGAGAAAGCAAGCAGGAGAGGAGCAGAGTATTACCTGGCACTGCATTTGGTAAGGAAGAATGAGAGAAAAACTCTTTTGAGCAACCCGTCTCTTGAGACTTTATTGTCTCTACTTCACTACGACAATGAAGGAATTAAAGCAAGGGAAGCATCCCTAACTTTCGCACATCATATAACAGGTCTTTGGTAAATATCACAACTTTTTCCCATGGAGTTGGGATGCAGCCTCACGTTTCTAACGCAGGGCACCAAATAGCCACCAGCCCTGGATCTGAGTCAGCATGAGGCAGCTTTTGGACATTTTTGATGGTCTAAAAAGAAACACTGTGATCAACACAATGCAGCACAGCTGATCTGTTTGCTAATACTTAAAACTCACTGAGAATTGGCCCCGTCTTACCAGGTAATATATATATCGTCCATCTCTCTTCAGAACAGCCACTTCTCCAGACTTTTTCTCTAAGAAAAACAGTTATTTAATAGTAAAAAAGAAACACCAAAACACTGATCTTCATTCTTAGATTTTTAAAAGATCTTCATAGATCTGAGTCTACTTCAGAAGTAGAATTAATTTTCAACTCTGAAGAACCCTTTGATCCTTATCAGCCTTCCTAAATACCATACACCTTAACTTCCAGTTTTCCTACTGTTTTAGGAAATCACGTTTTCAATCACATTTTCCTCACACTCCATCTTCAACCCTGCTACATTTTCAAATACCCTTTCTTGTTCTCTTAAAAAATGTTAATGTCTACTGCCTTGAAATGTTTTAGAATGTACAGCATTTTTCACTTGCCAAATGTGTATTTAATAATTTAGTAATTATATTTTTACATACAAACAGCTAATGTGTTAAGCATTATGGGGGAACATGGGTGTATTAACATTAAAAAGTTAATTATTTAACAGTTTCCAGTCAGGAGAACTGTGTAGTGTTTTGAAACAAATATAACACAAAGCAGTTAAGAAGTTGGCTTTCTTAAGGCTAGAAGCGGAATCACCAGTGGCGACTTGATTCAGTAAGTCTGGACTGTGGTCTAAGCAACTGTTTTCAGAAGCTCCACCTCTGATTCTAGTACACTTTTCTGCTTTACAATCACTGGGAGCAAGCAACAGGAAGTGTTTGTAAGGAAAAGTTCTAAACTCTTTGAAGCATAAGCACAGTATGGGCAGAGAATCCTGAATGCCAGGCTAAAAACTGTGGACTTTGCTAAGCATGCCAGAGTTATTAAAGGCTTCAGACAAATGGAGTAATATTATTAAGAAAGATTTATGAAATACGGAGAAATTTAAAACTTTTACAAGAACTCAGGTTTCGTGGGCCAACCCAAACTAGAGACCATCTCTGAAGAGGAAAAACTTAATCTGCAGAGTTAAAAGGACTCGGTAGTTAGGAACCCCATCTGTGCATATATATCTTGTTTAAATTATTAAGCTTAAAAGGAGCATCAAAAGATGGTCTGGTCAGGGCATGTGAGTTCAGGTGCTTTCAAAACTCACGTTGATTCAACAGTTCCTGCACTCCTCCAAATTTCTTCTTGAAGAGGACAGCTATCCCAGCGCCCATTCGACAGTCCTCACTGATACAATGCACTAAAGAGTCTGTCTGGGGGCACGCAAATAGGTCTCCTTTCACATAAGTAATCTAAAATGTGCAAAGAGAAAGAAAACTTTTGTTACATATAGAAAAATACTAAGCTACTTCTTTTCCTTTACTGTGCCCACCACCACCTCTCCCCGCCTCGTCCCTCCTTCATTTAAGAGACAAATTTTCAGAATTTAATGAGTTATCTAAAGCGAATTAAAGCATGTGCAAAGTAAAGTAATGAGTGGGCTCTGCCTAAGATTGTATCAGCCTTTCTAAAATAAATCAACAGAAGAGGAAAATAAGACAATTCAATTACTAGTTTAATTAAAAATGTGTGTGCTTTGACCTCAATCATTCTGAATTTCAGTTCACCAATAAGTTAATAGTTGTTACGCACTCGGCTTCCTTCTGAATCTTCATTAGGGCTGCCAGCCATGATACTGGGTCGCTATTTCCAGAACTTAAGCGTTTCTTCAGCTATAAAAAGGGAGTAAAAATGCTTAGGCAGCCCAAATATATTACATTCAGACTGCCCTGCCCACCCACGTTCTAACTCTTCCCCCCACCGTTTATCACTGAGTGTGACTTCTCTAGAAAGGAACGCAAAAATCCTCGGGGCAAGGAGAGGAATAATGCCTGGGTTCGGAGGCGGCCGTGACCCGATTGCATTTCGCGCTTCGCAGGAGCGGAAGAAAGGGAGTTCTAAGACCCGCCTCCTCCTTTCCCCGCGCCCGCGCCGAGCAAGGCTGATTTAGGACAGTCTTTTCTCTGAAAGATGCAAGAGTACTTCCCCATTGGGTCTAGCCCAGGGACAAAAAGGTGGGACTTGGCCACAGTCCCGTTAAGTCGCCAACTAGAGAGTGTACCGGTAAGGCGGTGTGTACTGCCAAGGCGCGGGCAGGGGTGAGAGGGAAGGTAGCCCCTTAAGGAAGACTCACCCCCGTCTTTTTGCCGGGGGGGCGGGGGGCGAGAACTGGGGGAAGAAGTAGAGAGAGGCCTCCCATTCTCTGTCTCCTACCCTAGGGCTGATCAGCCAGGGCGTAGGGCCTGTCCTGGGATCCCGTGGGAGGAAGCGAGGAGGCTTGCTCAAAGACCCAACGTACCGCCGTTACCCTTCACCTGGAAAGGAGTTGGCCGTTACGAGGTCCCGCCCCGCGGGGAAGGGCTCTGGTAGGTGGGTAACAGCGGACGAGCCCACGATGCGAAGCCAATCCCACCACAACCTTTAATTGCGCGCACCAAAGATGGCCGCCCACCATCCGGGAGCCGGGCGGAAACGAGCCCCTCTAGCCAGCTAGCCGAACCTGCACTCTTTGGTGATGGCCGCCGAACTTCCGGCGGTGAAGCCCGACCGCCGCTGCCGCCCGGGCATGCGTAACGAGACAGCCGAATGCAAGTTCGGTAAAGCGGCGCCTGCGCATTAAGTCCCAAGGGGTGTGTCTCCAGGGGCCGCAAAGAAGAGGGAGGGCAGTTAGCAAAGGAGTTACTTAGCGCCTGCGTGCTGCTAATATTCAAGGCTCTGTTTGAGTGGAACGGTCTGGCGCGCCTAGAAGACGCCTGCGTATTCCTTCGGCCGGGTGGGAGCCAATCAGGAAAGTGGGCGTGGCTAAGGCAAACGCCTGCGCAGTGCTGCTTCTGCGGGGGTGGGGCGAGCCCAGAGCTCGGGGTAGGGGGCGTGGCCTAAGAGGCGCCTGCGCGGAGGCAGTTGGAGGGAGGCCCGATTCCCCTTTGTTCGACTTCGCCATTTTGCGAGGCAGCGGCAGTGGCGGCGGCAGCGGCGGCTGGAGCCTCTGATTGGGTTTCGGGGTCCGGTACTGGAGCCAATCAGCGCGGGCAGCGAACCGGGGGAGCGAGGCACGGTGAGTGTGAGGAGCCAATATCCAGCGGCCCAGAGCCGGCCCCAGCGCCCCGATTGGCGGGTCTCGCTGACCACTCAGGAGAGGCCCAGGCGCCTGTCGAGCCCCGGGAGTCGAGCTGAGTCTAGCCGAGCGAGGCGACCTGCTGCCCCGGACCAGAGCCTGCGAAGCTCTCCGGGGCACTCCCCACCGAGGCCTGCAGGGGGCCACCCCGCGAGGGGATGGCGCCCTCGGGAGCAGGCATCTCGGGGCCCAGACCCGCGCAGGGTGCCAGGGCCAGCTGGGGATGCGTCGCTGTTCTCCCCGACCCTTTGGCCCAGTTTCTTGGGCCCCAGACCCGGGGGTGTGGGGTTTGCCTGCCACAAGGCCCCTACATTCAGGTATACACCCACTCGGGCCTAGGCAGTTTCCTCCTGGTCTTTCTGGCCTCACAACTTAAACTTGCCCTTGCACTCAACACGCGGCGGCCCCCGGGACGGGAAGTCTCCTCCCGCGGGGCCCGCGCACCCCTCCCCTCCGTGAGGGGGCCTGTCCTGTCTGCAGCCCTCCTAGGTGGGGAAGGAGGACCAGGGAAGACGCGCGCCGTGGCCACCGGGCCCCGCGTGCAGCGCGGAGAGGGCCCGACCCGCCCCCGCCTCGACGCTCTGCGGGCCCGCCCTCGCCGTCCCTCTGCAGGGGGGGTAGGGGGAGGGGAAGGGGTTCGTTAGTGCGACCCCTTCTTGGACCCCGCTGCGCCCCTCCTCCTAGCGCACTCCCGGGTCTCCGGTCCCGGCGCCGTTACCACCCCCTTTTGGCTCGTCATTTCCTCTCTTCCCCGCCCCGATCGCCGGGCAGAACCGCACACCTCCGTCCTGGAGCCCATCCAGGCGGTGTCCCTTCCTTGCCCGGGCTGTAAGCCCCTGTCCATTCGGTGCCTGGAACCTCGCTCTTGGAAGATTGCGAGCTCTGTGCATTCCTTTCCCCCGAGGCTGCACAATTTGCTTTCATTAGTCTTAATCTGTTGTTGCTCATCTCGTGGATTCTCGCTCCCTTAGGAATGTAGTTTCTTTTCCTTTCACCTTTCTGTGTCACTTCGAACATGTCAGACATCACTCATTAGCTTGGTTCACAGCCATCTCTTAGTTTGTTTTTTTTTTTCCCCAGTATGTTGACGTTTTCTTGGGTATTTATAGAAACTTAACAGTCTTCTGGGGTTTTCATTAGGGTGAGAGGAAATCTCCTTTGACAGCCAAGTATCTAACAGTATGAACCAGGCGTCCATCTGCTGGGGGGAGAGTGATTAGAGGTCGATGAGAACCTTCCCAGCCTGGTGGAGATTGACAGGTGAACAGGTAATTCATATCTCAGGGTTAGTGCTGTAACGGGGCCAAGTTCAATTCTGTGATGTGTGAGCTAACGACAGCCTCGGTGGAAGGCCAGCATTGCCACACTTCTAATTGGCCTTGAAGGATAATGGGATTTCTTTGGGCAGGAAAGAACGGAAGAGCATTGCTCACAAAGAGAAGAGCATGTGCTGAGGCACCAGACTGCTGTGTTCGGGGGAAGAAGAAAATGTTGGGCAGTGGGCATTTGTGACAATTCAGTAGGTTGGGAAACACAGTTGGTAAAACCACTTGTATATTTTGCTAAGGGATTTTTCAGAAGCAGTTATTTTGTGGAGATTTCAGAAGAAGTCTAGAAGCACTCTTTTTTTTTCCCAAGTTTGGAAAAATAAGTTACTGGCTTATGAGATTCTGCTCCACAATAACAGCGGACTTTGGAGGGGAGGAAGGGAGATTTTTCTCCTAGGACTTTAGAATTTTTTATTCAGGTGTACTCTTTCACAGTACAGCAGTCCTTGTTACATACAGTCAGCCTTTAGTATATGATGCCTATTTTTATAATCACATTTACTGAAGTCATAACTGGTAAAAGTTTCAAAAAGCTACACTAGTGCTCTTTCCACTACTAAAAAATTGGGGACACTTTTGTTTTCATTTTTGCCATGAATTTTTTATTGTTGAACACATTTTAAAAATTGATTTGTAAAATATCTGATAGATGGGGCACTGTGATTTAGATATTTTTTTAGAACGTTTACCTTTGCCTTTGGAGAGGATAAATACCTTGGGACTTAAAGATGGTAGTATGTGTCACTTTAAAATCAGCAAACATTTTTGCTAGATTTCTTTCTAATAGACAGTTATTGTCTGGTCATATTATTGCTAAACCCCTCTAGAAACCCTACCTATTTGCAAAAGAACTTCCTTGCCTGGAATTTTGAGTGCAGTAATCTGACCTTTAGCTTTCTCTTGACGTGTGGCCTTTTAGCCTGCTGTTTTATATGTGGAAATTTTTCTCTTTGTTTTTATGCTATGTCTTCATTTGGAGCACTCCATTCCCTTCCACTTCGACATGTGTAAATCCTACTTGTGCTTAAGACCAGGTCAGATGCCACATTTTTTCTAAAGACTTCATGACTGTCCCCAGTTTCTGTCCTTCAAACTCTTTTGTTTGTTTTTTTCCTTTAGGGTTTGGGTATAGATTTTTACTCCTTTACTAAATTTAAAGACTTTGAAGTTAAAAACTTATAGTTTTCGTTTTCATTCTAAAACCTTCAAGACCGCGTTTGACAGGTGGTCCATCGTTAGTGGGGATTATGCAAATTAGGAGCTGCAATCCAGAAACCTTTTGGATGATGGGGATACAGGATAGTTCTTTGTTCTCTAGTCTTCTATCAAACATAGATCAGGACCTGTTTGTTAAGTTGTGAAGTCAATTTAGTGGGCCAGTGCTGGTAATTTTTCACAGTAGGATAGAGAATACCACCATTCATCTTAAGTTATACTTACAAAGATCAGTTATGAAACTTTTAGTTACTTTTTAAAATATGTTCTCAGTGCATTTGTGATACGAAATGTGTTTCTTACTGTGAGCTGTCAAAAAGTTTAGAAACTGCTCTTCTAGTCTTTGCCTGGTAGTGATGATCAAATATGATAATTCTGCAGGGTTTTTCACTTGTTTATTAAGGTTGAGTTTCTGGTTGAGTTAAAACGTGTGTTGGTCCAAAACAAATGGATTTCTAAGTAGTTAGTTGCATTTCAGGTTCTGTACCTTGAAGTGGGGAGGAAGAGATTTTCTTGCTAACCAGAATAAACATATGTTCTTTCTGTCTTTGAGGAAAAGACATTCAAACTTTGAGTTAGGAGCAAGAACTAGACAGGCTAAATCCGGCTCACTTAATTCTGTCACAATGTGGGCAGAAAAGCACTTCAGGAAAGACGATGTCAGATTATATTGCAGTTCTGCTAACTGAAGCTCACAATAATGGGAACACATGGCTTCATAGAAGCTGGTGGCAACTGTTCTTCACCGTTGGCAGTCTAAATATCATCCTCCAAGCTGAATCACTCCTTCATTAATATATGACAGGAAATTGCTGTTAAACTTGAAACCCCTTCTGTTTTGACCCATCAAAGTATAGTGGATTTAAATGTTTTTAAGTTGTAGTATTTGTATGACGAGGATAAATTAATTTAAAAGAAAACCTGCATGACATTTTATCAGTCGTTTCTCTGCACTTCCAGTATGATGTAAATTTCTGGAAATTAGGGGTCAAGGAAAAAAATCTCACACAGGAAGGGGACTGAAGGTGGAGTGGGTTGTTAAAATACAGAGGACATTCCTTCCTGATCTTGTTTTATTAATCAACTCTTTTGAGATATAGTTTAGACATAAAGGATAATCATTTTAAGTGTATGTTTTAATGGATTTTGATAAATTTATACACAAATGCAACCACCACCATAATGAAAAAATAAGACATTTTATCACCCCCAGAAAGTTCCAGATGCTCTATCCCAGTCAACTTCCCTCTTCCCCCTTTTCCATTTCCAGGAAACCACTGATCTGCCTTCCGTCTCTGGATTACTGTTACCATCTCAGGGATTCATATAAATGAAATCACACTACTCAGGACCTTTAATTTTTAATTTTATTAGCTTAGAAACATAAATGCATTGTGGGTATTGCAGTTAGAGACAAGATAGAATTTAGGAAAGACCATTCACTTCCCTGAAAGAGCCACTTAGTCTGGCTGAAAATCTGGTTTTCTGTACTGTTCCCAGAATCTCTGAGGAGCCAACTCAGTCAACCAGTTTAGAAGAGACATATAAAAATCAGAAGGCTGATTTGTCACTGTGCAATGAGCATTAACTGTTGGGTTTACTTGTGTTACTGATCGTATCTGCTCCCTGTTGGCTACTGTATATGTGAACCCAAATTATAGCTAGATGCGTGTTTGGTGAGCATTCCATTAGAGCAGGGGTGGTGAGATGAAGAACCATATGGCCAGATACACTGTCTGGCTCAGCGGCGTAGTCATCCTCTCACTCGTTTATGGCTCTTACCCTCTGTACCGATTTGGTTGTGAATAATAGACTTGATTGAGCTTTATTAGATTTTCCTCCCAACATTTAGTATAAAATTTTTTAGATATACAGTAAAGTTGAGTTTTATAATAAATACCTGTGTACCCACCATCTAGAATCTGCTCTTAATGTACTGTACTTGCCTTTTTAGAGAGGTGTCTGTATATATCTATGTCTAAACCTACTTCACCCATCAGTGCTGCTGCTGCTGCTAAGTCGCTTCAGTCGTGTCCAACTCTGTGCGACCCCATAGACGGCAGCCCACCTGGCTGCCCCGTCCCTGGGATTCTCCAGGCAAGAACACTGGAATGGGTTGCCATTTCCTTCTCCAATGCATGAAAGTGAAAAGTGAAAGAGAAGTCGCTCAGTCGTGTCTGGCTCTTAGCGACGACCCCATGGACTGCAGCCCACCAGGCTTCTCCGTCCATGGGATTTTCCAGGCAAGAGTACTGGAGTGGGGTGCCATTGCCTTCTCCAACCCATCAGTGCACTTCTTCCTAAATATTTGGGCATTCACAAATAACTGAGACACTTTACAATCATGGTGGGTAATTCATCTTATCCACCATGTGTGGATTTGTGGGGAGAGGTACATGGCTTTGCTGCTGTGATGTGCAGCTCATGTAATTCAGTGTAACTCAAATGTAACTTGTCACTCAAATTTTAGAATTTATGGAGGCCTGGAGAAAAGTTGGGGAGAAAATCTAAAGGTTTTGAATCAAGCCTTTATTCAGGGTTCTCATTATTACTTCAGTTTATCTAATCGTGTCCTTATTTCAAAAAGGAGCTTTCAGCTGTCAAAGTGTATGAGAAGAGTAAATTTGGGCCTTGACTGCATATTTAATGATATTTGTTGCTGTTACTCAGTTGCTAAGTCATTTCTGACTCTTTGTGACCCCATGAACTGCAGCACACCAGGCTTCCCTGACCTTCACTATCTCCCTGAGTTTGCTCAGCTCCTGTCCATTGAGTCAATGATGGCATCCAACCATCTCATCGTCTATTGCCTCCTCTTGCCCTCAATCTTTCCCAGCATCAGTCTTGTCCAGTGAGTCATTTCTTCACATCAGGTGGCCAAAGTATTGGAGCTTCAGCTTTTAGCACCAGTCCTTCCAATTAATATTCAGGGTTGATTTCCGTAAGGATTGACTGGTTGGATCTCCTTGGAGTCCAAGGGACTCTCAAGAGTTTTCTCCAACACCACAGTTCAAAAGCATCAATTCTTCAGTGCTCAGCCTTCCTTATGGTCCAACTCTCACATCCATACATGACTACTGGAAAACCCATAACTGATGTATATGGACCTTTGTCGGCAAAGTGATATCTCTGCTTTTTAATTCGCTGTCTCGGTTTGTCATAGCTGTTATTTCCAGGAGCAAGTGTCTTTCAATTTTGTGGCTGCAGTCACCACCGTCCGCAATGATTGTGGAGCCCAAGAAAATGAAACATGACACTGTCTCCACATTTTCGCCATCTGTTTGCTATGAAGTGATGGGACCGGATGCCATGATCTTCATTTTTTTGAATGTTGAATTTTTAAGCCAGCTTTTTCACTCTGCTCTTTCACCTTCATCAAGAGGCTCTTTAGATCCTGTTCACTTTCTGCCATTAAAGTGGTATCGTGGGCGTATTGGAGATTGTCGATATTTCTCCCAGCAGTCTTGATTCCAGCTTCTGCTTCATCCAGTCAGGCATTTCACATGATATGTACTCTGTATATAAGTTAAAGAAGCATGGGGACAATACAGAGCCTTGACATCCTCCTCTCCCAATTTTGAACCAGTCTGTTTTTCCATGTCCAGTTCTAACTTGCTTCTTATCCTGCATACAGGTTTCTCAGGAGGCAGGTAATGTGGTCTGGTACTCCTGTCTCATTAGGAATATTCCACAGTTGTGATCCAAACAAAGGCTCTAGCGTGGTCAATGAAGCAGAAGTAGATTTTTTTGAGGGGGAGGAATTCCCTTGCTTTTTTTTTTCTTAATAATATTAAAAACTTACAAAATTTTTAATGTTTGAAGTAATTGTAGAGACACAGTATCATTGTGATAAAATGATAAAGGCAAAAGAATCCTTACTCTTTGGAGGCAGATGCTGAAGTATTTATGGAGCTGTGGAGTAATAAGGTGTCTGGGATTTGCTTCAAAATAATGCAGTCCCTGGGGTCACGAAGAGTCAGACTCTGGCGACTGAACAACAGCAATGCAGGGGGAGGGTGAATGAAAAAATGGATGAGATATACGTGAAATAAGATTGACCATGGATTGAAAATTGTTGAAGCTGGGTGATTGCTATGGGGATTAGGTGGAACATTACAGTGTTCTCACTGTTTGGGGTATATATTTGAAAATTGTCATTAAAAAAAATTAACAAAGGGTGGGGTGTTATCAGGCATTCAGATTCATGATTGAGGAAAATGTATATTTTTTTCAGAGAAAATAATAGCCTTGATATGTAAAAAAATTTTTCTTTAATCTGCAAATAGCGTTTATGTAATTCCTTTTTATTTATTGCTCTGGATTAAAGCCCAAACTCCTAAACCTTCACTGTATCTTTCTTACTTAACACTAATAAGCAATCTGTTGGACTTCAGATCTGGGTAATTACGTACTAAATAATAAACCCTGAAATTTTAAATTTCATATCACATTTAGTGCAAATGTGTTACAAATTAAGGCACAGTTCTCTAAAGTACATGTGCAGGCCTGAAAATCTGTGTTAAATGGGCCTTGTAAGAAATTGATACTGTAACTTAATGAGAATTTCTGAGGTGCAAGTGTTGCTCTAGTAGTACTGAAAGGGAAAATTGCTGATGAGCAATGACTAAGCATTTTTAAATATGTTAAATGGCATTATCAAGATGATATTTAACATATTAAATGTTAATATGTTAATGCATATTAACAATGAATTAAATATCTCGTGAGGCCTTGGCTAACACTCTCAGTTCACTTTCTTTTCTTCCCGCTCTGTTAGGAGTGCATCTGGCAGTCCTCTAGGATCTCCAGCGTGACACTGACTGTGGACGGGACTCTGACTTGGAGGGACCATGGAACAGTATGCAGCGAACAGCAGCAGTTCAGCAGAGCAGATTGTTGTACAGGCCGGACAGATTCAGCAGCAGGTATGGAAGGAAAACTGCTTTAAATGTCACAGCGGTGGAGGTGATAATAGCACTCCTCAGTTCTGGATTTGAGAGGCATGAGATCTTCTAGTGGGTCTGGTGACTTGTGCTGAAGTACTTTTTGACAATTGGATTTATTGTGATTTCTCTGATTTTCTCTGTTCAGAAGTCTGTCCAGTCCATAATTAGAATTTGATGTCATGGGTTCCTGGTTTAATAAACTGCCCCCTTTTATCTTACTAGAAATCAAAAATACCTAGTCTGTTTTCAGATGGAGCTTTGAAGGGTAGTTTTGTTTTCCTGCATTAAATTTGGTTGTTTCTCTTATTGATTAAGCCATCTTGTGGTCTGATAAGGCTTTGGCCACAATAGACAAACCAAGATAGCTTCTAAGAAATCCACTATTT
Source organism: Budorcas taxicolor (assembly GCF_023091745.1). Taxonomy (NCBI): domain Eukaryota; kingdom Metazoa; phylum Chordata; class Mammalia; order Artiodactyla; family Bovidae; genus Budorcas; species Budorcas taxicolor. The sequence continues at coordinate 44,588,385 of NC_068920.1, read as the reverse complement.
AATTTGATCCATCACACTGTTTATTCAATATGAAGGTGATAGGTATCTACAGTTATGGATAAACACATATTAGAAAGGATTTCTGCTGCTGGTTTATTCCTAATTAAGATAGGTTGCCTTCTTGAATTTATACACAGATTACATTTTCTGATTATATATACCTGGGTTTGTTTTAGGAAAACTTCTCTTGTTTTTTCTCCCTGAAAGAAAATAAATTTATTGTGCATTGATTTGGCCTGTAGGCCAAAATTGAAAATGTTTTGTTTCCAAAATGGGACCTAGATAAAATAGAAAAGTCATTAGTGGGGGGGGGCGGGGGGGGAGGGAGTAGGTGGGCAGTGGGTGTTTTGATGGTGAGTTGTTCTATCTAATGACCAAAGGAAGGAGCTACTTCTTATTAAAAGAGATTAATTGTCAAAATTCCTTTGCTGGCTTTTCCTTCCACACAACTACAGCTTCTTTCAGCTGCCTTGAAAGGAAGGGAGATTCCACAGAGGACCCTCCATTCATTCATACCAGTGCCCTAGTGAGTGAATTCTTGCTCTGTCTGAAGTTACTACTAGGAGTAATAAAAATTAAGTTGAGTCTATGAATACATTGCTTCTAAGGTAGTCCAACTGAGTAGGAGTAATCCTAGTTTGGGGACATGAGGGCAGTGACGTCATGAAGCTGTTTTTGTCTCATAGTGATTGCTTTATTCTTCCTTTCTGGTGATTGCATTCAAGTTCCAGAAGCTCTTCATTGTAGCTTCTAGGCTGCTAAAACCTGATGAACTGTTTTGTTCTTGTGAACTCATTTGAGGAAATAAAAAGAACATTAAATGCATGCAGAAGGATCAAATGCTTAATTTTGGAGGGAAGGACTACATTAAAAATTTTTTGTTAATGATGTCAGCTACATCGATGTTTTTGAGTCATGGAAGTGTATTTGAGTTCTGCTCTGGAGACAGAAGACTGTAATTTGTAAGACAGAAGTCTGTAACCTGTTACCTTCAACAAAAAGCTTCAGTATAGGGAGTCTCCAGTTCAAAAGTCCTGTGTAGGGTGGGGCTATTGAAAGAAGACCCTTCCTCTCCCACAAGAGGTAAGGTGATCTCATGTCTTGAACTATACATTTCCTTCCTGACACATTTCAAGCTCTTCCTGTTCCTGTTCTCAGCAGCAGGGTGGTGTCACTGCTGTCCAGTTGCAGACTGAGGCCCAGGTGGCATCCGCCTCAGGCCAGCAAGTCCAGACCCTGCAGGTAGTGGTGCTCTCTCTGACTCTCTGTAAGCACTGCATGAACCTCTCTCCTCGTGTCTGGTGCTGTTCGTGGTAGGACCTCACGGAGGGACGGCAGAGCCAGTTGCATGACTTTGGTGCTGCTAACTTGCCTTTGAGGCTTATATGATGCCAGTTTCCTAATGCTTTGTGCTAAATCATATAGTGATGCTGTACCAGTTTTCTGAAAAGTGCCATTTGGCTAGTATGTTTTTGGGGAAATACCTGAGAACAAATCAGTGAAGAAATTCTTACAAGTGGCATTAGAACCTGTTTAGAGCTCAGATTCTGTAATAAGATTGCACGGTAAATTTTCTTCAACTTTGTATTACAATAATAGAGAAGAAAATGTATACATTTTACTAGGCTAGATTGTGCTTTATTAAAAGGACAACTCAGATATAAAATAGTGATTGCATTTGACAAGATTGATCTAATCACTGAATCTTGTTAATCTCTGCTATTCTATTCACTATTCACTATTTTTCTTGGGGAAGTCGTGACCTTATTATTGGATCTGCAGAGATTGCCCCATAGCTCTTGGTTGGACAGAAGAGAGAGATGCTGTCTGTAAATCTTAGGTATTATAGCCACCGTAAGAATTCCTACTTAAACAATGCAGTTTCTTAACATTATGTATGACCAAGTTAAGTACCTAAATTGGGGTTATATTTGGGCCAGGTCCTATATAAACAGAAGGAACAAAAGTCTTTTCCATATTTATTAGGCTACTTTAACTAAAATGACCATATTTTTGAGAACTTGGCAAAGTTCAGGTACCCTGCCCTTTTTTCTTCTCTGAATGGAATGAGAAGGACCTAGAATGTAGAACTGGCATCTCACTCTACTGTTAGTGCTGCTGAGCAAGCATCCTGCAGCGAACTATCCCTTACTGTAATCATTTCACTTTACCCTTTTCAGCCCTACTCCCATACCTGCCACTCCTAATGTTTGATGATATACAGCCAGTTCTAAACATAAATTAAGCTGAAATAAGCTGAGTTTGTAGGTACTCCCAAACTATTCAAATCTCAGAGTTCAGCAGCTTGATACTCATGTTTTTCATGCTTGCTTCATCTTATTGATACATAAAACAGTATTGTCGTTAACCACTTGTGGAATGGGAATGTAACATGCTCTTAACTGTATGGCTTCTTGTCTGATGCATGTATCCTTGTATCATCATATGTTGTAAAAACAGCAGGTTCCTTGGAGTCTCAAATGGTTCATCATGTGCATATATAGCCTGTCAGCGAAGGGAAAAGTTACGATGATGGATAGCCAGAAAATTACAAGAACAGTTGCTTAAAACTTGTTTCCTTCTTATGCAGATTTTACTTAAAGAAATGGAAGCACTTTAGAGATAATGGAAACCTTTCCTCTAGGGCTCTGATTATTTGTGGAGAATTTTAAATAGTTCTTTCAGTTAGTTATGCAACAAATATTTTTAAAAATCTTTCCTAATAGAGCATGTAGAAACATTAGTATACCAAAAGGAATTTGGTTTGGGATGGGGAAGTGAGAGGAGAAAAGCAGAGGAGAATCAGATTGTAAAATCTTTAAATAGTAAAGTGGAATTTGTCAAGGAGCAGTTTAACAAAACACAGAATTTGAATGTTCCTAAAGATTCCAATATGCTCATAGGGGTGGGGAGGGCTTAATATCTAATCTACTAATCTAAGACAGATTGATCTTTTAACTAAATACTGTTATTTGAACATACTTTGACTGGCATTGAGAATGATTATTTCAGATATACAAATTTTCTTTTGATCTGTTACAAATAGTTCCTCAAAACAAAGATAGAGTCTGAAAGTTTTGGATTTTCAGTGATTTTGTTGAACATTTCGATTCATGTCTAAAGTGGTTTGTTTTTTGACTTTCAGAATGCATTGGGACTCAAGATGTTACAGCACTTTCAGTGCCCTGGGTTTTAGAGTGATCCGTTTACTCATTGGAGGTTGAAAATTGAGAGTTTTTTGGTACTGTTGAAATTTTGTATAATGCTCATGCTTTTTAAAGCTAAAAGAACTATGCAGATATTGCAGGGTCCAGTGTGAGCAGTCCCACCACAAAAATTGTAAACTGACCAATATATTTCTAGGCATTTATACTAGTAGGCTCCTTAAACAACCACGGGACAAGAATTCTCAGTGGTGAGGTAGAGGGTAAAAGGTATGTGTTTCATTTATGCTTCAGAAACTGTAGGGAGGAAGGGTATTCTACATAAGCTTTTGGAGCTGCTTGATAGCTCACCTGAAGTCATTACCAGGTACAGTTTGATTTACTCCTTCCAGGTTATTTAGAATTTGCACTCCAACCACCATCCCCAGCATCAGCCCTCCCTCTCACTGCCTACTCTCCAGTCTTCACCCGAGACTGTTCCTGGATGTTGGACTAAAAAGGCAAATAGTCTTGATGATTTGATTAAATACTTCTCATGAGTTTAGCCTGTATTTGATGATAAACACCTTGTTATCTATTGAGACTTCCCAAAGACTCTGCTTATACCCCATTTTATCTGACTTTTAAGTATTCAGCTTGGCACTTAGTTACAGATACTGTATTTTTGAAGAAGACTCCTTGAGGATGAGGACCTGAAATTATTTTCTTAGTGTCTCTCCTACTTTTTCCTCCTCTAGCAAGACAGCAGAGTAGTTGCAGTGATTGTCTTTAGGTAAAAATCATTTTGTGTCTTATGTTATTTCATTGTTCTTATTTTACTTTATTCTAGGTCCAGGGGCAGCCATTAATGGTACAGGTCAGTGGAGGTCAGTTAATCACATCAACTGGCCAACCCATCATGGTCCAGGCTGTTCCTGGTGGACAAGGTCAAACCATCATGCAAGTACCTGTATCTGGGACACAGGGTTTGCAGCAGGTGAGTGGTATTTTTTTTTAAAAAAAAGAATTTTAGAATATCGGGATAGAAGTTTTAAGAAATAAGTTGTTACAAATTGAAAATTGATACTGTATTTTAATTGCTTCTTAACCTTCCTTTTGCATTTAGTTGCATTTAGTCAGTTTCCCACCTTTGTAGTGTCAGTGATAGAAAGCAGAGCTGTAGAGAAATAGGACATTTCTGGTAAGGGCTAAGGTATTAGACATGATCTTGAATCAATGTAAGTAATATAAAAAGAGAGCTTGCTAAGTCATTTCAGTCGTGTCCAGCTCTGTGATCCTAAGGACTGTAGCCCCCCCAGACTCCTCTGTCCATGGGTTTCTCCAGGCATCAGTACTGGGGTGGGTTTGTTACCAAAAGAGTGTGGAGAGTCTGGCTGCTCACTGCTCAAAAGCCAATAAACAGGCCAGGTTAGTGGAAGGGAGACAGGAAAGTTTGCTTTGTTTCAAATGCTGGCAACTAGGGAGGGGAAGGCTGATGGACATCTGTCCAAAGGCTGACTTTCTCCCCACCTCCCCGCCAGTGGCAAACAGTGAGGCAAGAGCTTTTATAGACAGAAGGAAGGGGCTACATACAGGAACAGCACAGTCAGCTCTGACAGTCACCTTCAAATTGCTCTTCAGTGGCCTAACCACCACCATCCTAGTTGTTTTAGGTGTAGTGAATTGTCAGTTCCAGGGTCTGTTCGTCACCGTTTCTTTGTGGCCAGTTCTTGGAACTGCGGCACTCACGTCCTGGGTGCAATCTGGTCATCGTGTAGTTAGCTTCTCCACCTGGTGTTTTATTATCTGTAAGAGAGCTCACAGGACATAGCTCAGAGTATTATCTCTAGCCCTTGAGGAAGAACTAGAGGTCCTCGACTATGCTTCCTGACTACCGTACTATTATTAGTCTCCTTTGACTGGTTTCCTTTGTTTCCACGTTTCTCACTTCTCTGTTTAAACTTATTGTTTGACTCAAGTTTGCCACAGAACAGGCAGGCAGAGGACATGGTTAGGGGCAAGGACTGTAGAGTCCTGTTCCATTTCAGGTTGCCATGCCCTCCTCTAGGGGATCTTCCCAACCTAGGGATCAAACCCACATCTCTTAAATCTTCTGCATTGGCAGGCAGGACCTTCACTAGTGCCACCTGGGAAGCCCTTACAAAAAGAGCATCTAGTTTAGTAAAAGTCACCATCAACGTGTCCTTTGTTGGCTCTTCTGGGCACTGAGTGGGGAAATGTATAGTCTGCTTTGGAGATTGTTGTTTTGGGTCAGAAATATTATCCTTTTCATTTCCTTCCATGTTATTTATAACTTATCTAGCAAGTGATGAAAATATTTCAGTCCAAGCCTATCACACACACCTCAAGCTATACTTAGAGCAAAATTTATAACCTTGAATATTTTAAAAGAACTGAAAATAAATAATTTTTTTTTAGGAAGTTAGGACAAGAAGAAAATGAGCAAAAGATAGGTTAAAATGAATGAAGTAGAAAACCAGCAAAAATGTAAAAAACTAAATAAAAGCTGACTCTTTAAACAGACATGTAAAGTAGTTAGGTAAATTTACTGGAAAGACTGATTCAGAAACAGAAAACAAAAGTAAAATTACAGGCATTTTTATCTTGTTGGCAGAAATTTAAAACACTGATTATATCCAGTGCTAGAATGGGTGTAAAGAAAATGAAGCACATTATTTTTGTTGATTTTCGAATTGTAAAGGCCTTTTGGAAGGTATCTCGCTCTTGAATATTTAAGCCTTTTGATGTACCTGTCCCACTTCTGAGAATCTATTCTTATAGGAAGAAAAGATAAATATATAGGGAGAAATACACGAAGACATTTATTGAAGCTTTATACAAGCAAAAAAAATTGTAGCCTGAGTGTCTGTTGGTAAAGAATCGATTGAATACATCATACTGTGTTCATATGGCGTATCGTGTCCTTGAACTTCCTTAGTGGCTCAGTGGTAAAGAATCTGCCTGAGGTGTAGGAGACGCAGTAGACTCAGGTTCAGTCCCTGGGTTGGGAAGATCCCCTGGAGAAGGGAATAGCTATCCACCCCACTATTTTTGCCTGGAGAATCTCATGGACCGAGGAGCCTGGTGGGCTACAGTCCATAGGGTCACAAAGAGTCGGATATGACTGAAGTGACTCAGCACACATTATGACATTATGTCCTTGTTAAAAAGGCTGAACTGTTGACTTTGGGGGAGGGATTAATAATGAAGTATTTTTAGTGAGAAATAATTTACAGAGAAGTATATGCTTAAGTCATATCACCTTTGTATTAATAACTAATAGCCAGATCCCAGTGAGTGTGTGTATGTGTGTGTGTGTATATATATATATGTTTATGAACTTTTTACTAAAGTTTTCTAAAGCTGCTTATATCTTCTGTGATTTCATTAATATCTTCATTTTTCTGGAGTAATGTAATATGAAGTGAAGTCGCTCAGTCATATCTGACTCTTTGCGACCCCATGGACTGTAGCCTGCCAGGCTCCTCCGTCCGTGGGGTTTTCGAGGCAAGAATACTGGAGTGGGTTGCCATTTCCTTCTCCAGAGGATCTTCCCCACTCAGGGATCGAACCCAGGTCTCCCACATTATAGGCAAATTGTCTGAGCCACCAGTTGAAAAAAAAATTGAGCCATGCTTGATAACCAAACTTTTAAGTTTTGCATATTCCTTTGTAGTTTTGTGCACACCTCTTGGGCATAGTTGTAATACAAGCATATAGTTTTTTTGTTATGGTTTTGTTTTACTTCCTTTTATTTTTAAATTCCTTCATAGTAAATTTGGTGAATCAGAATTTGTAAGTTAACTGTGTACTTATTTTGGTTTTTTTTTCTTGTTTTTGCTTTTATAGGTAAGGTTACTATAAATGTATTTGAATTTTATAGCTTTATTTTTTTCACTTGAATTTAATCTTAGGGGAATATTTCTGGGAGGGGAAGAATTGATTGGGCAAAGGGTAAGGTCATTTTTAAGGCTATCAGCATATTTTTGCCAAGATAGAGTTGCAGTCAGGATTAAAAATAGTTTCTACATTACTGCATGCATAAATGTATGAGTCGTTAAATATACTTCAGTGTGTGTACTTGCCTCAATTTCACACTGCTATTTCATTTCTGTCCTTCCTCTCAGTGCCTCCTCTCCAGTCCCCCAGCTTGGCATGCCCTCTTCTCTGTTGAATAGAAACAGTGTGATACAGAGCTAGGAAGACTATCAGGAATGCAGTGACCTGAATTCATTTGCAGGTCTGCCATTAAACAGACTTTTCTCTGGGCCAAGTTCTTTGATTGTTGGTTTTCTCATTTGAAAAATGCAGTTTATATCAGGTGATTGCTAATGTTCATTTCAGCTGTAGATTCTGTGGATTTTGTAGGATTTTTGGCCTTTAAGAGAAGACATTGAAAAGGTTATCTTATTCCCCTCACTCTAGGCAGCACTGTAACTAATCAAACCATCTTGGAAAAATTATTTTCTGTTAATGTTGCATGACATGGCTCTAGGTATGATTCCATAGCCTCCCATAAAACACTTAAACTTTCAGTCCATTTTTATTAGAGACTGGTTTAGTGTGTGTTGTTTTTGAATAACCATGTCTTTTAGAAGTGTACTTCACCTTTTTTGAACTGTACCTTCTGTTTTAGAATTCCATTTAAGCCTGTGCTCTCTCTTCGGATTAAGATCCGTGGCGTGATAGAGACAATGGAGTAGAGAGCCAAGAAATAGATGTAGGACTATTGGAAATTGGTATATAACAAAAACAGTGTAAAGTTTCAGTGAAGAAATGGTTCAAGAGTGGTATCAAAAAGGAAAATTGATCTCTACCTCACACTATATCAAAAATACTTGCTAGATAGATTACAGATCTAACTATAAAAAAAGCATACTTGGAAACTTTTATATTCTGTTCATAGGAATATTTTCTTTATGATGTGGGGTAGAGAAGGATTTCTTAAAAACCAAAAAAATATATATATATAACTGAAAAATTTGGTGTATGTCAAAATATATCGTAAAATAAAGGTAGAAGACATAATTTGGAGAAGATATTTTTAATGTATAATGGGGTTTGTGTCCAGAATACATTTTTTAAAATTCTTTATATGTGTTGATATGAAAGTAACAGTCGAGTAGAAAAATGGGCAAAGAATATGAATAGATAGAAGAGGAAACCCTATTGACCAATAATAGGTATTCCTTGCTATCCAAAACAGGTAGAAATAGATCCAGATAACCAGATAAATTTCTTGTTTGTTTATTTACCAACATTTTCTAATTTAATTTGTTGAATTTCAGTGTTGACTACAGGGGTATGTAATATGCTAATACCCCTTTCTATACAAAATCTTTTAAGGATTTTATGTGTATGTGTATTTATAGAATTCCAGCTAGAAAATTTTAAAGTTACTTAATAATTTTTTTCAATATTTTGTTATAAAAAACTTCAAACATAGACACGAGCAAAGAGAATGATACGGCGAATCCTCATCACCCATTTTAACACACAAACTAGTATTTTACTGTTGAAATCTATTTTCATCTATTTCCCCTGACTCAAGGATTATTTTGAATATATGCACTACCATTTCATCTATCAAAAATACTTCAGGGTGTATTTTTAAGTGAATAAGCTTTTAGAAATATATTCCCAATGCCAGCAATATCATCTTTAATATCATCCAGTATCCAGATAGTGATCAAAATTCCCCAGTTTCATAAATGGAAAACAAGCTCTCTCTAATTCATAAGAGAGAAGAACAGGACTTGTGTTTTTTTTCTTCTCCAGAGCATTTCCTGCCTTGTAGATGAATTTGAGTAACTAACACTCCAGGACCAATGGCGACCAGTGTCAGCAGGGCACTAATCTTGGTGTTCTCTTGTGCAGATACAGTTGGTCCCACCGGGACAGATCCAGATCCAGGGTGGGCAGGCGGTGCAGGTGCAGGGCCAGCAGGGCCAGACCCAGCAGATCATCATCCAGCAGCCCCAGACAGCCGTCACTGCTGGCCAGACGCAGGTAACTCCACGGTCTCTGCACGGCATCAACAGAGGCGCACAGCTGCTTTTCGAGGGTCAGACAACTGGGTAGAGTGTTCCACATGTAGTAGAAACGGGGACGAAAACTATCACAGAAATGCCTTTTTCTCAAAAAGCACTGCATGGTCCTGTTTTCTTGTGGTGTCTTTGGAATTATTAAATTGTGTCATGATTTGTTCCCTACAGACACAGCAGCAGATTGCTGTCCAGGGGCAGCAAGTGGCCCAGACTGCTGAAGGGCAGACGATTGTCTACCAGCCAGTTAATGCAGATGGCACCATTCTCCAGCAAGGTACGAATGCCCGGCATTTCTGTTGGACTTTTGGGGGCATCCTGTTCATCTTGAGCAAATGACTGCTTTAGAAATTTTGTGATGTGTCCATTGATTGTTAGCTCCCTGTCACCAATATGCAACCAGTGCTGATTCCATTTTGTATGGAACTACAATAGTTGTTAAATTCAGCCACTATGACCCTAGGGATTATACAAGGTTTTTATTCTTTCTAAGAACTGTTCTCTAAATGGAAGATTAGAAATACAGAGTTTCTTTAGTGGTAGAGAAATATATCTCTGCTGCTTTTTTTCTTTTTCTCCCAGGCCACTTCATTATTAATTTATTCCAAAAGACTTTAAATGACCACTGTATGTAGCACATTACTGCAAACAGTTTTCTTCTCAAAGACACTCTATAGTCTAGTAGGCGAGACATGAATGTGACCAAACAAATACCGTGCAGAACCCTTATTAGTGGTATGTCTTCTGTGACGGAAGGTTTGACTTGTGATTAAAATCTGGCCGTAGACAAGATCCAGTGAGTGCAGGCAGTGTGCTCTCCTGTGACCCAGGGGAGAGCCAGAACAGGCATAGCTCAGAGAATGATGGACAAATCCTCAAGTGCTGCTGTTGAAGTCTGGGAGCTTGGCATGCCTGGTTTAATTTTAAGATTTAGTCCTGTAGCTGTCTGACTCATTGTCAGTTGAGAATAAACGTTTTTTTTTTTAAATCTTCATCCTGAAACAGGTCATTTATATAAGAACAGTGGCTATAGCTGAAGTCAGACTAACTCATAGAAAGGGAAGCCTCCAAAATATTTGGTCACCCACTGAAAACTTTCGACTCAGTATGAGTAGTTTTATTCAGAACTAGAACCCATATAGTTATTAACATCTCTAAACTTGTGATTACTTGGATTATATACAGCAAGCAAGGCAGAGAATGGAAGAGTGCTTTTTCTCCCCTTGGCTAAAAGAGCATGTGTTTCCAGGATTAATAAATGTGTGCCAGATAGAAGAGGGACTAACTGTGTTCCCTTCTTTCTGTATACCTGTTTTTTTGTTTGTTTGTTTTATGTTTTATTTTCTTAAAGTTACAGTCCCTGTTTCAGGCATGATCACCATCCCCGCAGCCAGTCTGGCAGGAGCACAGATTGTTCAGACGGGAGCCAGCGCCAACACCAACACAACCAGCAGTGGGCAAGGGACTGTCACCGTGACACTGCCAGTGGCAGGCAACGTGGTCAGTTCAGGCGGGATGGTCATGGTAAGAAAACTGATTTTTCATTTCATTGTCTATAGTTTATTTTTCCATGTATCTTTGTCTTCGAAAATTTTTTCAGCTTGTGTTTTAAAATCTCTCATGAAGCTTGTGATATAATCCTGACCTCTTGAGACTGAGATTCTTAAGACACAGTGGTCTACTTTTACAATAAACATTACAGTAAACCATAACTCATTCTGTGTACCTACTGTGTGCCAGAGACTATTCTAGGTGCTAGAGATGTAGCAGAAGAAAAGCAGATGTAAATATTCACTTCTGGAATCTTATTCATAACTGAAATGAAGAGTTATAGACTACTAGTCTTTGGGAAGTAGAAAGTATACGGCCCAAAGTGGGTGAAACGAAAACGTTCAAAATTAGAAAGATGTAGTAAATAGAGAAACCAAAAAAAAAGGTGTGATGTAAATATATTGCGAAGAGGGGAAGGAGAGTTGACTGTAAACTCATATGTCAAAATAGAGTGTCAGTGTACAATACCTAAAATGGGTAAGCTAAGAAAGAAGTATTAGAAACTACACAGAAGTGGAGGAGTCCACTAGAAGAAACAATATAACCATTTAAAGTTGTTATTGTTGGGAAGGTAGTGGAACCTGATTTGTTCTGGAAAATGTGGGTTGAATTGTATAGTAAGTTAACAATTATGTAACTAGACGCTGTTAGCAGCGCTTGGTCGATCCTTTGAGCTCTTTTACTGCCTGTGATTACTGTTCATGACCATTAGATGGCAGCAGACATTCTTAGAAAATGGAGCTGTGCGTGGGCAAAAACCTGGACAGGGTTATGTTGTTTCTCAGTGTGGGTCCTTGGCCCCCTATTACAGAATCATCTGGAACATTTGTTTAAAATGCAGGCCTTAAGTGTAAATGTTCTCCAGGAATCTGCATTCAACAAGTACCCTATAAAGCTACTCGTCGGAGCATTCAGAAGAACAGGGACCAAGAAATTACTTCCCAGGTCCATACTTCATGTTACTACTTAATAAGCTGATTTTGCTCTTCACACAGATGGTACCTGGTGCTGGCTCTGTGCCTGCAATCCAGAGAATCCCTCTCCCTGGGGCAGAGATGCTTGAAGAAGAGCCTCTCTATGTCAATGCCAAACAGTACCACCGTATACTTAAGAGGAGACAAGCTCGGGCTAAATTAGAAGCAGAAGGGAAAATTCCAAAGGAGAGACGGGTATGTGTAACATTGGGCCGGATACAGGATGAGAACAGCAGGGTTCTACTTCTGAAATAACCTTTTATGTGGTTAGTTTCCTTGAGTACCTTCCAGACTTTGAAGTTAGATAGCTGTTACCTTTTGTAATGGTACTTATTATTGCTATATGGAGCTGCAACTATAACAGTTAAAAAATAACTACAACATAAATAGCGTTTTATTGTTGTTTTGTTTTGTTTTTTAATCTTCCGTAAAGTCCAGAGGTGGACTTCCCTGGTGGCTCAGACAGTAAAGAATCCGCCTCCAGTACACCCAGGTTTGATCTCTGGGTTGGGAAGATCCCCTGGAGAAGGGAAAAGTGGTTACCCACTCCAGTATTCTTGCCTGGAGAATTCCATAGACAGAGGAGCCTGGTGGGCTACAGCCTGTGAGGCTGCAAAGAGTTAGACATGACTGAGCGACTAACACAAAGTACAGAGACCTATTGTCCTGGGCTGTGGCAACCCTCAAGAGCATTCTCTTCCTGTCTTACTGTCCTGATTGTTTAGTGTGCTGTCCATAGTCCAAGATGACTGCCTGGGCTCTAGCCAAGGAGCAGAGGGAATAAGGAAACTTTCTCTCAAGGAAACATTCAAAAAGTTCCATAATCACATTAGCCAAAATTTAATTACATGGCCATACTTAGCTGCAAATAAGGCTAGGAAATGCCGTCTCTTTAATGAGACTGTACCAGCTAAAATTTGGTTTGTTACTAAAGCAAAAGGGAGGATATATATTGGGGGGTAGGTGGCGATTACTGCTATATCTTTGGGGAACCTGTATTTAGTTATTACTCATTTGGCATTTACTTTCTTATGATAGTTAGACGCGATTAGCTGCTGTTTGTGTTTTCTCCAAGATTTCTCCATAATACAAGATCCTAATTGCCCCTGGTGGTTTTGATCACAGCCATCCTAAACTTTTGAGCATTGGAGAGCTCTGCTGCTTTCAGCTAGTAACTTGGTTTTTCTTGTTTTAGAAATACTTGCATGAGTCTCGGCACCGTCATGCCATGGCACGGAAGCGTGGTGAAGGTGGACGATTTTTCTCTCCAAAGGAAAAGGATAGTCCTCATATGCAGGTAAGAGGATTTATACTTTTTATTCTTAGCTTTATTGCCTTGAATCTTCCTGGGTGGAAGCCTTCACAGTGTCCTCTTGCTATTTTCACACTAGGGACTAATCAGTCTGTAAACTGGATGCAACATTGTATATCTTAGAGTCCCTTTCTTCTTAAAAGAACTAAAGTCTTTGATCGAGTGGCCTTTTTTTCCTCAGTCTTTTCCAGTTACTACTATTAATTCCTTCTTGAAATTCTCACTTTTTTTGATTTTCAGAGCACAAGTTTATTCCCTAGGGTAGTGGTAGCAGCAGCTAACTCTTAACTGCTGTGTGCCAGCCATTACGTTAAGCATTTTATCATTGAATCTTTACAACAGCCTTGACCCCCATGAGGTAAGAATTATAGTTTCTGTTTTACATTTGAATCTGAGGTTTAGAGGGGTTAAGTCATTTGCCTACAGTAGAATATCTAATAAAATGGTACAACTGAAATTCATGCCTAGGCTGTGTAATTCCAGAACTTGGTCTATAGCCATACTGGTTCTTACATCTAATTTCACTGATTGTATCTTACTGGCATTTCTAGTCAACGTGTCCAAAGTAGAACTCTTGGTTTTTATTTTATTTTTAAACCTAAACCAGACGCTCATCTCAATAAGTCACATGTCCCTTCACCCAATTATTAAAGCTAGAGTTGTCCGGTTTTGAAGTCCTCTTGGTTTTAACTCTAAACTATTCTCTGAATCAGCTTACTTTTTCCCTCCCAATTGCTGTCAGGCTAGTCTAACCCTCTCTTCTTTGCTTCAGTTAAGGCAACAGCTGTCTAATCTCCCTTCTTCCCCTCTTGTGCCCCTCTAGTTCAGTCTCCACATCTTAGTGTCTGTATCATATCACATCACCAGCCTGCTCCCTTCCACGCCTGCCCTTTTCCATTTGCACACAGACTAAAATCCAAAGTGCTTACCATGGCCAGCAGGGCCCTGTAGGATCTAGCTCCTGCCCACCTTTGGCTTTATTTCCTCCTGCTTCTCGGTGTTCATGCTCTTGCTGTACTGTTCAAGAACCTCTGTCTTTAAAATAGCTTGTCTGTAAAGCTTTTCATGCCATCCTTTTGCATGACTGTCTCCATATCTTTTAGGTCTTGGTTTCAATCTGAGAGGCCATATCCAGAGGTTTCTTCTACTCCATTATTTTCTCACGTCTTCCTTTTGAGTGTAGTAATAATCATTTTATTTGCGTAACTGTGCAGTGGTTGTCTACTCTAGACTATAAGCTGTGTAGAGAGTCAAGAGTTATTGTTCCCCGTTGTATTTAGCATAATACCCATTCAAGAATGAGTACCAGTAAATTTTTGTTGACTAGGTTCCTCCCATTATTCTGTTTCTCCCATACTAAAGCTTTATTCTGAAGACCCGTCGCATTCCAGCTTTACTGTGGTCCAGTCCATCTTTATAAGATAGTGCTTTTTTAATCACAGTGCTTAGTGCATGGTGAGAACTCACTAAATGTTGGTTATTGGTCTTCCTCTTTGATCAAGACTCAGCCTTTTGTCCTGCCACCCCTAGAAATGTTTCAGCTTTGTCTTGGATCATGCCAGTTGAGGCTTCAGAGCCCTGGTATGGAGGAACTGAAGGTGGCTGTTAGGTAGTGGGTTTTTGTGTAGACAGTAGCACTGCGTGGCTTGCAGGATCTTAGTTCCCCGACCAGAGAGTGAATGTAAGCCACAGCAGTGAAAGCAGACCCACCCTGGGCTGCCAGTGAACTCCCAAGGACTGACCTTCGTCTTAACAGTGCAGGGTTTTGGAAAAGGCAGGCAGAGTTTAGTGGAAAGAAGATTAAGTCGGAGCCAAGAGATTTGAGAATTAATTCTTGCTGGGCTTGTCACTAACTTTTTGATTCTAGTCCAGGCTTCAGGTTTATCTGCAAAATGAATGCATTAAAGTAAATAAAATCCAATGTCCTTTCCAACCCTGTCAAGTGTTCAGTATTTAAATAATGAAAATATACAACATGAATTGGTTTCTCTAGGTCTTTTTTTAGCCACCTAGGGATCCTTAAGTGTGTAGAGCACAGCACAGGTGTTAAAAAAGTGAGATACTCTCTCAACTCTGGAGTGCTCTGTCATGGAGTGCCAGACCAGACTTGAAATCATTTTCTAAGAATGAAGTTTATTGTCTCTTCTTTCGTAGTGGAATTGCATTGTAGTCCATGTGTGCAGACAGAGTGTTTGTGTACTTCCCCTTGGTGATAAGTAGTGAGAGCCCTGAATTCCTGGTTGCTTTTGCAAAGGACTTTAATTGTTGCTGTGCTTCCCTTTGTAGGATCCAAATCAAGCAGATGAGGAGGCTATGACACAAATCATCCGCGTGTCCTAACCCCAGGCCTTGCGATGGAGCCAATCGAGGCGATCTTCCTCACGCTGTTTCCCACCATTCAGGGAAACTGATCACCTCTTCCGATGGGACACTGACGACCACATTCTGCCCTTTTCTACAGGACAGAAACCACTTAGTTTTTAATAAGTGGCTCAGTATTATAATTGCAAGGATGTCTGGCAAACTGAAGTTGCAAGCCTTTGTCTCACCCTTTCAGTCAGGACTTCTCTCAGACTGTTGCTGACATTGACATTTCATGGATTGGGGTGATGCAAGGGACTCATGCCAGCCCAGCAGTACACACATAGCACTTGTGTTGACTGGTGATGCCAGCCAGCCATCTGAGCAGAGAACAACTTTCTCAACCTAAACTGCAATTGGGGAAGCTGCAGCCCATTACTTCCCACAGATTCTGAACAGTACCCATCCCTCTAATGGGAGATCTCAGGCTGACTGATGGACCTTTTGTATTCAGAGATGGTTTCCAGGCAAGGAAGCTCCATCTCATGATATGGAAACAATAAATTCTGAGATACATTCATCTAATCTGTGGTAATAATAAGAATCTCTTCTACCCAGATGATAGATTGGGATTTTTGGACTCCAGCCAAGAAAAAGTTAACTCTGGGGATAGAATGATAAAAGATTGAAGCACTAAAAACATAGATTGCTGGATCTCTTGGCTTTCACAAGGTGTGGTCTACTTGTCTGTCTGGTGACAGGTCATATCGACCACAGTTCTTGCTGAGGCTACTTGTAAGACGATTTTGAGGGTACTGGACCTTGAAACTGCCTTTTCTTAGTAGAAAACAAAATTATGTATAGTAACTCCAAAACAGCAAAACTAGAGATTTTCAATCATAGGCTTTGTGACAGCATTTGGGGAATAGAAAGTTTTGTGTGTGTTTCAGTCCAGAAGGACAAAGACTAGTATATATACCCTTGTGATGTCATACAGCATGATTCACCAGTGGATGGATGCCTGGGATGGATCATCATAATGAAGAGAAGAATTTACATTTATACTATAACCTTTTAACAAGCATGGAAAGGGAAGTCTGAGATTTGATTCTTGACAGTTTCTGGAAAGCACTGTTTAGTCAAGCTAGCTGGGACCTAATCCAGGTTGCCTGCTAGAGCGTGGGGTGGATGTTGGCTTCACTCCTGCTGTGCTTTGTGCTGGCCCGAGAGAGGGAACGTTCTCATTTTTCCCATGGCAGCTGATTCTTCGGTACCAGTTTCCGCTCGTTTCCCCTTTGCTCCATAGGTCTTGTGCAGAAAGGCTTTCACTTTGCATCCATGTTCTGGGGGTAAGGTGGAGATAGAGATTCTTGCAGGGTCAGGAGCAAGGCTGAAGCCCCCAGAGTAGGCTGTGCGTCAGAAAAACATGTTTCTTTTCTAGATGTGGAACCCTGGGAGAACTAAGGTGATTTCAGAAGAGTTGCTGGTTTTTTGTTGTGGTGGTTTTTAGAAACAAGGAAAACTTTGTAATTCTTTCAAAGAACATTTGGTTTTGATTTTAATACCAAGACTAGCCGATTGGCTTTTCCTTTGATATCACTCTAGCTGTATTAAGAGGGAAAAGAAATTAAACCCACCAAAGAAAACATCACAAAAGGAAATCAATGTAATGGTACAAAACAGAGGTACAGAGCTGTGCAGAGAAAGCAGGAAGTGAAGTATCTCCCTAGTCCCTTGAGTCTACTCATCTGTCCTAGCTTCCAGATGTCAGGAGGGGTTGACCCTTTGGTATTTACTTTATTTGGTAAGCCCCAGGTTCTTAAGATGACAGATTACTAAAAACAATGAGGAGTTTTTATCCTTTGGTTTTGTTTAGGAGTCTTCAAGATGCAGAGTTCAGAAGAAATTCCTCAGACCTAATTTCTAGTACTTAAGCCAACAACAGTTCTAAAAGGCTATTTATTTGTGTCTGTAAGATTGTACATATACTACCAACCTCATACTGTTCTGGATTTTTTTCTCACAAGGCTTGAGTTTAGGTTTTTTTTTTAATGAAATGCTTCAGTTGTCATTTTGTCATTGCATTTCAGATAGCTCATGACCCTTTTATTGTGGTCATTTTAGCACATAATAACCCACAAAGTGGGGGTGAGGTTTGGATTTTTTTTCTTTGTTACTAGAAGTTCTTTTATTCATTTGTCCTTGTGACTGTAGTGATGCAAAAAGAGTGAATGGATGAGTGAATAATTGGTTTAATACATAGTTATTTTACTTAAGTGCTTTTTTGGGCAGGATAATTGTAAATGTATATATTTTAATTGCACTGGTACATTGATCATGTCAGTGTCTATACCTCTGGACCAAAAGAGCATTTTTAGAGCATTTTTCTCGCTAATGGATGTCTGGTAATAATGTCTTGATTTTCCTTCCCGACTCAACTACATAGAAGGGTTTGGGGTTTTTTTCCCCCCTCAGCAGTGGAAGAAGCACAGGTGATGGATCATTGATGTCATTTCAATTGTTATTTTTTAAAATAAACATAAAAATGCTTAAAAAAAAAAAGTGTCTTGAATTTTGAGGAGTCTGCATCCCATGGGTTCCAGATTGTGTTTATTATGTATTCCAGTCTTTGTAAACACATGTGCTCTATCTATGGACAGAGTCATACTTGGAGCTGTGTGTTGCCCCTTCAACTCTCTTTCTGTCCTTTTGGCCTTCCCACTCTACTGAGGAGATACTATTGCCACCTGTGGGTTGATCATACATTTATTTAATATTCTCACAAGAGGCAATAATTCCACGAGTAAAACTAACCCTTTAGTTATCACCAAAACAGCACTGACACGTGTGCAACTAAACACAGTGAAGATGTGATTTTTAATTTCTTTATGCAGAAAAAGACGCATTTCTGTGATTGTTAAAAATCCGTAATATACTCATCCTTTTATTGCTTAGTAGGAACCACAGACCGGCAACCTTAAATAGTACCTTTTCACACAAAAGTGCGAGAAAGACCGCTCGGGAAATACTCCCATGATACCGAATGACCTGGCAGACAACAAAAATGGAAAAAAAGGACTGCCTGTGTTAAACAGCCTTAGTCTAACGGTATTAAACTTAAGAACCATTCTGAGTTTGTTTTCGTCAGATGCCAAATGGAATTCGTCCTTACAAACTAAGATGACCCAACTTTCAGTGCCGGTGAAATGAAAAGGACCGCCCTTTCGATACTTATCCCAGTTGATCAGTTTCACGGTAGAAGCATTTTCATGTTTCAAACATTTTAAAACGTCCAAGTTTTGCTCCTTCGAAGGCACCGCCCAGCCCGCCTTCCGCTCCGCTTCCCCGCCCACCGGAAGCCGGAGCTAGCGCTAAAGCGCTGAAAAACATGGGACCGGCCCCAAGGGAGTCCGCACTGATTGGTTGATGGGAGGGACCAGTCAGGGCCGTCGTTGAAGACTGGCTACTACGCGGAGAAACCCCGTTTCCGGTAACTCGACGGGCAAGCCCGCCGCCGCCATGGCAACCGCCAAGCAGCTGGCGGCGCCGCCTCTGTGGCCAGTAGAGGCCAGGTTGGCGGCGCTGCTTCCCGACCTACTGGTCTTCAGGAAGCCCAGGGGATCCGAACCCGAGCTCGCCACGGCCCAGGGCGTCCTCCTTGGCGTCCACGTGACGGGTGAGGGCGAAGGGAGACGCGTCGCTCTCCCGACCTGCTGGAGGAGTGGCCGTTGGGCTTCAGCTCGTCTGGGCCGCGGCGGTTACGGGCGTGGCCCCGGGGTGAGCTAAGGCGGAGTGTGTCTGCACTTTTCGCCGCCTCCGCCGAAAACTAGAGGGCCATTTGCAGAGCAGGAGGACGCCTTTTCCGACGACCTGGCGTAGCCCTGGAATTCACTTCAGCGACGATGTAATTGAGACACAGAAAGGGGAAAGGATTTTTCAGGGTCATATGGCAGGCTTTGAACCCAAGTTTTTCCCAACCTTGAGCATTTTCCATTAAACATTCTGCTTCATCCAGTGATGCTATTTGGTCAGTTAATTCCTATTTTGAGTCTGTAAGTAAGTGCCCGCCATTGTTCTAGGAGTTGAGACCTAGCAGAGGGACTTCGCAGATGGCGTTAGTGGTACTGCTTGCCAATGCAGGAGATAGAAGAGACCTTGGTTTGATCCCTGGGTGGGAAAGATACGTATGAGGAGGGCATGGCAACCCACTCCAGTATTGTTGCCTGGAGAAGCCCATGGACAGAGGAGCCTGGCGGGCTGTATCCCATAGGGTCACAAAGAGCTGGACAGGACTGAAGTGACTTCATATGCATAAACAACTGCTATGAGAGTCATTTATTTAACATATTTATGGAGCTAAGTGTGTCACGGATATGAAAATGAGTGATTCAGGTGTCTGTCCTCAAAAAGCTCTCCGTAAGTTTTCCATAAGGCTTTAATCCATTCTCCTTGTCAGTGGTTTCTGTGTCCCTCACTTGGGGCAGGGAGAATCCCACAGTTTCCCTGGGCCAGGGAGCCTTAAGAAGGTGTAATGGGAAAGCAGTAGCTGGATTTGGATGAGTCTTCACCACGGGCAGCTCCTGGAATCATGGGGGAGGGTGGCCCTCCAGACTCCCAGAGGGAGCAGCAACCAGTCTGGCCCTGAGCACTTGCTAAGTAACATCATGTTAAAAGATAATGAAATGACTCATCTTGAAGAGGAGAAGGAAATGGCAACCCACTCCAGTACTCTTGCCTGGAAAATCCCATGGACCAAGTAGCCTGGTAGGCTACAGTCCATGGGGTCGCAAAGAGTTGGACACGACTGAGCGACTTCACTTCGCTTCACTTCATCTTTTTTTTTTTTTTTTTTTTTTTTATTTTATTTTTATTTTTTTTTAATTTTAAAATCTTTAATTCTTACATGTGTTCCCAAACATGAACCCCCCTCCCACCTCCCTCCCCATAACATCTCTGTGCTTCACTTCATCTTGAGGAGATCTTCGGTTTTATTGGCCTGATGTGTGGAGGGAATAGAGCCTAAAAGTTTAGGATTTGCAGCTAACATAGTGATTTTTGCTTTGGTGGTCAGGGTTTACAGCATTAATGGACAGGTTCAGCCTGAGCTGCAAGTTGGAACATGACATGGACAGACTGGCCCACATCTTCAGTTATTACATTAGTGACATCGTGGAGCGTGAGTGACTATTGTGGGGGAGGAAAGAGGTGTGGTGCTGGGCCCCTGAGGGTTTGTAACAGAAGGGGACCTGGGGTACTTTAAAATGCACACTAAAAGTGACATCCTTTTAGTGTCATTCATCCTTAATATCTTTTGGTTAATATCTTGATATCTTTTTGCCACTGATGAGCTAGACCTTTGCCTGTATCTGCCATTATACCCAGTTTCACATCATGTTGACTCATCCTGTTCAGAAAGGGGAGGAAAGTGCTGCTTTTTACTTTATATATTTGTATTTTATTTCAAAATAAAGTATTCCTCAGGTTGTCTCTTCAGACTGTAATATGTATCTCATGTGTATATCAGATAAAACATATAGAACACCTTCCCATTCTGTTATTGCATTTTGATCTGTTGAAGTAGGAATGAGTGTTTACTTTCTGCCATGTATTAAGTTTGCGGATATTTGCCTAATCTGGAGGGGGGAGGGACTTTCCATTTATATAATAAACATGTTCTGAGTACCATCTCTATGACATACATTATAATAAGTGCAGGGCATACAAAAATCTACTCTTCAAAGAGCTTTGAGTCGTTAGGTCTACCTAACATAAATTACTCTGGCCCTATAACCCTTTAGTACTAATATAACATTGCCTTCCTTTACTGACAGTATCCTGTTGAGTTATATCATTATTCCGAGATTCACCAGAATAATTACTTCGTGGCATTTCCTTTACCCATGTGAAGTGACTATTTGACTGCCCCTGTACCCCTGAGGAACAAGTATAAAAAGTTTTTAGAGAATTCCCTGGTAATCCAGTGGTTAGGAATCCATGTTTCCAATACTGGAGTCCAGGTTCAATCCCTTGGTCCAGGAACTAAGATCCTGCAAGCCGTGGGGTGTGGCCAAAATTTTGTTTTAATTTAAAAATAAAGTCTTTCAATTGATTTCTTCAAGTTTAGATGAAAGGAGGAGATGGAAATCATATATCATGTTTGCATTATAAGCAAGAACTGCTGGGTATTGGAACAGATGGGAAAATAAAATAGACGCAGTACCTGCCTACCCCTGTGGAGACTATTACTGGGGACTAGTGGAGGATAGGTGTTACGAATGGAAGCTGCAAGAGGCATCTGGAGCCGTTGCAGCAAGATAATGGAGGTTTTATCTAGGTTAGTGTTTCTCAACCTTGGTAGCACATTGGATATCCACTTAGGAAGCTTTTAAAAATCCTGTCTAGACTTCACCCCAGACCAGTTAAATTAGAACATCTTGGATGAGGCCCAAGCATGAGGATTTTTAAAGTTTCACAGGCAATTTCAGTATGCAGTAAAAGTTGAAACCGTTGGTCTAGATATATGGCAATGAAGGGAGCTATATGGAGGTGATTTGAAATACAAATATTTCGCAGTTCAGCAGACAGGATTTTCTAATGTATCAGATTTCAGTGGGAAGCAGTGAGGAAAGGGATTCTCAAGTTTTCTGACTTTTGTAGCTGAGTTTATGGTGAAATCACTGAATCGTGATGGGAAAGATGGCTTTGAGAAGGAAAATTAAGGGTTCTATCTTAATAAAGTAAAAATAAAAATTAAAAAAATAAAAATAAAAAAAATTAGATTGAGTTTAAAGATGTTAATAACTCAGTCATTCAAGGGGAGAAATGAAGTTAGTAGCTGTGATTGAGATGGAGCTCAGAGAATATATCTGTTAGAGTTGAAAAGTGAGTTGATGGCATGAAGATATTAAAGTTAATAAATGATTGAGTCCGTGTGGGGAGAGTGTAAATAAAGAGCCTAAAACTAAGCCTTAAGGAATTCCAGGGGAGGATTTTGATTACCGAGAAAGAACCTACAAAAGAGACTGTAAATCAGCCAGTCAGGTAGGATTTTGTGGTATTTCTGAAGACATAAGTGGAAGTAATGTCTCTAGAAGAGGGCCGTTCTAGCTGGGTTGAGAATGAAAGGGTATCAAATGCAGTGATGTCAGAAAAATAGTGAATTTAGCAAGATGAATGCTGTCGATGATAATTTTAGTGAATTGGTGGAAATGGCCAAATTGGAATAAACCGAGAAGAGAATGATAAAGAAAATAAGCATGATTAGGATAGGAGGAGAAACTTGTGTATCACCAGCCTCTTGAGAATCCTTTTGCTGGGAATATAACAAAAATGAGCTAATAACTAGAGAAGAAAACAGTCAAGAATACATGGGTTAATTTTGTTGTGCTTTGGTTTTGTTTTGTTTTGTTTTGTTTAATATATATTAATGGGAATGATGGAGTAGAGAGACGATAAGAAAGGGAGTGAAGCTTTTAAGAGGGTGAAAGGGACTAGGATCCAGAGAACAAATAGAATGGCTCTGAAGGTAACTTCAAAGGGTTTTTGAGGAGGACATTCCCGTTTTTAGAGAATACGGATATAGGAACCACAGATTTGCAGGAGAGTTTAGGGGAAAGAAAGGAGTCTGAGCTTTAGAGAGAATAAATTAATCAGAAAAAAATAGGAAAAACTCAGTAGGCCATTCTTTTCCTCATACATGACTCTACCCGTGATCTGGCGTATCTCTGATTTTTGACTCGTTTTCCTCTCTCTCCCTTACTTGATTTCAGATGTGCTCTGTTTTGGAGGAGATATCCTAAATATCACAGGTATTTTTCAGTTTTTGGTTTTGTTGTTTTTTTAACATTTACAGCACTATAAGTTAGGAAGACTATATTTAGATGGAATTTGGCATATAGCATTGTTTGGTTATTTAACATGTACTGGGCCCTGGGAAAGCAAAGATGAGGAAGGCACAGTCTCTGCCTCAGAGGATCTCTCAATTTAATGGAAAAGCCATGTCAGTAGTCAGCTCCCATGTACTTTACATTTTGTTCAGATTGAATGACAGGAAAATAAGTACCTATAAAGCACTCATGAGAAAACTAACGAAAACCTTGGTCACTAATAGCAGAAGCTAAGTATACGATAGGGAGAGAAGTCTAGCTTGTCTCTCCTTTCTGGAGAACTCTTAGGATCATTAACAGCTGTCTGCCACAGAGTTGGCCTATCCTTTCATTTAAATTTAATAAAACCACTTAAAAACTTAAAATTCAACTTGAGTGTAATCCTACATTTTGTGAACTTGTTAGCTAGTCCCTCTCCTCTTTCTGTTAATATACTGATGGAAAAAAGAGAAAGGGCTACCAAAAATAGCTTTAGTTTTAGGAACATTTCAGCTTCTACCTAGTAATGTTTTTATATGCTGAATAGTTTTGAGGATCTAAAGCAGTATTTTAACCTAGCATGATAAATAGGGCCAAGAAACCTTGTCTGACACCTTCCATTACATCTGCATTACTGTGGGTTTGCCCTGGAGAGTGAATTCAGATATTTGATCTCTGTCAGCTTATTTTTTATCTCTGCAGGGAATGTGCTCCTAGCACTCTGGACAGTGGAACAAAATCAACTGAGTGACATCATTACTCTGGTGGCAAAATGCAGTCTGGAGATACAGGAGAAATTTGGGATCTACCATACCAGAGAAGGCCAGGACCTGCAGCTAAAGATAGGTAATAGCTACTAAAAGAGCGGTCAGTTAATAATAATAAACCACTATAAAAATTCAAAAGATAAATGACAACCTAGAGAAAAACAACATTTGCAACTTATGTAGACAGCAGGTGAATTTTTCTAATATAGAAAGAACACCTAGAAATCAAGAAAAGACTAACATTCTAAGAGAAAAATGAGCAAAGAAGAAGTAGCACATAAAGAAAGCGTCCCTTGTAACTTGTAGAAAACTGGTCAACTTCATAATAAGAAAAATACCAATTGAAAGTACCAGTTTAGATCATTTCTTATCTATAGATATGGAAAAATTCAGATGCTGAGCACACTGTTGATGAGGCTGTGAGGAATAAACCTCACACAGTGCTGATGAGAGGCAACAGTGGTACAACTTCTATGGAGGGTGATTCAGTAATTTCTATCAAGATTGCAAATGCATTTTTTTTTCTTCAACCCAGCAAGCCTAATATTTATCCTTCAACCATACCATTTATCCTATCGGTACATCTGAATACTTATAAAATATCATATGTGTAAAATTTGGTTGCAATATAAATTGTGATAAAAGTCTGAAAACAATACATCTATGGAAGACTAGTTAAATAAACAATAACATGTCTACCTACTGAGATTCTCTGCAACTTTAAAAAAAGATGTTTTGCTCTAGCAATAGCTCCAAAATATAGGTGAGAAAAAGCAAGATGCAAAGCACTGTGTTTAGTATGCTACCTTTTGAATAAGGAGGAAAAGTTAAGAATGTTTATTTGTTTATATAAAGAAACACCAGAAAGATATATAAGAAACTAATAGAAGTTACCTATTGGAGGAAAATAGTGTAGATAGATATATAAGTTTGAATCAAGACTTTTTAATGTATAGTCTTTATATAGTTTGGTTTTTGAACTATGTTACTGTATTACATTATCAAAAATATAATACAATGCCATAGAAATTTAAAAACTGAACACAGGCCACAGTTCAGTTCATGGCAAAGTCAAGGCTGAAGAGGACGCTCTATACAAAAACACCGCTTCACAGGAGTCCACAACCTCCAGGGGTTTCTGAAGTAAGGGCAAAAGTTGGCTTCAGCTATTCATTGGTATTTTGAGGAGCAGAAGTGAAGAATAATATTCTGAGTTGTATGGCATCTCTCCTACCATCCTTTTTTTGTTTTTCTGGTTTTTGTTTTATTGGTAGATAATTCATAATTGATAACTGTACATAGACATATGTATATACTTTTGAAACCATCACGACAATCAAAATAATAAACATATTCAACACTCACTAAAGTGTCCTGTGCCCCTTTATAAACTTTCCCTCCCTTCCCTCCCCACCCCCAAACAATCACAGATCTCCTTTCTATCTTAGAGTTTATTTTTAATTTTTAAATAATGTTATATAAGTGGTATCATACAGTATGTACTTTTTGGCTACTTTAATTCAGCATAATTTGACATTCATCATTCATTGTTATCCATTTTAGGCTATTACAAATAAAGCTGCCATGAACATCTGTGTACAAGTCTTTGTATGGACATTTGCATTTACTTCTCTTGGTTAAATACCTAGGAGTGAAAGGGCTGGGTCATAATGGTAGATGCATGTTTACCTTTTTCAGAAATTGTTAATTATTTTTTACCAAAGTGGTTGTACCATTTTACATTTCCACCAGCAATGTATGAAAGTTCCAATTTCTCCATGTCCTAATCAACCTTTTTTATTGTCTGTTTGAGGTTGAAGAACTTCCTTTAACATTTCTCATAGTATGGGTTTGCTGTAGATATGTTTCTGTGTCTGCAAAAAAAAAAAAAATTTCACCTCTGTTTTTGAAGGGCATTTCCCCTGGGTATAGAATTCTAGATCGACAGAGTTTTCCCCTCTTACGTGAAAGCTGTTCTGCTGTCTTCTAGCTTGCAGCGTTTCCAACAAAAAATCTACTTTCAGCTTTATCTTTGTTTCTTTGTATATATAGTTTGCCGGCTGAGTTTGTCTAGTCATCACTTGTCTTCTTTTCTCTGGATAGGTCTCTCTGCAGGTCGGATTTCCCAGGTTATAGTTGGAGATGAGCAGCGCCAGTACCTCTTGGTGATTGGGCGGGATGTAGATGGTGTCCAGTTAGCTCAACGGCTGGCTCAAGCAAATGAGATTGTCCTGTCCTGGAACTGCTGGAAGCTCTGTGAGCAATACATGTTTGAAGTGGAAATCATGCGGGAGGATGAAGCTGTGAAGGTAGGAGGCTGGTCGCATCCACTGAAAGTCCTGAAAAGGACTTCCTGCTGCACAGGGCAGTACTCTGGCAGTGCTCAACACCAGGCCAAACCAGTAACCACTGGAACTTTATTTTGGAGGGAGGTGAGGGATACTCTCCCAGGAAAATAAGGCAGAATAGTAAGGTGGAAAAGATGAGCAATAAACAAGGGAAATGCCTTCCTCAGCCCTCTATTAAAGAACCAAAGGTAATCCAGTTGGTGGGTGGACACCGAATTGAGCAGTTCCCTTTCTATAGTTAAGAGATATGCGGATCATTGACCCATTTGATTTTGATGAGCATTTTTACAAGTGCCTCGATTATCTGCCGCATTACCGGAGAAGTGCTGGTAAGTTACTTTGTCCTTTATTATACTACCCGTGCCCGTTTCAAAGATTAATTTTTTGCATGGCTGGAGACATTTTGTTTGCTTTCCTTCTCTCAGACATTCTAAGAACCGCCCTGGAGTTGGATCCAGATTCTGCACTTGAGCAAACCCTGCGGAAGCACATAATGAAAAACCTTTTGAAGAAGGTTGTTTCCTAGTTCTTGAGCCATTGTGTGTAGGCTTTGTGTGTGTGTGTATAAATAAGTGCACATATACATATGTGACAGCCAGTCATACTGATCCAGTTCATCTCCTCCCTGTTGTAACACCAGCAGATTTTCCCACCTGCACCGATTACTGACATGACTTATAAGTTTAGATTTCTCAGTCCTAGAAAGTAGAAGCCATGTTTGGTTTTTGTTTGTCCCTCCGGAAACTAATACTCTGTAAATAGGGTACAGAGTGTGTGCTTGGTAAATACGTGTTGACTGATTCCGTATATGTAGTAAGTGATATAAAGACTAATAGAGTTAGATATATCAAACTATGTCTTAGGGAACAAAATAGAAAAGCTTGACAAATTTCATCAGTCAGTCAGATTTAAAGGCAAATGATTTTAACTCCAAGTGCACTAGTTGGTACATGTTCTATGCCTCTTGAACCTGAATTTTAATTTTTTTGTCTAATGTCCGAAAGTTATTTTCTCATGTTTACCGTGGAATATAGAACTTAAATGCCTAAACATGGTACTGAAAGTTGAAGATACAGCAAGGCGACTCACCACATCTTTGTAGATTGACGAAGGCCAACCTGTGGAGTATATATCCGAATTCCGTACTGTGACAACGGTTTTGGTCAGCCTCGAGTTCCACAAGACAGCATGGATGTTGCATTTGTGTCATCTCATCCAGGAGGCTGCGTTATACATCTCCACAGTGACAGAGAAAGGGGGTGGCCAGCTGAGCCGAATCTTTATGTTTGAGACGGTAAGTACAAGGGAGCTTGCCATATCAACATTCAAGGTGAATAAGGAATAATAGTCTTATGACCAGTTTCTCTCTCACTGATAGACACTCTCTCTCAAAGATAGAGACTAGAAATTGAATTTTTGAAAGTTCTTAACATATTTCTCTGGTGTTTTAAATTTCAGTTCTTTATGTAGTTAAATGAAGTTTTTCTTTCTTTAAAAATTTCCCTGTTGATGTAGCCTAGGATGTCGATTTCGTGAATCTTATAGAGTCCTTCATGTCTAATAGAAATCCCAGCCAGGAAGGGGTCTGGCTTCACTCAGGGAAGCTGGTTCAGTTGAGGCAAGCTATATTTCTTACCCAGGTCAATTTCCCTTTTCTTTCTTTGTCACCTGTCTCAGGGCTGCATGTTCCTCTGTGTTTTCGGCCTTCCTGGGGATAAGAAGCCAGACGAGTGTGCACATGCCCTGGAGAGCTCCTTCAGCATCTTCAGCTTCTGCTGGGAGAATCTTGCTGAGACCAAGTGAGGAGGAAGGTGGGGCAGAGAGGAGCTTCTCAGACCCAGTGGGGCTCTTCAGGCAGGGTAGGAGGTGGTAGCAAGTATCAGGAGTTGAGAGCATCCAGAGTCTGCCTGAAGGGGAGGGAGCGTGCTAAGAGAAGTCAGAAGACAAGATATGTTAAGAAATCACTAGATACAGAACTGTGTGCTAGATTCCCAGGGGAAATGGGTGTAAGCCTTCATCCAGTGGGGTGGGAGAGGGGAAGGTGCAGAGTGTGCATAGCAAGATGCTAGAACACTGCAAAGGAACAACCAGTGTGTAAATTAATACACACCTGATAAATCTGTATGTGAAGAGATGGCTGCCTGTCTTTGGGGAGGGGAGGGGGAAGGAAGAGAAGTTGCGGAGCAATTACCTCGATAGGAAGGGACCACAGCTGGTTAACGCTCTTCTTCTTGGCTTTCACTCTTGGTCTTTCCCAGTCCTGTTGATTTTTCTGGAATTCACACTGAATTGATCTCCTGCCTCCATATCCACACCACTCTCCCACCTACAAAAGCCCAGTCCTAATGAAGTTGTGCAACTATGACATGATTGGTTGGAATTTTTCAAATGACCGTTTTGGTTTTATTTTTTTTTCCACTAGAAAGGTATAAGGAAAGTGTGTACATGAATAGATTTGAAAAACAGTCATTCCTAATGTCAATGTTGAGTCAAAGATTTGTTTGCTTGCCATACTTATTCAAGATGAATAAAAATTATATCACATACTTTCATAATACTTTAACATTTGTAAAATACTTCAGTATATGCTAGCAGTGTGAACATTTGTATCGTTTTACACATGAGGAAACAGGCCCCAGAAGAGGAGTTACTAGCATGTAGCAGAACTGGTAATGACACCCAGATCTTCTGAACTCAAACCTGTGTTATTTTCATTACCTCATAACTGCCTCTTACAAAATACAAATATTCCCTTTTCATACTGAAGAGGAACTTAGAGATTGTCTCATCCAACTTCTTACTGGGTTGGCCAAAAGGCTCGTTCAGGCTTATCAATAAGATGTAACAGAAAAACCCAAACAAACCTTTTGGCCAACCTGGTATTTTATAGATAAGATGCTACAGTTGCTTTTCTTGGTGAAAAGTGAAAGTGTTAGTCACTCAGTTGTGTCCAATTCTTTGGGACCCAGTGGACTGTAGCCCACCAGGCTCCTCTGTCCATGGAATTCTCAAAGCAAGAACACCGGAGTAGGTAGCCACTCCCTTCTCCAGGGTATCTTCCTGACCCAGGGATCGAACCTGGGTCTCCTGCATTGCAGGCAGATTCTTAACCATCTGAGCCACCAGGTATGTGATGGCAGTTCTTTCAGGCTTGTTGAGATCCGCAGATACTACAGCCTACTTCCCAGTCGTACCTCCAGTATGAGTATGCTAAGCCATTCCTTCCAGTGCGGTCTATTCTGTTTCCAAATTTTGCACTGGCTTCTGGTCTTCAACGGTCCTGCTGTTAGCCCTTACTGTTGAATAAAATAGTCATTTCTTTGGTCATTAGAGATTGATTATCTTACAATGCCTTTAAGCATGCCTTCTATGACTCTTAGACCATAACTTGATCCTTTCAGTCTTTTTTAGTTTAGAATATTGTAGATGTTGAGATGAGCTCTCAAGATCTTGTCTAGCTTTTGGTTCGATCCTTGATTTGATCCTTAGTTTGACCTGGGTTCGATCCCCAGGTTGGGAAGATCCACTGAAGAAGGGAAAGGCTACCCACTCCAGTATTCTGGCCTGGAGAATTCCATGGACTGTATAGTCCATGGGATCGCAAAGAGTTGGACGCGACTGAGTGACTTTCACTTTCATTTTCATTGTAGATGTTAAGAGCTAGACAAGATCTTAGAGTTCATCTCATTTGGCCTCCTGAACTTAAGTAAACTAAGACCCATAGGTCATGTTAGAAAGCCAAGTAATTTGACAGTGATAGATTCTAAAATCTACTTTCCAGGTCAGTGTTTGTTTTTTTTTTTTCTTGAAGATAATTACTGATTCAGTAATTTCCTAAAATGTGTTTGGTAGAACATTAGTCCCTTTAAAAATACTAACAGAAAATGTCTTCATGGTCCTGTATGTTTGGGAATTGATGCAACTGTATTTCCTTCTTGAAGGTTCACAATATACATTAACATCAAAGTTTCTGAGTAGTCTCACAGTGAAGGAATTTGCTGTATTTTGTTTTATTCAACATTTCCCAAATTTGCTTGATCACCAAACACCAAGACATATAAAAACCCAGAAGGATGAATGTTCTAAGGAGCATATTTTGGGAAATGCTTCCATCAGCAGCCTGACATTCTGAGTATTCCTTTTCTCTCACATTCTAGCATTATTTGATCCATTAATCCTGTATAGTTCTATTGATCTACTTTTCAGTGTGGGATTTTATGTGAAGTAGCGTGGTATAGTGGAAATAACATTGGTCTGGGAGTCAGGAGGCCTGGATTCTCATTGTGGTTCTAATATTAACTCGTACAACCCTGGGAAAGTTAATTCATGGGTTCAGTTTTTTTTTCCCTTCTGTCAAATGGATTTTAAATATTTGCCCTACATACCTCACATGTTTGTTGTTAATTATCCCTCAAAGGATCAGATGAGGTAATGAATTTGAAAGTACTTCAACGAGCACACATTAAGTATCTGATAGATACAAGGTATTTTTAGTGTTTTTACTACTAATAGCTCTTCAACTGCCATTCCTGGAGAAGGAGAAACATTTTGTTCCTTTTGACTATTTCCCTAATATCCAGTACTTTGTACCCACCATGTGGTGCTATCTGACAGCAGCCTCTGGCCCTGTGCATTCTGAGCCCTAAAACTAGATTTCTGGATCTAGAGAAGTGGCAGTCTGGTGCCTGAAGTAGAGGTTTCTGAGTACATAGTTACCAACTGTTATTTTTCTCGTCCCCAGGCTTGTTTCCATCAGTATCACCAACGGACCAGTATTCTGTGGCATGGTTGGGGCAGTTTCAAGACACGAATATACAGGTAGGATAGGATATTGGACTGTTAGGTCTGTGATTTAGAAGGCAAATATGGAGGAGATGATCAAAAAGTCTCCATCCTTTTCTTTACTGTCTCTGTGATACAGTTATTGGCCCAAAAGTAAGCCTCGTGGCAAGAATGATAACTGCTTATCCGGGTTTGGTGTCCTGTGATGAGGTAACATATCTGAGATCTATGCTACCTGCTTACAACTTCAGGAAGCTCCCAGAGAAAATGATGAAAAATATCTCTAACCCAGGGAAGATGTATGAATACGTTGGCCATAGAAGATGTATGTGAGTGTCATTCTGCGATAGTTCACTCCCCTCTGTTTTAGAGAGGCGGGGCGTAGAAAGAATCAGTGCTTAACTGTATGAAATTAGAGAGAACGATGCTTCTAATACTGGCCTGATGGAATAAGAGGCGTAAGAGCAGGGTGTCATGTCTGCGATCTTCAGCTTGTATGTTTAGCTCTTAGCTCGTTCCTCGGAACTTCTGTGCAACCTGAAGAGGAGAGTAGTAGTGGGTCACTTGTCTAGACGTTCTTTTTTCTCTGTGTACTCTCACTGGTTACTTCCCTAAGCCTGGAAAAATTAATAGTTTTTCTCCCCTTCTCCCCTTCCAATTTTTTTTAGTTTTTAAAAAACGTTTATACAGAACTCTGGACCTCTTTGATTGTTTGAAAATATTTGTTTATAAGGACAACTTGTCCTCTATTTAAAAGTATATTACCTATCTCAATCTATTTTTAATTAACACATTTCCCTTTGTCCTTTTCCCCAGAATGTTTGGAAAGAGACATTTGGCCACAGAGAGAAATAAAAATCATTCCTTGTTAGGTAAGTTTCCCTTTTTACCTTAAGTCATAATTTTGTAGGTGATTAAATGTTATTTAAAAAGCAAAAAGAGACTAAATGCATCTAAGCTTGTAATAGAAAATAGAGAGCAACCTTCTTAGTGAATTTATGTTCATTTTGAGGAGGACTTGCCATTTCTTTTCCACGCTGGATGTTTACATTTCAAGTTCCAACATTTAGTAAGAATCTTTGTAAGGATTCGCATCTTTAGGGAGAAATCTTTAGAGGGAAATTCCTCATCCTGAGATGGTGACGATAGCACCGAGACTGTTCCACCCATACTGTGTATACCCTGTCTGTATATTTCTTTTATCTATATCCACTAGACCATTATTTTCACATAGCAGTGACAGATTCTGAAAACTCAATAGTTACAATGGAAATTTTTTTTTACAAAAAGCTGACAAGATATAGTAGCTCCCATGTCCGTATGGTGCCTCATTGTCCTCAGTATTATTACTGAGGCTCTGGAGAAAGCCTGCAAGCCCAACACACATTTATGTATAGTCCAGAGTTGATTTTCTGGAAAAAAAGATCTGAAGGTTTATCAAGTAATGGAATTCTGCCAAGGATTCTGGGGAAGAAGCCATTCTGAGAATTACCTTTACAAATTAGTTCAAATAAATAAGTATCTGCTAAGAAGTACAGGTATGTTATGTGCTCCTTGTCTCTTTAACAGACCGGGAGAAAGAACTGGAAGCTTTCCGAATGGCACAGCAGGAATGTTTGCACCAGAAGAAGGGACAGGCAGTTCTATATGAAGGTGGAAAAGGCTGCGGAAAAAGTCAGCTCTTGTCTGAAATAAACTTCCTGGCCCAGAAGGAAGGGCACAGGTAAAGACTCTTGATTTCTGACTTAGCGTGTATTTCTCTTGGGGCTCCTTTCCCTCACTGGTGAGATGCTTGTATCATTAGATTCGGCATCCTTGGGCTGCTGGAGTGAGGCCTCTCTGTGCATCAGGGGAGTCCCAGTGACCATAGTAACGTTCACCAGGGTGTTGCCGTTGAAGCTGAAGAAAGCAGATTCCAAGCAGTGCTTCTATGCCATCCAGACTCTCATGGCCATCTTCTTTGAGATTGATACATGCCCGGCCCATTACCGGCAAGAGCGCCTCCGCAAACAGCTCAGTGGGATAGTGGAGGAGCCACTCCACTGCCTTTTTAATGACCTCTTCTTTGTGAAGGTAACGAAGGCGATAGCTGTGTAAACTGGATTACTGATATTACTGACATTTTTGGTGGATAACTGGACCCAGGATTGTCTTCTAATCTGAAACCCTTTAGCCATATGTACATATATGTACATATATCCTAAGGACACAGAGTTAGCAATGGCAGGATTGAGATCTGAAAAGTCTTTGACACCAGAACCCAGACTTTTTCCTTTTTGAGGAGAATGGATTCTAGGACCAACTCTGAAACTTGCTAGTTGTATGTCTTGGCACAAATCACTTAGCCTTTCTGAGCCTCAATTTTTTTCACCTGCAAAATGACAGTTGTAGTATTGTATGTGGTTTTTGTATGAATTTTAGAGGATGTATGGTGCACTGTAAATGTGAAAGTGCTAAAAAGGTGATACTGACCAGTCAAGGATACCCAGCAGTTATATCCATGTGTTCTCGAGTTGGTTGCAGCATCTTGTTCTTTAACTTTCCCTTTCCATTCCTGTGTCATGGAGTATGTCACTTGGACCAGCATCTGAATATCAAAAGCTTCCAGTGATCTTGGATTTATGTAGTACCCAATAGCAAGGAGGCTAAGAATTCCCTGGTCCACAATTCCATTTATTCATCCTTCATCACTTCTCCTAATCTACTCAGCATGCAGGGCATTGAATCTAATGAAAAATAGAGAAAACAAAAATCTTTCCAGTCCCTCAGCATACGGCTGTCTTAAGACAGGCCTTCCCTGAAGTCGCCAAGGAGCAGTCTCACTTTGGCTCTCAGGCCCATGGGAGTTCATGCGCTCCAGCCTGGCACAATGGGGATGTCAATTGCAATACTTTCTCACAAGTCTGATGCTACATTCATTTTGGTATATTTAGAATAACTGGGGTACTAGAAGTGTCCAGAGTGACATTGCTAAGTCTGACTTGTCACTTTATTCCTCAGTCATGATCCTTTAACGGTTTGCCAAAGTTCAGCATGAAAAGGAGATGTCTCTCTCTAACTACCAGTGAACTTTCAGTATCACCCTCTGAACTATATATTGATGTTTGATTGGTATTTGTAACCCTATGCCCACTCCTGTAGAAACCCATTCTTACTCAAAATAAAATCATTTTCTCTTTGCTTTTGAGAACCTGTATATTTTTATTAGATTGTCATTTTGAATGATAATATATGGTTAATTTTCCCGGTCAGTTTCCCTTATCCTTCAAAGTTTCGCGCAT
The DNA here is from genome assembly GCF_023091745.1 of Budorcas taxicolor. Classification (NCBI taxonomy): domain Eukaryota; kingdom Metazoa; phylum Chordata; class Mammalia; order Artiodactyla; family Bovidae; genus Budorcas; species Budorcas taxicolor. Next base: position 44,553,996 of record NC_068920.1, on the reverse strand, counting down.
GGATGACCTGGCCAGACAACAGAAGATTAAAGCATGTTTTTTTGAAGTGCTTGAGAAGGTGGGTATTTTTGCTACATACCATTAATTCTTAATAGGTGGAAATGATTCATGCTCATTGTAATCTATCCACATATTGTCTGGACTTAGACATTTCTTGGCCTACATATTTATTGATATCTTCATTGTTATATTTATTTTAACCTTGAATCCATCCTATAGCACAGCATACAAGAAAAGGTATTTGCTCTTTCCTGATCCTGTTTCTTAATGAAATTTTAATAACTCAAAACAGTGATTTCTAGACGCAGGTGGATAGCTATTTTACCTCCTATTTATCAAAAATACAGATACTCAGTCCCCAGTCTAGGCTTCCAGAGTCAAGGACCTGTATAAGAAGAAACTGATGTAGCCATTCTGGAAAGCTATGTTGAAGTAACCAGTCAAACTTTTAATAAAATTCATCGTCTATACCCAGCAGTTCTACTTCTGGATATAAATCCCAGGTAGCTGGTTCATTGCAGTGTTTTGTTTGTGAAGGTTAGGGAGGTGTTGGCATGAATTTATAGATGCACACTTGGGGTATATATAGTGCTGATATTAGAAGTAAGGCAGAAAGTGAAAACGCAGCAACACAGAGTGATCTAAAAATAATCCTGAATATTTTATCTTTTCTTATGGCAGAGGTTTTTATCTTTTGTTATCTTTTCTTATGGCTGAGTGTGTATATATACATATTTATACACCACATATTCTTTATCCATTTATCCATCGGCCAGCACGTCAGTTGTTTCTGCATCTTGGCTATAGTAAGTAATGCTGCAGTGAACATAGGGATGCATGTATCTTTCCAAATTAGTGTTTTTATATTCTTCAGATGAATATCCAGAAGTGGAATGGCTGAATAAAAAAGATAAAATCTTGCCATTTCTGACAACATGGATGGAACCTGAGGGCACCATACTAAGTGAAATAAATCAGATGGAGAAAGACAAATACCATATAACTTCATTCATGTTGAATATTAATAAATGAGCAAAAGCAAACACATAGATACAGAGAACTGAGTGTTGGTTGCCAGAGGGTAAAGGGGGTCAACTATATGGAGATGGATGGAAACTATACCTTCGGTGGTAAGCATGGTGTAGTGTGTACAGAAGTTAAAATATAATATTGTACACATAAAACATCTAATGCTATAAACCAATTTTTGAAATCCTGAGTAAAAAGAGAAATAATGAGACCTGTAATACAGTACCATTTACATAAAAACACTTTACTTGACAAAACAGCGATGCTCATTTTATAGGAATGCAATACAAGTGGAAGGTGGTAGGATAAGTATACTAGCATGATTACCTGTGGCAGTGGGGAATGGAATGTGGGCGGAGAATGTGGATAAAAGAAAATACTTTTTTTAAAGTCTACATGAGTGGGACATGATAATTGGTGGTTTTAGCTAGTACTCCCAGGTAATTCTGATGTGCAGCCTGGCTTGGAAGTTACTCTATTAAAAATACTGTGCATTACCACACAGTTTGAAGCTTTTGCCAAAATGAAATATTTGAAAGCTTCAAGTTTGATTTGGAGAACATTTTGATGTTTGTTTCCTATTTCAATTAGAGTATTTTCATGTTCAAAGAAACTCAGTACATTTCTTTAGGAATTAGATACACAGGCTGTATTTTATATTTATAAAGTAAAATATTACCTGGGCTTAGTTTACATTTTACTCTGAAAATACCAGCATGTACTGACATTTAAGGTGTTGATGGGAAATTCGAAATTCATGGTAGATTTGAAAATCAGATGACTTCATTTCTAATCAGAGGTTTTCAATGTTTCTCAACTGTTATTTCCAGGCAGTAAGGGAAACACCACTGATTTTCCTCATTGACGAGGCCCAGTATATGGATGCAGCTTCCTGGGAATTTTCAGGAACATTGCTCTCCGGCGTGCCCATCATCATGGTGCTGACGTTGACCCCTGCCTCCACCCTGTGTGGCCAGGCCCAGTACTTCCTGCAGAGCCCTCCAGCTGTCCTGGTGCCCATTTCAAAGTTGGCAGCGACCTCACTGTTGAGAATGGCATGTTGGGAACTGGGGGTGGTGAGCATCCCCCAAGAGCTGCAGATGTGAGTGGCTAGGACTAGCTGGGCGCTTGATTAAGGGAGGAGCCAGTGCCATAGTATAGGAGAAGGCTCAGGTCTCACACCAGAGTTGGGGGAGAGAAGGGCATTAGAAACCATGATGAAGCCCCAAAGTGGATTTAAGAGTAGACAGTCTCCTAGTAACCCAGTGAAAGGGCTACCTCCCTGAACCATGCACCCAGGTTTTCATAGGACAGTTAGGACTTGGGTGGCTTGCCTCATTTTTCCATTATGTGTGGCCAGGCCAATTTCTTCCAGACCCTTCAGCAAGGGGGTATTAGTTCCTTTTCAGCAAAATAGTTAAGCAAGCAAACTATTTCAAGCAAAATAGTTAAGAGAGAAAAGTTACTGCCAAAATACATTACGAAACCAGTCAGAAACGTCTTTTTATATTTCTGGGCTGCCGCTTCCCTCTGTTAGTGTGTATCATCAGGGACTGACTTTAACAAAAGAAGTAGTCCTCATTATGAAATACCATTCTGCTTGGCTCTCTTCAAGTGGGCCTCTTTAGTCAGCAATCCCCTGCTTACCTCTCTACAGCTACCTTCTCCGCAGGTGCTTTGGAAACCCCCTTTACTGTGAGGTCTTATGCCAGGATCTTCTCTCTAAAAACATATTGTGCTTTCATGACCTCCAAAAGGAGGAAGTGGAGAACACCAAGTGGGAGACTCTCTCAGGTAAGCTGAGCTTCCCATGATTCTACCCTGGTCCCGCTGCTGGAGTTCGTTTCTGAACATGGCATCACCTGGCCCTAATTAGGCATATGCCTATTCCCTGCTGACCTTATAAGCTGGATTAGGCCTTCCTGGCTAAGTGAACTGTACAAATAATATGCAGCTGTGTTTACCATCTGGTGGCTAAGGCCGTAAAGAATCTGCCTGCAATGCAGGAGACCTGGGTTCCATCCCTGAGCCAGGAAGATCCCCTGGAGAAGGGAAAGGCTACCCATGCAGTGTTCTTGCCCGGAATATTCCATGGACAGAGAAAAGCCTGGCGGGCTACAGTCCTTGGGCTCACAAAGAGTCGGATACAACTGAGCAACTAACACTTCTTTCACTTTTCATGTTGAAAACGCTAAATACCTGCCTCAGATAAAGTAATTGAGTCAACCTACTTCAGTTCTTTTTTTGAGCAGCCCAAGAAGTGGGGATTTAAAAATAGGATTTATAAACATCAAAGAGGATTGATAAATATGAGAGTCTAGTCGAGAATTGCACATTAGTGATGAGAAGGATGACTTGAGGGTTTGAATGGAGAATGAGAGAAGGGAAAAAGAAAGAGGTAGAAGTATGAGTAAATCCAGAAAGACGTCCTCGAGCTGCAGTGCGGTAACAGAGAGGGCTGTTGGGAGGCAAACAGGAAGAGTAAGAATGTTAGATACTGTGTATTACAGAAAATGGTGTTAGTTTCTAAGAGAAAATGAGAGAACAGGCAGGATGGGTGGGGTAAACCACTTTAAAGGTGTGTGTCCCATTCACCTTAAACAATTCAGTTTCTTGAGGACATTCTTGTTATCTTGTGTCTTTAAAACTACAGCCACTGAGCATTTTCCTCAGTCATAGTCTTCTTTCCCTGCAGCCAGTGCCATGAAATCCACAATGTACAGTATTTCTCCTGCCAGCAATGAAGACCAGGAACTTTATGTCTGCACAGTCAAGGATGATGTGAACTTGGATACAGTGCTTCTTCCACCGTTATTAAAAGGCAGGTCCCTTGAAGACCTCATGTGAATCAATTAGGGAAGTCCTTGCACTTAGTAATTTGGTGGGTGATTGAGTATAGATCCCTCATTATCACACTAGCTTCATTTCTTCAAAAAGGGAACCTACCTTTCAGAAACAAATTCTGGCACTGCCTGAAGAGTTGTTAAAGACTTTGTAATGCTACTTGAGTTATGTTTTACATAACTGAGCCCACTGTTCTCTTTGAGGCTGACTTGGAAAAGTTTTCTAGTTATTTAATAAAAATTATGACCTGAGTTTCCCTTTGTGCATATTCCTGTGCTGGAGGAGACAGTAATCAAGGGAGAAAATGTTGCTGAGGTTTAAGAAAATCCGTGGTGCTAGTGAAGAGACAGTGTTAGGGACCTAGCAGGAGTTTAAGAAAAAGAGGGTGAAGTATAAGCTTATAATGATTGATGAGATGAAGAATAAAGCCCTCAGAATCAGCTAGACATAATTAGACAGAGAGTGCTCTTTTTATACATGAAGGTTGTAATGTTCTATTCAGATGTATAGTGGCCAGGGTACTTTATTAACCCCTTTTCAGGAATATTATGATTAAGCATACCTTCAAGTCAACTGTGGTCTTACTGAGAATATAGACATGTAATGTGAAACAGCAGCACAGAATGCCTTGGTAATTAAGAGCCAGGGCTCTGGCATCAGAAAAACCTGGGTACCATTGGTTCCCCCACTTCCTGGATGTGAAATGTTAGATAAACTTATCTAAGCCTTAGTCTTCTCATCAGTCAAGTGAGGATAATAATAGTCCCAACCTCATGGGGTTAGTTGAAGATTAAATGAAATAAATCATGGTATATAATAAATAGTCAGTGAATAGTAGCTGTCATAAGCTGTTCACTCTGGTGGGTTTTAGGTTCATCTGGACAGTTCATATTCCTCCAGCTGTGATGGGCCACACTTAGCTTTGGCTTCACAAACTGAGAAGCATACAGGTCAGGAAACAACACTCCAGGAGAACGTAGCCAGTGGTTTCCTTCAGTGGGGATCCTCACAAAAGTTCCTACTGCTATCCTCTGGAACCTCAGGGAATAACTTAGATGTGATGGAATGAGACTATGATGGATGGGTGCTTAGATGCCCTATTTCCCAACGAGAAACTGCTGTCTCTTAGAATAGACCTGTAGGCATAGCTTCTAGGCACTGTGACCTATTACAGGAATCACTACACCCGAGGAACCCCCACAAAGCTGTGGCTCACCACCAGGTAGCTGTAGCTTATTCACAGTTTTCCTAGTCCAAATTCAGTTTCCAGTCAAGGCTCACTCTTTGCATAAGCAGTGCTACCTGGTAACTCAGCTGACATTCTAATTTTATGGGGATCCTAGGCAATGGCTAGAAAGTTAACACAAGGTCAGTATTCCACAGGGAAGGCAAAAGGATTTGTTAACTCATAAGCTAAAATGAATAGTTCAGTCAGCAAGTCTAAATGAAAAGCCAAAGCTGCATTGTAAAAAGCCATATAAGTTATAAGGGGGCTCACATTATATTTGTACTTTAGGTGTACAGTTCTACCACTAGCTAATGTGTTATTGGGATAAGAAGAGAAGAAGACTGCTGATGTTCAAAATGGTAGTATAGTGATCCAGGTGAAAATGACTACTTAGACTAGAATTGTTTGGAAGGAAATATACTCAAGAACTTTTAGAAAGAGAATGAGTGGGTGGCCAGTTGGTTGTGAGAGAGAGGGAAAAGTTTAGAATTATTCCAAGATTTGGGGTTTGGTAATATAATTGGTTTAATAACAACTGCTTTAATATATGGATCAGAATTTGGAAAGATTTACTAAAATGCTTGCAGTTTTTAGCTCTTTACACTAATTGGCTTCTGGGACCAGGAAGCCCAGCCTCCATGTTTAGCTGACCGCAAGAAATAGCTTCAGTGTCATGGTGAAAACCCGATTGCTGGATAAATAATGAATGAGGAATGGGGAGAAAAGAAGACATGGAGATAAGGGTCTTTCAAGAGATTTGGCTGAGTGGAGAACAGGTGAAAGAAAAAGCTAGCCTTTTTTTTTTTTCTAATGAGCAGATTATTAACATGGTGTATTCTCTGTTGGTAGAAACTTATTCATTGCTAATTTCTTTTTCTTCAGAAATAGCAGTGAACCAACTAGATCAACTGAGCCCAGAGGAACAGTCGCTGGTTAAATGTGCTGCAGTCATTGGTCACTCCTTCCACGTAGATCTGCTGCAGCACCTCCTGCCTGGCTGGAGTAAGAATAAGCTACTTGAGGTACTGAAGGATCTTGTGGGTATGCACGTGCTCCGCTGGTACAATAAGGGCCAAGAGCTTCCTGCGGAGCCGATATTAGTGCCTTCCTCTGTCGAGAATGAGCGTACCAAAGAGAAGACAAAGTCAGGTGAGCTGGTGCCTTGTTCTCAGGCCCAAATAGAGAGCTTTGGGTGAGGGTGTGTTTGTTCAGAAAGAACATCAATATTATGTGTCATGGGCCCCCGTCTCTTAAAGCTTATGTCTAAAGAATTGGGGAAATTATTGTTTTAATCTTGGAAGAGCCATGTTTATAGTGAATGAATAGCTTTTATTTTTCAAAATTGTCTTAATTTCAAGAATTCTAGCTCCATGTTAAACCCTGTGCATTAAGTATTTGTATCTTGATTTTTGGTTTAGAAAATATTGCCCTAGTCTTTTATTGGCTTCTTGGGATAAATAAGAAAAGTGGGTAAATTATTTCTGATTTTAGAAATTCACAAGGGAGTTAAGTGTGATATTGAAACAGACATGAGCAAAGCAAGATATGCATTAAATAGCTGCACTCTCATATTCTCCACATGAAAGAATAAAATTGTGACATAGGCTACCCAAAGCACATATAATCCACAAATAGTTTCCCTTTGACTTTGAGTTAAGTCTTATATTTGAGCAGAGCCTTTCTGGTTACTTGATGTTTATAATAATTTATATTAATAGAAAAAAAAAAAGCTCAATTTAGGAGGAATAACTAAGAAATCTGTCTCCTGATCATTTCTTCCCTGTTGTACTTTATCCTAAATATGGTCAGTATCACTGGTATACAATTCTTTATACAAAGGAACCAATAATACCAAACAAGAATTATTGATAGAATTTTCTTATAAACTAGTAGCATGTGCTTGGGAGTTTACTACCTTAAGGGAGGCTCTCGTTTAGCATTTCCTATGTTTCAGATGCTCACTCTCCTCTAAAGCTACAAGAGGAACTATCCCTACCTCAGATGGAGGTGCTTGAATTTGGAGTGCCTCTTTTGCGGGAAGCGGCTTGGGAGCTGTGGCCCAAGGCACAGCAAACAGCCCTACACCTTGAATGTGCCTGCTTTCTTCGAGATCTGGCCTGCCGCTGTGGGAGCTGTCATGGGGGAGACTTTGTCCCCTTCCACCGTTTCGCCATCTGTTCCACTAAGAGCTCCAGCGGGACCTCCCGATTCTGTAGCTACAAAGACACTGGCTCAATACTAACACAAGTGATCACAGACAGATTGCACCTGCCTTCTCCCCAAGGTAAATCAGGGAGCAGAAAGAAGCTATGTGGGCGTCACTTCTCTTTATTCGTGTACTTGGAACTCTTCATTCAAAAGATGAAATCAGATTAAGAGAGAAAAATAGGTGGAGAGAGTCATTTATCACTGAAATACCAGAAAATTTTTTTTAAAAAAGTGTGATCTCAGAGTTAAAAGGAACTTTAGAGGTCATGCTTGTTTTGGTTGGCAATATTGGGCAAGCTGTGGGTGTGTGCTCAGTTGCTCGATGGTGTCCAACCCTTTTGCGAACCCAGGGACTGTAGCCCGCTAGGCTCCTCTGTCCATGGGATTCTCCAGGCAAGAACACTGGAGTGGATTGCCATTTCCTCTGCCAGGGGATCTTCCTGACCCAAAGATCAAACTCAAGTCTCCTATGTCTCCTTGCATTGGCAGGAAGATTCTTTATCACTGAGCCACTTGGGGAAGCCCCTTGGGCAAGTTTCTTAACCTCAATTAATTGAAGAAAATAACAGTACACACTTCATAGGGTAGTTGTGAGGATTAAATGAGTTCAAATATATAATGTGCTTTGAACAGTACCAGGTGTATGGTTAGTGCTCAATACATTTAATTATTGTTTTTATTATTATAAATTTTTACTTCAGTACACATATACGGAGTCCTTATGTGTATCAGATGCTTCAAGTAGGTGTTAAGAATACGAAGTGAAATTATCAGGTTTTTTTTGGGGGGGGGGGTGGTATAGACATATAAATAGAGAATTCCAGTATGGCCTGGTAAAGGTGATAAAATGGACTACCTAGGGGTTTGGATACCTAGAGAAATGGCTGTTAGCCCAGCCAGAGAAATGAGTAAGATTTTTCCTTGAAGGAGATAATGCCAGAAGTGAGATCTGAGGGTTATGTAGGAGTTAGCTGCCTAAAGAAGCTGTAGTGGATAGATGTTCCCCTAAACCTATAGCCCTCTACCACAACCCAGATAAGAGTTCACCCTTGGAATTCTCTGGTGGTCCAGTGGTTAAGACTCTGAAATTTCACTACAGAGGGCCAACAGTTCACCCTCTTTGTTTTAACATTTTCAGTAGCTTGCCTTGTAGGACAGCTCATTTCCTTCTTAGTAGCTGTTAGAAAACTTCTCTCACCAAGGTGAACTCTCAGTTCAGTTCAGTTCAGTCGCTCAGGCATGTCCGACTCTTTGTGACCCCATGAATCTCAGCACGCCAGGCCTCCCTGTCCATTACCATCTCCTGGAGTTCACTCAAACTCACGTCCATCGAGTCGGTGATGCCTTCCAGCCATCTCATCCTTTGTCGTCCCCTTCTCCTCCTGCCCCCAATCCCTCCCAGCATCAGAGTCTTTTCCAATGAGTCAACTCTTCGCATGAGGTGGCCAAAGTACTGGAGTTTCAGCTTTAGCATCATTCCTTCCAAAGAAATCCCAGGGCAGATCTCCTTCAGAATGGACTGGTTGGATCTCCTTGCAGTACAAGGGACTCTCAAGAGTCTTCTCCAACACCACAATTCAAAAGCATCAATTCTTCGGCGCTCAGCTTTCTTCACAGTCCAACTCTCACATCCATACATGACCACTGGAAAAACCATAGCCTTGACTAGACAGACCTTTGTTGGCAAAGTAATGTCTCTGCTTTTGAATATGCTATCTAGGTTGGGCATAACTTTTCTTCCAAGGAGTAGCATCTTTTAATTTCATGGCTGCAGTCACCATCTGCAGTGATTTTGGAGCCCCAAAAAATAAAGTCTGACACTGTTTCCACTGTTTCCCCATCTATTTCACATGAAGTGATGAGACCAGATGCCATGATCTTCGTTTTCTATGTTGAGCTTTAAGACAACTTTTTCACTCTCCTCTTTCACTTTCCTCAAGAGGCTTTTTAGTTCCTCTTCACTTTCTGCCATAAGGGTGGTGTCATCTGTGTATCTGGGGTTATTGATGTTTTTCCCGGCAATCTTGATTCCAGCTTATGCTTCTTCCAGCCCAATGTTTCTCATGATGTACTCTGCATAGAAGTTAAATAAGCAGGGTGACAAAATACAGCCTTGGCGTTCTCCTTTTCCTATTTGGAACCAGTCTGTTGTTCCATGTCCAGTTCTAACTGTTGCTCCCTGACCTGCATACAGATTTCTCAAGAGGCAGGTCAGGTGGTCTAGTATTCCCATCTCTCTCAGAATTTTCCACAGTTTATTGTGATCCACACAGTCAAAGGCTTTGGCATAGTCAATAAAGCAGAAATAGATGTTTTTCTGGAACTTTCTTGCTTTTTCAATGATCCAGTGGATGTTGGCAATTTGATCTCTGGTTCCTCTGCCTTTTCTAAAACCAGCTTGAACATCTGGAAGTTCACGGTTCATGTATTGCTGAAGCCTGTCTTGGAGAATTTTGAGCATTACTAGCGTGTGAGATGAGTGCAATTGTGCGGTAGTTTGAGCATTCTTTGGCATTGCCTTTCTTTGGGATTAGAATGAAAACTGACCTTTTCCAGTCCTGTAGCCACTGCTGACAGAATATGGCCCACTGGAGAAGGGAATGGCAAACCACTTCAGTATTCTTGCCTTGAGAACCCCATGAACAGTATGAAAAGGCAAAATGATAGGATACCAAAAGAGGAACTCTCCAGGTCAGTAGGTGCCCAGTAGGCTACTGGAGATCAGTGGAGAAATAACTCCAGAAAGAATAAAGGGATGGAGCCAGAGCAAAAACAACACCCAGCTGTGGATGTGACTGGTGATAGAGGCAAGGTCCGATGCTGTAAAGAGCAATATTGCAAAGGAACCTGGAATGTCAGGTCCATAAATCAAGGCAAATTGGAAGTGGTCAAACAAGAGATGGCAAGAGTGAACGTCGACATTCTAGGAATCAGCAAACTAAAATGGACTGGAATGGGTGAATTTAACTCAGATGACCATTATACCTACTACTGCGGGCAGGAATCCCTTAAAAGAAATGGAGTAGCCATCATGGTCAACAAAAGAGTCCAAAATGCAGTACTTGGATGCAATCTCAAAAACAACAGAATGATCTCTGTTCATTTCCAAGGCAAACCATTCAGTATCACAGTAATCCAAGTCTATGCCCCAACCAGTAATGCTGAAGAAGCTGAAGTTGAACGGTTCTATGAAGACCTCCAAGACCTTTTAGAACTAACACCCCCAAAAGATGTCCTTTTCATTATAGGGGACTGGAATGCTAAAGTAGGAAGTCAAGAAATACCTGGAGTAACAGGCAAATTTGGCCTTGGATTACAGAATGAAGCAGGGCAAAGACTAATAGAGTTTTGCCAAGAAAATGCAGTGGTCATAGAAAACACCCTCTTCCAACAACACAAGAGAAGACTCTACACATGGACATCACCAGATGGTCAACACCAAAATCAGATTGATTATATTCTTTGCAGCCAAAGATGGAGAAGCTCTATACAGTCAACAAAAACAAGACCAGGAGCTGACTGTGGCTCAGATCATGAACTCCTTATTGCCAAATTCAGACTTAAATTGAAGAAAGTAGGGAAAACCACTCGACCATTCAGGTATGGCCTAAATCAAATCCCTTATGATTATACAGTGGAAGTGAGAAATAGATTTAAGGGCCTAGATCTGATAGAGAGAGTGCCTGATGAACTATGGAATGAGGTTCGTGACATTGTATAGGAGACAGGGATCAAGACCATCCCCATGGAAAAGAAATGCAAGAAACCAAAACGGCTGTCTGGCGAGGCCTTACAAATAGCTGTGAAAAGAAGAGAAGCGAAAAGCAAAGGAGAAAAGGAAAGATAATAAGCATCTGAATGCAGAGTTCCAAAGAATAGCAAGAAGAGATAAGAAAGCCTTCCTCAGAGATCAATGCAAAGAAATAGAGGAAAACAATAGAATGGGAAAGACTAGAGATCCCTTCAAGAAAATTAGAGATACCAAGGGAACATTTCATGCAAAGATGGGCTCGATAAAGGACAGAAATGGTATGGACCTAATAGAAGCAGAAGATATTAAGAAGAGGTGGCAAGAATACACAGAAGAACTGTACAAAAAAGATCTTCATGACCCAGATAATCACGACGGTGTAATCACTCACCTAGAGCCAGACATCCTGGAATGTGAAGTCAAGTGGGCCTTAGAAAGCATCACTATGAACAAAGCTAGTGGAAGTGATAGAATTCCAGGTGAACTCTACCTTCCTGCAAATTTTTCACTCATTTTTCAGCTTTGTGCCTTCTTTCATATTTGAAGACAGCTGTCAAGACCCAGGAATATCTTCTTTTTCTCTACTTTAATAAAGGAGAAGTTGGTGTTGGTGTTGGTGGGGGAAAGGGATGTGGCGAACTGGTGGTGGTAAAATACTAAAATGAAGATTTTGATCAATGATCTTAATACCTCCCTTTGGCTGTAACATTTTTATGACTCTGTGAAGGTGGACCAGTGACTTGGAGAAATTGGTCTCTGGCTGATGAGGTCTATGGTAACTTGCACTTTTGTACTTTCTGAGGGGAAGAGGAAAGAAAACAGTGAATGTCCTGGTTGGTATTATGAAAAAATCACACTATCATTCGTAATTGCTTTTCAGCCTTTTGTTTTTGAGAGGTCAGTATTGACCTTTAGATAAGGCATCTTGGTCAGTCTAGGCGTGAGCGAGGCTCAAGACCTTTCCAGCACAACCAAACTCTTAGGGAGGCTTCCCAGACCCTGGGTCTCTGTGCACAGACATGCAGAACAAAGCATGCTGTTCTCTCAGGCTGCAATACGATGGTGCCTGAGAATTGTGCATCACAGTAGTGCTGCCAAATTCCAGTTTCCTTAGACCTACTTTACTTTGTATGACATCATTAAATAATCAGCGAGCCAGTCCTTTTACTTAGCACAAACCCTCCCTATAATCGTTCCTTTAGACTCCTTTCCAGTCCCACCACCTGTGCTCCTGAGCCCAAATAGGTAACATCTGCACAGCATTTTCAAGTCTTTGCCTTTTGATCAGAAGTCAGCTGCAGAGGAAGAGGCATATCTGGAGGACAGAGGTTATTTAGGATCAACCAGGTAAAGCTGAAAACCTCTTCTGGCTCTTGTGACCCTGGTGGGATGACATCTTGTGCCCTCGTGTTTTTCTCTACTAGGTCACTTCTTCTGTGGTTCTCTCCCACCTAGTTATAAATCTGACCCAGACATGTTCATAGATTTCTACTATTAGAATTAGTCATCAAACCAGACAGTCATATTCTTTATTCATTTCTTTGGCAAACAGAATTGGGTATTGGTTTGGGAGGTTTGAGAATGAAAGGAATTACTATTTAAATCACAAGTAATTGCATTTAAGGAAAAAAGAATTAGTACCCTAATCTTGCATGTAAGGTTACTATTAAACCTAAATTTACCATTTTTATAATGGGGGAAGCAATTTTCATGAAAGATAGTCAGGAATTTTTAAATGTTCTCAGTTAATACAAACACAGGCGATTAAGGACAGTCATCTTTTCCTCCCTACAGACACTTCTCAGTTCCAGACAGAATCATCCAGAAGTCAGGAGTCCTTCACAAGGGAATACTGCAGGTAGGTGGAGATGCTGAGAGTGGTCGTGGAGGGGGCCAGAAAGTAAGACACAGCTGATCATTAAACTAGGGCACTCACCTTACCTACAGACAAGGAAGGCATGTGACCACCCAGGAATGGTGGCTTCTGTTCTCAGCCCAAAATGCAAGTTAACAGTGAATTGGAAAGGCTTTGTTTGACTGTTTATAGGGAAATTATTTCTTAGTGATTAAGAAAAACTTTATTTAATCTCTCTCAAATGTATTATACAGGTAACAGATTTTTTTCAGCTATAAATTTGCCTGCTCAATTACTTTTGAACCCAGATGATATTAAAATGATTTTATATTTCATAACCATGTACTTCCTGGCTTTCTAATGCATATCTTACCAATTTTGCAAGTTCCTACCTTAAATTCACCAGCAACTCTCAAGTTATTCAACTCTCATTTATTCAGGCTGATTTCCTACAGTTTTCAAACAAAAATCTATATTCTACATTAGTCACCCCCATCCTTAATATGTCTTTGCTCACACAGTTCTCCCTTTTAAAAATACTCAGTGACGTCTATATCCTTCTACTTATCAGAATGTTCACTATCCAAAACCCTCCTCAGTTCTCACTTTTTCAGTCATTCTATCTCAGAGAGATCAGACCTCTTTTGAACTTGTGGTGCCTGTGAAAAATGCACTGGACTAGTAGTTAAGAAAGGTGAACTCTAGTTTTGGTTTTACTTAGTAGCTCAGAATCTGCCTGCACTGGAGGAGACCCTAGTTCGATTCCTGGGTTGAGAAGATCCGCTGGAGAAGGGATAGGCTATCCACTCCAGTATTCTTGGGCTTCCCTGGTGGCTCAGATGGTAAAGAAGCCACCTGCAATGTGGGAGACCTAGGTTCGATCCCTGGGTTGAGAAGACCCCCTGGAGGAGGGCATGGCAACCCACTTCAGTATTCCTGCCTGGAGAATCCCAGAGGATTCTAGGGGGCTACAGTCCCCGGGGTCACAAAGAGTTGGATATGACTGGGCGACTAAGTACAGCACACACATCAGTAGCTGCGAGGTCATATGTATGTTATTTAACCTCCCAGAGCTTCAGTTTCTTCATCTGTAAAAGGGAGATAATTTTGCCTACCTGAATGGCAGGGTTTTTATAGAATAAGATGGCGTTATTTCATAAAATAATATTTATGTGTGCCATGATAGAGTTCAAATGGGCTGATAAATAAATTTATTATTAGTTATTGCTTTGTATCATTTTTGTGTTTTCATGTAGCAGAGTGTTAGTTTGCTCTTGAGATGTGGTCTTTTCCCCATTTCGTTTGTGAGGTACTTAGTTTGGCTTTAGGTTTTTAAAACTCCCTAATAGGGCTTTGCCATTAAGAAGAAAGTCCCTGTCATTCAAAACCTTGTGGATCGATGGAGGAGAAGGATAGACATAGGATTAATGAATCGTAAAGGAAAGCTTCCCAGACAAAGTGGCTTTCGGACCTGGTAATGCCTCAGCAAAAGTGGGTGCTGTATGGCCACTGTTAGCCCTTCATCTTCTCTCCACAAAGAACAGAGGAAGAGTTCCTGGATAAAGTGAACAGGAGTCTGGCTCAGAGCAACCCCAAGAAAGGCCTGTTGACCACGAAGCCCTGCCACTGTAGGGAAGTCCTGAAGTTAGTGCTCTCGCCCCTCACCCAGCACTGCCTGGTCATTGGAGAAACCACTTGTGCATTTTATTACCTGCTGGAATCTGCCGCTGCCTCCTTGGAGCTGTCAGATAATTACATGGTAAGCAAGCTCTGCTCTCTACCCCTGAGCTTGAGCCCTATGACTTGGGGGGATTTGATTGGGATTTCTTACCAACAAGTATGAAAAAATGGAGGAAAGTGGGGGAGAGGAAGGAGCTGTAAGGGGTCTAGGCGAGAGTACAAAGCGGAAGTGTGGCAGTGAAGAGTACCTCGACACCTCCCGCACAGTCCAGCTCCCCGTTTCCAGTTAAATCCTGCCACAGTTCAGATTCTTCATAGCCTTGGTCCAGCCGTCGTCCTGATCACACACTTAGTCGCATCCGAATCCTAATGCAGTTTCTCCTCCCCTTCTCTTGTTTGGAGGCCTTTTTTTATTTGAGGAAGGCAAGCAGTCTTCTGGGCCAACCCTCCGCATTCTCGTTTTTTAAAAAGCACAAGGTGAAGATCTGTCAGTTTGAAGAAGCCACTTTCTGTCGTCTCCAGTCAGAGGTGAGGGCAGGGGTTAACCTTGAAGTTTGCGGTATTTCTCCTTAAGGATTACCCTATTATTTCCTTTAAAGTCTCTTTGCCGTTTGTGAGCAATTATAAATGTGATTTAAATTCAAAACATAGAAATACATGTGGAAAGTGAAAGAGCACTTCCTAATCCCTTGTCACCCCCAGCATAGTTGATAGGTTGGTGAAAGTGATCAAAAGATGTAAACTTCCAGTTATAAGTCCTGTGATGTACAGCTTGTGACTGTAGTTAACAATACTGTATGGTATATTTGAAAGTTGCTAAGAGAATAGATCTTAAAAGTTCTCATCACAAGAAAAGAATTGTAATTATATGTGGTGATAGATGTTAAACTTGTTGTAGTGATCATTTCCCAGTATATACATACATTGAAACATTGTACTGTACACCTAAAACTAACGTTATACGTCACTGTCCTTCAATGAAAGACATCATCACATTGTACACCTGAAACCTACACTATGTTATGTGTGAAAGATATCTCAATAAAGCTAGAAGGAAAAGAGCACACTTTTCAAACTCTTCCCGCTCAACCCTATACCACCCAGCTGCTGGGTCCTCCCTCCAATGTTATATATCTGTATGTATTTTGCCAGAGGGGCTCAGCATACATTAATGTATATAATCTAACCACTTCCTTTGTTAAATACAAATAGGAGCTCTCTGTACTCCATTCCACATCTTGCTTTAACAGTAAACAAAACTTCCCTGGTTATCCAGTGGTTGAGACTCCACACTTCGGGCAGGAGGCTTCAGTCCCTGGTCAGGAAACTAAGATCTTTGGGTGCACTGCAGCCAAAAAATAAATAAATAATGTACCTTGTAGATAATTTTGTATCATTTATGACAGATTTCCTGAAGGAATTCGATTTGTATGACAAATAAAAACTCTGGGGCAAGCACGGCATGAGACATTCCACTGTCAAATGACAAATAGGAGTAAACTTATTCTGTATGAATAACCCAGGATAGCTCAGTAACTTCTCCCAGCCTCATTGCTATTAAATCCACAGAGAAAAATGTGTTGGAATGATTATCAATTTATAAATAATGACTCCATAAAACTATGGGGGATTTTTGTTGGGGAGCCAAGATTTAAAATTTTTTTTAAGTAAGTAAAAATTAATTTCAGTGTAAACCTTAAGATACTTTGGTTAGGAGAATAAACCTAATGTGGATAAAGCCTTTGAACACCAAAGGGAATATTACAGTAGCCCACAGTGTTGTATTATTTGTGTTTCAACCAAAAGGTCTTTGAAAGTGTTAGTCGCTCAGTCGTGTCCAACTCTTTCAGACCCCATGGACTGACTGTAGCCTGCCAGGCACCTCTGTCCATGGGATTCTGCAGGCAAGGATACTGGAGTGGGTTGCCGTGCCCTCCTCCAGGGGATCTTCCTGACCCAGGGATCAAACCCAGGCCTCCTGCACCACAGGCAGATTCTTTACCATCTGAGCCACCAGGGAAGCAAAGTTTTAAATAATTCTTTCTTTCCATTTTAAAGAAAGAATTATTGTACAGTCTTCCTAAGATTGTTCAGAAATTACCATAGACTTGATGCCTTTCTTAGCCATAGATTTAGCCATAGAGCACAAAGGTATATGATAACTTCAGGGTAGTACCTCAGCTCCTATCCTCATACACTGTGGTGGTACAACTTGTTTATGAAGACAGTGATGAGATTTGGTGATATCTCAGATGCTTTCCATGGCATCTGAAGCTAAAGACAGTCCCATCTGCGTCTCCCAGCATCGCTTTGTAAATCACAGCCTCTCTCTACTACTCAACGTGTGGGAGATGAGAAAGAAGAGTGCTTTCTCCATTTTCTCACTCCTTTGCTTGCTCATGGCCCTATGGGTGCTTGTTAGTGTGGCCAGGTTCTGCTCTAACTCTGCTCACTCTGGCACCTCGGGCCCCAGGTACGCATTCCAAAATAAGAGCCGGTGTGTTGTATCCAGAACCTCGTCCTTAGGACTCTTCTCATGTTTACATTGTTTTTCTCATTTTACTGTCTCCAGGTCTGTTTCAACATGGGACAGATCACCCTGGCCAAAAAACTGGCTAGGCGAGCCCTTCGTCTGCTGAAAAGGAGTTTTCCCTGGACCTGGCTTGGTGTCATTTTCCAAACATTTCTAGAAAAATGCTGGTATTCCTGTTCCCTGAGTCAACCTCGAAACAACCCTAGTGAGAAGTGAGAAGCTTTGCCAACTTGTCCTGGTTCCATTTAGGGTCACAGAGAGCTAAAGTTGGACCTAGGCTGGAATTTTGCCTATTTGATTCTAAGGCTCCTCTTTTCAAGCATATGAACAGTTCTCATTCATTTACCTTACTCTGGGCCAATTCAGTGTAGCAGAATGAGTACATCTTTTCTCTTTGAAGTATGGTATTATCCTGTCTTTTTCAAATAAAGATACATATATGTGTACTGTGTGTACACATACACATATATGGAATTTAGTGTTATTTCTCTGATAGATATACACATAATATTAAACACTTCCTAGTTATCAAGATATAATAATTTATAGGAAATCTGTTCAACCAAAAGAATAATTCAAAGAATGAACCTTTTTAAAAAAACCTCTCTGAAAACTTTTTGGTCAAGAGGGATGAATTTGAAAAGCATATGAGGTTAGAAGTAGTGGGCTCCCAGGAATCTTTCTGAGTCTGGAAGTCTGTGGGTGAGTAGACTCCGATTTCTTTTGGGGAAGGCTGGTGGACCCTGATAAAGGATAAGGGCGTGCTAACCACCCTTTGCTTCACACCAGGAAGAAGCAGCTGGCAGTCTTGCAGCAGCAGATGCACTGTCTCTCCCTGCTCCGGCAGCTCTACAGCCTGGAGGCCACAGCCAGCAGCCGCAGGTTTGCCTGCCTGGCCACTCTTATGCAGAAGAATTCAGTCAGGGAGTTTCCTGGTGAAGCCCAGGTAAGCAAGCCCTTGCTTTACCTCTGGACCTCACTCAGAAACCTAAAATGCTAGGGGAGAGACCTTGTCAAGTCCCTGGTAAAGCATGGTTCCATGGTAACCCAGACTTAACAGGACTTTGCTGATTGTGTGTTTGAGCAGGGTTCTTAGTTTGCAGTTTATAGGGAGGCTTTCATGTATGATGCTATCTGTGTACCCTCTGAACTGAATGTTGACATTAGTGTGTATTTGTGTGTACAAAAGAGTATTTAAGGAGTGATCAGAAATAGGGAATGGGTCGTAGCTTCCACCAGATTCTCAAACCAGTGGTCCAAAAATAAGGATAAGATTTGCTGACTTAGGGAAAAAGAAGAAAGGGAAATAATTTTAGTGTCTCTATATATATCCATTTGCTCAACAAATATGAACACCTATTCTATACCGGATTTCCCTGATAGCTCAGTTGGTAAAGAACCGGCCTGCAATGTGGATTCAATCCCTGGGTTATGTGTACATTTGACATCATTTGATGACACTTTGAAACTCTGTCTCCATTAGATTTCCAATATAAGTATAGACTCTGTCACTCCTAAGAATTTTCCAACAGCTTCTCATCTTCTTTGGAGTAAAAGCCAGAGTAAAAGATCCCCTGGAGAAGGGAAAGGCTACCCACTCCAGTATTCTGGACTAGAGAATTCATGGACTGTTTAGTCCGTGGGGTCACAAAGAGTCGAACACAACTGAACGACTTTTACTTACTCTGTACCAGACGCTGGATCTTAGTTCCAGGGAAACATAAGTGAAATATTTAGTACGTTAGGTGATAATAAATGCAATGAAATAAATTAAGTGGAGACCAGAGGACACAGAGTTCTGGAAACTAGGGGTGCAGTTTTAATAAGGTGGTAGGAAAAGCCTCACCGAGCAGGTAGCATTTGGGCAACTATCTGAAGGAGATGAGAAAGTAGGCCACGTGGGAGAAGAGGCTACCTGGGAGGAGAGCGGGCGAGAGGAAGGCAGAGTGGATGCACAAGGCCTGTCCTCTGTGTGGAGGAGTAGTGCAGGGGCCCGTGTGACTGGAGGAGGGAGTGAGAAGAAGAGAAAGAGCCAGGAGGTGAGTCAGAGAGTCCAGGGAGGGGGATGGCAGATGGTGCAGGCCTTGTGGCCGCTGTGGGAGTTTTGGCTTTTACTCCAAAGAAGATGAGAAGCTGTTGGAAAATTCTTAGGAGTGACAGAGTCTACTTATATTGGAAATCTAATGGAGACAGAGTTTCAAAGTGTCATCAAATGATGTCAAATGTACACACAACTGATGACAGAGATCTAGGCAGCAGTTCTATAGAGTTCTAAGGAGCAATTAGAGGCTTCAGTTAGAGAAAACAGAAGAGGTGCAGTTTGACCAGCGTTTTGAAGGGGAAAGTCTTGGACTGGGGAAAAGAAGAGGGGCAGATGGAGGAAGCTGTTTGTTTAAAGAACAAGCAGTGACAATGGTCAAATCAGAAATGTAGGGGTGAGAAGGAGCGTGTTTTCATAGCTGGAGTTGAGGTGAGCAGTGGCCCCCAGGGGTGCTACATAGAGTGAATAGCAGGCACGCGGGGGCTCTTACCCAGAAAAGGGACGAGCTCGAGCTGCAGCCTGACTGTGCAGTCTGGATATTCACCCCATGTTTGTTGTCCCACAGGCTGTCTCTACCTATGTGGCCCTCTCCCAGTTCTCCCAGAACGTGGGTGACAAGGAGAAGTGGCTGCACCGTGAGCAGCTGGCCATTCAGAAAAGCAGCCTGTGCTGGTTCTCCAGGGAGGGACTGTTGGCCACAGCCCAGCTCATGCAGGCCTTGGCCTATACCAAACTCTGCCTTGGGCATCTCGACTTCTCCATCGAGCTGGGTAATAGGGCCTGGGGCTGGTCGGCCTGGGGCTTTTAGAGAGGCCAGGCGCACCTCTAGACCTCACAATGCTCTTTAACCTCCTTAGGTTTTCAAGCTCATGAGATATGCAGACACCTCAAGAAACCAGCTCTGGAGAATCTGGTTCTCTCAGTTCTCTTCAGATCTGCATTTCTGAAAAAGAAGTATTAAGATCCTTTTCTGTCCTTTATATTTGTTGCCTCAGAGGGGAGATTATGACCTACCAGAGCAGTTTAGAGTGGAGAGGGAGAAGCTGTCTTGTCTCCACAGCCAGGATTGTCTTCAGTAGTCCTCCAGGAAACATCGTCTTAAGTTTGAGGGGTCAGGAGTAGAAACGCAGAATCTGGGCACTAGATATCCCCGCTCCTTTCCCTCCACCCCCCGCATGCATTTTACTGCAAGGAGGTCGGTAATTGCTCAAGACCCTGGAAGTTGTCTCAGAGTCATTTTCCCACTTCCTTTGTTTAGAGATAGGTCTGATCCCAGGCACAGATACTCTCTATATAAATAGAATTATGGAACAGAGATCTAGGGGCTGTTAGGCCACCTTGAAGGTGTGAGATCCCGTCCTGTCCTATACAGCCCTTCCCATTCTCCAGCTGGTCCCTGTGGCTCTCTCTCTCGGCAGATTTGATCTGTGTGTCCACGTGCTGGAGAATCAGTGGGTGCTCATTTCCCAGAGTCATGATGTCCTTGGCCAGGCCTGCTTCTATTCTGCTTGCTTAGATCTGCTGCTCTACGGAAAAGGTAAATCTTGTGCAGGGCTCTGCTGTATTCCTGAGGGATTCAGACCTCAGGTGGGGCCCTAGGTTTGGAACACAGGCACTCATGGGCCTGTCCTTTGGGCATGGCCTCTGCTCCGTTCACCCTTGTTCCTTAAAGTCTAGGAAACACATTGTGATTCAGGGTGTCTGCTTTTCAGGTGGTGTCTCCTCCCCTGGACCACGCACCTTATATACCACATTAGGGTTGACAACTTATACTACTAGCCTGGTTACTTTCTCTGTCCATAGGATGGCTGTGTCGGCCCTTTGAGGAATGTCTGCATTTCATTCAACACTATGAGCACAGCTGCATTCTAAATTCTCAGAGCAATGTCATGCTGGGGGTCCACTCCTCTCTGGCCTTGTGGTAATGTAGGGTATCAGAGTGTTACTCAGGGCTTTGGGAAAGGGTAAGTTTAAAGACGCCATGAACTCATTTAAGCTATTGCCTTTTGCCCTCCAAGGCAGGGTGGTTCCACATCTCCAACCCATTTCTAAAGACCACTCACCTCCCATTTCCCTCCACGTTATTGGAAGGGTTCTTCTTGTCCCTTAAGAGGTTTGGGTTCATAGATTAAGGGTTCAGTTTAGAGTTACATTTAAGTGTGAGATAATCCATGGCAAAGCTGTATATCATTGGTTTTCTTTTGAGCCTCCTTACATGTGAGTTAGTAGCCTTGGCCCCTTACTAGAATCACAAATCTGACTGAAGGAGGTCTTAGACCCTCAGAGTAGTGACGGTTCTATGGAGGAGCCATAGTGGGCAATTAGGGGAGAGAGCTGAGAGCTGTGGTTCTTTCCCTTCAGGTTTGCCCAGGACTCACAGTGGAATCAGTTTGAGTACCACTTCTCCAAGGCTTGCCAGTTGGTGAAAAGAACCAATGCCTCACTATTTGGTTCCCATGGCTTTGTCCGATTCCTAGAGTGCCAGGTGCTAATTTTACAGAAAATGCCAGAGGATGTCTTCCTGCAAACTCTCGCAGAGACTCGCCAGCAAACCCTCATGGTACCTGTCTCCGTTATCCTCAACTAACGCCTAAGGCATGGTACTCTTTCTGCCACCTGCCTCTCTCCCTTACTCTTCTCCTTGCTGCCTTGGTCTCTTTTTCCTCCTTGAACCCTTTTTTCCCCCTCCACCTACAGACTCTGTCCACCTACCTCATGTATCCTCCCAGATATTCTTGCATGTACATCAGGACTGGATTTCTTACTGGATTTGCAAAAGCTACTACCCAATGCCATTAAAATGTTGACACTTAGCCCTTCTCAGTAGAACACTCTAGCTTTGTCTATAGTTTGACACATTCCCCTACATCCTTTCCTTCTGAATCTAAAACATATTCCAGTTCCTCTGTATCTGAGAACAGACTGTCTGGGCCTCCTTGACCATCAGTAACTCCTTCCTGTTCCCCTAGCGCTGAGTGAGTGTGCTGAGTGGGAGCTGCAGTAAGTTCTGATGGAGTGGAGTGGAGGAAAAAGTACTAATCCCTGAGCTAATGGACCTTCCTTTCCTTTCAGTACTTTAAGGAGTTCTTCTCTCGATGTGTGACCTGCCCTGTCTATCACCAGTGGGTCTCTGAGCTTAAAGCCTTTGTAATGAGAAATGGAAAGATGTCCTTGACCAACATCATCAGACCTTTTGACACCTGCCTGACCAGGATTTGGATAGAGGGAGAATTCCTGGAGGAAAATAACTCCTTTGAACAAAATTTGGAAATACAGAGTAAGCATTCCTTTCTGGAACTCTTGTCTGAGAGACATAAAGAACAGTCTCAGATTCTTACTCACAAGCAGTTAAAAGGCATGTTCAAATAAGAAGGGACATCCAGGTATGAGGATTAGTCCTTGCTTTAGAGGTAGTTGTCATTCTCTCACAGTGCCAGCCTCCACCTCAACAGAGAGTCCTTTATGTAAGGGGTGTAAGAGCCCCTGTCAGCCCTTTGTTTCAGCATCTGTAACTCTTAGGCATAGGAAATTCCCCTTTGGTCCCTGCGCAAACAAGTAGGTTGTTTCCGTGGAGTAGCTGGATGGTCACTAAGGGAGAAAGAAGGCCTTAGAAATCACAATGTAATGTCTATGAAGGTAAACGCTAAGAAATGAGCAAGAAAAAGAGAGGAGAGAATATAGTTTCTTGCTTTAGGACCCAGCAAATCTCCTTTTTCCAGGCCATGAGTTAAATTTGTAATAGCCAAGGAAATTCTTTGTGTTTGTATTACTCTTTATGTTCCTATTTTCAGGGTTTGTCAGAGAGGTTGATGTCAACAAGAAGGATAAAGAGGAAATTCAAGAATATATCTGTTAATCAAACAAAAATCCTCTGAAGGGACCATGATTCTTTTATTACATGTAACACAAAGATATGCCACCAAGTCTTTTTAAGATGCTGTATATGTACATATTAAATATGCTAGCCTTTTACATTCACCACTATACCTTCGTAAAAATAAAAGCATGTGTTTCTAAAGCATGAAATTTAGATCTTTCTTAACTCTCTTCATTAATGCAACTGTGGAAGAAATTATTACTAGAACCAGAGCTAGACCAGAGGCCAGGGAGGCTTTGAGATTAAGCTGATTCCATCTTATATAAGGTGAGATCTATTCACAGGTAATTCTTCCATGTTATAGCATTTCCTTTTGTGGCTGAATAACATTCCATTATATGGATATGCCACATTTGGCTTATCTGTTCATGCACTAGTGGATATTGGCTTGGTTCTGCTTTTTGCCATTATAAACATTCATGTGCAGGTTTTTGTTTAAACCCATGTTTCAGTTCTTCTCGGTATATACCCAGGAAAGAAATTGTTAGGTCATGCAGATGCTCTCTGTTTAGCTCTTTAAGGAACTGTCATATTTTCTCCTAAGTTGCTATACCAGTTATATTCCCAGCGGCAATGTGTAAGGGTTCCAGTTTTTCACATCTTCACAAACAATTGTTATTTGCTTGTTTTTTTATATAGCCATTCTAGGCTGCAGTCCATGAGGTCGCGAAGAGTCAGATACGACTGAGCCACTTCACTTTCACTTTTCACTTTCATGCATTGGAGAAGGAAATGGCAGCCCACTCTGGTGTTCTTGCCTGGAGAATCCCAGGCATGGCGGAGCCTGGTGGGCTGCTGTTTATGGGGTCGCACAGAGTTGGACACGACTGAAGCGACTTAGCAGCAGCAGCAGCAGTGATTGTGAAGTAATATCTCATTGTGTTGTTGAATTGTATTTCCTTAATGACTAATGACGTTCATTTTTTATAAGCTTATTGGCCATTTGTATGTCTTCTTAGAGAAATGTCTATTCAGATCCTCTGCCCGTTTGTTATTGGAATATTTGCCTTTTTATTGTTGAGCTTGAAGAATTTCTTATATATTCTGGATGCTAAACCCTTATCAGATTTAATTTATAAATATTTTCTCTTATTTTGTAAGTTATCTTTTCACATTCATGGTGGTATTGTTTTATAGCAAAAAAGTGTTTTGTTTTGATGAAGTCCAATTTATCTGTTTTTGTTTTTTGGTGGCTTGTGGGCTGCCGTCTCTGGGGTCGCACAGTCAGACACGACTGAAGTGACTTAGCAGCAGCAGCAGCAGCTTTGGTGTCATAGCTTAGAAACCATTGCTCATCTTAAGTCACAAAGATTTTTTTCTCTGTTTTCTTAAGAGTTTTATACTTTTAGCTTCTATTTAGGTCTTTGATTATTTTGAGTTCATTTTGGCATATAGTGAAATTTAAGTTTCCCTCATTCTTTTGCATGTGGATATACACTATCTCAGCTGCTGCTGCTGCTGCTGCTGCTAAGTCGCTTCAGTCATGTCCGACTCTGTGTGACCCCATAGATGGCACACCAGGCTCCCCCGTCCCTGGGATTCTCCAGGCAAGAACACTGGAGTGGGTTGCCATTTCCTTCTCCAATGCATGAAAGCGAAAAGTGAAAGTGAAGTCACTGAGTCGTGTCCAACTCTTCATGACCCCATGGACTACAGCCTACCAGGCTCGTCTGTCCATGGGATTTTCCAGGCAAGAGTACTGGAGTGGGGTGCCATTGCCTTCTCCAACTATCTCAGCACCATTTGTTAAAAAGACGATTTCTCCCCCATTTAAGTAAATACTGTCATTTTTATTTTTTAATAAGATTTATTTATTAGTTTTGTTTTGGCTGCACTGCATGGCATGGCAGGGATCTTTAGTTTCCTGACCAGGGATCAAACCCAGGCCCCCTGCTGTGGAAGCTTAGAGTCTTAACCACTGGATCACCAGGGAAGTCCCCAAGTACTCTTGTTGATATATGGTTTTATTAGACGTATGGATTTATTTCTGAACTCTCAATTCTGTTGCATTGGCCTGTATATCTATCCTTATGGCAAGCCACACAGTCCTGATTATTGCAGCTTTGTAGTAAGTTTTAAAATCAGGAAATGTGAGTCTTCCAACTTTATTATTCTTTTTCAAGATTGTTTTGATTGTTCTGGGTCCCTTGAATTTCCATATCACTATCAGCTTGCCAGTTTCTACAAAAAGGACAGCTGTAATTTTGATAGAATATGTTGACTCTCTAAATCAATTTGCAGAGAACTGCTATCAGCATTATTAAGTTTTCTTTTTTAAAATTTTATTTATTTAACTGGAAGATAATTACTTTATTGTGGTGGGTTTTGCCATACATCAACGTGAATCAGCCATGGCTGCACATGTGTCCTCCCTATCCTGAACCACCCTCCTCTCCACCCCATCCCTCTGGGTTGTCCCAGAGCACTGGCTTTGAGTGCCCTGCTTCATGCATCAAACTTGCACTGGTCATCTGTTTCACATATGGTAATATACATGTTTCAATGCTATTCTCTCAAATCATCCCACCCTTACCTTCTCCCATAGAGTCCAAAAGTCTGTTCTTTACATCTGTGTCTCTTTTGCTGTCTTGCTTATAGGATCATTGTCACCATAAATTCCATATCAGTTCAGTCAGTTCAGTTCAGTCACTCAGTTGTGTCCGACTCTTTGTGACCCCATGAATCGCAGCACGCCAGGCCTCCCTGTCCATCACCATCTCCCAGAGTTCACTCAAACTCACATCCATGGAGTCGGTGACGCCATCCAGCCATCTCATGCTCTGTCATCCCCTTTTCCTCCTGCCCCCAATCCCTCCCATATATAAGTATTAATATTGATGTTTCTTTCTCTGGCTTACTTCACTCTGTATAATCGGCTCCAGTTTCATCCACCTCATTAGAACTGACTCAAATGTGTTCTTCTTTATAACTGAATAATATCCCATTGTATATACATACCACAGCTTCCTTTTCCATTCGTCTGCCGATGGACATCTAGGTTGCTTCCATGTCCTAGCTACTGTAAGCAGCGCTGCAGTGAACATTGTGGTACATGTGTGTCTTTCAGTTCTGCTTTCCTTGGTGTGTATGCTCAGCAGTGAAATTGCTGGGTCGTATGGCAGTTCTATTTCCAGTTTTTTAAGGAATCTCCACAGTGTTCTCCGTTCCCACCAACAGTGTAAGAGGGTCCCCTTTTCTCTATACCCTCTCCAGCATTTATTGTTTATAGATTTTTTGATGGCAGCCATTCTGACCAGTGTGAGATGATACCTCATTGTGGTTTTGATTTGCATTTCTCTGATAATGAGTGATGTTGAGCATCTTTTCATGTGTTTATTAGCCATCTGTATGTCTTCTTTGGAGAAATGTCTGTTTAGTTCTTTGGCTGACTTTTTGATTGGGTTCATTTTTCTGGTATTGTGCTGCATGAGCTGCTTGTATATTTTGGAGATTAATTCTTTGTCAGTTGCTTCATTTGCTATTATTTTCTCCCATTCTGAAGGCTGCCATTTCGCCTTGCTTATTGTTTCCTTCATTGTGCAAAAGCTTTTAAGTTTAATTAGGTCCCATTTGTTAATTTTTGTTTTTATTTCCATTACTCTGGAAGGTGGATCATAGAGGATCTTGCTGTGATTTATGTCAGAATGTTCCGCCTATGTTTTCTTCCAAGAGTTTTATAGTTTCTGGTCTTACATTTAGATCTTTAATCCATTTTGAGTTTATTTTTGTGTATGGAGTTAAAACGTGTTCTAGTTTCATTCTTTTACATGTGGTTGACTAGTCTTGTTAAAGAGACTTGTTAAAGAGATTGTGTTTTCTCCGTTGAATACTTTTGCCTCCTTTGCCAAAGATAAGGTGTCCATAGGTGCATGGATTTATCTCTGGGCTTTTTTTGTTCCATTGATATATATTTCTGTCTTTGTGCTAGTACCATACTATCTGGATGACTGCAGCTTTGTAGTAGAGTCTGAAGTCAGAAAGTTTGTTTCCTCCGGTTCCATTCTTTCTCAAGATTACTTTGGCTATTTGAGGTTTTTTTATGTTTCCATACGCATTGTGAAATGATTTGTTCTAGTTCTGTGGAAAATACCATTGGTAGGTTGCTAGGGGTTGTGTTGAATCTATAGATTGGTTTGGGTAGTGTACTCATTTTCACTATATTGATTCTTCCAATCCACAAACATGATGTGTTTCTCCATCTATTTGTGCCATCTTTGATTTCTTTCATCAGTGTTTTATAGTTTTCTCTATATATAGGTCTTTTGTTTCTTTAGGTAAATTTATTCCTAAGCATTTTATTCTTTTCATTGTGATGGTGAATGGGATTGTTTCCTTAATTTCTCTTTCTGTTTTTTCATTGTTAGTGTATAGGAATGCGAGGGATTTCTGTGTATTAATTTTATGTCCTTCAACTTTACTATGTTCATTAATTAGCTCTAGTAATTTTCTGGTGGTGTCTTTAGGGTTTTCTATGTAAAGGATCATGTCATCTACAGATAGTGAGAATTTTACTTCTTCTTTTCCAATCTGGATTCCTTTTATTTCTTTTTCTTCTGATTGATGTGGCTGGGACTTCCAAAACTATGTTCAATAGTAGTGGTGAGAGTGGGCACCAAGTTTTCTGATCCATGAAAGTGACATATCTTTTCCATATATTCCTTAATTTATTCCTTAATTTCTTTCAGTAATGTTTTGTAGTTTTTAATGCACCAGGCTTACTCCTATTTTGTGAAATTTTTGCCTAAATAATTTTATTATTCTTGATACTATTGTATATAGAGTTGTTTTCTTAATTTCATTTTGAGTTGTTCATTGCTAGAGTATAGAGATAAAACTGATTTTCACATATTGGTTTTGTATCCTGAAACTTTGCTGAACTAATTTGTTAACTCTAAATTTTGCAGGGGGCGGGGGGGGGTGGTGGGTGAATGGATTTCTTAGCCTTTTTTATATACAAGATCACATCATCTGCAAATAGAGATAACTTTACTTCTTCCTTTCCAATCTAGATGCCTTTTATTTTTCTTGTTTAATTGTACTTGCTAGAACCTATAGTACAATATTGAATAAAAGTGACAAGAGTGGACATCTTTGTCTTGTTCTCAACTATTGGGGAAAACTTTTTAGTTTTTTCACCTTTAAGTATGATGTTACCTGTGAGTTATTTATAGATGTTCTTTATCAGGTTGATGAAGTCCTGTGCTATTCCTAGTTTTTTGAGTGTTTTTATCATGATAGAGTGTTGGGTTTTGCCACTTTTTCTGTCACCCATTGAAATGATCATGTGGTTTGGCGGGGAGGAGTTTCTATTAATATGATGTATCATACTGATTTTCAAATGTAGAACCAACCTTGCATTCCTAGAATAAGTCTTGTTTTGTCATGGTCTGTAATCCTTTCTATTTGTTCCCAGGTCCTCTCTGCCACTGTTTCATTGAAGATTTTTTGCATCTACATTCATAAAGAATGTTGGCCTATAGTTTTCTTGTGATCTCTTTGTCTGGTTTTTGTATCTAAGTAAAACTGCTCTCATAGAAATGAGTTGGTAAGTATTCCTTCCTCTTCTTTTTTATTTTTTATTTTTTTTGAAGAGTTTGTGAAGGATTGGTTTTAAAATTCATTCAGTATTTGATTGAACTCACCAGAAGAGCCATCTGGTCCTAAGCATCTCTTTGTGGGAAGTTTTTTGATTACTAATTAAACCTCTTTACATGGTATAGATTTTCTATTTCTCCTTAAGTCATTTTCAGTAGTTTACCTCTTTCTAGGAATTTGTCCGTTTCATCTAAGTTATCTAAGATATGCAATTGTTTATAATATTTCTTATCCTTTTTATTTCATAAGGTCAGTAGTTCTTCCCTTTTCATTTCTGATTTAGTAATTTGAGTCATCTTCTCTTTATCTCTTAGCCATTCTAGCCAAGATTTGTCAATTTTGGTGATCTGGTCAAAGAACCAACTTTTGGTTTTGTTGATTTTTTTTCTGTTGTTTTTCTGTTCTCTATTTCATTTATTTCTGCTCTAATTTTTATTATTTTCTTCCTTCTGCTTGCTTTGAGTTTAGTCTGCTCTTTTATTTCTAGTTTCTTCAGGTGAAAAATTAGGTTATTAATTTGAAATCTTCTCTTTTTTTTTTCTAACATAGGTGTTTACAACTATAAATTTCCCTCTAAGCACTGTCTTTGTTGAATCACCTAACTTTTGGTATGTCGCGTAATTATATTCATTCATTTCAAAGTATTCATTCATTTCTAATTTCTGTTGTGATTTCTTCTTTTTCCTATTTGTTATTTAGGAGTGAGTTGTTTGATTTCCACATATTTGTGACTTTCCAAATTTTGCTTCTGTTATTGACTTCTAGTTCCAAACCATTATGGTCAGAAAAAATACTTTATATAATTTCAGGCCTTCTAAATTTATTTAGACTTGACTATGGTCAAGCATATGGTCTGTCCTAGAGACTGTTGCATGTATATTTGAGAAGAATGTGTATTCTGCTTTGTTGGATGGTGTGTTCTATAGATATCTGAGAGGTCCAATTGGTTTATAGTGTTATTCCTGTCTACTCTTTTGTTGTTGATCTTCCACCTCTTTGCTGTATTGTTTTTGAAAGTAAAATATTGAAGTCTACAACCATTACAATTTATTTATCCCTTCAGTTCTGTCAGTTTTTGCCTCATGCATTTTGAAACTCTGTTCTTAGGTACACATATATTTATAATTGTTATATCTTCTTAGTGGATTTATTCTTTTATCATTATAAAATATCCTTTGTCACTAGTAACAATTTTTGTCCTAAAGCCTATTTTGTCTGATATTAGTATAGCTACTCTGCTGCTGCTGCTGCTGCTAAGTCGCTTCAGTCGTGTCCAACTCTGTGCGACCCCAGAGACAGCAGCCCACCAGGCTTCCCCGTCCCTGGGATTCTCCAGGCAAGAACACTGGAGTGGGTTGCCATTTCCTTCTCCACTGCATGAAAGTGAAAAGTGAAAGTGAAGTCGCTCAGTTGTGTCTGACTCCTAGGGACCCCATGGACTGCAGCCCACCAGGCTCCTCCGTCCATGGGATTTTCCAGGCAAGAGTACTGGAGTGGGGTACCATTGCCTTCTCCCATAGCTACTCTAGTGCTCTGTAACTAGTTTGCATGATATGTTTTTCCATTCTTTTACTTTCAGCAGACTTGTGTTTTTCAATCTAACGTTTGTCTTCTAGAGCAGCATATATTGGAATCATATATTTTTTAAATCAATTTTGCCAATATCTGCCTTTTAATTAGGATGTTTAATCTATTTACATTCAGTATAGTTACTGACAAGGTAAGATTTATGTCTTCTAGCATGTTATTTGTTTTCTACTTGTTTTATGTCTTTTTTCTCCTTTATTTTGCCACTGTCTTTTGTCATGTTAGATAATTTAATTCCCTTGTCATTTCTTTTGCTGTATAATTTTGCACTATTTTCTTACTGTAGAGATTATAGTTAG
This sequence comes from Budorcas taxicolor, assembly GCF_023091745.1. NCBI lineage: Eukaryota > Metazoa > Chordata > Mammalia > Artiodactyla > Bovidae > Budorcas > Budorcas taxicolor. Next base: position 44,523,469 of record NC_068920.1, on the reverse strand, counting down.
CATTTTAATTTAAAATAATCTAGTTCAGATTAATATAACTTAATTTCAATAATATATTTAGACAAAAACTTTGGTTCTATATAGCTCCATTCCTTCTTTCTCCCTCTTCATATTGTTACTGTCATAAAAGTTACATCTTAATAAATGGTGTACCCATCAGCACAGGTATATAATTATTGCTTTATAAAGTTGTCTCTTAAATAGGGGCAAGGGGAAGCCATTTTTCTTGAGTAAACACTCCTTGGATTGATGCAAGCCATTGGTTAATTTCCAGAGTTCTAAAAAAGTTGACAGTATTTTTGCCAGTTTTCTTGTTTCTTTTATGAAGGTGAGAATTTTCAGAGTTCTTTAACCATTTTCTTTTAAAATTACTCTCAATGTACTTTTAACTTGTATTTTCCTTAGATGAATTTAAACATCTTTATTATGTCTATATTTCTTTTTGTGTGAGCTGTAGGTATATATCCTGTGACCATATTCTATTAAGTATTTGTTTTCTAATTAATATGTAGGAGTTAGGAGCCCTCTGCCTTTTTAGGGAAATGAGCTGTCTGCCTTTACATGGGTTGCAAAATTTGTCCTTATTTTGTCTTTTGACTTTCATTTATGGTGTTTTGTCATACAGGGAAAAGTATCAGTCTTAATTTATCTTAATGTGTCAGTTGTAATGTATCTATGAATTCTTTTATGGCTTCTGAGTTTTGTATGATACTTTAAAGAGCTTTTCTCTCTAAGACTGTTCTAACTATTCCCCAATGACCTTTCAAATACTTTGTAAAATAAATTTTATCAAAATGTAATTTATATGCAGTAAGTTACGCCTATTGGATAGGTTTTGACAAATGTATATACCATGTAACTACCACAACCATGATGAAGAACATTTAATTACACCCCAAAGTTCTTTCAGGCCCCTTTACAGTCATTCCCACTCTTCCACCACTAGCACAAAATATTCTTATTTTTTTGTTATTGTCTTTTTATCTGTGAATATTTCCCCCTTGTTGTTTATTTCATCCATCTTCTTGAGTAAGTTAGCTAACACTTTATTTCAGTTTACTTCAAAGAATAAACTCTTTTATTTATGTACTAGTTATGTCATTTTTCTCCTTTAAAATTAACTAGCTGTTTGAGTAAGATGCTTAATTCTTGTTAAGGGTGTGTATTTCCCTCTGAGAGCTTCTTTACCTGAGTTCCAAAGGTTCTAGTGTGAAGCAGTCATCTCACCATGTCATTTGCATTTACTTTGTTTTTATAAAATAAATGAAATTAATTTTAGCATTTTCATTTTAGAAGTTACTTTTATAACTGTGACTCTGTGACTATAATTCATAGACTTTCTATCATAGGCACTGATGGAATTAATACATTTCCCTTTCCTCCTTCAGTCTTCTCTACCGGTCAACTGATTATCTTAGTATTTTCCTTTGCATTGTTAAATATACTTCTACTGCTGTCAGGTTCTAAACAGTTACATTCAGACCAATTATAGTCATTTCTCCCAGAGGGGTGCTTTTTAGTCTTTATTCTGCCCTTCCCCCATCTCTCCTTCCCACCAGGAAAGTCCCCAGTCATCTTAGCCAGGGTAAATGAGGGCTTAGTTGATTGGTGGGGAGCTGCTGCCTTCACAAGGGACAGAGTAAATTTAGGTTCTGTCTCAGGCTGAGACTCTATCAAAGGAAGCCCAGAACATCCTGCCAGAGCTCCCTGAAAATAGCATTACTAGGCTTAAACAGCCCCTGCCTGTCTCTTCACCTCATGTACCTCGACTAAGCTTTAGGGCCCTTCCAGATGGTTCAGACAGTGAAAACCTCTTTTTGCCTAGTTCTTCATGATTGTAAAAGACTGGATTCCTGAGCACCTCCTCTTCTCCATCTAAGTCTCTCATCTCAATATGGACAAATATTTTCAAACAGTTTGAGGAGAAGTCATGGCAGAAACCTTAAAGGCCTTCCTATACCCAGCCTGGATTAGCTTTCATTTATACTTAACTGTTGCCACACATTTACCATTTATTCCTTATTCCCCCACCTGCATGCCTTTTCTTCACTGAGCTCTTCCCAGGCTCAGAGTTAAGGGAACAGAGCTACCAGAAGACCACACAATTGAGAAAGAGCCAACTCTGATAAAACTGATGTCTGTGAAGATCTTTTATCTCCTGTTGCTTGAAAATCCTTTGTTCTACCAAGGAATAGGCTTGGTATCTATTTGTTTCTGGCCTTACTCCTGTTTCTTTTTAACCCCATCTCTCCTACCCTTTCTGTCCTGAGCCCTCTTTGTGCTGTGCTAAGTCGCTTCAGTCTTGTCTGACTCTGTGCGACCCCACCAGCCTCCTCTGTCCATGGAGTTCTCCAGGCAAGAATACTAGAGTGGGTTGCCATTTCCTGCTCCTGGGGATCTTCCTGACCTAGGGGTCGAACCCATGTCTCTTACATCTCCTGCACTGGTGGGCGGGCTCTTTAGCACTAGTAGCCCCTGGCGCTGAGGAATTATCCTCCTTCTCCCATTATGTGTCGCATCATAAGAGGTCACGTTTGTTTACAAGGTCAAAAGCAGAAAAAAGGAGATTTCTGTCTCAAGCAAATGAATCTATACTTTCAAGTGTCATGATAAAGGCAGGAAATGCTTTTGAAGAAATCCCTCTTCATGCCCCTTAAATCAGACTGCATTGCAGGAGTCTGATCAGGGAGGGAAATCACTTCCCCTCTGGCAGGAGAGCATTACAGCACAAACTCTAGACCACTCTTTTCAGTTGACGAGAAGTCAAACCAGGGCCCTTTCATTCCCTCCCAAGGATCAAGAGCTCATATATTATCATTTAGAGTTTATTTAGTTCTTTGGTGTAATGGCAGAGGAACTAACATGGCTAGTTTCCCAGGACACCTCAGTCATTCCAAGTATCACTTACCAGGTCAGAAAAGTCAAGACATTAGATCCTAAAGATCTGATAGCCTAAGGATCTAGAGCATGGGTTGCATGGATGGCTACACAAAACCCTGGGGCTAATCTGCGGGTGTACAGGATGGTGAACAGCTCAGCTGGGTGGAGCCTGGCTATTAGGCGGCTCCTGGGCTGGCTCACCAGCGGCTCCTCCACTCTTGCCCTTTCCAGGGAAGATGACTGTAGCGTATGTCACAGGCTTGGAGCTGATCTCAACCTTAGGAGGCAGAGGGGCCACAGAGGGTGCTTCTAGGGGTAGGAGTTTCCCTGACAGGGAATCAGGAGGAAGGTTGGTGTAAGTGGTATCATCAAAGGAAGGTGGTGAGTCAAGCTTGACATATGGTACATCTGATGGCAAATCAACAGCCAGTCCAGAGTCACTGATGTGGTGGACCGCTGAGGAGGGAGCCTATAACAAAAGCAGGCCTGTCAGGCAAAGAGAAAATGCCTCCCTCTACCCCAGTTCCTTGAGGTGGGAAGTCCAGGATCACACTGGATCTGTCTCCGGAATCCTGAGTATGTCTGTGGGCAAGACGGCTTCACTGGGAAGATTTTCAGGCCCCAAGTATCTCCCTAAATCTGGGCAGGTGGATGGCAAAGTGGGAAGGTGGAAGACTATAGTTGGCAAGTTTACTGCATTTAAGAAGTGGATTTGGACCTCATGTGGGTTCCAGTCTTTTCTCCACCTGATCATCCCAGGACTTGTCAGTGAGTATGGCAGAGAGAGGGTCTAGGGAATTTGGCTGGGGGCCTGCAGAGGTTTCTTACCGTGTTTGAGATTCCACTGCTCTGAAATTGTCCACCGACAGCAAACCTGTTTCCTGGTGGAACAGAAGCACAGACTGCTCCTTGTGCTGACTCAGTGCCTCCCACACATGCACTCTCTTCAGAAACCTTGGCAACCTCTGTTCTAGCCCATACTCAAATATCCCCACTCCCACCAGCAAAGTCTTCCCCCTCCATCTCCCCAGCCCACACCTCCAGCCAGCCCTAACTCCCCCACTTACTACTTCCACAGCTCCCTTCATCCTGTCTCAACACTCAAGCCATCTCCTGAAATCCCCCATCTCTTCCAGCCACCTGTCCCCAGTGCCACTGTCTCACCCTACAATTCCTGTCTCTCCCCAGGCCACCTCCCACAGAATCTCCTTGCTCTTCTCCACCTTTCAGCCACGGGAATTGTAGGGCCTGGGGGCGCTTGCCGAGGCCCATCTGTAGGGGGAGCAGACCTGGATTCCCAGCCTCAAATGCAGGAGTGGCTGATACAGGGCCGGAAGAGCCCTGCTGGGATACGCAGGTGGAGAGCTACCCACCTTTCCTTTTGACCATCACAGCAAGCAGCACCACCGCCACCATCACCAACAGGCCCAGCAGGAACACAGCACCCCAAATCCAGGGTCTGCTGAGACACACGAAGAAGGAAGTGAGCTTAGCCCTGAACCTGGTGGGGAGCTGCTTGGCAGGAATCCTGGAGAAGTGGCGCAGAGGCACCATTCTTGGTGTGCCATGGTCGGGAGAAAGAGCTTTTTTTTTAATGGAATGAGGCAGGCAGACTCAAGCAGGGAAGAAGAGAGACACATTATCAGGGTATCCTGACTGGAGATCTACTGGAATAAAGGGCTCAGTGCTGAACTGGGATGGAGAGGTATGCCTGTCTGTCTGCCTACCTGCCTACCTGTTGAGCAGCTTCCCCAGGAGTGGAGAGAGTTGTCAGTTTTCCTTTCTATTTAGTCTGGGGCTCTAAACAAGCTGTATCTTCACCATCACCCTTTCCCAGCCACCCACATACAGTTCTTGCCAGTACCTCTTCTTATCCTGGCTGGTATCCAAAGGGCTGCCGCTGTTTACAGAGTCCAAAGAGGAGCTCTCACCCAGAGTCCCATCCTGATGGATCTCCTCCTCCTCCTCTTTCAGGCCAGGAGCTGAATGAGAAGGAAGTCCTTATTGAGCAGGGTTCAAGGGCTTGCTGAGATCTGAGGGACTGGGGGAGTAGAACTGAGGAAGGTCTGGAGTAAGAAACACAAAGGGGTGCTTGGGATATTCCTTAAGGGGCCTCTTATTCTGGAAGTCTAAGTCTTTATCTGATTGTGAATATGCTCACTTCCCCTCTGCCGCCAGCTCCCAACCTCCCCCTCTGAATTTCTTCTCCTTTACCCGCTCCCCCTGTGCCTCGTCTCAGTCAGGCTGCTCAGACTATGCAGAAACCCCACTGTGTTATCTGTGCCCACTTCCCTTCCCCACCCCAGAACAGGCCTCTCTACTCTGAGCTCCTTGGAGACCTTGCTCCCAGCTCTCTAAAGGGGCTTTGGCCCAGCCTACTAGACCTCTCTGCATACCTGCAACCTTGTGACCAGCCTTGCAGGTTGGCTGAGCCCCATTCCAAGCTCTGGAGCTAAGGAACATAGGGTCGGTCCTGAAAGGACACGATGCCAGCTGACACTTGCTGAGAGCTTTGGCTTAGACCCTGAGACTCAGTTTTGTGACAAGTTTTTTTGTCATTCCAACAATGTGCTCAGCTTCTGTCTGTGGGACTCAGGGTTGGTTTCTGTCGGCCTGAGGATCTGCCTTGGGAACGCAGCGGCCCTCCTAGATCCTCTGAGAGGAGGGTCTTGCCTGGTTCTTAGCAATCGCCATTCCCACTCCCCGCCCCACGGTAAACCAGGAACTGAGACATCATTGACCCCAGCCGTGCGGCATATGTCCTGATCTGGTTTTTAAGACCACTATATCCTCCCTGGATATTGGGCTCTACCCATTTGCCTGAATATCCATCCTCTACAACTCTTGGGGTCCCCACCCCTCAGATGTCCCACTGAGGGTACCCATCTCCCTGCCACCCTTCCCCAGTGCATTGTCTTGTGACCATTTGCCATTTAGGAAGTTCTAACCTTGAGTTACTAGACCTTAGAGTGTCAAGGAAGCAGGAGAACAAAGGATAACTAGAGTTAACAGGAGTATGTTTATAATATGAGTAATAATTGTAGACACAAGAGAGATTCTAATGACAGCTTAGTCCCTCTCATAACAGATGGAGAAAAACAGAAGGAAAAATGTCTTGATTTCCTTATTTTGGGCCTTTGGCACAAATTACTTAGGAATACTTGAAAATCAAAAAGATGTCAACATCCATAAGAGGAAGGTAGAACAGTCTGCTTCCTCAGGTAGCTGACCATGTTCCCAACAGATCAATTATTTTTTACAATATTGTACTTTTCTGAGGAATATTTAATACTTTGAAATGTTCTTTTAGTAAATATTTAGACATGAGAAAGTTATAGACTGTAAAAATGAATCCTGTGAAGAGTACTTTGTAAACCGAAATAGGGTCGAGAATATTGACTATATATTGATGAGACACTTTTTCTGTTTTTAAAATTGAATAAGTCAAAGGGATTCAGCCATTGAATGTGCCCTGCCTGTTACGTGAGACACATGCTAGACGCCCAGTGAAGACTTAGAAAATAAGGTATAAATTCAGCAGTTTTTAAGCCATTAATCTTAAGCCTGGAACATATACCAAAAAATTAATTCTGGTTGATATATCTGAATCAAAACTTTGTGTAAAGCATTTCTAAGGGGGAAATAACAGCATATGGTATGTTAAAAATGCTGGATGAGGAGGCCAAGACCCTGAGTAGGGGAAGAAGGATGTGACTTCCTGTGGGGAGACCCACCCATGCAAGAGCGGAAAGGGGACTGCTCTTTGTCTGATTTATCTCAGACTTCTCACCCAGTTTGGCTTCCGTTCCTTGCAGAGCTGTCAAAAGAATATTGGGCATTTGGCCAATATTCCTCACCCACAAGGGCTCCCACCCACCAAGGACCCAAGAGCGGCAGGTTGGGGCAGGAGGGCAGGCCAGGGCTGCTGGCCAGGCTGGGATAACTCACCTGCAGGAAGCACATCCAGAGTGACCCTGTGCACAGTCTGGGGCCCTGAGAGGCCCTCCACCACACAGGCATACTCTCCAGCATCCTCCTCCCGCAGGGCAAGCATCTCCACCTGGAGCAGGCCGCCCCCCAGGTCAGTGAGAAATACGCGGCTGCCAGCTGGGGCCCCGCGATTCACAGCTGATGTCACCAAGGGCTGGCATCCCTCTGGCAGGACCTGGCACCACACCTTTTGTGCCTTGACATCATGGAGTCGGTAGTGGCACTGCACCAGGATGGAGCTCCCCTTGGGCGCCTGCAGCAGCTCCGGGAGGCTGCCGGTCGAGCCCTGGCCTAGGGAAGGAAAGTTGAGGGAATGTCAGGCAGGGCACCTCCTGGTCCACCCACTGCCCAGGGGGTCAGGGGTCTAGAGGTCCACTTCTGGGCCTACACATGTAATTGTTGCCAGGGCAATGCCAATTATCCCTGGGCATGGAGCAGGGTACATGGGGCCCAGAGTGCAGCTCCTTCTGAACCTTACCTACTAGTCCCAGGAGCAGCAGCAGGAGCAGTTTGGGGCCCATGGCTGGGCAAGGAGATGTCAGCTCTGAGGCTCCTCTGGGCACTGACACAGCATTCCCCTGGGGGCAGGAAATTTGGCCTCAGACACTCACGTGGGGCTCTCAGTGACCATGGGGTTGGGAAGCAGGCACTGGTGGGCCCCGCCATGGGTGGGGAGAAGGAGCTGTTCCAAGCTCTGGTTGGCTCAGTGCTCCAGATAGGAGTGGGCGAGGCAGAATGAGAAGGCCCAAGGAATACAGAAGCCTGGGATTCTGGGCACCCCTAAGGAGTGAAGTCAGGGAGGAGGATTATGGCAACCAGGGAGCACTAGAGAAAGGGGGAAGATGATCTTCATGGTATTCCAAATATAGAATCTGATGATGCAGAGCTGTGAAGGAGGGAAGTAAAATGTCCTCCCCAGGGCCTGAGTCCATCTTAATTTAAAATTCTGTGTGAGTGCCCTACCCGAGCTCTCCAGAGATCATCCAGGAAGCCCCCCATCAATGGTGCACCCTGGTCTGACCTGTCTTCGCTCCCTGTGCTGAGTGCTCCCTAGACACTTCCGGTGTGGACCACGTTCTCCACTTTCAGGAGCTGCACTACTGCTTTGACAATTAATCGGCTATTGAATCTCCTGTACTCATCTCATTTTCATAGCTTTTCTGTCTAGGTTTCCTTCCATTTTTTTTTTTTGCCCATTGTGTTCTGATTCCTGGAAGATATCCTCATATTTTTTCTTCCATCCCTTCTATCCTTCTCCTTCAAATTTTTATCCCTTAGTGCTTTAAATTTACAGTATTTTTAATTCTCCAAGCATTTTTGATGTATTATTTTTATTTCATGAATGCACTGTCCTCTCTGTCGGAAGACAGTTCTCTGTGAAGATGTTCATGTTTCTGCATGATCGGGGCCTTCTCAGGAAAGGTCACTGACCGAGCTTTGTTCCAGGGAGCTTGAAGAGCAAATGTGCCTGGGGAGTTAGAGACAGTGTGTCAGCTCCAGAGAGATTTGCTTCCATCTTTCCCCTTCCTCCCTGGAAATGATCAGGTTCTATTCCGAAGTAAAGATGTCTCTCTCTCCCGCCAGAGAGGAAGATGGGCCAATGCTCAACGTGCCAGATGCTCTATATCAGCTCCAAGCCTCATAATTTGGGGTTCCTCTCCATGACACAAACCCAATCCCTGCACAGGGTCCATCTGGCCCCCATTTGCATCACCCTGTGCAGAACTGGGGCTGGGGATCCTGCACAGAATGTGAGGGGTGAACCTGCTGACACCAGGGATGCGCCAGTGCTCAGACCGGAGCAGGCCAGGTGGGAATGCCTGGGAGGACACACTGCTCTGACCTAGATGCTCATGCCTGCAAAGGGGCCTGGAAAAACCACCCTCCCTCCTTCTTCTGTCCTCCCTGCCCTCCTCCTCCCCTCCCCCTGCCTCCTCCTCCCTCCAGGAGCAAGGGAGCTGAGAATGCGAAGCAGGGACCAGGAGCCTGAGAAAGCCGTGTTTAGCCGAGTCTCGTGGACACGGTGATACGGAGACCAGCTGTCCCTGTTCACCTGGGGTGAGGGTTTTCTGGGGACACAGGACTCTCGGTGCTAACACTGGCAGAGTCTCCAGCCGACTGGACACCTGGGTCTCCCTTGTGAGTGATATGGAAGGATGTATGTCTGTTCTGCCAAGGCATATCAGTCTTTCTTTTATTTCCTTACCAGAAAATTATTTTTGCTCTAATAAGCCAACCTGGGAGATTTGTGTGAGGAGGAGAACTGTCTTCAATATTTATTGAGTGCCTAAAACAGACACAGTCCCCCACTGGGTGCCTGGGACAGCAGTGGCAAGGACCCAGTGACATGTCCTCTCACCAGGCGTTTGAGAAGAGGAAGAAAGCCAGTGCTTATGCAGGACCTACTATGTGCCAGACAGCTGGCCAGGGACTTTCATGTTATTTCTTTCAATCTCATAAAAACCCACCAAAGTAGGGTTGTTGGGGTTTGGTTTGGTGTTGGGATTTTTGTTTGTCTTTATGTGCAAGGAGCCTGAGGCTCAGAGCAGTTAAGGAACTTGCTCAAGGTTTCTTAAGGAGGCAAACTTCACATTGGAAAACGCTTTCAGTTCAGTGTGCACTCGAGAGTGAAAGGCGGGGGATCCCAGGGTGGATGTCTCTGACCTGGCCAAGCAGGAAGGAGCGAAGCCTGAGCTCCCAAGAGCAGGAAAGTTCCAGCAGCACCCCTCCACCAGGCACACCTCCAGAGCCTCCCCTTCTGTCCCTTCACTCCCGGTGCTCAGGCGCGGTGGGCGGGAGGGCGCTGGCGTGGGCTCACTTTGGGCTCTGCTCTGTCTTGGCTCCTAGACTGTGCCTGTGTCTGCAGGAAGGAGACGACTGCACCAGGACCCAACGGGGAAGTTTCACTGGAGTGCAGCTGAGTCAGGGAGGCCAGGGAAACACAGACTAGACCAGGATCCAAGAGCTGGGGGCAGAGGCCAGCGGAACAGCCTCGACGGGAGTGGGTGGGGCAGGGCTGTGACAAGGGGAATGACCTATTAACCTGAGGCTGATACACAGGGCTGCACCGGGGGCTCTTTCCCAGTGATTCCAAACCCCAGGGACTCGCATCCAGGTTAGGGAGCAATGCAGCCACATGTGGCCGTGGAGAGGGACTCCTGGCCTTCCGCTCTGAGGCTGGGACAGAGAGCCTGCAGATATGGCCAGCCCACTTCCTCCTCGAGGACAGCCCGCCTTCAGGGTAGCTTCCATCTAGTTTCCCCTCATGCTTGGTCCAGGAGGTGTGTGTGTGTGTGTTGAAGAGAGAGATGAGGTTCCCCGAGCTGCCTTGGTTGTTCCCAGTGTCCCGAACACTCTTCCTGCCTTGCTTCCCTGAGGTGTTTCTCAAGTGGTGCCTCCTGACCACCCTTTAGAATTGCATCATTCCCCGTGCCTTCTGCCCTCCCCGCACTCCCAACCAGCTGACTGACCGACATTGTATCTGTCTGTCTGCCTTCTTCCCATTAGATCAAGGCTCTCTGTGGGCAGAAATCTTTGCTTGTCTTGTTCACTGTTGTGGCTCCAATGCCTGGACTGGTACCTGGCACAGAAAATATCAGTTTTTATTGAATAAGTACATGAATAAATAAGTAGGATTGGGACTTCCCTGGTAGTCCTGTGGTTAGGACTCCACACTTCCACTGCTGGGGCCCAGGTTCAACCCCTGGTCAGGGAACTAAGATGCTGCAAGCTATGCAGCATGGCTAAAAAAAAGAGGGGGGATTATTTTAAATAAAGAAGTAGGGTTGAGCTAGAGGGAAGGGCACCTGGAAAGTCAAGTGAAAGTAGGATTTCCAGGCTCCACAAGGGACTCTGGGTAAATCTTTCCCTTTTGAGCCTCAGTTTCCCTTCTATACGATGAGAGGCTTGGGGCTTGGACCAGTAGTCCCTAGCTCTGGTATGCTGTGCCGACAACCCAAGCCCTTGCCATTTCTCTGGAGGGAGCATAACATGATAAAAACAAACCTCTAGGGAGATGAATGGATGAGTCACCTGGGAACTGGATGGTCTTGGGGGAGCTTGAGACAGGCAGAGGGAGGGGGGCCTGGAGTGGGGGCCCAGCAATAATCATAGGGAACGAGTGGACAGGAGGCAGGAGGATGAGAGAAGATGCTAGAGAAATTCCACAGAGGGAGGCAGGGCTTGGTAATCAGATCTCTAGGAGGGAGAGAGAAGACTTAAAAAGTTTGGCCAGTTTGGAGCCTGTGGAAATGGAAGAACACGGTATTCTAAGACCCTGGACCCTAAGGAGCCAGACCTTCTGACTTTTCCTCATCGGTATTCACTCTCCTAGCCTTGTAGCAAAAGAGAAGACCTTCATGACACCCTAAACCATCAAATAAACATGAAGTCTTGGGTTTATTTGTGAGACTGTTTAATGGCCAATGTCCAGAAGTTGGAGGTATCCTTCCCACCCCCCATGCGCACACATGCGTGCGTGAGCACACACACACACGCACGTGCTTCCACGGCCAAAGGAAGAAGGGTAGAGGCAGAACGGCCTTTTGCCAAAGCAGAGCCAGGAGACTTGGTGGCCGAGGGGCGGGTGTGCAGCAGGCTGGAGTGATCCGTGCAGACCTCTCCTAACCTCTCTCCACTGAGGGTCCTCCTCTCTCATATGTCTCTCAGCTCTGCAACAGACAGGGTACTCACTCAGCACCTCTCTGCCCCACCTCTCCGGCCCCCGGCCACCACTGTGCTCTCCAAGCTCACCTGTCAGAGTTTGGAGCTGGTAACCTGGGTTGTGGCCACAGTCCAGTCCACTGGCCTGGGGTGGCCGTTGTTTCTGCCCATGCCAGGCTGCAGCCCAGAGGGCGCTGGCTGCTAGAAGCTTGCTGAGAAAGATGCAGGCCAGGAGGAAAAGGATGGAAGTGGGTGGGAAGGGGCTCTCCTCTTCCGAAAGGCTCCTTGGAGAAACAAAGAGGGCATGTGGGAGGTCATGAGGGGACACACACGCTGGAATCTGTCCTCAGAGAAGGAATGTGGAGACCTCAGGAGCTCTGGGGGCTGGGGACACCTCTCCCACCCACCACCAGCCCTGGATGAGGCTTTATGGGGCTTAGGGAGCCTGTAGTCAGGAGACCTGAGTTCCAGGCACGGATCTGCCTGCTGAGTACTTTCAAACAACCACCTCCCTCGCTGAGCGGTTTTCTGCCTTCATGATGGTATGATGTGTTGTGGTGTGTTTTTGTGTGTGTGTGCACACACATGTGCACTTCATGGTTATACTAACAGTGTTTAAACACCAGTACATAGTCAAGAACCAGTCAGAACTGATTCTGGTCCTGTCAGGGAAGCAGGGATCTGGGGGTACAAGTTTTGTGCTGAAATATTAATCCTAAAGCTTTCATTGTTGCTGAACCGTGAGGATTCTGTCTGAGGGCTGCCAGGGGAAGGGGTGGGAGGCCAGTCATTCAAGAATCTTGGAGCATCAGCTATTTATAAACTGTTAGGGAAGTTTTGCAATATTTTAACAACTGGTACAGTCACACCAACACACACTGGTGGGTTGGAGGGGTGTTTAGACAAGATCATATATAGATCCCTTCCTGTTCCAGTTGCCTCGGGATCTGTACTTCTGGCACCCCCTGCCCCCCAGCTGCCACCCCATGCCTGGGCTCTGCAGGGTGGAGTCTACCCAGGGATCTTAGCAAAGACTTGTCACTATACCTGGAGATGCTGTGCTCCACCTGGGCATTCTCGAAGCTCTCGGACCCCTCAGGGATCCAGAGATCTCCAGGGTCCTGGTAATCACGGGGGTCTGTGGGAGACAGAGCCTGTGAGCTGCTCGTCCCCTTCTTGAAGCCACAGTGGAGAGGACCCCTCTGGGTGGGGTGAAGCTCTCTGGGACCTCACCCTGTGTGGATCAAGTTGTTAACGTCTCTGAGCCTCAGTTTCCTCACCTGTAGAGTGGAGCAGTTAGGAACCCCTTCTTAATAATAGTGTTGCAGGATTCAGCGAGAACAGCCTGTGTAGTGCCCATCCCCTCAAGGAGCTCAGTGACGGCATCCCCACCCTCCCATCACACAGGGTCTTTGGGAAGAGCAAACGAGACGATCGGTGTTTCTGAAAGTCCGGTGGACTGTCAAGCTGGCTGTACCAGCTACAGATATTATCGTTGTTGTTATTCTTGTTACTCTTCTCCTGCTGTATCTGTGGGAGTCAGCTGAGCCTTAGACTCTGATAGGATCGCAGTGTTTCCTCGCCACCTACTTCCATGGAGATGGGGTTTGGGGTCTAAGGCAGATGGTCTCACCTACCCTCCCCATCTTAGACAAGTTTTTGACCTTCATTTCCATGATAAGGGGCCATGTTAGAGGGAAGAGTTGGACAAAGAGAGTCAGAAAAGGGATCTGTAACCTCAGATTTGTTTGGGACACAGGGGACACAGACAGAACGCTTTCCTGGAGGGCACCCCTGTGCAAGCTCAGGGGCGAGAAGGACCCCACCACTCCCTGTCTCACCTAGTTAAACCGGGAATGACGATCCCAAGCAGTTAGCAGCAGGAGACTGGGCCGAGGGCTGTCACTGCCCCCAAGCACTGTAAAACTCTGTTGCTTGTTTCTTACTGGAGCCATATGGGGTCAGCGGCACCAACACCATCACCACCATTTAAAGATGGGGAAATGGAGGCCCAGAGAGGAGAAGCAGTTGCCCCGGGTCACAGCAGTGTTCCTTTCTGGGCCTGTTTTTCTGTACCAAGTTGGTGCTTAATCTACATCGGTAGGTGCATTGGGTGGTTGGGTGAGGGAATGAGTGAATGTACTCCTCCTCCTTAAGGACCACCTCAGGGCTCACATCCCAACAGGATGCCAGATGGATAAAGCTGTTTGGAGGGGAGCAGGACCACAGCTAGCTCCTAAGTGTCTGTAAAGGAAGGACTGTACCCTTCCTGCAAGCGATGCAGTCCTCCACCAGGGGGCGCAGCCTGGAGCGGGGCACAGGGCTGGATGGCGACCCCCTCGTGCAGTCAGCAATCGGCACAACCAGCCACAGTGGCCCTCAGTTGGGCAGGGGGACAAAATCCACACCGTGGGACCTCCCAGGGCCCCCAAAAGCCCCGAGGGTGGTCGATCCTGTGCTCAGAGCCCCAGCCTCAGGGCGGGGTGCAGTCAGGCGCCCACTCACCAGCCAGCACCTCCACCAGGACCTTCCTGAGGGTGTCAGCCTCGCTGCCATGGAGGCTCTGGCACTGGTAGAGGCCAGCGTCGTGGGCTTGAAGATTCCGCAGCGTGATGGTGAGTGTGCCCCCCAGGGCGTCGTCTGTGATGGCCGTGCTCCCGTTGCGCCTCTTCAGGAAGGACAGCAGCCACGAGGGGTGGGTGCTGACCACTTGCTGGCACAGACCTTCTTCACCCAGCTGGCGGCACCAGGCTTTGCGTCTCCCCCAGTGCTTCAAGGAGTTGTAGGGGCAGGAGACCCGCAGGGACCGGCCCATCGTGCCCTGGAACACCGTGGTGTTGTGCGCTCGGGACAGCTCTGGGGAGGAGACGTTCCTTCACTGCACCATGTGTTTACTGAACACCTACTATGCTCACTGAACAGAAGAGACAGCAGTCCTGCCCCTAAGGAACTCAGGTCTACATAAGCTGGGAAGAGGTGGCAAAGCCCAAGTGTCTGTTTATAGGAAGTGAGGAAACCAGGAACCCTGGGTCCTGGGTCTGGGTCTGGCTTAATCACCACTGGACTTGTTGGACCACTTTAGAGAAGTAATTGACCCTCTCTGAGCCTATTTCCAGAGACATTTGGTCTTGAAGTTCCTGCCGGTCCTAGTCCACACATGTTCTTCCTGTTACAGGGGATCATGCCCTCGTCTCTCCCCCTCCATCTCAAGAGAGCAAGGCCAGTGGCCTCTCAGGCCTGGGGCTGGTCCCACGGGGGGCTGAACGCTCCCTCCCCATGCCCACCATGCTTGCTAACTCTGCAGCTGCCCACGCCAGTAGCAGCCCCACATTCTCCTCTTTGTGACCTTTAGCTTCCAGCTTCCCTATTTCTGTGGCTTTGTTCCCCTTTCAGGAGGGATGCATCTCAGAGCTATTTTGGGGGAGACATGAGGCTGCTATTTTAGGGACCCTCCTTGGGGTGGGGGAGCGCCAGTCTGGTGCCAGGACAGGGGCTGAAAGAGAATCACCCAGCACCCTCTGCCTCAGCCTCCCTTCTCTTCAATCACTTTGTCAACCACATGGGTGACAGAAACTTGCCAGGATTAGGGAGCTGGTGGCCTGCCTTTTGGAACCAGAGAGACCTGATAAGCAATATCCCCCATACCACCCTGTCCATCTGCCTCCAGGCAGACCAACATCCCCCAGCTTTCCCTGCTCCACCTCCAGCTAAGAAACTCCAGCTTCACTGGAACATTGTCTCCCCCCCACACCATGTGACTTTTCCTCTTGGGGGAGCAAGAGGCATCCCCCAATGAGAAAATGCTGTCATGTGCAAAATTCTGGGGTGCTCATCCCTGCAGCTCAATCACAGAACCTTCAGCCCCCAGGGCTGAGGACAGGAGGACCTTCAGAGCCCAGGAGGGGTACCCCAAAGATGCAGATTCCCAGTGCTGGGTTCTTTTCTCCCTCCCACCCTGCTATTCCTCTGGGACTAGTTTTATGCTCAAGTGGTTCAAAATGTTACCAACTCTTACCAGTGCTCCCCAAACTTCCCCCAACTACTAGCTAGTGCCTGAGATGCCACCATCAGAACTCCTTCTCTTTCTAGGTGTCCAAATCCACCAGCCTCTGATGCCTCCACCAGCATAAAGAGCTGATACTGGGGAGGGAGGGAAAGCGTGGAGAATACGGGGCACAGTGGGAAGCGGGGGTGCAGGACAGGGGAGGATTTCAGTCGTCTTTAGAGTGTGGCTTAGCGCTCCCCACCCACCCACTTGCCACATACTCAAGGAAGGGGAGGGAGAGTCAGCAGCGGAGGGAGGGACTCCTACCTGTGACAGCGAGCAGGATGAGCAGCCTGACAAGCTCCATGTCACCCTTCCCTTGTGGAGGACAGACGCAGGGTGCCTTGTGCAAGATCTCGTCTTTTCACGAGGGTCAGGCTCCCCAGACACTGCCCACAGGAACTGGCTCCTGGAGGTTGAGCAATCGTCAGGACTGGGATCTGGCTTCATGATTCAGGGAGGGGGAGCAGAGCAGGGGAGGTGAAGACGGGAGAGGAGGAGCCACCGCTGCAGCCCAGCAGGGGGTGCTGTGGATCCCAGACCGCTGAGAGGGCAGCTCACGGGCCAGCCCGTACCAGCCTTCTCATGGGTTGAGAAGATTATCCTTTCTCCACTCATTTGCCTTAGTATCTTCATTGAAAGTCATTTGACATGTAGGTCTCCATCTTGACTGTCCATTCTGTTCCTTTGATCTGTGTGTTGATCTTTTACCAATCACACCCCACCTTGACTACTCATTGGGGCTTTACTTTTTTTTTATTGGAGTACAATTGCTTTACGGTGTTGTGTTTCTGCTGTACTAACAAAGTGAGTCAGCGCTATGTACACATACATCCCCTCCCTCTTGAGCCTCCCTCCCACCCCTGCCCCCAGTGCCGACCCTCCAGGTCATCACAGAGCACTGAGCTGGGCTCCCTGAGCTCTACAGCAGCTTCCCACTAGCTGTCTATTTCACACAGGGTAGTGGATATATGTCGGTGCTATTTTCCCAATTCATTCCACCCTCTCCTTCTCTCTCTTAGTCCACATCTCTACATTTATATCTCTATTCCTGCCCTGCAAATAGGTTCATCAATACCATTTTTCTAGATTCCATACATATGCATTTAATATGCAATATTTGTTTCTCTCTTTCTGACACTTCACTCCATATGACAGGCTCTAGGTCCATCCACATCACTACAGATGACTCAATTTCATTCCTTTTTATGGCTGAGTAATATTCCATTGTGTATAGATACCACATCTTCTTTATCCATTCATCTGTCAATGGACATTTAGGTTGCTTCCATGTCCTGGCTACTGTAAATAGTGCTGCTGTGCACATTGGGGTACTTTTTGAATTATGTGTCTTTTGAATTATGGTTTTCTCAGAGTATATGCCCTAGTGGGATTGCTGGGTCATATTCATTGTAACTTTATAACAAGTCTTAAAATCAGGTGATGTAATCCAACTACATTGTTCCTTCTCAAAATGGTTTTAACTGCTTTAGTAACTTTGCTTTGGAATGTATATTTTAGAATCTCCCTGTCAATTTCTACCCCCTCCACTCTCCCCAAAGCCTATCAGGCTTTTGATGGGATTTCATTGACTCTATAGCTTAATTTGGGAGGAAGAAGGAAATGGCAACCCACTCCAGTGTTCTTGCCTGGAGAATCCCAGGGACGGGGGAGCCTGGTGGGCTGCCGTCTATGGGGTCGCACAGAGTTGGACACGACTGAAGCGACTTAGCAGCAGCAGCAGCAGCAGCAGCAGCAGCAGCAGCAGCAGCAGACATCTTAATGGACTTCCTGGTGGCTCAGCGGTAAAGAATCCATCCAACTGCAATGCAGGAGATGCAGGTTCAATCCCTGGGTTGGGAAGATCCCCTGCAGAAGGAAATGGCTACCCACTCCAGTATTATTGCCCCCCAAATCGCATGGACAGAGGAGCCTGACAGGCTACAATGCATGGGGTTGCAAGAGTCAGACATGACTTAGCAACTAAACAACAGACATCTTAACACTACTGAGTCTTTCAATCCATGGACACATTCTAGCTCACCATTTAGTTACTTCCTCTATGGTTTCTGTCACCAATGTTTTATGGTTTTCAGCATACAAATCTTTCACATATTTTGTTAAATTTCTCTCTGGTCCATGATTTTGGTGCTATTTTAAAAGTGTTTCTAGCTTCCTATATCTTAGGCCAAAACAGAACTCTGAAATCCCATGAATCTTTACCTTACTTCCAGTCCCATTTATGCTCCATTCTGACCTCTTCTTCCCACATCCTTCCTACCTGAGAAAAGGGTATGATTTTTGTTCCTCTAAGCCTCATAGCAAAGGACAGGCACCAAGAAATCTCTGCCAGTTCATGTATATGAATTCACAGCATGCACATATCAAACTCCTTCTTCTCTAAGCTTGTGCTGATTTGTAGTTCAATCCCCTGATCCTCATATCTGAGCACAGGAACATTCTACATGACCCCACGTCCAAGCACAGAATCTTTCCTTTCCATTTGCTAAATCTGCATTCAAAGGTACCCACGACCTCATACTTGGTCACAGGTCTCTCCCCCTCTAATGCATCATTCACTCTGAATGCCTTCATTCTCTGATTATTGTTGTTATTCAATTGGTCAGTCGTGTCTGACTCTGTGACCCCATGGACTGCAGCACTCCAGGCTTCTCTGTCCTTCACGATCTCCCGAAGCTTGCTCAAACTCATGTCCATTGAGTCACTGATGCTACCCACCATCTCATCCTGTCATCCCCTTCTCCTCCTGTCTTCAGCCTTTCCCAGCATCAGAATCTTTTCTGATTCAGCTCTTTGCATCAGGTAGCCAAAGTTTTGGAGTTTTCAGCTTCAGCATCAGTCCTTCCAATGAACATTCAGGGTTGATTTCCTTTAGAATTGGCTGATTTGATCTCCTTGCAGTCCAAGGGACTCTCAAGAGTCTTCTCTAACATCACAGTTCAAAAGCATCAATTCTTCAATGCTCAGCTTTCTTTATGGTCCAATTCTCACATCCATACGACTACTGGAAAAACCATAGCTTTGACTAGATGGACTTTTGTTGGCAAAGTGATGTCTCTGCTTTTTAATACACTCTCTAGGTTTGTCACAGCTTTTCTTCCAAAGAGCAAGCGTCTTTTAATTTCATGGCTGCAGTCATCATCTGCAGTGATTTTGGAGCCCAAGAAAATAAAGTCTCTCACTCACTGTTTCCACTGTTTCCCCATCTATTTGCCATGAAGTGATGGGACCAGATGCCATGATCTTAGTTTTATGAATGTTGAATTTTAAGCCAGCTTTTTTACTCTCCATTTAACTTTCATCAAGAGGCTCTTCAGTTCCTCTTCGTTTTCTGCCATAAGGGTGTTATCATCTGCATATCTGAGGTTATTAATATTTCTCCCGGCAATCTTAATTCCAGCTTGTACTTCATCCAGCCCAACATTTCGCATGATGTACTCTGCATAGAAGCTAAATAAGCAGGATGACAATAGATAGCCTTGACATACTCCTTTCCCAATTTGGAACCAGTCCATTGTTCCATGTCCAGTTCTAACTGTTGCTGCTTGACCTGCATATAGGTTTTGCAGGAGGCAGGTAAGGTGGTCTGGTATTCCCAACTCTTTAAGAATTTTCCACAGTTTGTTGTGATCCACACAATCAAAGGCTTTAGCATAGTCAATAAAGCAGAAATAGATGTTTTTCTGGAATCCCCTTGCTTTTTCTATGATCCAATGGATGTTGGCAATTTGATCTCTGATTCTTCTGCCTTTTCTAAATCCAGCTTGTACATCTGCAAGTTCTTGGTTCACATACTGTTGAAGCCCGGCATCGAGAATTTTGAGCATTACTTTACTAGCGTGTGAAATGAGTGCAAGTGTGCAGTAGTTTCAACATTCTTTGGCATTGCCCTTCTTTGGGATTGGAATGAAAACTGACCTTTTCCAGTCCTGTGGCCACTGCTGAGTTTTCCGTATTTGCTGGCATATTGAGTGCAGCACTTTAACAGCATCATCTTTTAGGATTTGACATAGCTCAGCTGGAATTCCATCAGTTCCACTAGCTTTGTTCATAGTGATGCTTCCTAAGACCCACTTGACTTCCCACTCCAAGATGTCTGGGTCTAGGTGAGTGATCACACCATCGTGGTTATCTGGGTCATGAAGATCTTTTGTGTATAGTTCTTCTGTGTATCCTTGCCACCTCTTCTTAATATCTTCTGCTTCTGTTAGGTCCATACCATTTCTGTCCTTTATTGTGCCCATCTTTGCATGAAATGTTCCCTTGGTATCTAATTTTCTTGAAGAGGTGTCTGGTCTTTCCCATTCTATTGTTTTCCTCTATTTCTTTGCATTGTTTACTTAGGAAGGCTTTCTTAACTCTCCATGCTATTCTTTGGAACTCTGCATTCAGATGGGTATATCTTTCCTTATCTCCCTTGCCTCTGGCTTCTCTTCTTTTGTCAGCTATTTGTAAGGTCTCCTCAGACAACCATTTTGCCTTTTTGCATTTCTCTTTCTCAGGGATGGTTTTGATCACCACCTCCTGTCCAATGTCATGAACCTCTATCCATAGTTCTTCAGGCACTCTATCAGATCTAATCCCTTGACTTTATTTGCTACTTCCACTATGTAATCATAAGGGATTTGATTTAGGTCAATACCTGAATGGCCTAGTGGTTTTCCCTACTTTCTTCAATCTAAGTCTGAATTTTGCCATAAGAAGTTCATGATCTGAGCCATAGTCGGCTCCAGGTCTTGTTTTTGCTGACTGTATAGAGCTTCTCCATCTTCTGCTGCAAAGAATATAATCAACATGATTTCAGTATTGACCATCTGGTGATGTCCTTGTGTAGAGTCATCTCTTGGGTTGTTAGAAAAGGGTATTTGCTATGACCAGTTCATTCTCTTGGCAAAACTCTGTTAGCCTTTGCCCTGCTTCATTTTGTACTCCAATGCCAAACTTGCCTGTTACTTCAGGTATCTCTTGACTTCCTACTCTTGCATTCCAGTCCCTTATGATGAAAAGGACATCTTTTTTGGCTGTTAGTTCTAGAAGGTCATATAGGTCTTCATAGAACCAGTCAACTTTAGCTTCTTTGGCATTAGTGGTTGGGGGATAGACTTGAATTACTATGACACTGAATCGTTTGCCTGGGAAATGAACAGAGATCATTCTGTCCTTTTTGAGATTGCACCCAAGTACTGCATTTCGGACTCTAGTGCTGACTATGAGGGCTACTCCATTTCTTCTAAGAGATTCTTGCCCACATTAGGAGATATAATGGTCATCTGAGTTAAATTCATCCATTCCAGTCCATTTTAGTTCACTGATTCCTAAAATGTCAATGTTCACTCTTGCCATCTCCTGTTTGACCACTTCCAATTTGCCTTGATTCATGGACCTAACATTCCAGGTTCCTAGGCAATATTGTTCTTTACAGCCTCAGACTTCACCTATATGACTGGAGACATCCACAACGGGGTGTTGTTTCTGCTTTGGCTCAGCCTCTTCATTCTTTCTGGAGCTATTTCTTCACTCTTCTCCAGTAGCCATATTGGGCACCTACTGATCTGGGGAGTTAGTCTTTCAGTGTCCTATCTTTTTGCCTTTTCATACTGTTCATGGGTTCTCAAGGCAAGAATGATGAAATGGTTTGCCGTTCTCTTCTCCAGTGGACCACGTTTTGTCCAAACTCTCCACCATGACCCATCTGTCTTGGGTGGCCCTACACAGCACAGCTCATAGTTTCATTGAGTTAGACAAGGTTGTGATCCATGTTATCAGTTTGCTTAGTTTTCTGTGATTGTGGTTTTCCTTCTGTCTGCCCTCTGAAGGATGAGAATAACAGGTTTGTGGAAACTTCCTGGTGGGAGGGACTGGCTGTGGGTAAAACTGGGTCTTGCTCTGGTGGTCAAGGCCATACTCAATATATCTTAAATCCAATTTTCTGCTGCTGGATAGAGCTGTGTTCCCTCCCTGTAGTTTGGCCTGAGGTCAAACTATGGTAGGGGTAATGGAGGTAATGGTGACTTCCCTCAAAAGAACTTATTTGAGCATGCTTCGGCTCCCAGGACTGTTGTAGTCAGTGCCCCTGATTCCGTGGCAGGCCGCTGTTTGACCCATGCCTCTCCTGGAGACTCCTGGGCCCTCACAGGCAAGTCTGGCTCAGCCTGCTCCTTTCTCCTGGGTCCTAGTACACACAAGGCTTTGTTTGTGCCCTCCAAGAGTCCATTTCACTGGGGGTTCTCAGTCCTTTTGTTGTATCACCAGGTTGGGAAATCTGTTGTGGCCCTAGAACTTTTGCAACAGTGATTGCATGCATGCATTTATTCACTTGCCATGTACGTGCTGAAGAACTCAGGTCTCTTGAAGCCTCGGGGTTCCTGGACACAATGACGACATAGCTGAGGGAAGCCCTAGAACCAGAAGCAGGACTTGGGGGAACTGATGTCTGACTTTGACTGAGACTTCACAGCTGCTGGGCCATCGTTTTCAAAATGCGCGGAGGTGGGGGCAGTCCTAAGATGGTGGAGGAATAGGATGGGAAGACCACTTTCTCCCCAACAAATTCATCAAGAGAACATTTGAACACTGAGCAAATTCCATAAAAAAACTTCTGAATGCTGGCAGAGGACATCAGGCACCCAGAAAGGCAGCCCGTTGTCTTCAAAAGGAGGCAGGACAAAATATAAAAGATGAAAAGAGAGACAAAAGAGGTAGGGGTGGAAATCCATCCGGGGAAGGGAGTTTTAAAAGAGAAGTTTCCAAACACCAGGAAACACTCTCACCAGCGGGTCTGTGGGGAGTTTTGGAATTCCAGAGGGCAACATCAGTTCAGTTCAGTCACTCAATCGTGTCCAACTCTGCGCCCATGAATCGCAGCATGCCAAGCCTCCCTGTCCATCACCAACTCCCAGAGTTTACCCAAACTCATGTCCATCGAGTCGGTGGTGTCATCCAGCCATCTTGTCCTCTGTCGTCCCCTTCTCCTCCTGCCCCCAATCCCTCCCAGCATCAGAGTCTTTTCCAATGAGTCAACTCTTCGCATGAGGTGGACAAAGTATTGGAGTTTCAGGCTTTAGCATCAGTCCTTCCAAATGAACACCCAGGACTGGTCTCCTTTAGGATGGACTGGTTGGATCTCCTTGCAGTCCAAGGGACTCTCAAGAGTCTTCTCCAACACCACAGTTCAAAAGCATCAATTCCTCAGTGCTCAGCTTTCTTCACAGTCCAACTCTCACATCCATACATGACCACTGGAAAAACCATAGCCTTGACTAGACAGACCTTAGTCGGCAAAGTAATGTCTCTGCTTCTGAATATGCTATCTAGGTTGGTCATAACTTTCCTTCCAAGGAGTAAGCGTCTTTGAATTTCATGGCTGCAATCACCATCTGCAGTAATTTCGGAGCCCCAAAAATAAAGTTTCTCACTGTTTCCACTGTTTCCCCATCTATTTCCCATGAAGTGATGGGACCAGATGCCATGATCTTCATTTTCTGAATGTTGAGCTTTAGGTCAACTTTTTCACTCTCCACTTTCACTTTCCTCAAGAGGCTTTTTAGTTCCTGTTCACTTTCTGCCATAAGGGTGGTATCATCTGCATATCTGATGTTATTGATATTTCTCCCGGCAATCTTGATGCCAGCTTGTGTTTCTTCCGGTCCAGCGTTTCTCATGATGTACTCTGCATATAAGTTAAATAAGCAGGGTGACAATACACAGCCTTGACGTACTCCTTTTCCTATTTGGAATCAGTCTGTTGTTCCATGTCCAGTTCTAACTGTTGCTTCCTGACTTGCATATAGGTTTCTCAAGAGGCAGGTCAGGTGGTCTGGTATTCCCATCTCTTTCAGAATTTTCCACAGTTGATTGTGATCCACACAGTCAAAGGCTTTGGCATAGTCAATAAAGCAGAAATAGATGTTTTTCTGGAACTCTCTTGCTTTTTCAATGATCCAGCGGATGCTGGCAATTTGATCTCTGGTTCCTCTGCCTTTTCTAAAACCAGCTTAAACATCTGGAAGTTCATGGTTCTTGTACTTCTAAAGCCTGGCTTGGAGAATTTTGAGCATTACTTTACTAGCATGTGAGATGAGTACAATTGTGCAATAGTTTGAGCATTCTTTGACATTGCCTTTCTTTGGGATTGGAATGAAAACTGACCTTTTCCAGTCCTGTGGCCACTGCTGAGTTTTCCATATTTGCTGGCATATTGAGTGCAGCACTTTCACAGCATCATCTTTCAGGATTTGAAATAGCTCAACTGGAATTCCATCACCTCCACTAGCTTTGTTCGTAGGGATGGTTTCTAAGGCCCACTTGACTTACATTCCAGGATATATGGCTCTAGGTGAGTGATCACACCGTCATGATTATCTTGGTCATGAAGATCTTTTTTGTACAGTTCTTTGTGTATTTTTGCCACCTCTTCTTAATATCTTCTGCTTCTGTAAGGTCCATACAATTTCTGTCCTTTATTGAGCCCATCTTTGCATGAAGTGTTCCCTTGTTATCTCTAATTTTCTTGAAGAGGTGTCTGGTCTTTCCCATTCTGTTGTTTTCCTCTATTTCTTTGCATTGATCGCTGAGGAAGGCTTTCTTATCTCTCCTTGCTATTCTTTGGAACTCTGCATTCAGATGCTTATATCTTTCTTTTTCTCCTTTGCTTTTCCCTTCTCTTCTTTTCACAGCTATTTATAAGGCCTCCCCAGACAGCCATTTTGCTTTTTTGCATTTCTTTTCCATGGGGATGGTCTTGATCCCTGTCTCCTGTACAATGTCACAAACCTCCGTCCATAGTTCATCAGGCACTCTGTCTATCAGATCTAGTCCCTTAAATCTATTTCTCACTTCCACTATATAATCATAAGGGATTTGATTTAGGTCATACCTGAATGATCTAGTGGTTTTCCCTGCTTTCTTCAATTTAAGTCTGAATTTGGCAATAAAGAGTTCACAACAAGGAGTTCATCAATAAGGAGCTGATCTGAGCCACAGTCAGCTCCTGGTCTTGTTTTTGCTGACTATATAGAGGTTCTCCATCTTTGGCTGCAAAGAATATAATCAATCTGATTTCGGTGTTGACCATCTGGTGATGTCTGTGTGTAGAGGCAACATAACCAGGAGGAAAAATAAATAAATGAAACCCACAGATTATGTGCCTAACTGCAACTCCCATTGCTCACATCTGCCACCAGCAAGCCGGGGCTGAACAGGGAGGCGCGGGCTGCATTGCTTATGGTAAGGACCAGGCCTGAATGCTCTGAGAGCAATCTAAGGGAACTAACATGAGATAGCAACCCAAACTGTGGGATAGCCAGAGAGAGAGAGAGAGAGAGAGAGAGAGAGAGAGAGAGAACTATCCTGGGAAAAGCCCTAACTTAAGGCACTGCCAGGCCTGCTCACAGAACAAAGGACTGAGCAAATACCAAAGGAGAGCTAGCCAGCTGCAGACTGGCCCATCCTCTGCTGGAGACAGGGAAGCAGGCAGGGGACAGCCAGAGCTCGGCCCCAGAGAGGCATCCTCTACCAAACTGCAAGCAGGTTCCCAGTCGCTAACCAAGACTTCTTGGGATTCTGAAGAGTTGACATCTGCTGGGAGGTTTGCAGCCAGAGACCAGCTCCCCAGAAGAGACACACGGCACACTTGAGACGGGTGTGCCTGCTGCCACCCAGGAAACTGAGCGGCTGTGGCTGGGGAGGTGATAAGATGCACTCCCCACCTGGGGAGACTGCACTCACCAAGCACCCGGTCACCTGAGCTGCTTGGACCTGGGAAGGGCACAAAAGGCAGGCCCAACCAAGACTGTGCCTTTGTGGAGTCCCAAGAAACTGAACCTGAGTGGCTTAGACCTGGGAAGTGCACGCAACCCAGGGCCCACCTCAGACAGTTCCCTGGCAGAGCAACCTTGAGCCTGAGCAGTGTAGACCATGAAGGCACACACGCCGTGAGCGGAGCAACATCAGTGCAGCTGAGACACTGGGGGCACTCCCCCCACACGCCAGTGATATTTGTCTGCAGTGTTCCTCCCTCCCCACAGCATGACTGAACAAGTGAGCCTAAATAAGTTACCACCTTCTCCCTCTTGTTTCAGGGCAGAAATTAGACACTGAAGAGACCAGCAAACAGAAGAAGCTAAAATAAACAGAGGGAACTGCTTTGGAAGTGACAGGTGCAACAGATTAAAACCTTGTAGTTAGCACTGACTACATTGGAAGGGGCCTATAGATCTTGAGAAGCATAAGCCGGATCAAGGAACTATCTGAAACTGAACTGACCCCACACTGCCCGCAACAGCTCCAGAAAAAAATTCCTAGATATATGTTTACTATTATAATTAATTTTTTTTAATTTTTAAGTCCTCTATTACTCTTTTAATTTTCATTTTTATAACCTGATATTACCTTGCAAAAAAAAAGACCTTATTTTTAAAGCAAACTTCATATATATATATTTTATAATTTTTGTGACTTTGTTTTGTTTTTTTAACATTGTATTTTTGAGAGTCTAAACTCTACTCTAGATTTTTAATCTTTGCTTTTTGGTATTTGTTATCAATTTTGTACCTTTCAGTTCAGTTCAGTTCAGTCTCTCAGTCATATCCGACTCTTTGCGACCCCATGAATCGCAGCACACCAGGCCTCCCTGTCCATCACCAACTCCCAGAGTTCACTCAAACTCACATCCATCGAGTCAGTGATGCCATCCAGCCATCTCATGCTCTGTCGTCCCCTTCTCCTCCTGCCCCCAATGCCTCCCAGCATCAGGGTCTTTTCCAATGAGTCAACTCTTCGCATGAGATGGCCAAAGTACTGGAGTTTCAGCTTTAGCATCAGTCCTTCCAAAGAAATCCCAGGGTTGATCTCCTTTATAATGGACTGGTTGGATCTCCTTGCAGTCCAAGGGACTCTCAAGAGTCTTCTCCATCATCACAGTTCAAAAGCATCAATTCTTCAGCACTCAGCCTTCTTCACAGTCTGACTCTCACATCCATCCATACATGACCACAGGAAAAACCATAGCCTTGACTAGACGGACCTTAGTCGCCAAAGTAATGTCTCTGCTTTTGAATATGCTGTCTAGGTTGGTCATAACTTTTCTTCCAAGGAGTAAGCATCTTTTAATTTCATGGCTGCAATCACCATCTGCAGTGATTTTGGAGCCCCCAAAATAAAGTTTCTCACTGTTTCCACTGTTTCCCCATCTATTTCCCATGAAGTGATGGGACCGGATGCCATGATCTTCATTTTCTGAATGTTGAGCTTTAGGTCAACTTTTTCACTCTCCACTTTCACTTTCCTCAAGAGGCTTTTTAGTTCCTCTTCACTTTCTGCCATAAGGGTGGTGTCATCTGCATATCTGAGGTTATTGATATTTCTCCCAGCAATCTTGATTCCAGCTTGTGTTTCTTCCAGTCCAGCGTTTCTCATGATGTACTCTGCATAGAAGTTAAAAAAGCAGGGTGACAATACACAGCCTTGACGTACTCCTTTTCCTATTTGAAATCAGTCTGTTGTTCCATGTCCAGTTCTAATTGCTGCTTCCTGACCTGCATACAGATTTCTCAAGAGGCAGGTCAGGTGGTCTGGTATTCCTATCTCTTTCAGAATTTTCCACAGTTTATTGTGATCCACACAGTCAAAGGCTTTGGCATAGTCAATAAAGCAGAAATAGATGTTTTTCTGGAACTCTCTTGCTTTTTTGGTGATCCAGTGGATGTTTGCAATTTGATCTCTGGTTCATCTGCCTTTTCTAATACCAGCTTGAACATCTGGAAGTTCACGGTTCACGTATTGCTGAAGTCTGGCTTGGAGAATTTTGAGCATTACTTTACTAGCATGTGAGATGAGTGCAATTGTGTGGTAGTTTGAGCATTCTTTGACATTGCCTTTCTTTGGGATTGGAATGAAAACTGACCTTTTCCAGTCCTGTGGCCACTGCTGAGTTTTCCATATTTGCTGGCATATTGAGTGCAGCACTTTCACAGCATCATCTTTCAGGATTTGAAATAGCTCAACTGGAATTCCATTACCTCCACTAGCTTTGTTCATAGTGATGCTCTCTAAGGCCCACTTGACTTCACATTCCAGGATGTCTGGCTCTAGGTGAGTGATCACACCGTTGTGATTATCTTGGTCATAAAGATCTTTTTTGTACAGTTCTTCTGTGTATTCTTGCCACCTCTTCTTAATATCATCTGCTTCTGTTAGGTCAGGAAGCAACAGTTAGAACTGGACATGGAACAACAGACTGATTCCAAATAGGAAAAGGAGTACGTCAAGGCTGTGTATTGTCACCCTGCTTATTTAACTTATATGCAGAGTACATCATGAGAAACGCTGGGCTGGAAGAAGCACAAGCTGGAATCAAGATGGCCAGGAGAAATATCAATAACCTCAGATATGCAGATGACACCACCCTTATGGCAGAAAGTGAAGAGGAACTAAAAAGCCTCTTGAGGAAAGTGAAAGTGGAGAGTGAAAAAGTTGACCTAAAGCTCAACATTCAGAAAATGAAGATCATGGCATCTGGTCCCATCACTTCATGGGAAATAGATGGGGAAACAGTGGAAACAGTGAGAAACTTTATTTTGGGGGCTCCAAAATCACTGCAGATGGTGATTGCAGCCATGAAATTAAAAGACGCTTACTCCTTGGAAGAAAAGTTATGACCAACCTAGATAGTATATTCAAAAGCAGAGACATTACTTTGGCGACTAAGGTCCGTCTAGTCAAGGCTATGGTTTTTCCTGCGGTCATGTATGGATGGATGTGAGAGTTGGACTGTGAAGAAGGCTGAGCGCCAAAGAATTGATGCATTTGAACTGTGGTGTTGGAGAAGACTCTTGAGAGTCCCTTGGACTGCAAGGAGATCCAACCAGTCTATTCTAAAGGAGATCAGTCCTGGGTGTTCTTTGGAAGGAATGATTTGTCCACCTCATGCGAAGAGTTGACTCATGGAAAAGACTCTAATGCTGGGAGGGGTTGGGGCAGGAGGACAAGGGGATGACAGAGGATGAGATGGCTGGATCGCATCACCGACTCAAGGACGTGAGTTTGAGTGACCTCCGGGAGTTGGTGATGGACAGGGAGGCTTGGCGTGCTGCAATTCATGGGGTTGCAAAGAGTCGGACATGACTGAGCGACTGAACTGAACTGAAGAAACCAATCTTCAGTACCCATTTTTACTTGGGAGTGTGATTACTGGCTTGATTGCTCTCTCCCCCTTTTGACTCTCATTTTTCTCCACCAGGTCACCTCTATCTCCTCCCTCTCCCTTCTCTTCTCTACCCAACTCTGTGAATCTCTGTGTGTGTTCCGGGCTGTGGAGAACATGTAGAGAACTGATTACTGGCTGGATCTGTCTCTCTCCTTTTGATTCCCCCTTTTCTCCTCCTGGTCACCTCTGTCGCCTTCCTCCCTCTTCTCTTCTCTGTGTAACTCCATGAACCTCTCTGAGGGGTCCAGAGTGTGAAGAGCACATAGGGAATTGATTACTGGCTAGCTTGCTCTCTCCCCTTTTGATTCCCCCTCTTCTCCTCCTGGTGACCTCCATCTCCCTCCTCCCTCTTCTCTTCTCCATGTAACTCTCAGGTGTCCCTCACTGTGGAGAAGCTTTTCATCATTAACCTAGATGTTTTATCATCGATCCTGTATAGGTGGAGAAGTCTTGAGGCTACTGTAAGAATAGGACTGAAAACCAGAGTCAGGAGGCTTAAGTCCAAAACCTGAGAACACCAGAGAACTCCTGACTCCAGGGAACATTAATTGATAAGAATTCATCCAAAAGCCTCCATACCTACACTGAAACCAAGCACCACCCAAGAGCCAGTAAGTTCCAGAGCAAGACATACCGCACAAATTCTCCACCAATGCAGGAACAAAGCCCTGGGCTTCAATATACAGGCTGCTCAAAGTCACACCAAACCCATAGACATCTCAAAACTCACTACTGGACACTTCATTGCACTCCAGAGAGAAGAAATCTAGCTTCACCCACCAGAACACTGACACAAGCTTCCCTAACCAGGAAACCTTGACAAGTCACCCGTCCAACCCCACCCATAGCAAGGAACCTCCACAATAAAGAGGAACCACAGACTGCCAGAATACAGAAAGGCCACCCCAAACACAGCAATCTAAACAAGATGAAAAGGCAGAGAAATAGTCAGCAGGTAAAGGAACATTATAAATGTCCACCAAACCAAACAAAAGAGGAGATAGGGAGTCTAACTGAAAAATAATTCAGAACAATGATAGTAAAAATGATCCAAAATCTTGAAAACAAAATGGAGTTACAGATAAATAGCCTGGATAAAAGGATTGAGAAGATGCAAGAAATGTTTAACAAGGACATAGAAGAAATTTTTAAAAGTCAATCAATAATGAATAATGCAATAAGTGAAATCAAAAACAGTCTGGAGGGAACCAACAGTAGAATAATGGAGGCAGAAGATAGGATAAGTGAGGTAGAAGATAGAATTGTAGAAATAAATGAAGCAGTGAGGAAAAAAGAATAAATAATTAAAAGAAATGAAGACAACCTCAGAGACCTCTGGGACAATGTTAAATGCCCCAAAATTCGAATCATTGGAGTCCCAGAAGAAGAAGACAAAAAGAAAGGCCATGAGAAAATACTTGAGATAATAGTAGAAAACTTCCCTAAAATGGGGAAGGAAATAGCCTCCCAAGTTCAAGAAACCCAGAGAGTTCCAAACAGGATAAACCCAAGGTGAAACACCCCAAGACACATATTAATCAAATTAACAAAGATCAAACACAAAGAACAAATATTAAAAGTAGCAAGGGAAAAACAACAAATAACACACAAGGGGATTCCCATAAGGATAACAGCTGATCTCTCAAAAGAAACTCTTCAGACCAGGAAGGAATGGCAGGACATACTTAAAGTGATGAAAGAAAATAACCTACAGCCCAGATTACTGTACCCAGCAAGGATCTCATTCAAATATGAAGGAGAAATCAAAAGCTTTACAGACAAAAAAAGCTGAGAGAATTCAGCACCACCAAATCAGCTCTTCAACAAATGCTAAAGGATCTTCTCTAGACAGGAAACACAGAAAGAGTGTATAAACTCAAACCCAAAATAACAAAGTAGATGGCAACAGGATCATACTTATCAATAATTACCTTAAATGTAAATGGGTTGAATGCCCCAACCAAAAGACAAAGCCTGGCTGAATAGATACAAAAACAAGACCCCTATATATGTTGTCTACAAGAGACCCACCTCAAAACAAGGGACACATATAGACTGAAAGTGAAGGGCTGGAAAAAGATATTTCACACAAATAGAAACCAAAAGAAAGCAGAGGTAGCAATACTCGTATCAGATAAAAAAGACTTTAAAACAAAGGCTGTGAAAAGAGACAAAGAAGGACACTACATAATGATCAAAGGATCAATCCAAGAAGAAGATATAACAATTATAAATATATATCCACCCAACATAGGAGCACCACAGTATATAAGGCAAATGCTAACAGGTATGAAATGGGAAATTAACAATAACACAATAATAGTGGGAGACTTTAATACCCCACTTACACCTATGGATAGATCAACTAAACAGAAAAGTAACAAGGAAACACAAACCTTAAATGATACAATGGAGCAGTTAGACCTAATTGATATCTATAGGACATTCACCCCAAAACAATGAATTTCACCTTTTTCTCAGGTGCAAATGAAAACTTCTCGAGGATAGATTCACATCCTGGGCCATAAATCTAGCCTTGGTAAATTCAAAAAAATTGAAATCATTCCAAGCATCTTTTCTGACCACAATGCAGTAAGATTAGATGTCAAATACAGGAAAAAGACTATTAAAAATTCCAACATATGGAGGCTGAACAACACACTTCTGAATAACCAACAAATTACAGAAGAAATCAAAATATGCATAGAAACAAATGAAAATGAAAACACAACAACCCAAACTTATGGGACACTGTAGAAGCAGTGCTAAGGGGAAGGTTCATAACAACACAGGCTTACCTCAATAAACAATAAAAAAAGTCAAATAAATAACCTAACTCTACACTTCAAGCAACTAGAAAAGGAAGAAATGAAGAACCCCGGGGTTAGTAGAAGGAAAGAAATCTTTAAAAGTAGGGCAGAAATAAATGCAAAAGAAACAAAAGAGACCATAGCAAAAATCAACAAAACTAAAAGCTGGTTCTTTGAGAAGATAGATAAAATTGACAAACCATTAGCCAGACTCATCAAGAAACAAATGGAGAAGAATCAAATCAACAAAATTAGAAATGAAAATGGAGAGATCACAACAGACAACACAGTAATACAAAGGATCATAAGAGACTACTATCAGCAACTGTATGCCAATAAAATAGACAACTTGGAAGATATGGACAAATTCTTAGAAAAGTATAACTTTCCAAAATTGAACCAGGAAGAAATAGAAAATCTTAACAGACCCATCACAAGCATGGAAATTGAAACTGTAATCAGAAATCTTCCAGCAAAAAAATACGCAGGACCAGACAGCTTCACAGCTGAATTCTACCGAAAATTTAGAGAACAGCTAACACCTATCCTACTCAAAATCTTCCAGAAAATTGCAGAAAAAGGTAAACTTCCAAACTCATTCTATGAGGTCACCATCACCCTAATACCAAAACCAGACAAAGATGCCACAAAAAAAGAAAACTACAGGCCAATATCACTGATGAACATAGATGCAAAAATCCTTAACAAAATTCTAGCCAACAGAATCCAACAACATATTAAAAAGATCATACATCACGACCAAGTGGGCTTTATCCCAGGGATGCAAGGATTCTTCAATATCTGCAAATCAACCAATGCAATACACCACATTAACAAATTGAACAATAGAAACCATATGATTATTTCAATAGATGCAGAGAAAGCCTTTGACAAAATTCAACATCCATTTATGATAAAAACCCTACAGAAAGCAGGAATAGAAGGAACATACCTCAACACAATAAAAGCTATATATGACAAACCCACAGTAAACAGTATCCTCAATGGTGAAAAATTGAAAGCATTTCCCCTAAAGTCAGGAACAAGACAAGGGTGCCCACTCTCACCATTACTATTCAACATAGATTTGGAAGTTTTAGCCACAGCAATCAGAGCAGAAAAAGAAATAAAAGGAATCCAGATTGGAAAAGAATAAGTAAAACTCTCACTGTTTGCAGATGACATGATCCTCTATATAGAAAACCCTAAAGATTCCACCAGAAAATTACTAGAGCTAATCAATGAATATAGTAAAGTTGCAGGATATAAAATTAACACACAAAAATCCCTTGCATTCCTATACACTAACAATGAGAAAAAAGAAAGAGAAATTAAGGAAACAATTCCATTCATCATTGCAACTAAAGAATAAAATACTTAGGAATATATTTACCTAAAGAAACAAAAGACCTATATATAGAAAACTATAAAACACTGGTGAAAGAAATCAAAGAAGACACAAATAGATGGAGAAATATACCATGTTCATGGACTGGAAGAATCAATATAGTGAAAATTAGTATACTACACAAAGCAATCTATAGATTCAATGCAATCCCTATCAAGCTACCAACGGTATTTTTCACAGAACTAGAGCAAATAATTTGAAATTTGTATGGAAATACAAAAAATCTCGAAGAGCCAAAGCAATCTTGAGAAAGAAGAATGGAACTGGAGGAATCAACCTGCCTGACATCAGGCTATACTACAAAGCTACAGTCATCAAGACAGTATGGTACTGGCACAAAGACAAAAATATAGATCAATGGAACAAAATAGAAAGCCCAGAGATAAACCCACACACCTATGGACACCTTATCTTTGACAATGGAAGCAACAATATACAATGGAGTAAAGACAATCTCTTTAACAAATGGTTCTTGGAAAACTGATCAACCACTTGTAAAAGAATGAAACTAGAATACTTTCTAACACCATACACATAAAAAAATTTCAAAATAAATTAAAGATCTAAACATAAGACCAGAAACTAAAACTCCTAGAGGAAAACATAAGCAAAACACTCTCTGACATACATCACAGCAGGATCCTCTATGACCCACCTCCCAGAGTAATGGAAATAAAAGCAAAAATAAACAAATGGAACCTAATTAAACTTAAAAGCTTTTGCACAATGAAGGAAAATATAAGCAAGGTGAAAAGACAGCCTTCAGAATAGGAGAAAATAATAGCAGATGAAGCAACTGACAAAGAATTAATCTCCAAAATATACAAGCAATTCCTGCAACTCAATTCCAGAAAAATAAACGACCCAATCAAAAAATAGGTCAAAGACCTAAACAGACATTTCTTCAAAGAAGACATACAGATGTCTAACAAACACATAAAAAGATGCTCAACATCACTCATTATCAGAGAAATGCAAATCAAAACCACAATGAGGTACCATCTCACACCGGTCAGAATGGCTGCTATCCAAAAGCCTACAAACAATAAATGCTGGAGAGGGTGTGGAGAAGAGGGAACCCTCTTACACTGTTAGTGGGAATGCAAACTAGTACAGCCACTATGGGGAACAGTGTGGAGATTCCTTTAAAAACTGGAAATAGAAGTGCCATATGACCCAGCAATCCCACTGCTGGGCATACACACCGAGGAAACCAGAATTGAAAGAGACACGTGTACCTCAATGTTCATCGCAGCACTATTTATAATAGCCAGGACATGGAAGCAATTTAGATGTCCATCAGCTTTCTTGGATAAGAAAGCTTTGGTACATATACATAATGGAATATTACTCAGCCATTAAAAAGAATATATTTGAATCAGTTCTAATGAGGTGGATGAAACTGGAGCCTATTATACAGAGTGAAATAAGCCAGAAAGAAAAACACCAATACAGTACACTAACGCATATATATGGAATTCAGAAAAATGGTAACAATAACCCTGTATGCAAGGCAGCAAAAGAGACAAAGATGTATAGAACAGTCTTTTGGACTCTGTGGGAGAAGGCGAGGGTGG
This sequence comes from Budorcas taxicolor, assembly GCF_023091745.1. NCBI lineage: Eukaryota > Metazoa > Chordata > Mammalia > Artiodactyla > Bovidae > Budorcas > Budorcas taxicolor. The sequence goes on along the minus strand of NC_068920.1, from coordinate 44,488,872 downwards.
GATGATTGGAGAGAATAGCACTGAAACATGTATATTATCATATGTGAAACAGATCGCCAGTCCAGATTTGATGCATGAGACGGTGCTTAGGGCTGGTGAACTGGGATGACCCAGAAGGATGGGATGGGAAGGGAGGTGAGAGAGGGGTTCAAGATGGGGAACACATGTACACCCATGGCTGATTCATGTCAATGTATGGCAAAACCACTACAATATTGTAAAGTAATTAGCCTCCAATTAAAATAAATAAATTTTTAAAAATTTAAAAACAAAACAAACAAAATACATGGAGGTTTCCTAGTAAACTGCTTATAGCAGGTCTCCCAAATCATCAGTGTCTTCAGACACACACTTCTACTCCCTCTCTTTCCCTAGGAATAGATCAGGACCATCATGTGTGAACATCCTCACCCTCTTTCAGATTCTCTGTTACCCTCCTGTCACCATTGTCACCAACCTGGACAGCCAGAGAAGCACCAGAGTCCGGTCAGGACCATGGCCAGCACCCGACCTGGGCTGAGGAAGGGTGTGGTTGCCAAGAGCTGGCAGGGAAACAGGCTTCTCAAACCTGGAACAACTCAAATTCTATCCAGGCATACCAGTAATCCAGCCTGGGAAATCCCCTGCCTAGCCCTGCCTGAGAAGTGAGCTTGAGAAAACTCTTGACTGGGTCCACCAACCACAGTCATTAGAGCCTATAAACATCACTGACTGATAAGCAGCCACTTAACACTTCCTTTTGTGGTCTTGATCTGCTTTTACTTGATCTTGCCTTCCTGGGTCCACACCCCTTCCTTCCAGCCTCACACTCTCACATCTGCTCCCTCAGACTTGGCCTGCTCCCACCTGTCTCTTTGTATTAATATTTATATTGTCACTCCCTGACACTTCTGACTGAGGCAATTCTACCATTATTAAGATCTCATATTTCTGAGCTAAGGATCTCAACCTCTGTCCAGGGGTCATAGTGATGCAGGACATCAGGTCAAAGGGAAGATCTGGTTGAGAACACAGGAGCTTAGAGGCAAAGACCCATGTACTGAGCCTGGTGAAAGGCATCTTAGGTGCTGGGAGCCTTAATTGCTGCTTGATTGGATCAGAACTGGACCAGATCTGGCAGGGCTGGAGGAGGATGTCTAGCCTGAATGTGGGGAAGAGTGTAGGAACTGGAAACCTGGGTGGGACAGATACTGAAACTACAGACTAGGGGTTAAGCATACAGGGTCTGCTTCTTACAGTGAGTAGGTCCTGCTCTATTGTTTGCTAGCTATTGGGCAGGTTTTCTAACTCTCCAGCAGCTTCAGTATCTGGGTATGTAAAGGTATATGATCGATTGTGAAGTGCTCAAAAGAGTAGCTGACATTGTTTTCCTCCCTCTTCAATATATTTTTCTCTAAATTCTTCGTTTCTTCTTCCTGTCTATGTCCATCCCAGGTTTCCATTTCCATTTTCCTTTTCCAAGCTTACCTCTTCTCTCTCTCTCTCTCTCTCTCTCTCTCTCTCTCTCTCTCTCTCTCTCTGCCTCTCTCTGCCTCTCTCTCTCTCTCTTCCCTCGCCAGTCCCCAGGAACCTGCTTTCTCACCTATGTCCTCTTTCTTCCAGTATCTTCAAGCTCTACCGGCCTCCCACCCCCAGGGCCTTTTCCTCCATGATCACATGGTCACAGTCTCAACTGTCCCCAAAGGCCCTCATTTGTCTCTGCTTCCTCTTCAATCGCTGTTCTTTTATTATCTTGTATCTATATTTTATTTTTTGAAAAATTTAGAGAAGGCTTTGCTGTTCATGCTTTTCAACTGCTTCTTTGACTCTGACCCCTACAAGTCAGAGCAGTCTTGTCCCAGTCCTCCCCTTCTTGGCTTTTCTGCTACCTTTGACATCCTTGACCACTGGGCCTGTCATTCTTCCCTCCTGCCCCCTCCACCAACCCATGCTCTTTCTGTTAAGACCTGCTCTGTTCCTAGGAGACTGCCCCTCTGGACTGCATCACCCAGGATCCCAGCCCACCAGCCTACTCCTGGGTAAAGTCAAAGGAAGATATTGGCAGGAGTTTGGAGGTCAAGAGAAGAAATAAGTTTGGTCTTTACTTTCCCCTACTCTCTCCACGTGTTCTGCGGTTTGAACAGGGTCTGCCTTCCTCTGCAGCAACAGCTCCCATTGGTGGTCCCTCTTCTGTGGCTCTGGTGCTCACTCAGTTCCAATAACACAATTTTCTCTCCCTGCTCTGCCAAGTCTGGGGGTGTTAACAGCTCCCTCTCTTTCAATGCATCACGACCCCTTCCCTTATCCTTGACCACTCCTCTGTAAAGAACCTTGTTAAAATGGTTGAAGTTGCTTTTGTGGTTTAGTCACTAAGTTGTATCTGACTCTTTTGTGATCCCTTGGACTGTGGCCCACCAGGCTCCTCTGTCAATGGGATTTGCCAGGCAAGGATACTGGAGTGGGTTGCCATTTCCTTCTCCAGGGGATCTTCCTAATCCAGGAACTGAACCCATGTCTCCGGCATTGTAGGTGGATTCTTTACTGCTGAGCCACTGGGGAAGCCCCAAAATGAATGATAATTCAACTGTTTTGTGCAAAAGCCATCTGTTCCTGGCAGGGAAGTTGGCCTACAAATGCCCTCTCCTTCTTGACTTTCCTTTCCTTCTTATAGAAGGGAACAGGAGAGCCTGGAGCATTCTTCTCAGGGGTGCATTCATTTATTCCACAAATATTTTCCAAACACCTACCATGTGCCAGGGCTTCCCTGGGAGTTCAGTTGGTAAAGAATCTGCCTGCAGTGCAGAAGACCTGAGTTTGACCCCTGGGTTGGGAAGATCCCCTGAAGAAGGAAATGGTAACCCACTCCAGTATTCCTGCCTGGAGAATCCTCTGGAAAGACATGCCTGGTGAGTTACAGTTCATGGGGTCCCAAGAATCAGACACTATTTAGCAACTAAACACTACCACCATGTGCCAAGCACCATGCCAGGTGCTAGCGAGGTGCAATAAACAAGAGGCAGTTCCTCTTTGTTCCTCTGTGTGGAAGTGATATTGATGCTGTAAATCTGTAGATGCCAAATTCTAAACTGTGAACACCTGGGTTTGGGGAGTGAAAGGAGGCCTTCAAATGAGTCATCTGAGAAAGTCTGAGGCATATCTGGCCATCTCATTCAGAAAGGCAACTTTGGACTTCTGGTCTAAGATCGAGTTGAGAAGTCAGGATGCCTGTCAAGGTAGAAATAAGACCAGGCTTTGACCACAGATCTCTGCCAACTGAAGAGTGGCCTTGCCTTAGTCAGATGCATATCTTTAAAAATAAAAGAGAATTATTAGAGAATTGCAGCCTTCCTGAAAAGAAAGTTCCCCCAACTGAGGGGCTGATTCGCACCTCTAGCACCAGCAGGACCCCACATGGTGGCACTGTTTCCCTGTAATGTTTTGGCCTGAGCTAGGTCACAAGGCCTTCCTTCCACACCCAGAGCACATTGGGCAATCAGGGATCAACAAGGAAATAAATCTTGACACCAGTGTGCATGTAGATCAGTCCTTTCTAACATTATCCAGCCGTGAGATGCTTTTAAATCTACTCTCAATTTTGAGACATCTGCCAGAACCCCGGAGTTAAAGTAGAAACAGTAGAGCTAGGTTAGATTAGATTAGAAAGGGGCTGGATTAGCATAGAAAGCAAAACCAGTCCTAAAGACAGATTAGTTGCTACAAAATTTGCTTGTTTCCAAAAAAAATTTTTTTTAGAATTTGAAAAAATCTCAATTTAGAAAAAATAGATAATTTGTAAAGACCTAGTATTGAAATTGTAAGAATCAAGATTTAACCATGCTTACTAAATAAATGACATACAACAAATGATATCAACATTTATTTGGAATACTTTTTGTGCAGTTGAAACATCATAACTTCAAACCACATGCAATTTTCCCCAGTATCAGCTGCCATACTTAGGTGGGGCCCAGCTTTAAAGGGAAGTTATGCCTATTAACATGAATAGCTATATAAAATGTATTTAGCATTTGTAAAATATTTTAAAAGCTATGTTTAAATAATTTTTATTGGGAAAAATATATAAAAGTTTTCTCTAAAAAGGTAAAAGGGTTCCATAATCCCACCACTTAAATCACACTAATATTTATTGAGTGCTTACTATGTGTTAGGCGTTGGTCTGAACAATTTATATGTTACATCATTACCCATCAAGTTGATAATATTATTGTTCCAGATAACTGAGATCCAGAAAAATTAAACAACTTGCATAGGCTCACACAGCTCATATAAGATAGAAGTTAGATTTAGATCAACATAATCTGGCTCCCCAGTAGCTCAGATGGTAAAGAATCTGCCTGCAATGCAAGAGACCTGGGTTCAATCTTCTGGAGAAGCGAATGGTTACCCCCTCCAGTATTCTTGCCTAGAGAATACCTTGGACAGAGGAGCCTGCTGCACTACAGTCCGTAGGGCCACAGAGATTTGGACCCAACTGAGCGACTAACACAACACAATCTGTGTTCAGAGTCGATCCTCTTCATTATATTGAGTGGAATTTTCCTCCCCTCCTCTAACCCCATTCTCCAGGAATAGTAGTACTATTTTGGTGTATGTTTACCTCATCTTTTTTCTATGGTCATTCACAGAGACAGAAGTGCTCCCCTCCCCAAGGAATGACTCATAACTCTGGAAAATCCAGGCCATGTGGGCAGAAGGGGGATATCCAGCCACATTTTGGGGAAGATTACTCAGAACTGCAGATTCATCACTTCTCAGGGTCATCGAATCCCATGGCCAACCAGAGCAGAGGCCCCTGGGCAAAATCCCAGTGAATCACACAGCCTCTTCTGTCATCTCACCTCCTCCTGCTCAGTAGCTCATTTAGGAATGCTTTTGTTATGACCTTGCTTGCCCTCAGTCACAAGGAGATGTCCCCCTTGCCCACAGGACCTGAGAGTTAGGCTGTGACACTGCCAGAAATGGAGTGGAGGGTTGGAGAGGAGAAGGGAGGGTGGTCTGAGGTCTGGTGGGCAGGTATGTGAGGATAAGGTCTTCCTCCAGGAGGAAGGTGGGGTGATTGCCTGTCACTTGTGCCTCCTCCACCATCATCAGCCACCTGAGAACCCTCAGGCGGGGTGGAGGAGAAATCAGGCCACAGGTGGTAGTCACCACAGAGTGTTACTCGCCTAGACCCTTGCAGCTTGGCATGGCTCCCTGCCTGTACTGAAAGATAGAGAAGAGCTGGGGTGGGGAGAAGGAAAAAGAAGGAGCTCTGGTCATGTTCCTGACACTGAGCCCTTTAAGCCCCTGATCTCATTTTATCCCCACAACAACCCTGTAAAACGGTGGTTCCCAACTCGGGTGGCTGTGTCCACCAAGGCAAATTTGGTGATTCCTGGAGACATTTTTGGTTGTCACAACTGTGCAGTCTGGAGGGTATTTGTGCTATTGTTATCTAACAGGTAGAGGCCAAGGATGCTGCTAAATATCCTACCACCTACAGTCCAGCCCCTCAAGACAAGGAAATGTTCAGAATAATACCCAAATGTCAATAGTGCAAAGGGTAAGAAACTTGGAATTAGGTGGGAATGTTCTTGGTCCCATTTTGCAGATGAAAAAACTGAGGTGCAAAGAGGTGAAATGACCAGAAGCAAATCATCTGACTCCATTTCATCCCCTGAGAGCCAGGTATCCAGGGGAACATGGTAGTTGGCGTCAACAGTGGGTGGGAGGAAATGAAGGGCTGCGAGGACCAGGATGAGGTGACAGTAGCTGTCGGGGACATGGTGGGAGGCACCAGTGGTCCTCCTGGTGCTCCTGATGGTGGATGGTGCTGAAACTGGAAGGGTGACTGAGAGGGGAACATCCCTATCTGGCTGCCCCTCACTCTAGGACTCCCCACTTCTAGCCCCCAGTCCTGGGCCAGAGGAGCACACACATATGGTCCTGCAGACACATGAAGGTGTTATGCCTCCCTCCTTCCCCCCAACCCGTGCTGTCACCCCTGGATAAATTCCTGCTCATCCAACAGACCCAGGTGGTGTCACCTCCTCTGGGGAGTCCTCCAGGAGAGTCCATACCCCTGGCTTTCTCCAACAACCTGGTCCTCCCTTCACTGGACCTCCACCCAACATGCTTCTATGATGTCTACATGTATGACATGTAACATCATACAGACATGGAAATAATCCTTTATTTACATGTTTGACCTCCTGGTTGGGCTGTGGGTTTCTCCAGCTAAGGATGGGGTCTCAAAGTTTTTGATTCCCCTCCCAGAGCTTAGCCCCATGCCCTCCATGGATAAAAGTGAGTCAAGGCTTAGACAGTAAATGAGCCAGCAGCTGATCTGGGTCCTCAGGCTTCCAAATGGCTGGACAGGCTCACACAGGGTGAGAGTCTTGGAAGGTACCTTTCAAGCCCTGACCAACCCAAAGAATACAGGGGATGATTTGCAACTCTGAAATTTTTAGGAGGAGTATTTGAGGGCCTCAGGCTAGGGATGACCCGACTTCCCACTCTGACACATAAGGTTTCTTACTATTAGGGGCAATTTCAGGCTCTCTGAGCTCTTGGCTGGTCATCCCCACCCCCAGGGCCTCATGCCTGCCTCGCCACCTGGCTGTCTCCTGTCTGTCCACATTTCTTGACCGCCACCCGGTTACCTGTGACCCATGTTGAGCACAGCCCTTTAGGAGAAGTTGGGGATCAGGGATGCCTGGCAATGGACCAATAAGCCAGTCTTGTTCAAGCCTGAGGAAGCTATGCGAACATCACACATCGATGGAGGAGTCCTGTGGGTAGCGACAGAAGTGTTCAGAGAAGTGTATGTGATGGGGAAAGCAGAGCCCACCAAAAGCCAGCAGGTCTGCAGTCTGGGGCTGGTTCTATCCCTGACAAGCCAGAGACTTTGAGAAAGGGGCCCCAGTTTTCATCTGTGAAAAGGTTGCCAGAAGTGATTTTTAGACTCCTTTCCGGCTCTAACATCTGTGATTCAGGAAGTCTTAGAGGCACACAAAAGGAGGAAAGGAACACGCCCTGGGACACACCAGACAGATGGTTCTGCGACCAGAGGTCCTGAAAGACTCGTGGCTTCCACACCAATAGAATCCCAAGTCCTTTGCCCTAAGATCACCAAAGTCATGATGAAGGAGGCCGAACTGAGGTCAGCCTGACTGGAAGATCAAGGCTCCCGGGAATTATCTAGAGCCTGGGCCAGTGACTAACACAGTACAACCATGTGCAAAGATCAAATTGTCCTCATCCATTGGATTGTGGGAAAAGCAAGGGAATTCCAGAAAAACATCTACTTCTGCTTCGCTGACCACACTCAAGCCTTTGACTGTGTGGATCACAGTAAATTGTGGAAAATTCTTAGAGTTGGAAAAAGCAGACCACATTATCTGCCTCCTAAGAAATCTATATGCAGATCAAGAAGCAACAGATATAATCAGATGTGGAACAACAGACTTGTTCAAAATTGGGAAAGGAGTACATCAAAGCTGTGTATTGTCACCATGGTTTATTTAACTTTTATGCAGAGTACATCATGTGAAATGCCAGACTGGATAAAGCATAAGCTGGAATCAAGATTGCCAGGAGAAATATCAATACCAGATATGCAGATGACAGCACCCTCATGGCAGAAACTGAAGAGGAACTAAAGAGTCTCTTGACGAAGGTGAAAGAGGAGTGAAAATTTGACTCAAACTCAACATTCAAAAAATGCACGTCATAGCATCTGGTCCCATCACTTCATGGCAAATAGGTGGGGAAACAATGGATATTTTTATTTTATTTTATTTTACTTTTGGAGGTTAATTACTTTACAGTATTGTATTGGTATTGCCATACGTCAACATGAATCCACCACAGGTATACACGTGTTCCCCATCCTGAACCCCCCTCCCTCCTCCCTCCCCATACCATCCCTCTGGGTCATCCCAGTGCACCAGCCCCAAGCATCCAGTATCATGCATCAAACCTGGACTGACAATTTGTTTCATACATGATATTATACATGTTTCAATGCCATTCCCGCAAATCATCCCACCCTCTCCCTCTCCCACAAAATCCAAAAGCCTGTTCTATACATCTGTGTCTCTTTTGCTGTCTCGCATACAGGGTTATCATTACCATCTTTCTAAATTCCATATATATGCATTAGCATACTGTATTGGTGTTTTTCTTTCTGGCTTACTTCACTCTGTATAATCGGCTCCAGTTTCATCCACCTCATTAGAACTGATTCAAATGTATTCTTTTTAATGGCTGAGTAATACTCCATTGTGTATATATGTACCACAGCTTTCTTATCCATTCATCTGCTGATGGACATCTAGGTTGCTTCCATGTCCTGGCTATTATAAACAGTGCTGCAATGAACATTGGGGTACACGTGTCTCTTTCAGTTCTGGTTTCCTCGGTGTGTATGCCCAGTAGTGGGATTGCTGGGTCATAAGGCAGTTCTATTTTCAGTTTTTTAAGGAATCTCCACACTGTTCTCCATAGTGACTGTACTAGTTTGCATTCCTACCAACAGTGTAAGAGGGTTCCCTCTTCTCCACACCCTCTCCAGCATTTATTGCTTGTAGACTTTTGGATCGCAGCCATTCTGACTGGCGTGAAATGGTACCTCATTGTGGTTTTGATTTGCATTTCTCTGATGATGAGTGATGTTGAGCATCTTTTTGTGTTTGTTAGCCATCTGTATGTCTTCTCTGGAGAAATGTCTATTTAGTTCTTTGGTTTGATTGGGTCATTTATTTTTCTGGAATTGAGCTGCAGGAGTTGCTTATATATTTTTGAGATTAGTTGTTTGTCAGTTGCTTCATTTGCTATTATTTTCTCCCATTCCAAAGGCTGTCTTTCCACCTTGCTTAGAGTTTCCTTTGTTGTGCAGAAGCTTTTAATTTTAATTAGGTTCCGTTTGTTTATTTTTGCTTTTATTTCCAGTATTCTGGGAGGTGGAACAATGGAAATTTGAGAGAGTTTATTTTCTTGGGCTCCAAAATCACTGTGAACAGTGACTGCAGTCGTGAAATTAAAAGATGCTTGTTCCTTAGAAGAAAAGCTATGACCAACCTAGACAGTGTATTAAAAAGCAAAGACATCACTTTGCCAACAAAGGTCCATCTAGTCAAAGCTATGGTTTTTCCAGTAGTCACTTATGGATGTGAGAGTTGGACCATAAACAAGGCTGAGCACTGATGCTCAGTGCTCAGAACTGATGCTTTTGAAATGTGATGCTGGAGAAGACTCTTCAGAGTGTGCTGGACTACAAGGAGATCAAACCAGTCAATCCTAAAGGAAATCAATCCTGAATATTCATTGGAAGGACTGATGTTGAGGCAGAAGGACTGATGTTGTAGCTGAAGCTCTAATACTTTGGCCACCTGATGCGAAGAGTTGACTTTTTGGCAAAGACCCTGATGCTGGGAAAGATTGAAGGCAAAAGGAGAAGGGGGCGATAGAGGATGAGATGGTTGGATGGCATCATCGACTCCATGGATGTGAGTCTGAGCAAACTCTGGGAGATGGTGAAGGACAGGGAAGCCTGACGCATTGAAGTCCATGGGATCACAGAGTCGGACACGATTAAGCAACTGAACAACAACCACAACAATATGCGGATGCTCCCCTGCACGGGTTTTCAGCTTTAAGCCTTGCTGGGGTGGGTATCATCATCTCATAGAGACTGTCTCATCCTGCGGTTTACGTGGCAACTCTGGCTTCTGTTCCCAGCCTGAGAATAAACCTTCCAGTCAGGAAGCCCCCCAGCCACCAATGCAGGGCTGTGAGATGAAGGCCTCCCGCTGCAGGAGCCACCCTCTTCATGCTCACACAGAATGAGGCCCAGAGCTGGCCCCTGCCACAGCACCGCTGTCCCCTGCCCATCCTCCTCACAGCCTCTTCCACGTCCGTCTCCCTCTCTGCCTGTCCTGTTCCCTCTGCCCTCCCTCCTTGCCCCTCACCTGAGCCCAGAGCACCAGCAGGACAGGTGCAACCCACATACGTGGGTTCCCAGGCCATGGGCCCTCTTCCTGACTTCGGGCGAGGGGAAGGAAAGGAGACAGCAGCAAGCCCCTGAGAAGGGAGAGCCAGAGTCCAGGGGGATTCAGCTCGGCCACCAAAGCTAGCCTGGGAAGTGGCAGCCTGGAGAGGAAGGGGAGGCCTCAGCCTGCAGGCAGGACCCTCAGCTGCATGTGCTACATCTGAGCCTTGATTGAGGCTCCGGGGAACTCTGACTCTCTCTGCCCAGCCTCTTCCCCATCAGCCTGTCTCCCTGCCTTTCCATATGGGATAGGTTTCTTTTATTTTAACCTTCTTTTTTTTTTTTTTTTTTTTGGCTGCACCAGCATCATGCAGTATCTGAGTTCCTTCCCGCTATGATGGAAGTGTAGATTCTTAACCATTGGACCACCAGGGATTGCTTTTGCTCCTGGTTGAGAATGTTGTTTATAGCCTGAAATATACATAATAGCCCATTCTGGGCTCTGACCTTTAAAGGTACATTGCTTTTTCATTCATGCAGAGATAAAAAGTTGCAGAATGGAGAATAGCATTTGTCTTATTGGAAGTTTACAGGAACTACAAAAACAAAGCATTTTCACCTCCCCTCCAGGGTCTGGCTGACACCAAGAAGTCTGCAATACCATCTCCCTTTTAGTATAAAACAAGCCTGAATTCTGACTCGGGTAAGACATTTCTTTGAGACCGTTCTCCATCAGCTGGCTTTCCAAATGAAGTTGCTCTTCCATGTCCCAACAACTTCCTGTCCATTTATTTTCCTGTCATGCAGCAAGCAGTTAAAACTTGAACTTGTTAACAAATTAAGAACCTATTTTTCCTCCTTCTTTCTCCCTTCTCGATCCGACCTCTTCCTCCCAAGCCTCAACTTTCTCCTCTCCACTGAAAAAATGTAGGGGGCCAAAGGTGAGTGAGAGAGTTCGGCGACACTTCTGAGGTCGCCAGAGGTCAGAGACTTCCCATCCAGGTTTGCTTGGGGATTGGGACATTCCATGGGGACTGAAAAAGGGGGTGGAGGGAGATGGAAAGTCATTTCCAGGAATGGAGGTGCAGGGAGGGTCCCTGGCAAGGGTGGGAGAGAGTAAAGTTGGGGTGTGAACATCAGAGGGGACGGGTGGGGAGAGGGAGATAGGTGCAGAAGGGAGAGGGAGAGAGAAGGGGAAAGGATCTCTGCCCCGCAGGTCCTGCCTGTACCCCCAGCCCCCAGCTGGCCATTGTCAGTCCATAGTGGTGGTTGAAAGGCCATACTAATCAAACACATTTAAAAAATAATGGTCAGCAGATGAGCTACAGAAAAACAATTGTCACAGGCTGTTCATGGTTAATAAACAACAAAGAAGAGACAAGTCCATAAACAAGCCGCAGAGCAGATCGGGCTTATGGGGAGCAGCAACTGGCAGGGAGGTTTATACGCTCAGGGATGAGGCTGGGGAAGCGAAAGGTGGGAAACAGAATGGGCAGACGTCAGACCGCCCCAGGCCACTCGAGGAGCAGTTCTGGAGATAGGCCACCTTTCAGGATCTCCAAGAAGGCAGGGGTTGCTGGGGCTTCAGACTCCCGGTGTCAGTGGATGGAGGGAACGGGTTGCCCTGAGAGGGGTCTGCCCCAGACAGACTCGAGGCCGCCTTCTGCCCCACTACTCCCAGCCCTGGGCCAGGAAGCCCTGTAGCCTGAAGAAGGAGCCCGGCCACACAGCATAGCATCCACCTGTCCAGGCTGATGCAGAGTGAGAAGCCCATGTGCAGCCACGGGGGACTGTGAACCCCAGGCTCGCCTGCTGGCCCCACAGCAAGAACACGCCTGTCCCCTGGGTTCAGATCAGGGCTCACAGAGTGAACATCCCATGGGTGCTGGGCTTCCTTTATTTGCTCCTTCCCTTAGCCATGACAGGCAACCCTTCGCAGGCATGTCCTGTCGTCTCGCCCACTGCTCAGAAAGTCCCTCATCTTGTCCACCAAAGGCAGCAGGAGCCCTGGCCTGTCTGATACCTCCCCTGCCCTGCACTGGCCCGCCCTGGATCTGCTGAGGATCTGGGTCTTCCTGGAGCTCCAGGGAGAAGGACAAACAGGTAGCAGGAAGGCAGAGGCCAGGGTTTGGGGGAAAATGTCCTGGAGGCCTAGAGGTCCAAAAACACCACCCAGGCCCCTAAGGGCTGGGGAGCTGGGGACATGGTCTGCACCTCCCCAGCGGTGTGTGTCTGTCCTTAGCTCTAGTCCATGTGGGAACTGGCTCCAGGGCTGGGCAGCTTGGGCAGGTCCACCTGGTTCCAGGAACCCTCATCCTGGACAAACAGGGATGTTTGGTCCCCCTAACAACTCACCTGTATAACATCAGGGCACAGAGGCCTCTGCCTACGCCCAGCCCCACCTTCTAGGACCAGACCATGTGGCCCTCTTCCCTCCCTACCCCTTTACAGTCGAGGACAAAACAGAGACTTAAGGTCCGATGGCCTTAAAGGTAGAATAGAGAAGCATCAGACCTGGAAAAGAACTGGAGGACCAAGCATCAGTCTTTTAGTCAGTTGTGTAAGGTTCGTGTGTTATTGTTTTATTCTGAATACAGTCTTGAGAGGTAGGAATTAGTGCCCCCTTTCACAAGAGAGGAAACGTGAGGCCCGATAGGGTTAGTGACTTGCACAGGGTCCCACGCGACAGGTGCACCCCTGGGTCCCGGTCCTGAGCCCCTGCAGTACTCTCCCCAACATCCTGCTCTCAACCGGGGCAGGGCCATAGGTGTGTGCTTTTCGGGTGGAAAATTAACCCCCTCTTGGTTATACACCGGGTGTTGGCCACACCCTCCCGATAAGGAGGCTGGTTATCAGTGCGTGCGTGTGTGTCCTGGCACCAGGCCTGTCAGTTCCTCAGTCTGAGTCTCCCCTCTAGTGTCTTCTCCTGGACACAGGGGAGAGGGGCTGCCTCCCTGCTGTCCCCCCCGGGATTGCCCCCTGCCCCTTCCTCTCTCCCCACCTCCACTCTGGAGTGGCGATCCTGAGCTGGCTGCCCACCAAGGCCCCTCTGTGTCACTCCCCCATCTTTGATGTTTGCTGTCCTACCCAGGAGGGCTATGACCCAGGGCTGAGAGCAGAGAGGCCACATCTACCCCAAGGCTCTCATTCCAGTGGCCCCAGGCTGGGGGACACCCCTCCCAAGGGGAGGAATCCAGCCCCTATTCTTTAGCCTTTGCTGCTGAAGAGGCTGAATCTGAGCCATGAGCTGGAGGGGGTGGGTGCGGGGGACAAAGAGGGACAGGAGAGACTCCTCTGGCCGCTGCGCCCCTGACCCAGGCTCTTTGGCTCCATCCCCCCTCCCCACCCCCTCCCAGCCCGGCGGCTCTGAGTTGTCTTTGCTGTGTCACCGTTGGGTCCTCTTTTCCCAGGGAACCATGAGCCCCCTGGAGGGAAGTGATCCCCCTTTCTCTGAGCTATGACTTCCCCTCCAGTGGACCCCAGGCTTCCCCTGCATCCCCTCCAGGAGTACAGACCCAGAGCTGGAGTGCGGGAACTGGGGGAAAGAGCCTTGGTCAGCCTCTGCATGCAGGTCTAGGGACAGGCTGGGCCTGCAGGCGAGGGCTCTCAGCTGCCTGGTCACAGCTGTCCCTAGACGGCCCAGCTAGCAGGCAGCAGTGGGGGCGTGGGCTCCGCTGGCACCCGGGACCTGAGGGACAAGCAGCTGTGGTCAGTCCAGGGCGCATGCGGAGGCCCAGTAGAGGATGCTCAGCCCAGGGAGTGGGAGGCTTAGATAGCTCAGGGGTCCCCAGGGCCTCTAGTGGCCCTCACCTCTTAGTCACTGTTTCTCCTCCAGGGTGGGACCCTTGTGACATAAGCTGCTTCTGAGACTCTTTCTTCCCTCAAGAGCATAGGGACGCTTGAGGGGAGCAGAGGGAAACTGAGGACAGGGCCCCGGGTCGGGGGAGGGGGACCCCAGCTGTCCACCCCTCCCCCCTCAGCTCTGTAGTAAGAGGTTCCGAGGCTAATGATAGCAGAGGTTCTCTGTCTGCCAACAGCTCCCTCGGGGCTTGTCTGCCACCCAGCTGGGGCCCCAGGGGTCTGCGGCTCTCAGGAGAACCATCTCAGTGGCGCCCCAAACCCTCAGAGACTTCCTGCCTAGCGCCACGTGCTCTGACTCCCAACCCCGCCAGGTTCCCAGCAGCCCAGGGGATGTAGATGCGGCACAGCCTCCGGTTCCAAGAAGGCCTAAGTCCAGGTTGCACAGTCCTCACCCCCAGCCCGGCTCCAACCCAGACAGGTCTCCGTCTTCGCTCCTCTGAGGAGTCTCCTGGGGGTCTCCTGGGGTCCCTCTGGGAGGAGCTCCTCCCCACCCCACAGTTGAGTGGCTTCAGATCAAGCGGGCCTCCAGAGAGGTTCCAGTCTTGCAGGCGAGTCCTTCCAGGATCTGTCAGGGTCATGGCATATGCTATATCCTGCGAGGACGGGGAGAGATGCAGGGGACAGTCCTGCTCAGCACCCGAAGCTCCCGGGCCAGCCGCTCTGCCTCTGCCCTCCACTGCCAAGTGCCTGGGCCCCAGAAGGTTCCACTGCCTGCCCACCCTCCCCCTCTCCTGGGTGTCAAATGGTCCTCCTGACTGGATGCAGGTGAGGATCGACCACCTGGAGACCAGGGGCAGTCGGGCGCTTTGGAAAGGGTGTCAGACTCCCCAGCACTCTGTCCTTGGTGGGCTGCGAGGGTTGGGTTCTACTCACTTCCCATGTGTCTCTTCTTCCAGAAGCTGTAGACTGCAATCAGCATCACAAGCATGGGGAGCAGTGCCAGCACCCCCACGAGCACCATGGGATAAAAGTCCAGGTATCTGGGGAGACGGGACAGGGCCAGAAGGAGATGAGTACTGGGCCCTCCACCCGGGCCCACGTCTTCCCACATCCCACGCGAGAGGAGTGGGACCCGCCAGTCCCCACGGGGAGCGATGGCCTCTCTTCCTTGGGGACTGAGCCGCGGGAGAAGGAAGTGAGGTGCTCAAAGGCCAGGAGGACGAAGCCCCGAGCCCCCAGCAAAGGCATGCATCTCTCCAGTATTTGGGGGAGTACTCTCTGCTGAGGGCCGGGGCTCTAAGAGACACCCATTTGTGACAGAAGAGGCCAAGAGTCTTACTCTCCCCAGGGTGACCGAGGATGGCACTTCCCACCTCGGTCCTCCAGAACACATGCTGTGGTTACCCTGCCTGTATCCCCCTTTGCCACGTCACTTCCATCTACACCGGCCATCAGCACCTCCGTTAAAAAAACTTCTGGTCTGAAGGCTTTCTCTCGTCACTGGAGCCCTCCATGCCACGCATGGCAGGCAGCCCCCCATCAGCCACCAACAGTGGGACATAAAGGCCCCGGCCCCCTCGCCCTCCACACGGCTGCCTGACACTGGACCCCGGACTCTCCCCAGCGGGGCTGAGCCCTTGCTGCCCACGGTGGTGACCAGCCTGTGCAAGTGCTCTGCCTGCTGCCTTCCCGGCCCCGCCTCACTTCCCCTGGCTCTGTCCCGTGTTCCGGGAACAACATGTATCCTGGTCTCTGAGTCCACTCCTGGGGGGACCTACATTAAAGTGTCCCCGTTTCCGACTCTCCGAGATGCTCCCCTCGTGCGGTCCTGACCCTCTTCTCTTCATCCTCAGACTCTGTGCTGATGCAGCCCCACCCTCATTTCCCGCCGCCATCCTTTCTGTCCCTTGTCCACCCAGGCTTCCCATCGCCCATTCAGCAACAGGCCAGACTGGATTCCCGGTAAGGTGGCGAGTGCGACAGGGGCTGCTCTGCCGTGACATCTGCACCTTGCGGTCTGCTCAGGTGGTCTGTTCCCATGTCTGGGAAAACGGCATTTGATGCCGGCCCCTGCGCCAGGTACCTGCTGGGGAATAAGTGGTTGAGGAGAGTTCTGCTGGTGGGGCACATTCCCATGGTGGGGGCTCCCACGGTGCAGAGGTGCGTGGCCTTAGTGGAGGTGGAGCCTGGGCCTGCAGCGGAGGCTCGGGTGTTGCTAGGAGATGTAGTCGCTGTCTGGGACCCGGTGGCCCTCCCGGGCCCCATGGTGGACAGGCCGGTGCTGGAGAAACTGGAGCCCATCACAGAAGTCAGTATGGTGCTCCCTGAGGTGGGAGAAGGCAGTGGTCTGGCCAAGGTGAGAAGTCCAGCTGTGAACACTGTCGCCTGGCTGATGAAAGGGCCCCCAAGGCCTGAGGTGGGCACAGGGCCTGTGGTGACAACAGTTTCACTCTGGAGGATGTTGGGCAGCTTTATGAGAGGAGTGTTTCCCTTGGTTCTGGAGGCTGAGGGACCAGAAAGGGAGGAAGGTGAGACTGGGTCAGGGTCTTGGTTCTAGAAGCAGCTGATGGCAGCCCACACACTTGTCTGGGGACTGGGGTGGTGGGGAGGCTGTCCCTTGGACCTAGGACCCTGCTTTGCTGAGGGACCAGGTGTGTGTGTTCAGGGGGTGAGGTCAAGGAGGAGGAAGTAGGCACAGCAAAGAAGGAAGAGTCTTTCACAAGTTTGCCAGTGTCCCCTGTCTGGCCACGGGGACAAGAGGACACTTCCCTCCCTGCCCCCACCTCTCTTGTCACTCTCTGGGCCTTCCTCATTCCTGTAAGTCAGAGATTTCTCTGCTCTGACGTTGAATGTGACCTTTCCCAGTTGCTCCACGGTTGGCAACTGGGATCCGGAGATGAGGACGAGGACGCATCAAAGACCCCTATTCCCAAGAACACTACGAGCAGTGAGGTCAAATGCCTTCCTTGGGGGCTTATTGAGAGACACCCGAACTGGTCCTGCCACCCTCATGCATCGGGCAGGCATTCACCATCCCCTTTTCTAGAAGAAGGCTGGAGTCTGGTTGGTGGGAAGGGAGCAGGCAGGAGCTTGAGGGGTCAGTCTAGGGAGCAGTGTTGAGCCGATCTCATCAGGAAACAGGAGAACAGAGAGAAAGGGATGCTGTGGTGGGGAGAGGGCTGTGGCTGCATCCCACTGCTGTGCATGCACAGATGCTCTCCGAGGGCCTCACCAAGGAAGGTGCCCATTTTTCTGGGCAAGGGAACCAGAACACGCAGAATTGGTGAGCTGGGGATAGGACAAAGGGCCAACCTGGAGCCAGATCTCTCAATCATCCTAGTGAGCAGTGTGAAGACCCCCAAAGGACCCTTCAAAGAACACACACAGCTGCCCTGGCAGAGCCAGCACTTGGCCGCAGAGGATCTAAGAGTAGGGCAGAAAAGGAGTGACGTCCACAGAGAGAGAGCCCTCCTGCAGGGTCAGTGAGGCCACACAACCATTTCCCTCTCCTTCATCCCTGCCTCAGTACACCAAGGGGTTGGGAGGTGCAGGACCAGAAGATGATGAAGAGGAACCCTCCTCCCCTACCTCCTGTGATGAAGGAGGGAGGTTGGACAGCAGCTGTCCCCCTTTCCTATCTCAGGTGCCTGGGGCCAGAAAGCTTGGTTTTCAAGATGCAGTGGAAAAGTAGAAGTTTTGCAGATTTTTCATTTCCTAGTAAGGCCTGCAAAGTTGGAATCTCCCCAAATTGTGGTTAAGAGATGGAAAGTCAGATCCAACATAGTACAGCGGGAAGATACACTAAGGGGAAAACCATTTCATGTTTACTCTCAATTCAGTCGCTCAGTCGTGTCTGACTCTTTGCGACCCCATGAACTGCAGCGTGCCAGGCTTCCCTGTCCATCACCAACTCCCAGAGTCCACCCAAACTCATGTCTGTCGAGTCGGTGATGCCATCCAGCCATCTCATCCTCTGTCGTCCCCTTCTCCTCCCGCCCTCAATTTCATGTTTTTGTCCCTACAGATGAAGACTTCGGTAAACTGGTTTTGACTACTTCCCTGGGGCTACAGCAGAACTGGAGAAGGGAGGAATGAGATTTGCTCTGCGTCTTAGAGATGGCAGTTGCCCAAGTTCAGACCCAACAGAAGATGGGGATGCAGCTGGGTTAGAGGAACCGGGAAGGGTGGAGAGTAATTTTCACAGTCACTGGCTGCTTTCTGCAGGCTCTCTGTCTGGCTCCTCACCCTTTCCTGCCTTGTAAATGTAGAAAGAGTGCAGGGCTTCGTTCTTGGCCCTCCTCTCTTTGTCTGTACTAAAGAGAGAGCTTTGATCATCTTAAAGTCAAGGCATAATGTCACCCCTCTAAAACTCTCCAATAGCTTCCTCTTGTACCTAGAATAAAACTCAGACCCCCATATCATGGGCATCCAGACTGCTGTTTGCCTCTCCAAACCCATCTCCTATTGCTCTGCCCAATACTCAACATGCACCAGCTTCTTCTCACCTCAGGGCCTTTGCATATGCCGTTCTCCCCACCTGGAAAGCCCTTTGAACCACCCACTTTCAACAGGGCTAGAAAACTCTCTTCCCACACAGGTTCTGCATGATGTCATCTGCTCAGGGAAGCCTTCTTTGACTCCCCACTAACTCAGTCGCTCCCCCCACCACAGAACTTCCTAGTTCATCCCATTGTCTTATTTGCTTAAGAACATTCCCTGTTATCTGCAACTGTTTGTCTGAAAATGTGTTATTCCCTATCACCTCCCATAGGACAGGAACGTGTCTGGTTTTGCTCACCACTGTGTCCTCAGAGCCTAGAATCATGCCTGGCAGAGAATCAGGGCACAGTAAATAAATATTGAACAAATGATTGAATAAAACAAAGCACAAAGAGTCCTGAGCTCGAATCTCATCCCGTCCACTTGCTAGCTCTGTGATCCTGAACAAGGTCAGAGCCGCAAAGGACTTTTTACATCTAATTTTCTTCATCTGTAAAATGCCCATGAAGGTGTCTGTGAGAGAACTGTGAAAACCCCACTGTCCATCATGCCCACTGATGGATCATTATCATCCTTGTTGTCTTTGGTGTCAGTGGACTACAGGGCGGGAGGACACCCCCCAGCATCCCAGCGCCCCAGCAGACCTGCTTACCTGGAGACACTTCCAGCAGGAAGCCCATCAGAGGGTAGAGGATGCCGGAACTGTTGCGCATGCACCAGTACCGCCCCGAGTCCTGGCGCCTGAGGGCCGCCATGGTGACGTTGACCACCTTGGCCTGGGTATCGTCCTGCAGCAAGTAGCGTGGCCCCTGCACCCCAACACGGGTGAACCCAGTCTCGCACCTTCTCCTCCTGATTTTGCACCAAACCTTACCCTCCACGTGGTTTTTGCGGCTCTTGTAGGAGCACTGCACAGACAGAGTCTCCCCTTCGAAGTGCTGCAGTTTTAAGTACACACTCTCCATGGGTGCACCTGGGGAGACACAACTGCTTGAGCAAGGAGGAAGGAAGCAACTTGAAACTCTAAACTTGTGAAGAGGCAGGTAGCTATTGCTCTGCTCTCATGGAACTCTAAGGAGAAATACAGCCCAACTCTGATAGAGGGGGACATAGGCCCCCTCCCCCAGGGAGCTCTCGTTCTGTTGCAGGAGATGCTAGCCCTGCCCTCTAGGAGTTCCCAGACTGATGGGGAAGGCAGTAGTCCTGTGCCCTTGGAGAAATCCTAAAATGATGAGGAAGATACAGGGCTAGCTAGATACATACCGGGGAACTCCCAGTATAATGGTGGAGACAGGCATAGCCCACAGGGAGCCCCTAGTTTAACAAAGGAAGCTTAGCCCTTACGTTTAGGGAACTTCAGCAGACACAGCCCTTTTTTTGTGTGGCATTTTCTAGTCCGATGGGAAAGTGATAAGCCCCGTCTTCAGGGTCTTATCCCGCCCTCAGTGAGATACAGACACAAACGCAAGTCGTCATTCTGAAATTCCAGAGCCCAGTGAACTTAGGTAGGTGAGAAAATTCAGGCTTGGAAAATATTAACAGTAGTTATTTGTTTCACAAACAGTTTCATTCTAGTCATCTTTTAAATAACAAGTTGTCTGTGTTCGCTCTAGCTGATGTTTAATTTTAAAATATTCTAGTTACCTAAAACCCATAGATTCAGTATGTCCAAACATGTGTATCAACTCCCGGTTGTGTTTAAACCAAAGAACTCTACAGTTCTTCACTGCTCATAAGTTTCCCTCTATCCCTAGGAAGCAGATGTGGTCTGTGAGCTTCATAATCCACAGTCTGATGAGGAGAGGGTAGAACTAGGGAGAGGGTGGCGAGCCAGGGGACAGGAAGAAGGAGAAGGCTGCGGTGGGGGCCCTCCGCCCCTCTACCCACCTTCCGCTCAGCAGTTACTCCTCTAACACCCTCAGAGTCTTCTGCAAGCACACACACACAGAGTAGAGAACAGACATTTTGGAGTCTAAATAAACATAGGTTAAAACTCGATTCTATCACTGGCTGTGTGAGCAGACCGGGTAAGGTTTTTGCTTCTTATCTGTCTCTGCTTGGCTGTGAGAACTGTGCTCCTGGACAGCGCCTTAAATGTGATGCGTGTGCAGTGCACGCCTCCTTTTCCCCGATGCAGGTTGCTCCAGGCTTTCCCAACGGAGCCCAGGGCTGTGATGGCCAAGAAAGAGCCCAGCATCCAAGACGTCCACCTTAGTTTCCAACCCAGCTGCCGCTAGAGTTGAGGCTTGGAGTAAGGCAACGCCTTCTCTCGTATCACTTTGTACCATGCAAATTAAACAGAATCATCCCACTCAATTATTTGGCAGGTGACAGGTTTGGGGGACCCCAGGAGACACTCTTCTGCCCTGGCAGGGGGGGCCTTTCTGGGAGAGGTGTACAGATGGACGACCTTGCAAAGGGTCTCCGGGGCACTGTGTTCGTGTGTGCCCACCTTTCAGCCCTTTCACAGGCGGTGCCCAGAACTGAACGGGAAGTGGTAACTTGGTTGCCATGGCAGCGAGGGAGGCAGAATTGGGTGAGGTCCCCTCAAAGAGCATTTAGTAGCTGATGGGTGGGAGAGAGGGCTTCAAGGATTGCTTCCTCCCCGCCAAGGACAGGGTGTAGGGACAGGGGTTGTGGCCCCAGTGTTCCAAGAAAAAGCAAGTTCAGCACCCACACCCGTAAGGTAATGCTTCTTATAAAGAACCAACAGGGCCTTCCTGACAGAGGCCCAAGGGAGGAGGCCTTGTATGAGGAAAGGGAGTGGCCCTGGTCAGAGGTCCTGAGGAAGCTGGGCAGATAAAGGGGCTCGTGCAGAGAGGGTCCAGAGCTTTATCTTAGTTGGTGAGGCCTGGGTTAACTTTCCCCAGGGCCAGATATTCGGCTGGAAACTTCTCACTGGTCTCTGGTAAGGGGTGACTAGGTCTGCCAGACCTCCTCCTCCTCCTCCAACCTCACAAGATCACTCAGCAAGAAAAGCAGGAAGGGGGTCCAGGGACAGACCGTTCCCTGCCCCCAACCTCCCACCCACCCTCTTACCTGAGACAGGGCCCTGGAGCCGCAGGAGCAGCAGTGACAGCAGCAGGAATGTGGGAGGCATGGCTCCATGCAGTGGGGATGGCGCAGCCCAGTGGGGGGCAGGGACCCAGGGTTAGGGGCCCAGGCCTATCCTGGCCTGGCCATTTGGGTCTGCCAGGGAAGACCTGGTGTTCTAAATGTGAAGTTGCCCATTTAGGGAAGTGAGGAAGTTGTGGGACCCACTGTGACCAGAAGACCGCGGGAGCCCGCAGAGCCTACAAGAGGGCGGTGCCGGGGCAGTTTCCGCCCCCTCTTCCTCGAAACTTCAGGCAGGTGTGGCTGCTCCACCCAGTCTGGGGCCTCCCCACCCAGGGAGGGCTCTCAGGGTCAGAAGACTCCTCAACCTCTTCAGGTTCCCTCCCAGAATCTGGTGCAATAAGAGTGCTGTCCTCTGAAGCCCATTATTCACCTAGAAGGGTGGTGTGAGGTTTCTAGAACTTCAGGTACAGACTCTTCTGAAATCCTCTAGCTCAGAGACCATGGGTATAGGCTACAGGGCTGCAGCAGGGCATCTCAGACCCATTTATTCACACACCCACATTCACACGGAGCTTCCTGTAAACTCCCATTCATTTTTTCATGCATTCATTCCTAAATGCACGCGTTCATTCTGGCACTGCCTTTCTCTCGCCCGGGCTCCTGGCTAGTCCGAGCAGTCACGCAAGCTCACACTTGCAGGTAAACCTTTACATGCCCAGAGGCAACCTTATTTTTGTCACTGTTAGAGTGTGGCAACCACTCCAGTATTCTTGCCTGGAGAATCTCCATGGACAGAGGGGCCTGGCGGGCTACAGTCCGTGGGGTCGCAAGGAGTCAGACACGACTGGGCGACTAAGCACACAGCACAGAGCGACAAGAAAAAAGAAGATGCAAATTGTGAGACTTGGAGTATGAAGTCTGGGTTCAGGAAGGAACACCTGTGCTCTCACACGAGGGCACACATACACACACACACACACTCATACACACACACTCACACTCATACACACACTCACACACATACACACACACTCATACACATGCTCACACACTCTCATACACACACACTCACATACATTAACAGTCTCATACGTACACACACTCGTACACACACACACATACACACCTCATGGTGCCTACTGGGTATGTGATATAACTGCAGTATCTCTTTGGGGAAGGGGAAGACTCACATACACTAACACACGCTCATACATACCTACACACACACTCTCACACACACACTGAAATACTCATACACACACACTCACATACACTCACACACACACACATACACTAACACACTCTCATACATACACACACTCACACACTCTCATTCTCACATATACACTCACACACTGTTACACTATGTACACACTAACACTCTCACATTCACATACATACTCACATAGACACACACACACAAGTGGCCTCTCCTTTTCCATACTCACATGTCTCCTTATCTTTATCCCTCTCTCTGCCTCTCCTACCATCATCTCTAATCACCCAACAGCTCCGTCCAGACCCCTGCTCCCCGCTGCAGCCTTCCTAAAGCAGCCCCGGTGTTTCCCTTCCCCCTTCTCCACTCCAGAAACCACACCCCGCAGCCCCGCCTTCCCCTGCTCCGGCCCCCAGCCAGCATACGGGCATGCTTCCTCAACTTCCTCTCAGCCCACCCTATCTCTGCTATACAGCTGTCTGGCTCCAGCTAAAATGACCCAGCATCTGGCCCAAGACTCCACCCTTCATTTAGTCCTCAGGGCTGAGAAAGAGAAGGGACTTCTGGCACCCAGGAGCTGCGTCATAGGCTCCTGGGCAGGCGGGGACCCAGGTGGACCCCCATGACTATGCATCCTCCCCCTCCTCACCTATGCCAACTTTCTCCTTAGATGGGACTCAGAGTAAAACGTCCTCAAGTCTGCATGGCCACAGCCTTAAAATGAGCTTGAACCCCCAAATCCCAAAGCAAGGAAGTTTTATTTTTGCTGATCCCAAATTTCAGTCTCAACATCCATTCATCCCTTTATTGGTTCTTTCAGTCTTCTGTGCTGCACGTGGCACTGGGCACCTGGGGTAGAAATGAGGTACGGTTGTCACTTTAGACCTCTCAATACGCTTTCCTCACTCACCCTTTTTCATTTTCTCCCCTAGTTTAACACTGTTCCCCAGAGCCCTGAGTTCAGAGACTGTCTTTCCTCCCAACACAGAAGATATCTTACTTTCTTTCCTCCATCTAAACAGTAAATGGCTTCGGGACTCAGGGCATCTCATTTATCTCTTGTGGCGACCACATGTGCCTAGAATCTATACTTCTTTTAACCCCCTACTGTGCCCCTAGCCCTGAGTGAGGCCTTGTGAAAAATGCATTCACTGTGATAGCTGCGTTGACAAGAAAGGAAAAACCCACATGCCCTCATTCCACTCAACAGACGAAGTATAAATTAGATTCAATGTTTCTGAGGAAATTTTGGAAAGATTTATTTGTAAAAGATTTATTTGTATTTATGTGTAAAAAATTGTACACATTAATTAAACTTTTATGTACAAAATAATTTAACACAGCAAGATATTTTTGTATCTTTCTATTTTGGATTAAAAAAATTAAGGTCTAATTTACATAGGTAAAATTCACCCTTTTCAATAGAAAGTTCTGGGAGTCTGAAAACCCATGGGGACTTGTAACGACCACCACAATCAAGATACAGAAGTGCTTCATTACCCCCCAAAGTTTCCTAGTGTCTTTCTGTAGCCTTCCCCTCACCCCACCCTCAGTTCCTAGCAAACTGATCCGGTGTTTTTCCCTCTATAGTTCTGCCCTTTCCAGAATGTTATAAAAATGGAATGGCGCAGCGTCTAGCATACTTTTTTATTGAAGTTAATTTCTGCTATACAGCAAAGTGATTCGGTTATACATTCCTCTTTATATTCTTTTCCATTATGGTTTATCACAGGATACTGAATATAGTTTCCTGTGCTATACACAAAGGCCTTGTGGTTCATCCACTCAATATATATTAGTTTGCATTGTGCTCCGTCGTGTCCAACTCTCTGTGACCCCATGGACTGTAGCCCACTGGGCTCCTCTGTCCATGGAATTTTCCAGGCAAGAATACTGCTGCTGCTGCTGCTGCTGCTGCTAAGTCGCTTCAGTCGTGTCCAATCTGTGTGACCCCAGGGACGGCAGCCCACCAGGCTCCCCCTTCCCTGGGATTCTCCAGGCAAGAACACTGGACCAGGTTGCCATTTCCTTCTCCAATGCATGAAAGTGAAAAGTGAAAGTGAAGTAACTGAGTCGTGTCCGATTCTTAGTGACCCCATGGACTGCAGCCTACCAGGCTCCTCCGTCCATGGGATTTTGCAGGCAAGAGTACTGGAGTGGGGTGCCATTGCCTACTGGAGTGGGTTGCCATTTCCTACTCTAAGGGATCTTCCCAACTCAGAAATCAAATCTGTGTCCTCTGTGTCTCCTGCATTGGCAGGTGGCTTCTTTATCACTGCACCACCCAGGAAGCCAATAGTTTGCATCAGCTAATCCCAAACTCCAAATCCCTTCCCTCCCCCGGCCCCTCTCCCTTGGCGACCACAAGTCTATTCTCCATGTCTGTGAATCTGTTTCTATTTTGTTGATAAGTTAATTTCTGTCGTGTTGTAGATTCCACATACAAATGATATTGCATGGCATTCATCGTTCTCTTTCTGATTGACTTCACTTAGCATAATAATCTCTGGTTCCATCCATGTTCCTGAAAAAGGCATTATTTCATTCTTTTTAAATTGAGTGGTATTCTATTTATATATGTACCTCATCTTCTTTATCCATTCATCTGTCAATTGACATTTAGGCTGCTTCCATGTCTTGGCTATTGTGAATAGGGATGCTCATGAACATAGAGGTGCGTGTATCTTTTTGAATTATAGCTTTGTCCACATATATGCCTAAGAGTGGGATTGCTGGATCATAGGACAACTCTATATTTAGTTTTCTGAGGAACTTCCATACCATTTCCCATTGTGGCTGCACCAACTTACATTCCCACCAACAGAGCTGGAGGGTTTCTTTTTCTCCAATGTGTAGCATATTAGCTGGCTTCTTTCACTTAGTATAAGGCATTTGAGATGTTGTCTGTTGTTGAATATATCAATACTTTGTTTCTTTTTATTGCAAAGCAGGATCCTACTGTATGGATGTATCATAATTGTTTATGCATATCCCTCCCAGTTCAGGGATAATAAGATTTGGTTTCCAGTTTGGGATTATTCCAGATAAAACTACTACAAATATTTACACACAGGATTTTGTGAAATAGGCTTATGTTTCACTTGGGCAAATACCTAGAACAGGATTTCTGGGTTCTATTGTAAGCTTGTATTTAATTAAAAAAAAAAACTAATTGCTTTCCAATGTGGCTGCACCATTCTGCATTTCTACCAGTGAGCTTCCAGTTGCTCCTCTATCCTTCACAGCATTATGATGTAGTCAAGTGTTGTTCTCCTGCCCCCCATTCTAATAGTATGTAGTAGTATTTGTTGTGGTTTTATTTGCATTTCTCTGATAACTAATGATACTGAGAATCTTCTGTTGTACCTATTTGCCATCCGTATATCTGCTTTGAGATAGGGTCTGTCCAAATCTTCATTTTTTATTCGTTTGTTTTCTTCTTATTGAGTTTGAGGACTCTTCATATAGCCTGATGGGTCTTGTATCAAACATGTGTTTTGCAAATATTTTTCCCAATCTGTGGGTTTTATTTTCTTAATAGTGTCTTTCAAGAACAAGGGTTGTAAATTTTTATGGAGTCTCCAACATATCATTTTTTATGTATCATACCTTGGTGTTGTATCTAAGAAATCTTTGCTTAACCCAAGGTCACAAAGATTTTTTAACAGTCTTATTGAGATATAATTCACACAGTATAAAATTGACCCACTTAGAGTGTACACTCCAGTGGTTTTGGGGATATTCACTGAGTTGTGCAACCATCACCACAATCCTGTTTCAGAACATTTCATCACCCATGTCCATGAGCAGTCACACCCTGAATAAGTTTCCTATTACTCCTATTACTGCAAATGTGGTGACTTAAAACAGTAGACTTGTATTCTCTCGCAGTCCTGGAGGCCAGGAGTCTGAAGTCAGTATCACTGAACCAAGATCAAGATATTGGTAGGGCTACAGTGTCTTCAGAGACTATAGGAAAGAAGTTGGTCCTTGCCTCCTCCAGCTTCTGGTAGTGCCAACATTCTGCAGCTAGTGACTTTATCACTGAAGTCTTCAAAGTCAGCATCTTTAATAAAAAGGAATGAAATTGTAGAGACATGGATGGACCTAGAGGCTGTCGTACAGAGGTGAAGTAAATCAGAAAGAGAAAAACAAATATCATATATTAATGCATATATGTGAAATCTGAAAAAATTGGTATAGACGATTTTATTTACAAAGCAGAAATAAAGACATAGACACAGAGAATAAATGTGTGGATACCAAAGGGGAAAAGGTAAAATGAATTGGGAGATTAGGATCGACATGCATGCTAAGTCACTTCAGTCTTGTCTGACTCTGCAACCCTTATGAACTATACCGGGTCAGGCTTCTCTGTTCATGAGATTCTCCAGGCAAGAATGCTTTGAGTGGGTTACCATGCCCTCCTCCAGGGGATCTTCCCGACCCAGAGATCTAACCCATGTCTCTTATGTCTCCTGCAATGGCAGACCCTTTTCCACTAGCACCACCTGGGAAGCCCTTGGAATTGACATATATACCCTATTGACATTATGTATAAAATAGGTAACTAATGAGAACCAACTGCATAGCACAGGGAACTCTTACTTAGTGCTCTGTGGTGACCTAAACGGAAGGGAAATCCAAAAGAGAGAGGACATATGCATACCTACAGCTGATTCACTTTGCTGTATGGTAGAAACTAACACAGCATTGTAAAGCAACTATACTCCATAAAAATTAAAAAATAAAAGGATCTTCAGATTTCCCTTTTTTAAAAAAGTACAAAAACAAAGTCAGCATCTCCAAATCTCTGCTTCATCTTCACACCACCTTCTCGGAACATTTTCTTTGTGTGTTCAAATCTCCTTCACCTCCCTGTTAGAAGGATATACATGATTGCATTTAGTACTAACCACCTTGTCCATAATAATCTCCCCATCTCAAAATCCTTAACTACATCTGAAAGAACTCCTCCTTTTTTTAATCATGCAAGTATCATTCACAGGTTCCAGGGATTAGCACGTGGAGATCTTTTGGGAGACCATTTTCTCACTTATTTTTCTCCCTGTTCCTGCCTGTCTCAGCACTGCAGCCCCAGGCCACTGCTAATCTACTTTCTTCCTTTATAGATTTCTCTATTCTGGAAATTTCAGGAAAACAAAATTATACAATACGTGGTGCTTTGTGACTGGCTCCTTTAGCACAGTGTTTTTGAGATTCGTCCATGTTGTAGCAGTACTTTCTACAACAAGTTATATCGGTACTTCATTCCTTTAAATAGCTGAACAGTATTCCACTGTAGGGGAATACATTTTGTTTATTCACTCCCCAGTTGATGGACATTTTATCTGTTGAAACTGACTAGATGGTCCTAAAATTTATATGGAGATGAAAGGTTATAGAATAGCCAAAACAATCTTGAAAAACAAAGTTGAAGTATTTACATTATCTGATAGATATATTTGCTGTGAAGCTACAGTAAATAAGACAGTGTGAAATTAGTGTAAAGACAAATAGATCAATAGAATAAACTAGAGGATCCAGAAATAGGCCCACATATAAGTAAGTAAGTAAGTGTTAGTCGCTCAGTCATGCCCGACTCTCTGCAACCCCACGGACTGCAGGGCACCAGGCTCCTGTGTCCATGAGATTTTCCAGGCAAGGATACTGGAGTGGGTTGCCATTTCCTTCTCCAGGGGATCTTCCCAACCCAGGGATAGAACCCGGGTCTCCTGCACTGCAGGCAGATTCTTTACCAACTGAGCTACACGGGAAGCCCGCATATACAGTGCATCAGTTTTTGCTAACAGGGGCAAAGTGGGGAGGGTCTATATCTGCTTTGTCCATGACTCTGTGTCCTCACCACTGATCTCATGCAAGCGCTCAGCTGTGCTATGTTAACTGGACTCCTCGGCTCAGTTAGAGGCCTGGGCCTGCATTAAGACCCCTAGATCTCTAGCCCTCTGTGTCTACTCCCCTTGTGAGCCCACTCCATGCTGGTACTGCCTCAGGCTGTTGGAGAGCTTGCCCGTTTCTCCCAGTGCCTCCAAGGGCTGCTCCCCAACTCACCTCACTTACAAGAGGGCCACAAGGGGCCCCTCTCGCAAGACGCCGGTGCAGAGAACTCCCGGCTGCAGCAGCCACCCCACTCTGCCCTGGGCATGTAGCATCTGGCCACGCATCCTGGCCCTGATTCTGTGCTATGTTCTGTCACCATCCTGCAGTGGACATGCTTCCATCCTCTCTAGACAGCCTGAGAGTCTGCCAAGGGCCAAGCCAGCCTCTCACTTACTTCTGTGAGCCCAGCTTTGCTCAATCCTGCATCACTATCCTCACAAGTGCCTTGTTCGCATGAGGAGGGGACTGCAGAGTGGGTCTCAAGCCTCCTGCCTTTTTCCTTGCAGAGGCTGTGCAGCAGAGCAGGCCACTGACTTGCCCACATTTCACAGACTGCACAGAGAGATGCCTGAGTTGGGCATTTGAACCCTGCCCTCCAACCCTGCACCCCCTCACCACAACTCTTTGCTCGCCGCCGAGCAGCCCCCATGCACCCCAGCTGCCAGTGTAGCCTCATTATCTATCCAGATGGGCCACACTTGCACTTGCTTTGAGCTAGCACAAGATGGCTTTGGAGTAGACTTGAGGGGAATAGGGCAAAAGGATTGAGGCACCACAATAGCACACAAACCCTTTCTTTGAGGAAGGAAAATTGAAATTCAGAAGTTTGATTCTCTAAGGGGGAAAAACATCTGCTTTAGTGAAATGGAAACTCTTAATCGAACTGCCCAGTTATGAAAATACAGTGTGCAGTCTGCTATAAAAAGTTGTAATCTGTATTAATAAGATGCTAAATTTATAACAAGAAACCAAAAGCTTTTTCAACCAGTCAGTTTTGCTGAAACAGAAACAGAGAAAACAGTGCTGTCCAAATAAAGCTCCCCACAGTGGTGTGTTCCATGCCTCCCCAGCCAACACAGCAGCCACTCCCACATGTGGCTGTTTGGCTCTGACATGTGACATGTGTGACTGTGGAACTGATTCTTATTTTTCTCTTAATTTTAATTCATTTAAATGCATGCAGGCACACGTGATTAATGGCTAGATTATTAGCACAGGTCTAGATGGTGGAGATGGACATTCATGAGATCCTGCCCCCCTTCTCCTAGGGACAGATTTCTTTGTTGTGTCCTGTTTGTGTCAAAACTTTAAAGCTAACAAAGTTAATGTATGAGAATATCTTCAAACATTGTGTAAAAGACAATATTCAAGATATTACAGTGCTTCAGGTTGAGAAGGACATCTTGAATAAGATCCAAGAACCTAAGTCATAAGGGAGAAATGGATGGATTTAATTGCATTATCAAAATGCTGGCTTCTCGAAGATCACCGACACACCCTGTTGAAAAGGGAAAGATGAGTTTATTGCTCACAGAAGTCAAGGAGAACTCAGCCTCAGCAGAGCTGTGCGAGCATCTTACATAAGGCAAGGTCAGAATGCAATGGGAAGTTCGGTTCAAGGCAAGTCTTTCAAAGAAGGGGTGGGATTAAGCCTGGGGAAGGATCACAGTACAGTAGCCCAGGATTGGTAGAAAGAGCAACCCCTATCCCAGAAGACCTGCCCTTGGTTCCTAAAGTAATCATTTCTGATTTTATGATGTTCTGAAAACTCTCAATTTACAGGGAACAGCTTTTACTTATGTGGCTGCCAAGGAAGCTGAATTTTCCAGATGTCACTATGCAATGAATGATCATGTCAGTATCCCCAGAACAGAAGAGACTGATGGGAAATAGTCATTTTTAAAACACACTGAAGTTTCCAAGAAAAGTACCACAAATTTTGGAATTTATTTTCTGGGTCTATATCTTGTTATGGCTTCAGGGTGATATATATAGCACATAATAATATCTAAAATACTGTTTTGTGGAAATAGGAAGTTGCTATTATAACATTACTTTAAGATAGATAAAAGAATATATTTGTCATAACATAACAAAGAGGGGATGTTTGTTTTCTACTCAGTTTATCTTTCATTGACAGCAAGGACAAATAATCTTTAAAATTTGAACTATTTGCATCTCAGTTTTGGCTGAGATTGTTTGGGCAAATGCTGTGGAATTAGCTTCCATTCCCACCTCCCTCTCTTGGGCCTCATATAATGAAAGGTCTGCAAAATCACTTCTCAGGCTTTCCGGCAGCCATGGCTCCAGAGATAATTTGGGCTCCACCAATCAAAGGCATCTGTATGAAACTTAAATTTGGAACTGAGTTGAATAGGAAGAAAGGCATCCATTTTGCTGGTACAGAGCGTGGCTGACATGGGGTAAGTATGGGACCAGAAACAATGCTGTAGCTTCCTGATTGGGAAAGTTTACTGATTCCTCAGAGTCCTGACTGTGGGACAAGCAGTGGCCCCTTAATTGCCCCACCATGTATGTGGCTTTGACAGTCATTCCAAGAAACTCAGGAGTAGAAATTAAAAGATGCTTGCTCCTTGGAAGAAAAGCTAGCTTTGAAAAACCTAGATGATGCATTAAAAAGCAGAGATATCACTTTGCTGACAAAGGTCTGCATAGTCAAAGCTCTGGTTTTTCCAGTAGTCATGTATGGATGTGAGAGTTGGACCATACAGAAGGCTGAGTGCTGAAGAATTGATGCTTTCAAACTGCAGTGCTAGACAAGACTCTTGAGAGTCCCTTGGACAGCAAGGAGATCAAACCAGTCAATCCTAAAGGAAATCAACCCTGAATATTCATTGGAAGGACTGATGCTGAAGCTGAAGCTCCAATACTTTGGCCACCTGATGCAAAAAGCCAACTCACTGGAAAAGGCCCTGATGCTGGGAAAGATTGAAGGTAAGAGGAGAACGGGGTGACAGAGGATAAGATGGTTGGATAGCCTCACTGACTCAATGAACATGAGTTTGAGCAAACTCTGGGCAATAGTGAAGAACAGGGAAGCCTGCTGTCCTGCAGTTCATGGAGTAACAAAGAGTCAGACGTGACTTAGCAACAACGACTTAATATTCTATTTTTAAAGGTTGCATTTCTATTGTACTTAAAATAGATACATTGGATTTTGTTGTCTGCAACTGAACCTCCGCTAATATAAGTTCAAAGGAAAGATCCCACATTGCAGAGTGAGCTGGGAGACCAGTGTAACTCATGCAGAAAGGTATCTAAACCTTACCCACATCAAGGATATAAAGTTGTGGGGATTTTGAAGATTAGGAAAGGGTGTGGAGAGACAGTTTTGGTGTCCTATGATCCTATGGGCAGAAGGGAGTGGATGCCTGCCCGTTACCTCAAGTCTAAGGAGAGGGGCTTCAAGGTCACAACTTGAAGAGCTTGTTAAGTGTCCCCTGGAGTGTGGAGGATACAGCAGACTGATATTTGACTCAAACCTGAGAACTACAACAGGCAGAGACTGCTGACGGCTCCTTGTCTCCATGGCAGAGTGAAGGAAAGATGACTGTATAGGGATCCACCAGAGCTCCAGTTTGCTGGAAGCTCCAGTTTGCTGGAATGAGTAAAGTGGGTATGTCCTGTGGACTAGATGTGAGTTTCACACATGTGAAACTTTCAGCAAAAGTTTAGTAGGTCTGGTCCCAAATAGCTGCCTGGAGCTGGAGAGACCTCAATGGAGGAAGGAAGTTAGAAGTCAATAGGTATAAGGGAGGAAAAATCATTTTCCTTCTACGCTTCTGAGTTCTTGGCTGAGACCCCTACAATAAAAGAAGATTAAGGACTTCCCTGGTGATCCAGTGGTTAAGAATCTGCCTTCTTATGCCCAGGACGTGGGTTTCATCTCTGGTCCAGGAAGATTCCACATGCCATGGGTCAACTAAGCCCACGTGCCACAACAAAGACCCAGCAGAGCCAGAATAAAAAAATAGTGAAAATAAATAAATAAAATAAAAATAACTAGCTTAGATTTTTTTAAAAAAAAGAAGATTAATAAGAGAAAAACAAACAAGCTTTTAAACATGCATATCTCATGTAAAGGTGGGAGATGCCCAGGGTAAAATGAGGAACTCCACAAGGTGGTTTAGAACTCTGGCTTAAATACCATCTTCAGTTACAAACAAAAGAAAGACATGGGGAGTCTACGTGAACAGATCCAGCTGGTACTAACCTCTTTCTCTTCTCAACCCTCAATACCAGTGATCACCCTACACCTGGTTACATCACCACCATCCACCATAACTTTTACCTAGCACCTACTGTGCCATAAACCCTGAGCCAAGAATTTACATCAGTCTGCTTTCCTTTGTGTATTAATATGTATAGCTGTGCTGGGTCTTCATTGCTGTGCTTGGGCTTCTCTTTATTTGAGGGAAGTGAGGGCTACTCCCTAGTTGCCATGCATGGACTTCTTATTGCAGGGGCTTCTCTTATTGAAGAGCAACGGGGTCTGGGGCGTGCAGGCCTCAGTAGTCAGGGTACACAGGCTTAGTTGCCCTGAGGTAGGTGGAGTCCCCAGACCAGGGATCGAATCCATGTCTCCTGCACAGATGGGCAGATTCGTAACCACTGGACCACCAGGGAAGTCCGTCTGTCTGGTTTTAAACTCTTGGAACAACCTTCTGAAGTAGGTACCATTTACAAATGAATACTTCTGAATAGGGACTCAAATGAGGAAAAAGAGGCTCAGGGAGGATAGAGGACTTCCTAATGTCACATATTTGGAAAGTGGCCAGCTCTGTCTGATTCTAGAGCCCTTACCTTCTTTCCACCCCCTCTCCACCTTGCTAAGGGGGCTTCCACCATAATTTTGCCCCCATGTTGCTGCTTGGCCCTTTTGTTGTTATTTGCCCTTTCCTCTATTAATGCTCCTCTGTCTTAGTACCTGATTCCTTTAGAGGGGGACTGCCCTCTACATATCAGTAGATCAAGGAGAGATTATTTGGTTGACTTCACATAGTTTTCTCAACCTCAAGGTGCAGAAGAACCTCCAGCTTCTATTTCATCATCCAGTCCCTGCTGGGACAGGGTCAAGCAGGACAGTGTGCATTCATGATCTTCCTTTCCTGCTTCTCCATCTCTAATACACAGGTGCCCTGATCCCACTTCAGTCCCTCTTTAAGAAATGAGAGAAAACTCCTCCTTAGTAGGTACCTCTGCTTAGCCACCTACATCCCTCTCCCTGCCTCTCCTTACCTGAGACCTAGGGCGGCAGCAGCAGTTGCCATGGCCATCCCCAGAGCCTTCCCCCTCCACTTCATCCTGCTCCCTGGATCCACTGTGCGTTGGTTGCTTCAGCATCCTTTCCATTTACTTGAGGATGTTGCCTCACTTGGGTGTTTTCCATCTTCCCTGAGGAGGCTTGGTTGTCAGTTTGCAGTTGAGAAACTCTGAGGAAAATGTGACAAGACAGGGCAGCTCAGGAAAATGCAGAAGAAAGAGAAGAGAGAGGTCACTGCCCTTGTGACATCTTCCTTCCTGTTTTCATCATGTCACAACCCAATTGGGAAACACTCAGCAGCTCCCCATTCTCCACCAGAGCAAGTCTAGACCCATCCATCTGATGTCCCACCTCTCTGCCACCAAGACTGCCTCCAGCCACCAAGACCTTCTCATCACTGGCCACTGACCACTACATCCCATAACTCCTCCTACCAATCTCCTCGCCTGCCTGACACTGTGTATCCAGCTTTGACTTGCCTCTTGAGGCCTGAGTCAAGCCTTCTTGATGACCCACCTTCTTCCATCTTACTCCATACCAATTCCCAAGGATGGGCATGTATGTGGCTGAGTCACTTGGGAAGTTTGGTGAACATACATCTGTCTGGGCTTCACCCCAGACACACTGATTTGATACGTCTGGGGAGAGCCTAGGAACCTGCATTTTAACAAGCATACCAGGTGATTCTGAAGCAAGTGGTCCAAATAGAGGATGAATCAGAGTTCACCCACATCCAAAAGTCCTGTAAGAGTCAGGTAGCCCCTGAAGTGTTCCTCAGGTGCTCTGCCTGAATCTAAGGTATGTGTTTCCCTGAGTTCCAGTCCAGACGTGAGCATGGAAACCACAGTTTTAATGGTATTAGGAGTGACTCCAAGGATTGCAGTCCTGCTGTGTGCCAGATGTTTTACACAGGTTCTCATTGAATTCTACCAGCTTTGGAGCTGTGTAATAGATATTCATCGTCGTCTGGCTCGCCACCACCCAATACCCTTTCCATTTGGGGGATATGCCCCAAGGTGTGGGTCTCACGGGGCACGGAACTCTACTTCCCCTTCTACTGAGCATGGAGAAAGATATTTCTCCTGCCCCTTCTCTTTGCCCTGGCATCTATGGTACAGAAATGTGACTTGACCTAAGTGGCCAAATGCATGATTCTCAGAGGGGTCAGTTCCCAGGTTGGTGAGGAAGTCCTCACAGGATGGCAGAGGGCTCAGGGAGGGGAGTACTGTACCTTAGCTCTCAGGATACCTGTTTCAGAAAGGGAGGGGAAGGGCATCCTGATGGTAAGAATATGGATCGTGGGTGGTAGAATATGTTTGCTCTCGGAGAATTTAAGACAACTGTGGCCTTGGCCATCCCTGAATAGGAATGGAAGGACTCATCATCTCCTCACTACTAGTGACCACTAGTGGGGTCCCTTCCCCTTTAGAGTCAGAAGAGGTAGAAAATCAGAAAGTACTGATTTAAATCATTTGGTGGGCCTGGATACCTATTTCATGGATGAGCTTGAGAGTGAAGGGGGAGCTGTAGGGGCAGAGAGAGAGGCAGAGGAAGGCAGGGGGTGGTGCCAGCAGGGCACATGGGAGAAAACCTCCAGGAGCCTAACTGGCGAGAGCTGGTCACCACCATCCCTGCCCCTCCTGTGATACAAGGAAGAGGCACTTAGATAGAGCAGGCTCCCTGTTGTCCTGGTCTATATGGCTTTGAGGGGCTTGGTCTTCAGTAAAGGAGCTCTCGTTTTTGTCCCTGCCAGTAAGTGGCGACGCCCTTCTCATGTGGTCTCATTCCAGGCATGGATCTCTGCCTTTGTGGGGTTGTTCTGAGGATCCAGTGGCCAGATGCACCCCCACTGATGCCCACAATAAATGCACACCATAGACAAATGATATTGCTTTACCAGTCCTCAGCCATGGATCCTATCTCATCCTCCCAGTATTGTCCCAGGATACACCCTTCTGGTTAGCTCAGTCCCCCTTTCCCAAATATGGAATTCTTACCATGACATCTCATCTTCTCTTTGCTCCATGGCTTTCAACAATCTTCTGGGAGTGTTGGAAAAGGCCATAAATGAAGGGGAGAAACTGAAACATCTGATTCTAGAGGAGAGGAAAGCCCTGGCAGCTGAGAGAACAAGATGCTTCTGTAACGGGAACTCCGTCCAGTTCAAGCCA
The DNA here is from genome assembly GCF_023091745.1 of Budorcas taxicolor. Lineage (NCBI taxonomy): Eukaryota > Metazoa > Chordata > Mammalia > Artiodactyla > Bovidae > Budorcas > Budorcas taxicolor. The sequence goes on along the minus strand of NC_068920.1, from coordinate 44,452,972 downwards.
AAATGTTGTAGTCCAGGGTGAGGACCAGAGCAGAGTTAGCAGCCGTAGCCTCTGTGCCTCACAACCCCCACAACCCGTGACAGTGAAAAGCATCAGGCAGTGTCTTCATTTTTTAATATTTATTTACTTATTTATTTATTTGGCTGTGCCAGGTCTTAGTTGCAGCACGTGGGATCTTCGACCTTCGTTGCAGCAAGCGGGATCTAGTTCCCCGACAGGGATGGAACCCAGGGGGCCCCCTGCATTGGGAACTCGGACTTAGCCACTGGGCCACCAGGGAAGTCCCAGGCAGTGTCTGTATTTAATGCAAACCCTGAGCCGCCAGTGGAATGAGCAGGTGTGGGGCCGTATCTTCTCTTGTGAGGGGACAAAGCACACCCAAGGTTATCAGTTAAATGAGGGGAGTTAGCAGGGCCACGAAGGTGGGATCCTGAGCCTTAGAAGTCACCTGAGTTACAGATCAGCTCATGTCACTGACCCCCCGCCTCTTCCCCTTACGCCCCTCTTCAGGCACAACTGCCAAGTGGACACGGGTGGAGGTTGGAGGTCACTCTTGTGGATTCCTGTGGCTAAGATGCAAATGACCTCTGCGTGACAGCAAACAGACCGATGAAGACCAGGGTCTTACTCAGGAGTCCGCACGCTGCAGGAATGACGATGCTGATCCCAGGGGCCCTGGGGGACACAGAAGACTGAGCGCGGCTATTGACACGGATGCTCCCACACACGCACGTGTCTGTCACGGGCTTTCACACCTCGTGGCTCATCTGCTCCCAATCCCTCCTTTCCCCATACTGACTGGCTCTGTCGCGTGCCTCTAGTTTGTCCCATCACCTAAAACTACTGATTAGAAATATACTTAGTAGACAGCACAGAGTCCACGTTCAGAAGAGGCATCAGGCAGAAAGGACAGGAGGACAAGGCTCCTTCCTGCCTTCATGCAGTAGAGAGAGTGAGGGCTCCCAGAGCAAGGAAAGCTGGCTTCCATTCTCAGCATCAGGACCTATCCTGGGAGAGTCACCTCACCTCTCTGGCCTCATTTATAAACTGAGATTCCAGTCCTCATCAAAATCCCATCATGAATTTTCATAGACCTCAGCAACGTGATTCTAAAAGTCCTGGGTAAACATCAGTAGGTACCGTAAGAAAAGGACACGAATGAATGGAGAAACTTGGCTTGTATAGACTCAGCAGATGCGGAAATAGGTTGTGTGTGTGTTCACTTGCTTCAGTTGTGTCTGCCTCTTTGTGACACATACATTGTAGCCCTCCAGGCTCCTCTGTCCATGGGATTCTCCAGGCAAGAATACTGGAGTGGGTTGCCATGCCCTCCTCTAGGGGATCTTCCTGACCCAGGGATCAAACCCGTGTCTCCTATGCCTCCTGCATTGGCAGGTTCTTTACCACTACTGCCACCTGGGAAGCCCGTGGAAATAGGTTATAGCACAACTAATCCATAGCGATGAGACACCAAGTTGAAAAGAGAAACAGCAGGGAAACAAATACAAGTCCAGATATAGATCCAAGGATAGTTAAGAATTCATATCTAAGGAAATCGGCAGCCCGAAAGGTAGGCAAGAATTGTCTCGTAAATAAACAGTCTTGTGATTCCTGGGCGGCAAAATGTAAGAAAAAGTCATTGCTTCTATCATTCACACCATATAGCAAAATAATACCCCCCTCACCGATGGGTTAAGATTAAAATAAAGTGAAAAAAATAGAGAAGGCACCAGGAAATAGGATAAACACAATTAAGGAATAAAACAAAGCAATAATTTAAAAATCAACATGTTTGCCTATGCAAAACTTAAACCTGAATGTACAAGCCTGCAAAGGGAGAAATGATACAACAGCCATAGAAAGCAGCACAGATCCTTTCGTGCTAAAATCTACCCCCAGCCTGCGGCGCTGTCTTGCCTCTGCAGGAACTAGATGTCTGAGGCAGCCAAGTTCAGCCATGGCTGCCCTGGCTAGGGACTGGGGCAGAGGCTGGAAGGCAGTGCCTCTCTAGACCCGCAGGCTTGCAGCTATGCCCCCTGCAGTGCAAGCCTGTGCCCGGGTGCAGCCCTACTGCCCAGGGAGGTTCCAGCTCTGGGCTCCACAAAGTGTGCTCTCTCCAAGGGTCTCCTGCCAGTGCCCTGCCTTATCCCCTCCAAGCCCTGGGACGTTTTCTTGCACGGAGCTCCTAGAACATGTCCACTGTCAAGGGCAAGCGTTGCATCCCTTTCTGAGGCTGTATGCAGGCAGCCAGATACCCCCATCCCACCCCACCCTAAGGCACTCCAGCCACAGTGCTGGGGAATTCCTGCGCCCCTCACCGAGTGCTGGGAATACAGACGCTCCAGCTCCCCAGCCCCTCTCCAGGCAGACAACTGTGATGCCCAGAGGCCCCTTCAGTCCCTGTGGGACTCACTTTTGTTATGGCACCGTTTGCTAGGTTTCCTTCCTTCCCAGTCCCACTCCCCAGGAATGGTTTTTCCTGGGACCCCTTCCTAAAACATTTGCACAAGATTTTCTCCACAGCCTGCCTCCGTGGAACCCTCCGAAGACAGGGTGACAGTGGCTTCTCCTGAGGTGCCACACCCTCCAGCCCCAGATAGGCGCCTCTGCTCCTCCATCTCCTGGACAAACTGCTCCCTCCACTAAATTCCCTCTTTTTCAAACAGCTCAGTGGCTTCTGCCTTCCCAGCTGGACTCTGACACATAGAATGGTTCATGTTAATTAAAACACATAAATCCAATGGGTGAAGGAGGTATAGCCTTTAGTATGAATATGGGTGAATGTTTGCACTCTCAGTTTATACTCTGGAAAATTAGTGGAAAAAAAAGAATAGCATTTATTGTAAAGCTGTGTTTTATTTTAAATGTTTTAATGATCTCCTACTATGTACCAGCCACTTAGGCACAACAGAAGGGGAAGAGGGCACTCTGCCTCTACCCTATGGAGCTCAAAGTCCACAGTAATAGATGAAAGCAAGTCCCAGCTCATGTCTGATACCATGCAGAGTCCTGTGGGGCTCCTGGGCACAAGATTTTTGTGTCCCCCATTTCTTTGATTGTAGGAAACAACCTTCATTCAGCCTCCATGGCTTTCCCTGAGCCCCAGGGGGCAGATTCAAGCTGTTGTTAATTAGGGAAGGGAGGGGAAGCTAAAGGCAAAGGAGGAAAGGGAAGATATACCCATCTGAATGCACAGTTCCAAAGAATAGATAAGAAAGACTTTCTCAGTGATCAATGCAAAGAAATAGAGGAAAACAATAGAATGGGAAAGACTAGAGATCTCTTCAAGAAAATTAGAGATACCAAGGGAACATTTCATGCAAAGATGGGCTCAATAAAGGACAGAAATGGAATGGACCTAACAGAAGCAGAAGATATTAAGAAAAGGTGGCAAGAATACACAGAAGAAGTATGCAAAAAAGACCTTCCTAACCCAGATAACCATGATGGTGTGATGACTCACCTAGAGCCAGACATCTTGGAGTGTTGAATTCAAGTGGGCATGAGGAAGCATCATTATGAACAAAGCTAGTGTAACTGATGGAATTCCAGCTGAGCTATTGCAAATCCTAAAAGATCATCATCTGTGAAAGTGCTGTACTCAATATGCCAACAAATTTGGAAAACTCAGCAGTGACCACAGGACTGAAAAAGGTCAGTTTTCATTCCAATCCCAAAGAAAGGCAATGCCAAAGAATGTTCAAACTACCACACAATTGCACTCATCTCTCACACTAGCAAAATAATGCTCAAAGTTTTCCAAGTGAGGCTTCAATAGTACATGAACCAAGAACTTCCAGATGTTCAAGCTGGATTTAGAAAAGGCAAAGGAATAGAGATCAAATTGCCAACATCTGTTGGATCATAGAAAAAGCAAGAGAGTTCCAGGAAAACATCTACTTCTGCTTTATTGACTATGCTAAAGCCTTTGACTGTGTGGATCACAACAAACTGTGGAAAATTCTTCAAGAGATGAGAATACACTTTACCTGCCTCCTGAGAAATCTGTATGTAGGTCAAGAAGGAGCAGTTAGAACCGGACATGAAGCAACAGACTGGTTCCAAATTGAGAAAGGACTACGTCAAGGCTGTCTATTGTCACTCTGCTTATTTAACTTCTATGCAGAGAACATCAAGCAAAATGCCAGGCTGGATAAAGCACAAGCTGGAATTAAGATTACCTGGAGAAATATCAATAACCTCAGATATGGAGATGACATCACCCTTGTGATAGAAAGCAAAGAGGAACTGAAGAGCCTCTTAATGAAAGTGAAAGAGGAGAGTGAAAAAATTGGCCTAAAACTCAACATTCAAAAAATGGAGATCATGGCATCCATTCCCATCACTTCACGGCAAATAGATGGGGAAACAATGGAAACAGTGACAGACTTAATTTTCTTGGGCTCCAAAATCACTGCAGATGGTGACTGCAGCCATGAAATTAAAAGACACTTGCTCCTTGGAAGAAAAACTGTGACCAACCTAGACAGGATATTAAAAAGCAGAGACATTACGTTGCTAACAAAGGTCTGTCTAATCAAAGCTATGATTTTTCCAGCAGTCACGTATGGATGTGAGAGTTGGGCCATAAAGAAAGCTGAGCACCAAAGAATTGATGCTTTTGAACTGTGATGTTGGGGAAGACTCTTGAGAGTCCCTTGGCCTGCAAGGAGATCAAACTAGTTCACCCTATAGGAAATCAGTCCTGAATATTCATTGGAAGGACTGATGTTGAAGCTGAAACTCCAGTACTTTGGCCACCTAATGGGACGAACTGGAAAAGACCCTGATGCTGGGAAAGATTGAAGGTGGGAGGAGAAGGGAACATCAGAGGATGAGATGATTGAATGGCATCACCAACTTGATGAACATGAGTTTGAGCAAGCTCTAGGAATGGGTGATGGACAGGAAAGCCTGGTCATGCTGCAGTCATAGAGTTGCAAGGACTCAGACATGACTGAGCAACTGAACTGAACTGGGGATGCAAGACCAGGGAGAAAACGTCAAGAGCAGCCTCTGAGCAAGGTCCTGTTTCCCATCAATTGTTGTTGTCATTCAGTCACTCAGTTGTGTCCGATTGTTTGCAACCCCATGGACTGTAGCATGCCAGGCTTCCCTGTCTTTCACTATCTCCCAGAGTTTCCTCAGACTCATGTCCACTGAGTCAATGATGCCACCCAAACATCTCATTCTCTGTCATCCCCTTCCTCCTGTCCTCAATCCTTCCCAGAATCATGGTCTTTTCCAACGAGTCAGCTTTTTGTATCAGGTGGCCGAAGTATTGGAGCTTCAGCTTCAGCACCAGTCCTTCCAATGAATACTCAGGGTTGGTTTCTTATAGGATGGACTGGTTTGATCTCCTTGCAGTCCAAGGGACTCTCAAGAATCTTCTCCAACACCACAGTTCAAAAGCATCAATTCTTTGGTGCTCAGCTTTCTTTATGGTTCAACTCTCACATCTATACATGACTGCTGGAAAAACCATAGCTTTGACTATACAGACCTTTGTCAGCAAAGTGATGTCTCTGCTTTTTAATGTGCTGTCTAGGTTGGTCATAGCTTTTCTTCCAAGGAGCAAGTGTCTTTTAATTTTGTGAATGCAGTCACTATCTGCAGTGATTTTTGGATCCCAAGAAAATAAATTCTGCCACTGTTTTCACTTTTCCCCCATCTATTTGTCATTTCAAGTGATGGGACTGGAAGCCATGATCTTAGTTTTTTGAGTGTTGAGTTTTAAGCCAGCTTTTTCACTCTCCTCTTTACCCCTATCAAGAGGCTCTTTACTTTCTCTTTCTGCCATTAGAGTGATATCATCTGCATATCTGAGGTTGTGGATATTCTCCTAGCAGTCTTGATTTCAGCTTGTGATTCCTCATCAGTGGATACAGACAATATCTTTGAGCTGTTTTGCAGATACTGAAACCCCCTCCAGGTGATAGAAGTTAACAAAGATTAATGATGGTCTGCCACCCACAAGCATGTAGACCCTAGACCAGTTGGACCTGAAGGATAAGGATGCTGACTTCTACTTATGTCATCACCAGCCCATCAGAAGAATGTTCATGAGCTGATCACACTCTCTCTGAACAATTACTACAAAACTTGTCACTATCTTCCCCAAGTTGCAACACATAGTTTTGAGAACATTAGCCCACAGTGGCCCCCTTTGCCTAGCAAAGCAACAAAGCTACTCATTTTACTTCACCCAAAACTGTCCTTGAGATTTGATTTGGCACCAGCATACACAAAATATGAGCTTTCAGCAGCGCATCTATTTTTTAAATACCAGAGCTCTGTAGTGACACTGCTTCTCTTCCTCATTGTGGATCTCACTTCAAATTGTTTCCAACCTTTGGAAAACAAATTGACAGTATGTATAGAGGAAAATGGCTTTCCTGGTAGCTCTGTGATAAAGAATCCACCTGCCAGTGCAGGAGACGCAGGTTCAATCTCTAGGTCAGGAAGACTCCCTGGAGGAGGAAATGGTAACCCACCATAGTATTCTTGCCTGGAGAATTCCATGGACAAAGGAGCCTGGCAGGCTGCAGTCCATGTGGTCACAAAGAGTTGGACACAATTGAGCATGCAACGACACATACAGAACAGTATAAATGTTGGGCTTCTTTTAAGGGAATTTCTTTTGAGTGAACAATTTCAAAGAAGAAACGGACATCTACAAATATATGTTCATCTCAAAGTTATCAATACTACAAAAAATGAAAATAATCTCAGTGTCTGAAAACAGGCAAAGGATTATATGAGCAATGGCTTTCTATTGATAGAAAAGTATGCTGAAATTCTGACTACAAAGACTAGGGAGCAACACTGAAGAATAGTTTTAGCCAAGAAAAAATAATGAAAATGTGTATAATTAGAATTAATGCCACATTAAAATATATCCAAGCATGAATAAAAGCTAGAAGAGAAGATGGACAAGAAAAGACACATTAGATTGGTAGAAATATGGAAGAATATTTCTTTCTCTGCTAAGTCAACATTTAGTGATAAACACACTCTAAGATAAATCAACATTTAATAATAAACTGTATAAAAGGGTGAGCATGCAAAGGTCATGGTTCTTAGCTTTGCCTGCACATTTTAAGAGTCCTGAAGATCTTATAAAAACTACTGAGACCAGCCCCACCTCCAGAAATTCTAATCCTTTTGGTCTGTAGAGGTCACATGCATCAGCATTGAAAACAACCCAGGGATTTCCCCAGTTGTCCAGTGATCAAGACTCTGCCATCCCTGTTTGGGAAACTGAGATCCCACAGGCTGCAGGGTACATTCAAAAAAAATTTTTTAATAAATAAATAAAACAAGCCAAATAAAAGCTAATGCTCCAGGATATCCTAATGCGCCTCACTTGCTCAGAGCTGTTGGGCTAGATTATGAATTCCAGCTCTGATTTTTTTCTACGCTCCCCTACCCCCTCCAACCCCAACCATAGAAACAAGGAAACTGAAGCCAGAGAAGAATCCTGAGTGGCCTGAAGTTACACTTTCAGTCGATCTGGCTGACATTAGAATCCAGGGTCTCTTTTCCCACTACACCATTATGGGTTTGCTGAGCCCTTGGAATTCAGCACAGATGCCATTTCCCTCTCCTTACCCCTCTGACATGCAAGAAGCAAACACAGAGGGAAACGGCGGGGAGAATGGCAGCCTCGTATTGCCTCCAAGAGCCTCCTCCTCTCTCCAGCACCAGCACACTCCTCCTTCCCCTGGGAAGGTCCGCCAGACCGAGAGGACTGAAACCCACCCTGCCCTCTACCCTCCCCCATCCTTCACTCCCCACACCCTCTCAGCACATGGACTGGGAATCAAAGGACTTGGTGTCCGATCCAAGGGCCCCGAGACCTGGAAACCATACCTGGTGACGTGTGTCACATTTGTGGGGGTGACTGTGAAGCCAGGAGAGGAGAGCCTATCGGCTGATGTGGGGACGAGTTGGGTCACGGGCCTGGGCCTGGGCCTGGGCCCGGGCCTGGGACGGAGCTTGGTGGTGACGGGAGGTAGGGTGGGATTCTGAACAGAGATCTGGCAAGGATACTCATCTGAGTCAGGGGTTCCCAAAGAATCTGCAAGAAAGCACATTGGATGGTTGGACAGATGATGGATAGCTGGAAGGATGAGTGGTAGAGTAAATGGAACTGAGGAGGGAAATGAACATGGCCACTCATGAACCAAGGTTTCCTTTTGCTTTTAATTTTAATAAAGAAATAGTGTGACATTTTTTGGGTCAGAGATGGGGAAAAGGAAAGAAGGAAGGAAAGAAGGAGGGAGGGAGATAAGGAAGAAGGAAGGTATTTCCAGGCTATTCATGTTATTGGAAATACACTTGCCTGCCATTCTTCACCAATCCATGTCTTCACCACCAGCCCTTCTTCAAGAATATTTCCCTGATTATCTTATACCATTCTCTCTGCCTTGCACTCACCTGTACCTGTGGCATATTGCTTTGCAAGTTATCTTTCATGAATATAGTGCAGATATGTCTTGTCTTCCTTAGATATGGGCTCCACAGGGGCTAGGAACTTGAATCTGCCCCTGTTCTAATCTGCTTTCCTTAATTCATCCAGTCAACATCTGTGGAGGCCCTACTATATGCCAGGCACTTCACCAGTTGCTAGAGATACAGAGTTGAATAAGGCACAGATTACCTCCTCAAGGTTCTCAAAGATGAATAGGGGAGACAGTTAAGGAAGCTGGCCACTACTTCATCCAGGGAGATAGAGCTGTCTATAAAGAGAGCGCCAAGCGAGCCCTGGTGCTTTGCTACTCAAAACAGAAGCCATGGACCAGCAGTGTCAGCATTGTCTGTGAGGAAGCTGGAAATACAGAATCTAGGTCCCATCCTAGATGTATTACATTTAAAATAAGACCCCCAGGTGGTTTGTGCCCTCTTAAGGTTGGAGGAGCACTGCTTTGGAAGCACCCAGGAGGGGCTTCAGATGCATCCTTAGGAAGGGAGGGTGACTCACAGAGGCTTCCCAAGGAAATGACTTCTACATGAAGACCTGAAGCTTGAGACTGAAGTGTCCCAAGTCCATCACTCACCTTTCACCATATAGCACAGCATGTTAGGTTCTGCTCCCAAAGAGGAATCCCATACAAAGAATGAGATGCAATCCCTTCTTACCATTAGACCAAATGTCTCTCAAAGACCTCAAATGAGAAACAAGGAGCTTCTAGAAACAAGGAGCAAGATCAAAAGCTTCTAGAAATCCTGAGCCACAGCCCTACTGGTGCTCCCACCACTGTCCCACTCGACCTGATCTGGCTCTCCCACCCTCTACCACCCACCCCCAGGTCACTCACTCTTGGTCACCACCAGGCGGACTGGGTAGAACAGGATGATGGGGTCGCTGGGTCCCAAGATCACACATCGGTACAATCCTGAGTCCTCCACTTGAAGGTTGGTCATTCGGACTTGCAGCATCCCTTCACTGGGGATGTCTTCTAGGAAGTACTTCCCCTTCTGGACTTGACTGGACCCCTCTGTGATTGCCAGTGTCTGGACCTCCCCATTATCTTTCAGCCTCTGCCAAGCCTTCTGGCTGTTGGAATATATGTTGGTATTGGTAGGACAGCTCACGTTCAAGGTCTGCCCCTCTGCTAGAGTACACTTCTCCTCGTATAGTTTTGCGGCAGCTTGGATTTCTGTAAGCAGAGAATTTGAGTTAGGCTCTGTGAGGAATAGCTTCCTTCTCTTTGGGAAAAAAAAAAAGAGAGAGGAGCCACCTTTCTTTCTTGTTAAATCACCTGATTTTTAGACAAGATTCTCAAGGTCTCCAGAGAAGATGCAGCTTTCCCTGCAAGTTAGCATTAGACCCCAGATCCTATCATTGCAAGTAGTTTTGGGGGGTGGGGGTTCATTTGGTTTGTTTGTTTGATTGATTTTGACCACAAAAGTTAGACTGTGTATGATTTGTGCAAATCAACTTTCATAAATAACTGTTTCTGAGAGGAAGAAATTGTCTGAATAGAGACAGAGCATGGGACGCGTGCTAAGACCGTGAGTGCCAGGGGCATGACGGGAGGGAAAGATTATAAAGAAGGACATACAGGGTGCAGAACGAGACTGCTGAACCCTAACCACTAGACCACCAGGTACAGGGTGCAAAGTGGATGTGACGACATGTTACTATCAGAAAGCGACTCTTCTGAACAGCTAGAGGAACTTCATCTAAGTCAGAGGAGAGAGACCAGTTCAAGAGACTATTGGAAAAATGGCGAGGAAGCCATCTCGAGGACATGGTGGACATTGATGTCTGGTGGTGGGGTCTTCATCTCTCCCTTCCTTGGGTAGCAGATCACCTCTTTCTCAAGGTGCTCATCTTTCTCATCCTACTACCTTTACTGATGGGGCTGCCCGTATTCTCCAGGATGGACACAGAGACACAGGCTTAGCCAAAGAATCTCACCACCCTGGCCATGCTGATTGGCCTAGATATGGGCACATGACTAAGGCTGGGCCAATCAGAATCCTCTGTTGAGACTGCTGCTCTTTCTTACTGTGTTGATTGGTCTATAGGATGTTGCTTGCATCCAAAAGAGTTCTAAATATTACAGAATGTCAAGGAGTCACAGCAGTGGTCTTCCACTGGGGACAGTTTTCCCTCTGGGGACATTGGGCAATGACTGCAGATATTTTTGGTTGTTATAATTGGGAGTTATGCTGTGCTTAGTCACTCAGTCACGTCCAACTCTTTGAGACCCCATGGACTATAGCCCACCAGGCTCCTCTGTCCATGGGATTCTCCAGGCAAGAATACTAGAGTGGGTTGCCATTCCCTTCTCCAGGGGATCTTCCCAACCCCGGGATCGAACCCAAGTCTCCCACATTGCAGGTGGATTCTTTACTGTTGAGCCACCAGGGAAGCCCAAGAATACAGGAGTAGGTAGCCTATCCCTTTCCCAGGGGATCTTCCCAACCCAGGAATAGAACTGGGGTCTCCTGCATTGCAGGCAGATTTTTTACCAGCTGAGCTACCAGGGAAGCCCCATCATTGGGAGCAAGGAGGTGCTAATAGCATCTAAGGGGTAGAGGCCAGAGATGTTGTTAAATGTTAAACATCCTTCAGTGCACAGACCAGCCCCCATGAGAAAAAAATTAACCCACCCATAATGTCAATAGTGCCAAGGCTGAGAACCCCTGGATTACAGGGACAAAAGTTTCAATCACACTCTTGAATGTTGAACTTAGAATTGGCATGAATTTCTGGTCTGGTCCAAGGGATCCTTGCTGATGGGAGGGCCAAGTAGAGTTGAAGTAATAAGATCTAGGTCTGTGTTTTCCACTGGACACAGCAGGGCTCCCTTTACTGAGGGTCTATAGTTTATCCATCCAGGCCTTTGCAGAAAACCAAAAAATGGGCTGGATAGTGGTGGGTCAATCCACCTACCATTACTAAGGTCAGGCTACCACTACCTACAATTGTTGCTGCTTCTATTAATCTAAATGCTAGCGTCCCCCTAAAATTCATATTTTGAAATCTTAAACTTCAAGGTGGAGATAGTTAGGTCATAAGGGCTCTGCCCTCAGGAACAGGATTAGTGCCCTTAGTAATGAGGCTCCGGGGAGCTCCCTTGCCCCTTCCCCCACATGAGGATACAGTGGGAAATTGGTAGTCAGTCTGCAACTCAGAAGAGGACCTTCCCCAGAACCCAATCATACTGGTACCGTGACCTTGAATTTCCAGCCTCCAGAACTGGGAGAAGTAAATTTCTGTTGCTTATAAGCCACCCAGACTGTGGTATTTTGTTATAACTGCCCAGATGGGTCAAGACAGTAGGAGTCACAGGAGACAAATTGCTCACAAACCTGCCAGGCTCTTGTGAATGGAGAGTGAGAAACTAACGCAGAAGGGAAGTCTGTACATCACTTTTTGCACCATTTCAAGAAAGGACTTCTTTATATTATTAATGTAAAAAAAGAATAACAAATACCTTTTACTACTAAGTGTTTAAGACACTCTCTCATTTAATCTTTATAACGTATCAGTTGATAATGATATTTTTCCTAGTTTCGAGACAAGGAAATTGGGAGACAGAAAGTTTATTTAATAACCCAGAAGTTATTATGTGATTTGGGCTTCCCAGGTGGCTTAGTGGTAAAGAATCTGCTTGTCAGTGCAAGAGACATGGGTTTGATCCCTGGATTGGGAAGATCCCCTGGAGTGGGAATGGCAACCCACTCCAGTATTCTTACTTGGAAAATTCCATGGACAGAGGAGCCTGGCGGGCTACAGTGCATGTGGTTGCAAAGAGTTGGATGCAACTGAGGGCACACACACATTGTGTGATTCGCCCAAGGTCCCACAGGAGAGATGCGGGAAGTTAGGATTCAGACCCTCATAGTCAGACTCTAGAAAGTGTCTGACTCTTGGGGACCCTAGTCTCTAAACTAGGAATAATAGTAGTATCAACTTATAAGTTATAAAGATTAAATGAGAGAGTGTCTTAAACACTTAGCAGTAACTGTGACCCCATGGACTGTAGTCTGTCAGGTTCCTCCATCTATGGGATTTTTCCAGGCAAGAATACTGGTGTGGGTTGCTGGTTCCTTCTCCAGGGGATATTCCCAACCCATGGATTAAAACCTGGGTCCCCGGCACTGCAGGCAGACTCTTTACCGTCTGAGCCACCAGGGAAGACTCTAGAATCAGCTCTAAACCTCTGAGCTAGATTGCCCAAAGCAGCTGTCTAGTTGGGATTAAAGCCAGTGACAACCCAAATGAGAATAACTGACAAATAATTCTATTTCCCAGGATACAGGGTCTAGAAGGAGCTTTTATGTTATACCCTAAGCTACCCTGATGGGACTCAGTGGGAAAAAAAAACCACTGGTTTCCTCTCAGTCTTCAACCTTCCATCTTCTCCCAGTTCTCCTGGAAAAACGTGAATAAGACACAAGGAGGGACTTCCCTGGCTGTCCAGTGGGGTTGGGAATCGGTCTGCCAATGCAGGGACACAGGTTCCATCCCTGCTTCAGGGAGATACCACATGCCAAGGGGCAAGTACGCCTATGCACCGCAACTACTGAACCTGTGCTCCAGAACCCGTGAGCTGCGACAAGAGAAGCCGCCGCGATTAGAAACCCATGCACTGCAACCAGAGAGCAGCCCCACTCACCCCAACTAGAGAAAGCCCATGTGCCGCAACAAAGACCCCGTGTGGGCGGATAAATGAATAAAACTAAAAATTAATCAATAAATAAACACAACCTCCACTGCAAAATGAAAACAGATATTTTAAAAAAGAAAAGAAAGAAAAGACACAAGGAAGTGCACTGGTCCACGGGAACCACACTTCCATGTACCCCATCCGGATCATCACCCCAGCTCCAAGAAATCCCGGAGCAACCCTGGTGTGCAGGCTCTACCAGGTGATTATCCAGGACTTTGCTCAAGGCAGTGGGTCCCCGGAAAACATCCTCTCCCTAGAATTTTTTCTGTCTTTCCAAAGCAAACCTTTCTTTTAATTCCTTGTTGATATGCTCCCCTTCTCTGCTTATTTTCTCGATGTATTCATGAGGACTGGGAGCAGGAACAACGAAAGCTCCAAGTGCTTCCACTTTTGGTGAAGGTGTGAGCTAGGCAGGAGGAGGAGAGAAGGGCCCCAGCAACCCTGCGCAGCCCGAGCAGCAGAGCCTCAGGGCCCTGGGATCACGGCCTCTGTGAAAACGGGCACTTTTCTCCTGTGCACTTCTGTGTCCTCAGCAATAGCAGGTCTCCTGGCCCATGCTTGGCCACTGGGAGATATTTATTGAATGGACTATGTCTTTGGGGTTTAGGCTTCCCTGGTGGCTCAGTTGGTAAAAAGCCTGCCTTCAGTGTGAGAGACCCAGGTTCGATCCCTGGGTGGGGAAGATCCCCTGGAGAAGGAAATGGCAACCCATCCCAGTATTCTTGCCTGGAGAATCCCATGGATAGACACGGGGTCACAAAGAGTTGGACACAACTGAGTGACTAACACTTCTTTCAACATCCAAAGCACCATGATGGAATATACAGGGGAAAAAATGTCAAACTCAAAAACAAAATTCCCTTAGGTCATGTCAAGGTGAGATTTTTCTCTACCATTATTTTCCCACTCGGGGTTTTGCATGTCCCTGACAACATCAAAAGGCACAGGCATCTTGCTTCCCTAACCCGCCCCCTTTAGTTCTGTTCTCAGGCCCTGTGTGTTCTCCTGATTCTTTTAAGTCTGGGTGGAGAAACCCAGTGTGGCATGTCTACTGGATGGCTCTGTCTTGGGTGGCCACACCCCGTGGAGCTTCAGAGGAAACGGGAGACCTTTCTTGTGGAGGGCTTGGCCCCAACCCCAGGTCCTGGGCGGAGAGCTCACCCGCTCACGCCTCCTCCACATCTTACCTGGAACGAAGAACATCCAGAGCAGCCCCCAGAGCCTGGCCTTCCTCATCCTTCATGTGCGCTGACTCCAGCTGTTCTGTGGCTCCTGGCACAGCTACAGAGAGACACTCTACCCCGGAGGCTCCAGAAAGTTGCACAACAGGATGTCATGCCATTGCTGGGAGGTGCTGAGTCTGATGCTGTTTCATCACTGGTTATCTTGGCTCCAGACGTCAAGGACAACATAGCGATCCAAGACTGGGCTCATTCATAGACCAGAAAAGATGCAGGATGATATAATACAGGACAGTGAATAAAGAAGAAAGAAATCCAAAAGGTTCCTTACTAGAAGCTATGAAAGGCAGATTTGACAGTGTGAGAAGTCAAAAACAGAAAAGATTCACTTCAGAAATAATCCCAAATGTAAAATGACTAGGACATGTTAAAGAGCTAAGAAATATACTAGAGGACAAAGCATAGAAATCCAATCTACAGATCATCTACAAATAAAGAATGTCCTTGAAGATTAACATGGGACAGTGGATCATAAACAAGATTTAAAGTGTATATTAAATAAAAACACTTTCCAAGATACAAGTACCCCAATGTTCAGAGCAGCACTAATTACAATGTCCAAAATATGGAAATTACCTAAATGTTCACGAACAGATGAGTGGATAAAGAAGATGTGGTATATAGGCAAATATATAGAAATATTATTCAGCCATAATAAAGGATGAAACAATGCGATTTGCAGCAACTGGAATGGACCTAGAGATTATCATACTAACTGCAATCATCAGACAAAAACAAATACCATATGATCGCACCCATATGTGAAATCTAAAATATGACACAAATGAGCTTATTTACAAAACCAAAAATAGACTTGCAGACATAGAAAACAAACTTACTGTTACCAAAGGGGAAAAGAGGGGAGGGAGGGGTAAATTAGGAGTTTGGGTTTAGTAGATACAAACTACTATATATAAAATAGATTTTTTAAAAGAAGGTCTTACTGTATAGCATAGGGAACTACATTCAATATATTGTAATAAATTGTAATGGAAAAGAATCTGAAAAAATATATATATATATATCTGAAAAATTATATATACACTGGATCATGGATCACTTCACTGTATACAAGAAACTAACACAACATTGTAAGTCAACTAAACTTCCATAAAAATTAGAAACAAAAAGACCTACTCTCTAGATCTGAAAAGATATCTGAAATTGGAAGTTGAGAGAATTTTTTACATTGGCAAGGAAACATTCATGAAGAAAAATCAAGACTGGACAGTTTCCAGGTGAGAAATTTTAAATTTAAATAAAAGCTCCTGCTGCTAAACAAACAGGAAAAGAAAACTTGATTCCTTCAAAAGGACTGAACTGAGTGGGACTGGAATTTCTTCTACCGAGTAACAAATACTGAGACACAGTGGGATGATGTGTACAGAAAATCTGCCTCCAGAATTGTATACAAAAGCCGATTGCTATTCAAGTATGAAAGCAGCAGAAAAGTACTAGCATGTCTGCAGATTATAAAAGCAAAAAAAAAAAACCTCTAAGGTTAACTTTAACATTTTAAATTAAAACTGTTGAATGCAGCAACTTCTAAGACATCAACAATAATGAAGAAATTTAAATCCTATTATTACACCCTGCAGAGATCATGGTAGTTAACATTTTACTAAATTTTTTTTTCTATTCTTGATTCTATAAATGATATCAGAAACCAGGTTTGCAACTGCACTCGGATTGAAATCTGCCAGAAGCGCTATTTGTTTTATTTGTCTGGCCCACGGGGAGGGAAAGCAGACAGAGATTTTGAAATTTTCTGACTCAGTGGGGCGTCTGTTTGATTTTTACAAGGATGAGTCACATTTGCACAGTTAATTTAACAGATCCCTCTTCTTACAAGCTGTGTCTTCCGGACCTAAATGAATACTACAGCACATGCCAATTTTTTGTGTCTGCCTACTTTCAGGGTTCAGGGTCAGTGTTCAGGGTCAAATTCCTGGAAGATTCAGAGAAACCTTTTTTTTTTCCATTAGTTTTTGCTTCATGTCCTTTGAGGTTCTGTTATTAGCTGTATATTCTTACAAGATCATTAAGTCTTCCAGTTGATTGATGCTTTTATGATATAAAATGGCTCTCTTTGTCTCTAACTCTTTTCTTTGCTCTGAAGTCTAATCAGATATTGATATAGCCAGGCTCCTCTGTCCATGGCATTCTCTGGGCAAGAATGCTGGAGTAGGTAGCCGTTCCCTTCTCCAGGGGATCTTCCCAACCCAGGAATCAAACCCACGTCTCCTCCAGTGCAGGCAGATTCTTTACTGCCTGAGCCACCAGGGAAGTCCTGTTAATGTAGCCACTTCTGCTTTTTAAAAAATTCATGTTTCTATATCTTGTTCCATCCTTTTCCCTTCAACTTACCTAGTCGTTGTTTTTGCAGTGAGATTCTTACAAGCAATATCTACCTGGATTGTGGTGTTTTATCCACTTTGTGTCTTTTGTAAGGGTGTGACAATGATTTACATCTAAGGTAAATATTGATGGGTTAGCACTTTACTGGGAGAAGGCAATGGCACCCCACTCCAGTACTCTTGCCTGGAAAATCCCATGGACAGAGGAGCCTGGTAGGCTGCAGTCCATGGGGTCGCGAAGAATCGGGCACGACTGAGCGAATTTACTTTCATTTTTCACTTTAATGCATTGGAGAAGGAAATGGCAACCCACTCCAGTGTTCTTGCCTGGAGAGTCCCAGGGACGGGGGAGCCTGGTGGGCTGCCGTCTGTGGGGTCGCACAGAGTCGGACACGACTGAAGCGACTTAGCAGCAGCAGCACTTTACTATCTGCTGGTTTTGTTTCTGTCCTCTGGTTCTCATTTCTCTGTTTCTCTTTTGGGAACTTTTCATTAAATAGCCCAAGAAGGATTTCTAACTAAACTTGAGTATCACAGGAAAGTGATGGCTCCTTCACGATGTCCTACCTAGAGGCAGCACCTGAGTGCATTTAAATGAGAGAAGTCTTTCTCGACCTGTCTGATCGCTTTGTGTACTTGAAGTAAACAGAACGTAAAGTATCCTCTCATTTTTTAACCCACTGTTTTTCTGAAGAGTTCAGTGACCCATCCATTATATTTTCTGTCTTTGTTTTTTTAGGAGGCCATGGGTGAAGCTTCATCGTATGACTTGCAAGATCTTAGTTCCCTGACCAGGGATGAAACCTGGGCCCCCTGCAGTGTGGAGTCCTAACTTTCCTGCAGCCAGGATTTTAAATTCTCAAACTACTTCTCCCAACAAGCTACTGTCTTATGGCTTCTCATTAAATAGTCTTGGGACTTGTGACCTAGGATCTCTTTTCATTTTATTAAGGTTCAGTTCAAAGTTCCTCCTTCAGAGGCCCCAGCACCAGGAGGGTTTATTTTTAAGGTACCATGAGTCTTTTTGGTTTTATTCTTCAAACATTATTTTTAGTACTATTATGAAAGCCTGTGTAAATATTATTCTGGTTGGGTTCTTTTTCTACTTTAGTAAGTCACTGGCCCATGTCAATAGGTTCCAGTCTTCACAATGGGATAAGGTAACAGTTTCTTTCTTAACATGGATTGGTTAATCACATAACTGTTCTAACCTAGCTAGAACATATGTGTGACATCTTTTAACAATGAGAATGTGTACGAGCCAAAAAGATTTTGGCTCATCGGAGGGCCTTATGGGTCCAGGACCCAGATCTCTGAATTCTGGTGCTGGTGTTTCTGAAGAGGCCCAATGAGACTTGTTGAGCCCTGCCCCCAAGGCCTTCCTTGGTGGCTCAGATGGAAAAGAATCTGCCTGCAGTGCAGGAGTTGCTGGAGACTTGGGTTCAATCCCTGGGTCAGGAAGACCCCCTGAAGGAGGGCATGACAACCTACTCCAATATTCTTGCTTGGAGAATCCCTCGGACAGAGGAGCCTGGCAGGATATAGTCCATACGGTCACAAAGAGTCAGACACGACTGAAGCGACTTAGCATGCACGCGCACCCCAAGGCCACAGGTGTGAGACCTTGTACCAAGGCCACAGAAATAGAGCCCAGAAGCAAGGTCACCTCCGAAGCTGACTTAGCCCCTTTGTAACCATTGCCAAAAGCCCCCCTGATCATCACCAACAGGCTTCCTGACCCCAAATTAGGCAAAAATGCTCACCCAGGTAGTTACCCTAAAGCACCCTATATGCGTGCATGTTCAGTCGCTTAAGTCGTGTCCGACTTTGCCCTAAAGAGTCACCTAAAGGCCATCCTTCCAGCAGGAATTTTCTTTGTCTTGAGGCTATAAAAATCGTCTACTAACCAATGAAAATGGTCGGCTCTCCCCTGTCAGGAGGTCGGCCCGCTGCGCTCCCAGTGCCCACAGTATCTCTGTTCTTTGTTCTTAATAAACTCATTCCCCTCTGAAATGCTCTGTATTTGGAAATTCTTTTCCAACCTCACATTGCCTCAACAGGACGGTTACCAGAAGCAGGAATAACTGCACACTGGAACCACTTCTCTTGCCCCAGTTGAAATGCATTGTTTGGGCAACACTCACAGGAACAGACGCAAACAGGAAGACACAACCCTGTCCCTTCCTCCAGCACTTGGTCCCCTCTAGTCCCCCTGTTGACAGAGGAGAAATCTGGCTGCAGCATCTCAACTCAGACCAGGGTAGAGAAGTGCTCATCAGAGAGCCAGCAGCCTGAATAACCCGACAAAGCCATCCTGATAATGGGGGGTGGGGGGTAGTTTTATCAGCCTTGTTGACAGTGATTATTCTAGGCTTTGGGCATGAGAACCCTTCTACCCACTCTTCAAACATCCATGCAGTTAAATATGAACCTTTTTTTTTAATCAGGGAAAAAAACCCAACCTATATATAGCACTTACTATCCATAAAGAAAAAGATATTCCGTTCTTCCATTTTGAATATAATTATATTTGTCTATCAATTTGTCTTGATAGACAGGCTGCTATTTTGAGGGGGAGGGTGGGAGACCCAGGTTCGATCTCTGGGTCTGAAAGATCCCCTGGAGAAGGGAATGGTGACCCACTCCGGTATTCTTTCCTGGAAAATCCCATGGACAGAGGAGCCTGGAGGGCTACAGTCTATGAGGTCACAAAGAGTCAGACACAACTCAGTGACTAACACCATTAACACCACATGTTGCCCCATGTGGGATCTGAGTTCTCTGACGAAGGATCGAACTCACACCCCCAGCAATGGAACCTGCACCGCCTGCAGTAGCCCAGAGTTTTAACCACTAGACCACCAGGGAATCCCCTGCTGTTTCATTTCTGATGCTCACTAATCTCAATTTGGCTATGAGAGTCTTTTCAGCTGAGCCCCAGGTTTTCTCACTATCCCACAAGATCATTAAATGCTTCCTCACCCAACAGCAACAAAATGCCTTGCTGAACACTCTCTTTTTGCATCGACTATCCAAGGCAACCAGAATCCTAGCAGTTAAGACTGAAATACAAATTTATAAGTGAACCTTCAAAATCACTGGTATTAACTTTGACACAAATGCAAATTGGCATCCTGGTTAATGGCAAAACAAAACAAAAAATTGAATATACAGTCTTCAAATGGACTTTTAAAGGTACCCAATTCAATTTTAATGTCACTGTCTATCATTTCCTATTGAATCTTAATATGAAAGCGTATTATTTAGATTTCCTTCTTTTATTAACTTTTCCTTTCTTGTCAAAATCAGTTTCTTAACCTTCAGTTCAGTTCAGTCACTCATGAAATAAATATTTCCTGCATACCATGTGGACTGAAGCTTTAAGAGTTGGCACAGAAGTCACCTTTCTCCTTTCTCTAACATGGCTGTAGAAGCTTCTATCAGCCAAGTCTCTAAAGCTTCAGTGAGCAGAGCTTTGATGGTTCATTTGCATCAGGCACGGGAGTACAAACTATCACAACACTGTTAATTGTCTATACTCCAATATGGAATAAAAAGTTAAAAAAGAAGAAATGGGAGAACAGGGAGTGCAGGGCCCCATGGCGCTCCTGGGCACACGGCCTTTCCGTGTCTCTCCTTTCTTTAATTACAGGAAGCAGTCTTCACTCAGCCTCCTCAACCTTCCCTGAGTCCCAACAGGGAGATTTGAGTACCTGCTGTTTAGGAAAGGGAGGGATGTCAGACCAGGGAGAGACAGTCTAGAGAATCAATAGAGTAGCTTTGGGGCAAAGTCCTGGTTCCCCATCAATGGATACACACAATAGTTTTGAGTTGTTTTACAAATACTGAAACCCCCTCCAGGTGGGAGAAATGAATGATTATTGAATCAGTTGAAGCATCACTACGAACAAAGCTAGTGGAGGTGATGGAATTCCAGTTGAGCTATTTCAAATCCTAAAAGGTGATGCTGTGAAAGTGCTGCACTCAATATGCCAGCAAATTTGGAAAACTCAGCAGTGGCCACAGGACTGGGAAAGGTCAATTTTCATTCCAATCACAAAGAAAGGCAATGTCAAATAATGTTCAAACTACCACACAATTGCACTCATTTCATACATTAGCAAAGTAATGCTCAAAATTCTCCAAGTCAGACTGCAACAGTATGTGAACCAAGAACTTCCAGATGTTCAAGCTGGTTTTAGAAAAGGCAGAGGAACTAGAGATCAAATTGCCAACATCCGCTGGATCATTGAAAAAGCAAGAGAGTTCCAGAAAAACACTTACTTCTGCTTTATTGACTATGTCAAAGCCTTTGACTGTGTGGATCACAATCAACTATGGAAAATTCTGAGAGAGATGGGAATACCAGACCACCTGACCTGCCTCCTGAGAAATCTGTATGCAGGTCAAGGAGCAACAGTTAGAATTGGACATGGAACAACAGACGGGTTCCAAATAGGAAAAGGAGTACGTCAAGGCTGTATATTGTCACCCTGCTTTTCAACTTATACACAGTGTACATCATACAAAATGCCAAGCTGGATGAAACACAAACTGGAATCAAGACTGCCGGGAGAAATACCAATAACCTCAATTATGCAGATGGCACCACCTTTATGGCCGAAAGTGAAGAAGAACCAAAGAGCCTCTTGATGAAAGTGAAAGAGGAGAGTGAAAAAGTTGGCTCAAAGCTCAACATTTAGAAAATGAACATCATGGCATCCGGTCCCATCACTTCATGGCAAATAGATGGGTAAACTGTGGAAACAGTGACAGACTTCATTTTGGGGGCTCCAAAATCACTGCAGATGGTGAATGCAGCCATGAAATTAAAATAAGCTTGCTCCTTGGAAGAAGAGCTATGACCAACCTAGACAGCATATTAAAAAGCAGAGACAATACTTTACCAACAAAGGTCCATCTAGTCAAGGCTATGGTTTTTCCAGCTGCCATATATAGATGTGAGAGTCAGACTGTAAAGAAAGCTGAATGCCAAAGAATTGATGTTTTTGCACTGTGGTGTTGGAGAAGACTCTTGAGAGTCCTTTGGACAGCAAGGAGATCCAACCAGTCCATCCTAAAGGAAATCAGTCCTGAATATTTGTTGGAAGGACTGATGTTGAAGCTGAAACTCCAATACTTTGGCCACCCGATGGAAGAACTGACTCATTGGAACAGACCCTGATGCTGGGAGGGATGGGGGGCAGGAGGAGAAGAGCACAACAGAGGATGAGAAGGTTGCACAGCATCACCGACTCGATGGACATGAGTTTGAGTAAACTCCTGGAGTTGGAGTTGATGAACAGGGAGGACTGGCGTGTTGCAGACCATGGGGTGACAAAGAGTTGGACACAACTGAGCAGCTGAACTGAACTGACTGTCCAGAGTGGATGAGTGCTAAGCTGCTTCAGTCCTGTCCGACTCTTTGTGACCCTACGGATTAGAGCCCGTCAGGCTCCTCTGTCCATGGGAGTCGGTTGCCATGCCCTTCTCCAGGAGATCTTCTCACCCCAAGGATCAAACCAACATCTCTTTGTCTCCTGCATTGGCAGGAGGATTCTTTGCCACTGGCGCCACCTGGAAGCCTTGTCCAGAGTATCCTCCTAATATTAATTGTATGACCTTGGCAGATGTCAGTGAACTGCAAAGAATCACTTCCATTCTAACCTCAGGAAGAGATTAGGGAGAGTATCTAATAATTTTAGGGAGAATTTCATATGATAAATGAAAAAGATAATACAGACAAGTACAAGTTTTTGAAGCCTTACCTAAAATCCACTAAGATCTTTATTTCATTGTTCAAAATCATATAGGTGTGAGTCTGTGCACATGTGCATTACTTATATTCATATACGAATGATATATATTAGATCTTTAATTTAGATTCTGTCCATGATATATACTAGCGTTTACTTTGACCATAGTTTGCTTATATTTTGAACTCCAGTTTCTCAAAAATATTTAGATAGAAACATTCATTGTCCCAGTTATTTTGGCTTGGCAGCAGTGAATAGTGGTATGAAGCAAGATCTTAATGCTCTGCCCAGAAATTAAACCTGGGTAGCCTGGATGAGAACCAAGAATCCCAGCAAGCACTGGAGGCTAGAAGCTATTTTGCCCTGGATCTTTGCCCCCAGTGAAAAATGCATTTATCACAGAGACAAAAACTGTAAATGCAGGAAAACAAAGTTTATTATTGAAGACATAGCATAACAAGTGGGAGAGCATTCAGGGAGACAGTTTTAGTTAAGACAGAAGCAAAACAGGGATTCACATCCAGAGAGAAAGAGTGTGGGCATCCTTCTTAGTGAGGAGGAGCTCAGTAAAGAGACAGTTAAGTCGTGTATATAGGTCACTTCTTCTGGGTCTTTGTTTCAGTTCAGTTCAGTTCAGTTCAGTCGCTCAGTCGTGTCCAACTCTCTGCGACCCCATGAATTGCTGCACGCCAGGCCTCCCTGTCCATCACCAACTCCCGGAGTTCACTCAGACTCATGTCCATCGAGTCTGTGATGCCATCCAGCCATCTCATCTTCTGTCGTCCCCTTCTCCTCCTGCCCCCCATCCCTCCCAGCATCAGGGTCTTTTCCAATGAGTCAACTCTTCGCATGAGGTGGCCAAAGTACTGGAGTTTCAGCTTTAGCATCATTCCCTCCAAAGAAATCCCAGGGTTGATCTCCTTCAGAATGGACTGGTTGGATCTCCTTGCAGTCCAAGGGACTCTCAAGAGTCTTCTCCAACACCGCAGTTCAAAAGCAGCAATTCTTCGGTGCTCTGCCTTCTTCACAGTCCAACTCTCACATCCATACATGACTAGACAGATCTCAGTCGGCAAAGTAATGTCTCTGCTTCTGAATTATGCTGTCTAGGTTGCTCATAACTTTCCTTCCAAGGAGTAAGCGTCTTTTAATTTCATGGCTGCAATCACCATCTGCAGTGATTTCGGAGCCCAGAAAAATAAAGTCTGCCACTGTTTCCACTGTTTCCCCATCTATTTCCCATGAAGTGATGGGACCGGATGCCATGATCTTCATTTTCTGAATGTTGACCTTTAGGTCAACTTTTTCACTCTCCTCTTTCACTTTCATCAAGAGGCTTTTTAGTTCCTCTTCACTTTCTGCCATAAGGGTGGTGTCATCTGCATATCTGAGGTTATTGATATTTCTCCCAGCAATCTTGATTCCAGCTTGTGCTTCTTCCAGCCCAGCATTTCTCATGATGTACTCTGCATAGAAGTTAAATAAGCAGGGTGACAATACACAGCCTTGACGTACTCCTTTTCCTATTTTGAACCAGTCTGTTGATCCATTTTCCAGTTCTAACTGTTGCTTCCTAACCTGCATACAGATTTCTCAAGAGGCAGGTCAGGTGGTCTGGTATTCCCATCTCTTGAAGAATTTTCCACAGTTTATTGTGATCCACACAGTCAAAGGCTTTGGCATAGCCAAGAAAGCAGAAATAGATGTTTTTCTGGAACTCTCTTGCTTTTTCGATGATCCAGCAGATGTTGGCCATTTGATCTCTGGTTCCTCTGCCTTTTCTAAAACCAGCTTGAACATCTGGAAGTTCACGGTTCACGTATTGCTGAAGCCTGGCTTGGAGAATTTTGAGCATTACTTTACTAGCATGTGAGATGAGTGCAATTGTGTGGTAGTTTGAACATACTTTGG
Organism: Budorcas taxicolor; assembly: GCF_023091745.1. NCBI lineage: Eukaryota > Metazoa > Chordata > Mammalia > Artiodactyla > Bovidae > Budorcas > Budorcas taxicolor. The sequence continues at coordinate 44,428,517 of NC_068920.1, read as the reverse complement.
CATTGCCTTTCTTTGGGACTGGAATGAAAACTGACCTTTTCCAGTCCTGTGGCCACTGCTGAGTTTTCCAAATTTGCTGGCATATTGAGTGCAGCACTTTCACAGCATCATCTTTCAGGATTTGAAATAGCTCAACTGGAATTCCATCACCTCCACTAGCTTTGTTCGTAGTGATGCTTTCTAAGGCCCACTTGACTTCACATCCCAGGATGTCTGGCTCTAGATGAGTGATCACACCATCGTGATTATCCAGGTCATGAAGATCTTTTTTGTACAGTTCTTCTGTGTATTCTTGCCACTTCTTCTTAATATCTTCTGCTTCTATTAGGTCCATACCATTTCTGTCCTTTATCAAGCCCATCTTTGCATGAAATGTTCCCTTGGTATCTCTAATTTTCTTGAAGAGAACTCTAGTCTTTCCCATTCTGTTCTTTTCCTCTATTTCTTTGCATTGACCACTGAAGAAGGCTTTCTTATCTCTTCTTGCTATTCTTTGGAACTCTGCATTCAGATGCTTTTATCTTTCCTTTTCTCCTTTGCTTTTCGCCTCTCTTCTTTTCACAGCTATTTGTAAGGCCTCCCCAGACAGCCATTTTGCTTTTTCCATTTCTTTTCCATGGGGATAGTCTTGATCCCTGTCTCCTGTACAATGTCACGAACCTCATTCCATAGTTCATCAGGCACTCTATCTATTAGATCTAGGCCCTTAAATCTATTTCTCACTTCCACTGTATAATCATAAGGGATTTGATTTAGGTCATACCTGAATGGTCTAGTGGTTTTCCCTACTTTCTTCCATTTAAGTATGAATTTGGCAATAAGGAGTTCATGATCTGAGCCACAGTCAGCTCCTGGTCTTGTTTTTGTTGACTGTATTTACCTTTAGCCAATTATCTGGTCTTTTTGTCCACACATGACCTCCCCTGAGGCCCTCCCTTGGGCCACACACACACGGTTCTCAGCCAAGATGGATCTCAAAGTGAAGGCTTCTGGGAGGTGCCAGACTCATTCACTGTGGCCTGGCATTATCCCCTGACTTCTGACCCACAGGGGGCCTTTCGGTGCATGTGTAGAGTCTCCTTTGTCCCAAACAGGTGAGAGCAGAGATCCCTCAGTCCTTCACGCAAACAGAATCTTGCCCCCTTTGTCCTTGCCATGACTTCTACCTTGACTATTGCCAGGACTCTCAGAGTCCACACGAGACAAAGACTGGTCACTTACCCTGTTTCTGTTGTTACTTCCGTTTTGGAGGGCAAACAGGAGGCTGATTGTAAATTCCTCAACTGGAGCCCATCTGTCTCTTGTCTCAGGAAATGTGAACAGTTGTAAGTATCCAGCCTGAAGCCCACTGCTTCCTGCCCCATGAAATGCAGACAGGAGGCCAACGGTAAAAGTCTGACCTGGAGCCCATCTATCTCCTGCCAAATCAGTATCGTATTAGTCCAGAGCTTATTAATAATCTCATAAAATGATTATAGTACTATGAATGATTCAATTATGTGAAGAATTATTATCAAAATGTTATGCTTTTGATACTTTTTCAAAATGTCCTAGTGGAATGATAGCACAGGTTCTCACTATTTTCAATTTTATATGGATTGCAAAAGCCAGTTTACACAGACAACAGCTATTTGTACAATAACCAGTCTGTTAATGGCAGATCTTTCATAAAATAATTATGTTAGAAACCCTTAATCATGTAAGTTTTAATGGGGAAAAATGCCATTCTTTCCATAGTAACTGCACTATTTTCAAATAGAAAAAACAAAAACTCATTTTTTCAAGAAAAAAAAAGTTTAAAAAAAGTCAATTTAAAAATTTCCAAACTTAGACTTTTTTTTTTTTGATCACAAAACGAAGCAATAAACCCAGTCGTCTCAGTCGTGTATAAATGCAAAGTCACCACTAGAGGGAGCAATTTACTCAGTTTATCTTTGGATATGCTTCTGTAACTTCTCACCTATTAAGTGGAGGTAGCGAGAAGGCAGTGGCACCCCACTCCAGTACTTTTGCCTGGAAAATCCCATGGATGGAGGAGCCTGGTAGGCTGCAGTCCATGGGATCGCGAAGAGTCGGACACAACTGAGTGATTTCACTTTGACTTTTCACTTTCATGCATTGGAGAAGGAAATGGCAACCCACTCCAGTGTTCTTGCCTGGAGAATCCCGGGGACAGGGGAGCCTGGTGGGCTGCCGTTTATGGGGTCGCACAGAGTCGGACACGACTGAAGCGACTTAGTAGCAGTAGCAGCAGCATTCTAAGCGGCAGTAGTTTTTAAACTGTGTCCTCAGCCCTCAATACTCAAAAAGTGTTATTCTAATAATGTGTTTCACACTAAAATAATTTTAACCTAGAACTTTTTTTATAGTTGCTGAAGTGTGCAAGGAGGCCTACCCATGAAAACAAGGTTACCTTGTAGCCTGGCTGAATCCATGTTTACACGTAGGGTTTATGATCTAGGGAAGTCCCAGAAACATGAGGGTCCTCGCTAAATGAGTTGTACTTATTCATGTACATGAATAAATTCATTCTGTACTTATTCATTCAGAATAAGCAGGCTGAATACCAAAGAAGATTCCAGTAAGAGTTTATTATCTTTTACTAAAAAGTTCAGAGATAGACACGTAGGGCTGGGCTGATCATCATCAGGGAATCTGGTTCCTTCTCTCTGCCCCACCATCCTATTCACGGCCTCCAAAGTCTATCATCTTGTGGCCAAAATGACTGCTGGGCCGCCAGCCCTCAGATTTGTGCTCTCGGCAGCCAGACAGTATTTTCTGTGCGCTCCCTTAGCTTCAGTGGGTCTCCACCTCTTCCCTGGGGATGGCAAGACCTGTTTCCCTTACCCTAGCTGCTTGATACTTTTGTTCCATAGAGAGCAGGGATCTGTTTTCCCACTCCCTTGCTCCAGGTCCTCCCCACTGAGGGAGACTTTCTGTCTTCCATCCTTCCCATGAGCACCTGAAAGAGAAGCTGAAAGTTGGTGTGAACACTCCTCTTGTGTCTTGGGATCCCAGGAGTTCTATACTGTCATGCTAGCCTGCACTTGATCTTTGATAATTTGGTAAGACAGCTGAATTGTTCTGACACACTTGTTTGGTACTCCGCATCTTTTCCTCCCCTCCTGAGGACAGGTGAGCCAGGGATAACATCTTGAGTCTATGTGGAGTGGCCTCTCTTCCTTTGGGGTTTTAGTTTATTCCGTTGTCTTACAACCTCAACTCCTTGGAGGTTCCGGAAAATTTGTGACTGGCTCTTTCTTCTTGTCTGGGTGGGAGCAGGTCTCTACATCCTGGGCATAACTGAAGAGGCAATATGTGAAGAGATTGAGAATTTTCCAGCGTTACAACAAATCATTAAGCCACAGACACAAGCTTTCACAAACCAAGCCACATAAACAAAAAGAAACCCTCACCTTGGCATATTGTCGAGAAATTGCAGACCATAAAACTGAGAGGAAGCAGTCTTCACTTATGAAGGATTTTAAATAGCAGACGTCTCACCTGCAACAACACAAGCCAGGAGGCAGTGGAATAAACATCGTCAAAATGCTTAGGAGGAATAACTGCTAACCTGAAACTGTTCACCTAACAAAACTCTCCACAGATAGCTGTATTTGTTGGCACTGGGTTCAGTTCTAAAGAACAGAGAAACTCCAAGTGACGGTGCTTAACACAGCTTAGGGGTTGACTTCCATCTCGTGTGAAACCAAGCTCTGCCGACTAACGGGTGGGTGGGGGCTGGGCTGCATGGTGTTCTCAGGACCCCGGTTTCCTCCCTCTGCATCCTGCCGTTGCCAGATGTGGTTCTTACCCTCCTGATCCAAGGCAATAAAAAACTTCTTTCTAAAGAAAATGACGGTCATGGAAGATGGAAGCAATCTCTTTATAAAATAAAAACTGGGGCTTATGTCAGTGTATAACAGATGTTATCAAATGCTGTTGGTCTGACACACTGCTGGGAGCTGTGGTTCAAAGTCTAGAGGAATGATCTAACCTTGAACTTACATCCTGGTGGTGATGGGAGTAGAACCAAGGACCTTTACCCTCCTTGCCTTTCGACTGTAGCGCATCTGAGAGGTTCACAGAGCAGTCGTTGCCTGTTGATCTCCCCAGGCTTGGAGACTATGCCAGCTGCCGTCAGCGCCTTCCATCCTTCTAAACTCACATGAGGCCTTCCTCCCTGGATTCTCCTCACTTGATTGCTCCAGAGTTCACCCGAAGACAAGTCCTCATCACAGACCAAAAGGAGCTCCCACTGCTCTCAAGGGCTGACTGCTGAGGGCTTCCCCAGTCTCCCACCACCAAACCCATTCTGAAACAAGGGTCAGGGATCCTCCTGAGAACTGGTGTTCTCAGGAGGGTCTCTGGACTGTGGGCAGGGGCCCTGAAAACACAAGAGAGAGTGACCGGGGTACTGGGAGGGCGATGCAGAGGCTGGTCACAGGAAAACAGGCGTCTTCTCATTGTCTCTGCTCCTGGACCCATGGGCTGAAAGGCAGTAAGCAGGCGAGAACAGGAGGGAGAAGGGACGGAGGAAAGGTGCAGGCTTGGTGGAGCAGGGGAGGCAGGCGAGGGCCTCAGAGAGAGTCAGGGAGTGGATTCACTCCAATTCAGAAATCAAGATGACACTGGTCAGACCACAGATGGCCAATGTCAAGGTGACTATCAGAGCTGGCTGCTGTTTCTTCATGTAGCCCCCTCCTTCTGTCTATAAAAGCTCTTGCCCCCTGATTGTCAGGTCGGGGGAGTCAGCCTTTGGACAGGCGTCTACCCGCAGTTGCCAGCATCCAAGATAAAGCAAACTTTCCTTTTCCATCAACTTTCCCTCTTTATTAGCTTTCTGAGTGGTGAGCAGCCAGACCCCAGTTTTGGTTATGCTGGGAAGCCCCCCAACCAGTGAACCATACAGTTCCTGAAAGAAAGACTTTGACCTTATATTCGTGAAGAACAACGCCTAGCCTCTAGGGTGTATTCCTCACCCCACGGGGGCGGGGGTGGTTCTCAGACCTCCTCCCAGGCTGACCGCTCCCGCCCCCGGACTCTCCCTCTATCACTGGCCCCACACATCTGCCAGTCATCCCAGCTGCTCTCTCCCTCACCTCCTACATCCTCTTTCTGCCATCAACAGTCAGTTCCATCTCAACCTAATGCTCTTGCACCCTCACCACCCCCAGGCCCCACCTCCCTCTCCCCGCATGGCCAGTTCTCACCAGGTCACTGCTGGCACCTCCAGGAGCTGATCCTTCTTCATGTTCTTTCTGCTCACAGTTCTCAGGCCATTCTTCCCTGAAGCACGTCTGTTTGCATTGCTTAGTTTTAGGAAACCATTTGCGGTTCACAGAGATCAGTAAGAAAAGGGCCAGTGAGCTAAAGAAGAATGCACATCAGTGCTCAAAAAGCTGATCACCCTTCCTTATCCCTGACAAGGTACAAAACACAACAAAATGTAACCCGGACCCAGCAGATTGACAGAAAGCAAACAGTCCCCGACGCTGATTTAGCATTAGCTGAGGGCACCTCACTCACTGTTGGTCACTGGGACTACAGGTTTACCCTCGGAGCCCCAAGCGTACTGTGGCGAAGGCAATTTTGACAACATCAGTAGAAATGCATGTTCCCACCAACCCAGCAATTCCGCTGCTAGAAATGTACCTATTAGGCACTAGTGGTAAAGAATCTGCTTGCCAACACAGGAGACGCAGGTTCGATTTCTGGATCAGGAAGATCCCCTGGAGTAGCAAATGGTAACCTGCTCCAGTGTTCTTGCCTGGAGAATCCCATGGACAGAAGAGCCTGGTGGGCTACAGTCCATGGGGTCGTAACCAGTCAGACAAGACTGGGTGACTGAGCGTGCATGTGCCACAAAATTACAACTGTACGGAGCAATGTAGCATATGATGGGAATCCTGACTTTGGAAAAGGGAATGCATTCCCTTCAAATCCAGGAGCAGGACAGGCATGCGCACATTCATCTCTTCTAGCCATCATCCTACTGAAAAGCCAAGGCAAAGCCTTAAGACTAGGGAAAAAAAAAAAAAAGAAGGAAGCCATAAGTATCAGAAGCAGATGATAAAACTAACATTGTTTGCAGTGATATGATTATCTGTGTTAGAAATTCCAAATGTATATGACTAGAGTTAATAGGAGAAACTATCAAGTCACTAAATAGAAGATCAAAATGTAAAACTCAATTACATTTCTATGCCCTAGCTAGCAACAGTTACAAACGTTGAGTTTTGTTTATCTTTAAGACAGAATTACAGCAGTTAGCTTATCTTCAGCCTGACTGGTTTCTGATTAAACGTATTTGTAAACCACAGCTTCCTCATTTGTCATTTTGTTTTTTACTTTTTACCTCAGTGAACTCAGTAAATTTTCGATCTATATTTTCAAAGAAAGATACCTAGTTTCTTTCACGTGAAAACTCTGGGTTGTCTTTACACAATGAGGACAATTTAATGAGGCATGAAATTACTGGATCATAATATTTCCCTCTATTCTCAAGAAAGAATAATTTGTTGTTTTCTGGCATTCATGCTGCAGCAGAAAACTCTGAAGCCAAGATTTTTTTTTAAGTCCTTTAGAAGTAACCCTTTCTTCCCTCCAACACTAATTTTCTCTTAGTTATTGTAAGAATTTTCTCTTAGTTATTGCAGATAAACTTTTTTTTTTTTTTTTTTTGGTGTACAGGTGTATGGTTGACATTACAACTGCTTGGTGGTATTCAGTTTATTTTTATTTCTAGACATTGAGAGAATCATCATTTTCAGGTCCTTGAAATTGGGCAAGGCAATACTATATTAGTTTTGTCGAAAGAACTGTACTGCGTCAGTTCCGGGTGAGAACATTCAATGGCTTCTCTTTCTGGCACTTTCTTCTGCTAGAGAAGCACATGTTGATTTGGACAGGCCACCAGACTGAGGCCGCCTGGAACTCGGAGGCAGTCTCCAAGGACAATGCCTTGGAAGTTCACCAGGGACCCTCAGCATACAGGAGAGAAGTCAACATTTGTCCTGCAAAGCCGCTGAAGGGTAGAGTATGTTTATGACTCCAGTATAAATGAGCTGATCCTGACAGACAGAACATAGCTCTCTTTTCATTAATTCTGTTTGGAATGCAGGAAGCCCTTTTAATCAGCACTCTTCGTTTCCTTTCACTTCAACAAAATTTTCTTCTCCATTTTCAGTCCAGTTCAGTCCAGTCACTCAGTCATGTCCAACTCTTTGCGACCCCATGAACCCGCAGCACGCCAGGCCTCCTTGTCCATCATCAACTCCCGGAGTTCACCCAAACTCACGTCCATTGAGTCAGTGATGCCATCCAACCATCTCATCCTCTGTCGTCCCCTTTTCCTCCTGCTCCCAATTCCTCCCAGCATCAGGGTCTTTTCAAATGAGTCAGCTCTTTGCATCAGGTGGCCAAAGTATCGGAGTTTCAGCTTTAACATCAGTCGTTCCAATGAACACCCAGGACTGATCTCCTTTAGGATGGACTGGTTGGATCTCCTTGCAGTCCAAGGGACTCTCAAGAGTCTTCTCCAACACCACAGTTCAAAAGCAGCAATTCTTTGGTGCTCAGCTTTCTTTATAGTCCAACTCTCACATCCATATGTGACTACCGGAAAAACCATAGCCTTTATTAGGCAGACCTTTGTTAGCAAAGTGATGTCTCTGCTTTTTAACATGCTGTCTAATTTGGTCATAACTTTCCATACAAGGAGTAAGTGTCTTTTAATTTCATGGCTACAATCACCATCTGCAGTGATTTTGGAGCCCAGAAAAATAAAGTCAGCCACTGTTTCCACTGTTTCCCCAGCTATTTTCCATGAAGTGATGGGACCAGATGCCATGATCTTCATTTTCTGAATGTTGAGCTTTAAGCCAACTTTTTCACTCTCCTCTTTCACTTTCATCAAGAGGCGTTTTAGTTCCTCTTCACTTTCTGCCATAAAGGTGGTGCCATCTGCATATCTGAGGTTATTGATATTTCTCCCGGCAATCTTGATGCCAGCTTGTGCTTCATCCAGCCCAACATTTCTCATGATGTACTCTGCATAGAAGTTAAATAAGCAGGGTGACAATATACAGCCTTGACGTACTCCTTTTCCTATTTGGAACCCGTCTGTTGTTCCATGTCCAGTTCTAACTGTTGCTTCCTGACCTGCATATAGGTTTCTCAAGAGGCAGGTCAGGTGGTCTGGTATTCCCATCTCTTTCAGAATTTTCCACAGTTTATTGTGATCCACACAGTCAAAGGCTTTGGTAGTCAATAAAGCAGAAATAGATGTTTTTCTGGAACTTTCTTGCTTTTTCGATGATCCAGAGGATGTTGGCAATTTGATCTCTGGTTCCTCTGCCTTTTCTAAAACCAGCTTGAGAAAATTCTTTTCATATTCTTCTGTCCTTCGGGAAAAACACCAAGTTGTCTCCCTACTCCTGATGGTTTTGTAAATCATTTATTTTTTTTGACATGTGCACACTGCTTCGTTTGTTTGTGGCTGTGCTGAGCCTTTGTTGCCCCAGCAGGCTTTCTCTAGTTGTGGAGAGCGGGGCTACTCTCTAGGGGTGGTGCACCGGCTTCTCATTGCAGCAGCTTCTCCTGCTGTGGAGCACGGGCTCTAGATGTGAGGGCTGCAGTAGCTGCAGCATCTGGGCTCAGTAGATGTGGCCCACGGGCTTGAGGCACATGGAGTCTTCCCAGACCAGCGGTTGAGACTGTGTCCCCTGCCTTGGCAGTGGATTCTTGACCATCTAAGCCGCCAGGGAATCCCTGGCAGGCGGATTCGTATCCACTGCACCACCAGGGAAGTCCTATGAATCAGCATTTTAAAATTAAATTCCTTTTTCTCTCTACATTCTGGAAGATAGTTATTATTCCATTTCAATAATGACTTACCACAGCAGCAACTAGGATTCAAGAGTATTAGAAGACAGGCATCTACCCTTCCCCCACCCCAGATAAGAATGTTAGAAGAGTCATTGGGGGAGGGGGGGAGAGCGGAATGACATACTGAAAAGAAAACATGATCATAGTATGTTGTTTCCATGGTTAGGCTATAAAAAATATTTACAAGATCAGAAAATGTAAAATCTGAATATCCATCCATCTTTTATGGGCAGTGGTGATTGACTGTGGGTTTACAGGTAGAGGAAGTGGGATTGGGAGGGATAGTGATGCAGTAAATGATTCAATTCTCATCCTCATTAATAGATTAACAGATAATATGTAAAACTGGAAAATCAATAAATACCAATATAAACTTTATTTTTCTCTCTTCTATATTTTCCTTCCCCAGATATAGAAGTAAACATCTGAATAAACAGATAAGAGATTTTAAGTGACTCCTTCGGGGGCATGGGAACTGAGGCTTAGAATGATGGAGAAGAGGAGTTTTTGGCTTTTTGAATCTTGTACAATTTTGTGTCTTTTTGAGATGTGAGCTGTGAAAGTTGCTCAGTCATGTTCAACTCTTTGCGACCCCATGGACTATACAGTCCATGGAATTCTCCAGGCCAAAATACTGGAGGGGGTAGCCATTCCCTTCTCTAGGGGATCTTCCCAACCCAGGGATCGAACCCAGGACTCCCGCATTGCAGGTAGCTTGTTTACAGCTGCACCACAAGGGAAGCCCAAGAATACTGGAGTGGGTAGCCTATCCCTTCTCCAGGGGATCTTCTGACCCAGGAATCGAACCGGGGTCTCCTACATTGCAGGCGGATTCTCTACCAACTGAGCTATCAGGGAAGCCCTGTGTCTTTTTAAACAGCAATTATCACACATGTCAAGTTACTTAGAAAAAATTTCACAAACTGCTTCACTAAGTAGCTGCCTCTTTTATTTTCCTTTTGCTGCCTCTGAACAAAACTGTTCACAACAGCTTTATTCACAACAGCCAAATCTTAGAAACAACCCAAATGGTGGAATGAATGAATGAATGATTTTCTCTGCCTTTTAATTCACTCCAGGAAGAGGCTATCAGTTTTGTCCTCCCAACAATTCACCAGAATTCCCTTTGCCCTACACCTCTCTAGCACAGAAGGTGATTATCATTATTTTCATCTTCTTTGAATGGATGGACCAAGCATGAGAGCACTCATTTCGTGCTTCTTTATCAGCCATTTTGCACACGTGTTCATACATGTGTTCATATTGTTTCTTCTTTATTCTCTAATGAATTACTTGTTCATATCCTAAGCCTTTTTAAAAATGGAAGTGTTTGATTATTTACTTTTTAAAAATTTATTTATTTAAAAAAAAGATGTTTATGTACAAAAGCTATTAACACTTTCTCTGGCATATAGGATGGGAATAACTTTCCTTCATTGCCATAGACTTTTAAAATGCGTGTGTTTTTTGGAAATATCAAATATTACACTTTTATATGGTATATAAAATACCATTTTTATGTGGTATGAAATAAGATATGTCCTTTAACTAGAAAAAGAGGAGTCAAAGCTGACTGCAGTGGGCAATGGGGACCTGATCTGCTGGGTGATGGAGAAACGAATCCCCAGAGAGGGGGAGAGGGGGAGGGGAGGGGAGAATGCCTGTCCGTTGTGTCCACTGAGGGGAGCTGGGTGGGAGGGGGCGGCCTAGATCCTCAGGGAGAGTCCCCCAGGTGGGAGACCCACGCTTTGGAGACTTGGAATTGTACTGAGAGAAGGCAATCTGGGGGTCCTCAGCTCTGGGGGGAGAGGCACCCCCATAGCATTGCGCTCAGATGCTGGGAAGCCTCTTCCAGAGACACAGGAATGCTGTTTCCTGCAAGGCCCCAGATCTCAGGGTCATAAAGGAGCAGGAGGAAGTGGGGGACCCCAGGTTCAGGGGCGAGTTCCCACATGTCCCAGTGAGGGCCGGGTGGCAATACTCCACTCCCCCAGTATTGGTACAGCCCTGAGAAGTGCGGAGTCCGGGGGAGGCAACGCGAGGGAATTTAGGAATGGGAAGTTCTGTTCCATGCCTTCTCCTCCATCAGACCCGCTTCCTGGCCTAGGTCCCTTTTCATTTCTTGAAATCTCTCCTTCCCACCCAAGCCTGTCATCCTCATCAGATTTAGGGTCGTCCCAGATAAAATGTGGAGGCTTCTGAGCCATTTCCTGGGGCCTGGAGCTGGTCACTAACCTGGAGCCACTTCTTTCCCCCAGGTTTCGTTCTTATACTCATCTTCCTGGGAGAAGCACTGATATTTCACAACTCTCCGGCCCTGCACAGCTCACACCACCCAGGAGCCTGGGAAGATTGTGAGGGAAATCTACATTTTCCACTTACTCAGGTTATACAGGAGCTAGGAAGACATAGAAAGGAGATGGAATTTCAATTTTAAGAAAACAAGACAGTATAAAGGGGACCTTAGGAGAAAGAGGTAAAAACACACTTGCAACTTAGTTTCCGAGGCCTTGTCACCAGGGTACCTATCTCTGGAATTCTCAAACTTGTCGGCACCTTAGAATCACCTGGAAGGTATGAGAAGATGCCAACGCCCACGCCAGACGCAGACCAATGAAAAGATCCCCCTGGGGTGGGACCAGGCAGCAGTGTGTTTAAAGACCCCCTGGCGATCCCCGGATGCAGGTAAGCCTGGATATCACTGGCCTAAAAAGTGAAGCAGCCGTCACTCTCCTCTTTCACACTGAGGAAACCGAGGCACGGGGAGTCTCGTGATTCTCTTAAGGTTCCCCCGTGAATTAGTGGCATCACGGGGGCCCAGAGGACTCCAGGCTCAGAGCTCCTTCTTGTGCCTGAGTCGCGCCGGGGCTAAACAGGGAGCGCAGCCAGGCTGCTCTGCGGAGGAGCAGGGCAGGGCCGGGAGCCGGGAGCGCGCTCGGGGGGCGGACGGGCTGCCCCGCCCCCTGCTGGCCAAAGTGCGCTATAGGCCCTCCAGGCTGCGCGTGTGTGTGAACCGCGCCGCAGCTCCCCTCCGATTCCTCCCAAGATCGCGTTCTGCCCACGCTTACTCTTCGCAGCCCTCGGTCGTCCCGACTTGCGCTTTGCTGTGTGAAAAGGGGCCCTCCCTTCGCCGCCGACAGCGGAGTCACCGTTTCCCTGCGCTGCCGTTTCTCCACGTCGTTGGGTGAGCATCTTCCTTGCAGAGCTGGGGGTCCTGGAGCCCCCATAGTGCAGTCTCTGCTGAGCATCTGGACCTTTGTGGGGAGCTCAGTGGGTCCTCGAGGAACGGAACCTGCAGAGAGAGCGCTCATGCCCGAGGTCAGTCTCTGTCCCCAGTCCTGAGTCCCATCTCTTCCTCATACGAGCTCTCCCAGGAGGAGCTGCGGGCAAATGGCTCTGTGGGAACTGCGCTCAGGCAATGGCATAGTCTGTGGCCCTGTTACAGAAAACAGCGCGGGATGACTCCCATTACTCTGTTGACCTTCTAGGGGGTACCTGTCTTCTTCCCCCTCCCCAATCCCAGGATTCAGGACGTGAGAAGAATCTGAGAGAAGCTGAGACCACAGTAGTCCCAGGAGGGGTGAGGAAAGGCAGCGCCACCTGCCTGCTCCTCCACTCTGCGTGACTGCAGGGACAGAGGGGACTCAGTCTCCCTGTCTGTCAAATGGGAATATTACACTTTCTCTCGCATCACGTCTATGAGGTCGACAGCTCTGGCTAGACTTCCAATGGCCTTCCCTGAGATTTTTTTTTCTAAAGTCTTCCTGCCTAGGGCGCTCTGCTCTGGTCTCCTGCAGAAAAGTATGCTTAGGGCCAAATCTTCTGAACTTCTTTCCCAATACCTCCTACCACTCCCTCCCACCCCACCCCACCGCACCCCCAACATAGGATCGGACTGAATCAGGACTCTTTCCACTCCTCCACACTCCTTCTAAAGCTCAGCATGAATTCGGTGACCTCCAGAGGGCAAGTAGAGGCGGCCCCGCTGGCACTGCAGGTGGACACCCCAAAGGGAGTCAGTGGCGTGACTCTGCCCGTCAGCCAGGTGGAAGGAGTAAGATCTGGGCAGAGACAGCAAGGATTCCAGAAACACTGAAGACTGGAAAAAGGATTCCAGAAACTGAAAAATCTTTCCCTAAGGAAATCACATATTTGAAAGCCATTTATAATGTTGAGTTGCCTGTTGTATTAATGGCTCAGTCCTATCTGACTCTTTGGGACCCCATGGACTGTAGCCCACCAGGCTCCTCTGTCCCTGAAATTCTCCAGGCAAGAATACTGGAGTGTGTTGCCCTTTCCTTCTCCCCAGGGGATCTTCCTGACCCAGTGATCAAACCTAGGTCTCTTCATCACAGGCCTATTCTTTACCATCTGAGCCACCAGAGAAGACTTCATAATGGTGAAGTTCAACACAGACTGGGACAGACTTGAAGTTCTAACACAGTTGACTCAAATTACATATTTATCAAAGTTTTACAATACAATAGAGAAAAATACAAGCACGTGGACGGCGGTTTTCTTATTTATAGAATGTTATTATTTTTGTTCCATCTTGACCATTGCAAAGGTTTAAAACATATATGGTGGTGGGGTGGGGAGGGTGGAAATTTCTCAGCAGCCCAAGGGTTAAGACTTGGCCTGTGTCACTTCTGTGGCCCAGGGTCAGTCCTTAGCCTGGGAACTAAGATTCTGCAAGTCATGCCGTGGGGCCAAAAATTAATTAATTAAACATTTGCATGGGGAACCTCAAACAATCGTTTAAGAACTGAACTTGCACATGAATTCCTTGTCTGGGGAATGACCAAGACAAGTCAGACACAGGCAGGATAAGGGACGGTCACTCTGGCATGATTAGCTTAACACCAGCTCAGGCTTTCTCTCCTCTCTCTTCCCTCTTTCTCTCTCTCAGCCTGCCATCTGTGGAGAGCCCTGTCCCCTCTAGTCCCAGATCACGGAGCTTGTGCCCGCCCCCTATCTAGCCCCCACTCTCACTTCCTCTTACTCAGGATGTCTGAACAAAGCAGGATGCAGCTGAGGAGTCTGGACAAGCCCAGGCTCAAGTCAGAGGCTCTCCAACATGCTTAGAAAGAGTCCCTGAGGCCTGGGGCAGGGCCTGCTGATGCTTCAGCTCCTCTGTGGGCATCCTTTCTGCAGATTTCTCTGCCTCTGCCGGGTAGAATCCAGCAGCCCACCGTAGGGGAAGAATTTTCCTCTACCCTTCTAGGTTCTTTTTGGCTGACCCGATAACTGATTTGACAGAAGCTGGATCAACAGGAGAAAATAAATTTAATTTAAAAAAGCTTCATTACACAGCAACACATGAAATTGTGTATGTAAAGATTCTTTCTTAAAAGCAAGCACCACAGTGGTAAACAGATAAAGTTCCCTTCTCCACTCCTTCCCCCAACACTAACCAGGCTCCTCCCCTCTAAAGGTAGCCCTGTTGTTTGATGGATGCGTAGATTTTTAGGCAGTTCCTGGGTTTCAGTAACTGTAGGCTTGCGTGAGCAAACGAATGTACCATCTGAGTTGATCCTTCTTTGCAGAGATGAGATTATATCCTCCATGCCACTCTGCATGCATGCGTGCTCAGTTGCTTCAGCTGTGTCCAACTCTTTGCGACGCTATGGACCGTATGTAGCCCACCAGGCTCCTCTGTCCATGGGATTCTCCAGGCAAGAATACTGGAGTGGGTTGCCATACCCTCCTCCAGGAGATTTTACCGACCCAGGGATCCAACCAGCGTCTCCTGCATTGCAGGCAGATTCTTTACCACTGAGCCACCAGGGAAGCCCGTGCCATTCTGCACTAAAAATTAAACCCAACATGAAGTTTGGGACTGAAGCTGTGTTCACACCTAAGATGAGCCGCGTTCTTTTTTTCCTTACTTTTTTAAAAAAAACTTTTTTATTTTGTATTGAGGTATAGCTGATTAACAAACAATGTTGTGATGGCTTCAGGTGAACAGCAAAGGGACTCAGCCATACATATACATGTATCCATTCTCCCCCAGATGCCACTGCCATCCAAGCTGCCACATAGCATTGAGCAGAGTTCCTTGTGCTATACAGTAGGTCCTTGTTGGTTACACATTTTAAATATAGGAGTGTGTACATGTCCATCCCACACTCCCTAACTGTCCCTCCTCCCATCCTTCCCACTGGCATAAAGATGAGTCCCATTCTTTTTGAACTGCTCCGTGGTACCAAACAGAAGAGAGGCGCTGTTATCTTATTACTGCCCCACAGGGCTGCTGTGACTTTGTTAGATTAACAGTTTTTAAGAGTGCTGGATAGGGTTCAACAAAAGACGACAAGGGATATAGAAATAGTGAAGTTATCACTCATAGGCGCCTCGAGAGGCCACGTGGGGAGGTCAAGGCAGAGTACAGAGTCAGGACCCGGAGCCCAAGCCTTTGTTAGGGTCCATGGATGGAGTGCTTTGGGGTACCTGAGCTGAGACAAAACTGGTCACTTCAAACCAAAATGAGTGGGGTTTTGGTGAAGGGAAGGCTCTGGGCCACAGAGAGGGCTCTTGACCGCAGGGCTACTGGGGAAGTCAATCAGGAACTTATTTTTGTGACTCCAAGGGGGTCAGGGGTTAGTGTTAGTTTAAGACTCTGGCAAGCCTCCTGGCCAAACAGCATGGATGTCTAGGCACCAAGATCCCAGAGGAGCTTAGCTAAACCCTTGACAAGGGCTCACAATTACAAACAATGTGTGATGAGCATCTTTGTCTTTCTGAGCATGCTCCTGTGTGTGTGTGTGTGTGTGTGTGTGTGTGTGTGTGTGTGTGTGTGTGTCAGAGCTGAGGACCTACAAGTAGAACTGACAAGTCAAAGAATATACATGTTAAACTTCATGCTGCTGCTGCTGCTAAGTCACTTCAGTCGTGTCCAACTCTGTGCGACCCCAGAGACGGCAGCCCACCAAGCTCCCTCGTCCCTGGGATTCTCCAGGCAAGAACACTGGAGTGGGTTGCCATTTCCTTCTCCAGTGCATGAAAGTGAAAAGTGAAAGTGAAGTCACTGAGTCTTGTCCAACTCTCAGCGACCCCATGGACTGCAGCCTACCAGGCTCCTCTGTCCATGGGATTTTCCAGGCAAGAGTACTAGAGTGGGATGCCATTGCCTTCTCCAGTTAAACTTCATAGATCCTCCCTATTCACCTTAAAAAATGCTGACCAGCTTATATTCTGCCATTAACACAGATAACACCTGCTTCACAAGACCCTCGCCAGCACTGATATGAAAATCTTTTTAATGATTTGTCAAATTAATAAATTAAAGTAATATTGCCATTTGCTTTCTTTTGTCAATGCCTGATTAGTAAAAAGGTACAGCGTCTTTGAGGATATTTATGGCAGTTATTTGAAGTTTCTCTTCTGTCCCATGAATTATTGCCATTCATTCTAAATTCAAACATTCTGTGTGCTTGTGTTAAATCTTTACCTCTCTATGTAGTAAGAAAGTATATATTGGATTAGTTTCGTTTACTTTAACCTGTGTATTCTATTGCTTTTGTTTCAAGTTAAGAATGTTGCCTACAGCCTGAAATATACAGGATAGCCATTCTCAAGGCTCCAACCTTTTTTTTAATTTATTTTTTTAACTGAAGGATAATTGCTTTACAGAATTTTGTGGGTTTTCATTATACATCACCAAGAATCAACCATAGGTATACCCATGTCCCCTCACTCCCAAACCTCCTTCCCCATCCCATCCTTCTAGATTGTCACAGAACAAGGCTCTGACCTTTAAAGATGTAACACTTTCCCATTCATATAAACATTTGCCAAACAAAGAGTAACATTTGTCTTATTGGAGGTTTACAGGAATATGGTGATCTGACCATGGGGACAGCTTCAAGAACAAAGGATTCCAACACCTAAGAGTTCACAGTAACCAGCCACCCACCATCTTTTTTTAGTGTAAAAGAAGCTTGAATTCTACTTGGGTAAGATGGTTCTCTGGGCTTCCCAGATGCAGCTAATGGTAAAGAACCCGCCTGTCATTGCAGGAGACATAAGAGACGTGGGTTGGATCTCTGCATCGGGAAGATCCCCTGGAGGAGGACATGGCAGCCTGCTCCAGTATTCTTGCCTGGAGAATCCCATCAACAGAGCAGCCTGGGGAGCTACAGTCCGTAGAGTCACAAAGAGTTGGACAAAACTGAAGCAGCTTAGCCTGCAAGGCGGTTCTCTAGGACATTAGTCTGCCACCTTCCCAGACTCCCAGCTTTCCAAATAAAATCATTATTTCTTACCCCAATACCTTGTCTATGAGGCCAGCAGACTGAGCTTGGACTCGATAACAGTGCTACAGATTTTCCTCAAGTGGAATGAAGGGTATATTCTCCAACTTGTATCTCAGGCTGTTGAGCTTTCTGCTCTGAACATTCTAATTTTCCCGATCTCAATTTTTAACCCTCAGAAATTGAATCTGTTGATGGTCAGTTTTCTTAATTTGGATTTACCTTCTTTTTCTATTTGTTTTCTGCTGTTCTCAAAGATTGGGGGTGAGAAGAGAGAAACACCAGTGAGCCTAGTCCTTTCTTCCCTGCATGCAAGGATTCATGGGAAACACACACCACCTGTCTTTTCGAAACTGAGGTTTTCTCTGTGTTTGCAGAGGCTCATATGGGCTAGAGGTGGCAGGCCTTGAGGAAGCTGGAGAATAGAACTTCCTGTAGAATAGAAACCCTAGCAGGTGCAAGCAATGTCAGGCTCTGCCCAGGAATAATTCACCATCTATAGAGCCACTGGGGAGGTAGAGGCTGAGAGTGAAGGACTAAAAAAGGAGAGACACCCGGATACGGTGTGAGGTAGAACAGCCTGAATTGGGTGGAGATAAAGGAGAGAGGAGGGGGAGGGGAAGGCAGAAGGGAGCCAGCGCTGATGAAGGTGATGGTCTGGGTGGTTTCTGAACCCAAAAGCAGGAGGAGGAGCCCTCGAGGAGAAAGATTCTAGGGTTGGGGAGAAAGAGGCTGGGACATGGGAGCAGATGCCCATGGAGTGGTCCAGCGAGGGTGGGTCTGCACTGCAACACAGTGGATTCAGGGCTGGGAGCTGTCTTCAGTGAGCACAGAACAGTCTTTGCTCAGGAAGGATCACAGTGAACAGGGAGGGTCAAGAGTAGATGTGGGTGAGTGAGTGTCACTCCAGGGGCCTGGACTGCGTTGGAGGGCCATCAGAAACCTTCACTGCTGCTGCCCCCAAAGTGTTCTTCCAGCCCTGGGGAGTGAGAAGGAATTTCTCCAAGTGAAGTACAGACACCGCCTGGCCCTACTCCTTTCCCAAGCCTGCCCCGCCTCTCCAGGTGCCAATCATTCTCTAAGAGACTGACGCCAGCTCAACAGATGTCATACTGAATGAGTGAATGCGAGAGGAGTGTGCGTCTGTGTGAGTGGGGCAACGTTTAGACGAGACCTGAGAGTTTGGAGGTAGAGGATCTTGGTGGCTTATAGAAGCAAAGAAGCAGCCAGAGATGGGCAGAGCCTTGGGGTGTTCAAATCAGGATCAAATCGATTGGAAACCTCAAAGAGATTGGAATAGACTGGAAACCTCACCTCTGTGCCTGCCGCCTTGCCCCCTTACCATCTTTCCCAGCAGGGCCTTCACCATCTCCTTCTGCCCCTTCCCTCTGTGCCCAAGCCAAACCCACCCACCTACCCAACGGCCGGAGCACAGGAACACAAGCACAGCTGATGGCAGCAGGCCCTTGGCCACAACGAGGCTGCACAGCAGGTTGACCAGCTGTCTGGGGGTGGCCAAGCCAGAGGAGACAGAGCCTTGGATCCATGGAGAGAGGAGGGAGAAGAAGCAGGCTGGACCCAGACTGCAGTGACCACTGCCTTGGTACTCCCCAAGTCCAGGCCCCAGGACTCGTGGAACTGGAGCCTGATTCTGTACCTGACCCACCCGTACCACTGTCAAGGAGCCATGGGCTCACGGCACCAGCACGTGGGGCAATACCTACAGTTCCTCTGACTCGTGGGGAATGACCTGCTCTGAGCCCAAGTCTGGGGGCAGCTGGCATCCCAAGAGAGTCAGAGGCTTCCAGGGGACCAGGAAGGGGCCAGAGCCCATTGGTCATGGAGACAGGAATGACCCTGCCAAGAAGGGTGGTGGCAGAAAGACAGGGCTGGAGTGAGAGCAGAGAACCACTGGGGCCAGCAGTACAAGCAGACCAGTTGGGGTACCAGATCTGTCTATTGCAGAAGACCCCAGATCTGCAACAGACAGACGGGGGGGGGGGGGGGCACTACCCAGAGGTGCCCGCAGAGAATCTCCCAGAAGTGGCCACATGACTGAAGACAGACCTCACGTCCCTCACATGTGAAACCAGCACTCATGGAAGTCCTGTCACTCCTGACACGTATTAACAGCTATCTCCCAGCCCCATCATACATGAAATTCAACCCCTCCTTCTCCCCTGCCAACCCAGCTCTGAGATGAGATCTGGGACCCCATTCAGATCTCTTCGCCCACCCCCAGTCCTCCTCTTCCTGAATCAGAGGCCACACAGTCATCTTACCAGCCCTTCCCAGACCCCTCCCTTCCAATAAGACCCCCAGACCTACCTGTGCTCAGAGATACTGACGGGGATTGGCCTGGATATCACCAGAAAAGCAAATGCGACTGATGACAACACAGAGAAGGCGATGCCGCCCAGGGTCCCCAGGAGAGTGGGCCAGCCCCCAAAGTCCTGAGAGGAAGACGGGGAGGGGCGAGAGCCAGCCCCTCAGGGTCCTTCAGGCCAGAGCTGGGGCCCCAGGGGAAGGAGCCTCACCAGAGCTGGTGGGAAGAGAGAGACGGGGCCGGGGAGAGAGCCTGACACTGAGCTCGTCGCAATGGTGGGGAGAGCCAGGGGCTCCTGTGGAGGCAGACAGCACAGGCACTCGTCCCCAAGGCCCCGCTCCTTCTGGGCCAAAACAGCCTGCAGGAGACCCTAGACCCAGGACTCACCCAGGCCCTCCTTGCTCACACGGGGTGGCCAGCTCCAGGCAGGGTGAGCTTGCATCTGAGTCACTGTGTGGATCCCCAGTGGGATCCTCCGGTGGAGCTTCTAGCTTTTGAGTCAGGACACCCAAAGATGCAAGTGTCAGCCTGTGTCTGGGGACTGGGGACCCAACTGCCCACACTCAGTGTGGGAGGGAGCAGGGAGCTGCTGGGATCTGGGGTGACGGAGGCTGGGGAAGGGCCTGAGTGGCCTTATGTCCCAGGACACCCCAGGAAGGTCCCGTCCCTCAGCAAAGAGCTCACCTGGGCAAACCTGCAGGAGGATTTTCCTGTACGGAATGGTGGCACCGTTGGAGTCCTTGGCTTCACCCTGGTAGGTTCCTGAATCCTCCTGTTTCATCCCAGCCATGGTGACGTTAGTGAAGCCAGAGCCAGGGTCATCCTGGTTGTATGGTGAGAGCATTTGGCCCGTTTCCTGGGCTTGGAAGTGTAAACTAACTCAAGGCACTTAGATCCTTTCTCTTACACCAGATGGGTGGCCCTGCCCAGTGGTCACAGTGGCCAGACAAGGGGGAATTGCGTGGGAAGGAGCGGCTACACACCCTGACACACGACGACACTCCTTTATACCAGCCGGGTCCCCGTTCCTCCGCTCAGGAGGGTGCCTCCCCGTGTGGCGTGTCATTCGGTTCCTGGAGGGGGTGCTATGCCTGCGCCATGCAATTGTCTCCCGTCCCACCTGCGGGCCCGACTTCAGCTGAGAGTTAGGTGCGGTCGGAAGTCAGGGGGCCTGGTCTGGTTCCATCCGCCCCTCACTGTCCGACTTTCAGCAGGTCACTGGTGTTTCTGGGCAGCCGTGTGTGTGAGAGAAAAGCAACACTTCCATCGCAAACCTATTGCGGGAACTGAGAGGCAGGGCCCAGGAAGACGCCTCGGAAAGTAGCACTGTGTGAGAGGCTGGCGCTGCTCCTTGGCTGCTCCTCGCTCTGAAGCTCCATCCTGCTTTCCCACCTGTGCATCCGCGGGCCCTCACAGGCCAAGCTCCTAACGTGTCTAGCTTTTGTCTGTCCCTTTGCTCTTATCCTCGGTCTCAGCTCACTCCTATTGCAAGGAGGAGGCCACTGCACCGAGGAGGAGCGGGAGTCGGGGGGGAGGCGGGGGAGGCAAAGCGCTGGACTTAGAGCCAAGTCGCCTTGAAAGGTTCCAGTTCCCAGGTCAGTCATTAACTGTACGGGGCTCCCGGCACAGGTGTTAGGCTGCAGAGCCCCCAGTGGCCACAACTGGAATTACACGTCCATAAAGCGCGTTCTCGGTCTGGTCAGTGCTATCTTGACCCTTTAAGATCCCATGGACTGCAGCCTGCTGGCTCCTCTGAGCATGAGATTTCCAGCCAAGAATACTGGAGTGGGCTGCCATTTCTTTCTCTGGGGATCTTCCCCACCCAGGGATCGAACCCGAGGCGCCTGAATCTCCTGCCTCGGCAGGTGGATTCTTTACCTCTGAGCCACCTGGGAAGCACAGGCCAGAGTCCTAATCAATCTCAAACTCTCCGTCTCTCTTCTCTCTTTCTCTTTCTTTGTAAATTTTATTTTTAAAGACATCTTATTTATTTGGCTGCACTGGGCTTTAGTTGCAGCGTCTGGGATCTAGTTCCCAGACCAAGCCCCCTGCGTTGGGAGCACAGTCTTAGCCACTGGACCACCAAGGACGTTACTAAATTGAATCTTTTTAAAATTAAATCCTAGGAAATTCCCTGGTGGTCCAGTGGTTAGGACTCTGTTCTTTCACAGCCAAGGGTCCACTTTCAATCCCCGGTCTGGGAACTAAGATCCCACAAGCCATGCAGCATGGTCAAAATAATTAATTAATTAGGATAATAAATCTTAACAGTGCTAACACTTGCTAAGAGAAAAGATATAAGGGTCTTAATGTATCAGTTACACCAGTGTTTCTCTGGTGTCCACCGGTAGACAGGTGAGGGTGCGGAGATGACGCCAGGTCCCCCAGCTCCTGTGTTCCCTTCCCGCCTCATCTGTGACCACTTATCCCTGTGACCACTTATCCCTGCCCCCACAACCCCTCTGAGGACTCCTGATCTCTTTGCTCTCAGCTTCCCTCTCCTGCTCCTTTGCCAGGAGCCCTCCCTGTACTTCCTTGCTGGAATTCAATCTCTGCCTCCTCTCTCCTGTCCCCTCCAGCACCCATAAAACCTTCCTGACCCACCAGACAGGCCCTCCCTGACCAGGCATGGAGATTCTGACCACCCTGGGGGTCTGTGGAGCTAACAGCTCCTGCTCAGTCCCCTGAGGGCCCCTGGAGGCCTTCAGCATGACTCCCCCCAGAGAGGAGGGTAGAAGCAGGAGCCTGCAGGGTGCAAAGAGAGGAAGAAGAGAAAGAGGGGACAGCCCATCACCTGACCAGTTTCCTCCTGGCCTCCTCAGCTCCTCCCCCAGGGGCAGGTCATGGTGGGGAAGGGGCAGGTGGGTACAGAGGAGAGGAGCAGCCCCTACAGAGACTGGGGGCTGCATGCTAAGCAGGCTTCAGCTTCTAGGTTCAGAGTCACGGTTTTGGCCAAGGGGCCCCCCTTCCCTCTGCTCTTGGGATCTGACCCCCCAGGTCTCCCTCTCCCCGGGCCAGCCCTTATCTCTTTCATTCTGTCCATCTCAGAGGCGCTGAAAGAGCCAAGTGGAATCTCACCCAGCTGCCAGTTCCCCGGAGACCCCTCGTGTTGCCTCCAGCCAGCACACTGGAGAAGGGCCATGTGGCCCGGAAACCCCACCACCACCGGCCCCGAAACTGCTGCCGCCCTTCCCAGGAGAGGAGGGAGCGGGGAGCTAGGGGAGGAGAGGAGAGAACGCAGAGCAGGGGGCTCTGTGGCCAGGGGGCTGTGGGTAGGCCACGTGGCCCTGACCATCAACCTTTTCTCCACTGGTGGGAGCTCTCAAAGGGTCAGCACCCTCAAAAAGTACCAGGGCAGGCCCTCTTGGTGAGGTGCCAGTACCCGCCCAAGACCAGGCCCTATGAGAGGAAGGGCTAGAGTAAGGTGTCCACACTCGTGTGCACCAGGCTGGTTACTGGCTCTGTGCCCAGGGCTCTTGGTTCTCCATCTGGGACAACCCGAGCTCCGGCTTCTTCACTGTCAATGTGGAGCCCTATATCAAGGTCACAGGTATCAAGGCCACAGATGCCGAGCCCTGCGTCATTTCCAGAACTGACTGAGCCCCATGGCAACTGTTGATATGAGCTCCCCCCACCCCCGATCTAAACTGGCCAGCATATTAGGTAAAAATGCATACCCCGGTACTCTCCCTACTGCTACTGCTAAGTCACTTCAGTCATGTCCGACTCTGTGCAACCCCATAGACGGCAGCCCACCAGGCTCCCCCGTCCCTGGGATTCTCCAGGCAAGAACACTGGAGTGGGTTGCCATTTCCTTCTCCAATGCATGAAAGTGAAAAGTGAAAGTAAAGTTGCTCAGTCGTGTCCGACTCTTAGCGACCCCATGGACTGCAGCCTGCTAGGCTCCTCCATCCATGGGATTTTCCAGGCAAGAGTACCGGAGTAGGGTGTCATTGCCTTCTCCAACTCATCCTATAGTACCCTAATCAATCACCTAATGCTTACCTTTCTGGCAGGAATTTCCTTTCTCTATAAAAATTGGCGGCTGCTGCTGCTGCTGCTGCTAAGTCACTTCAGTCGTGTCCAACTCTGTGTGACCCCAGAGATGGCAGCCCACCAGGTTCCCCCATCCCCGGGATTCTCCAGGCAAGAACACTGGACTGGGCTGCCATTTCCTTCTCCAGTGCAGGAAAGTGAAAAGTGAAAGTGAAGTCGCTCAGTCATGTCCGACTCTTAGCAACCCCATGGACTGCAGCCTACCAGGCTCCTCCGTCCATGGGATTTTCCAGGCAAGAGTACTGGAGTGAGGTGCCATTGCCTTCTCCGAAAAATTGGCTACTAACCCACAAAAAGCGTCAGCTCTCCCTTGAGCCGACCCGCTGTTCTAACAGCTCCCAGTCTGCCCTCCCTGATCTGTCAGGAGGTCAGCCCACTGTGCTTGCAGCGCCCTCATTATTTCTGCTCTTTGTTCTTGGTAAACTCACTCCTTGCTGAAATACTCTGTATCTGGAAATTCTTTCCCAACCTGCACACAGACCACCAGTCACCATGACTGGTCTGAGGGAGGAAGACTCGGGCCACTACTGGTATCGCACCTACCACGCTTCTGGCCGCTCTGTCTCCAGGTCTGTGCAGTTCTATCCGGGGGTGTCGCCAGGTAAGCCCCTTCCCTGGGATCCCCTCGCTCCCTTTTGGTGCCTCCTGATAACCGAGGCATGGAAGCCAGGCTGCCCTCCCCTAGCCGGGTCTCCTGGGGAGGTTGTAGGGAACACATGCCCTGGGGACTCTCATGTGCGCGCACACACACACACACACATACGTACCCACTTCACACACTGTCCCCATGGTTTACAAGCCTTCTCAAAGATGCTCAGACAGAGCCAAACACTCATCTTTATGCAATTCACAGTTTTTACCACTTTGGCAAAGACCCTGTTCAGTTGTGCCGATGGTTTTCTTCATAGCAAGACTTTCTCGATGAAGGAACCAGTGCATTGCATTACACTGTGGCCCAAAGCTCCTTAATCTGAATGTTGATTCCAGGATGTTTTCCTGTTAAAGGCAGCCACAGCCATCAGATCAAGCGGTTTGGGGTCTAAGTTCTATGTGGGAGTATGATCTGATGTTCAAATTGCACCTGTAGTGAAAGAAGAGATATGTTGGCAATATTTATACCTTTTCCAAGTTACTCCAAAAACACTTTGCTAGGTTTATTTATTTTCAGAGTTGGTCTTCTGTAACGTTAGCCGATTCCTGAAGACATGGAACTAAAGGGTCAATGGAGAGTAATGCTTAAGCTCCCTTCTTTGCCATGGATTAACCCAATATTGTGAACCAAACTTGTCTGTTTTCACGCTCCTCTTTCACTTTCATTGAGAGGCTCTTTAGTTCTTCTTCACTTTCTGCCATAAGGTTGGTGTCATCTGCATATCTGAGGTTATTGATATTTCTCCTGGCAATCTTGATTCCAGCTTGTGGAATTTTCCACAGTTTATTGTGATCCACACAGTCAAAGGCTTTGGCATAGTCTATGAAACAGAAATAGATGTTTTTCTGGAATTCTCTTGCTTTTTCCATGACCCAGCGGATGTTGGCAATTTGATCTCTGGTTCCTCTGCCTTTCCTAAAACCAGCTTGAACATCTGGAAGTTCATGGTTCACGTTTGCTTCACTACAACTTAACAAATAACTCACTGGGTTTTAGTACGGCACCATCAAGTATAATTACAAAACTCACTCACTCTGAGTGCCATCGTTACCTACTGCTGTGACAGCAAACTGCCACTAACACAGTGGCTTAAAATGACGGACGTTTATGATCTGAGTTACACAGATCAGAAGTTCAGTATGTGTCTCACTGGACTGAAATCAAAGAGTCAGTCAGCAGCATTCCTTTCTGGAGGCTCTTAGAGAAGATTCTTTTATCACTCATTCGGGTCTTGGGCAGAATTCAGTTCCTTGTAGCTGTACAACCACAGTGCTGTTTTCTTGCTGACTAGAGTCTGCCACGCCCCTTGGCTCATGGCTCCCTTCCTCCAGCTTCAAAGCCAAGCTTCCTTCTCACGCATTTCACTCACTGACTAGAGCTGAGGAACACTGTGTGTGTGTGTGTGTGTGTTTGTGTGCACGCACACTTAGTTGCTCAGTCACGTCTGACTCTTTGCAGCCTGGTGGACTCTAGCCCATGAGGCTCCTCTGTCCATGGGATTCTCCAGGCAGGAATACTGCAGTGGGTTGCCATGCCCTCCTCCCCTGGATCTTCCCGACCCAGGGATCGAACCCGAGTCTCTATGTCTCCCGCATTGGCAGACGGGTTCTTCACCACCGGCACCACTCACGCAGCATGCCTGTTTTATCTGGGGATGCCCTCTCTTCTCTGGCGATAGGAAACTTCTCACTTTGAAAGTTTTGGGGTCTTTTTTCCCCCAAGCCTTGTATACTTTCTGTTTCTTCCAAGTGCCCTTTGGTGTCTTTTGTTCACTGGCCTCTGTCTTTCCTCAGAACTTTCTGGAAACCTCTGCTACTTCTCAGCAGCCTGTCCATATTGAGAAACTCTGACAGTGTGTTACAGAGGTTTGTGGATTAATTTGTGTACTGAAATCCTAACCCCCAAGTTGATGGTATTAGGAGGTGGGGCCTTTGGGAGTGACTGGGTCCTGAGAGTGGAGCCCTCATGAGTGGAATTAGTGCTTTTATAAAAGAGACCCTACAAAGCACCCTTGCCCCTTCTGCCACCTGGGGACATAGCGTGTAGACCACCCTCTACGAACCAGGAAGCCCTCCCCTGACATGGAATCTCCCTTTGCTTTGATCTTGGACTTCCTGGCCTCCAGAACTGCGAGCAGTAGATGTTTGTTGTTTAAGCCCCAATAGGAACTCAGTACAGTGAGTTCCCAACATACGAACCTTCACGTTGCAAACTTTCAAAGATGGGAACGTGCGTCTAGCTCCAGAAAGGAACTACCAACATGATGCATAAGTGGAATTGAAGCTTGCCCTCCACTCACTGCAACTCGAGAAAAGCCCACTCTCAGCAACAAAGACCCAGCCCAGCCCCCAAACAAGTAATAAATAAATACAGAAATAAAAATTAAAACAAACAAAAATCATTTATGGAGCTCTCTCCGTATCCTTCAGGATGGATTCAGGCAAATTTTTACCCATTTACTGCCACCTACCTCACACAGCTTCCACACCTTCTTAGAAGGAACAGAGAGGGACCCCAGGTTTTCCGTCAAACCACCCCTCCCACCCCCCACCACCAAGGGCAGGAGTGAGCGAGACCTCAGATCTCCAGTTGTTTCTGTGAAAACTCTGGGACCCCCAGACCAGCCTCTTCAGACCTGCATCCATCCGTCTCCTCCTGTCAGGACAAGATGCCCAGGGTTCGCTGGTCCTTCCTCATCACCCAGAATCACTCTCCATAAGGCCTTACAGATTCGTTAAACTAACCCCATCCCCAAATCCCCAGGTCCTCTCACTCTGCCCTCTGAAGCCCAGAGTCGTCAACACAAGCTCTTCTCCCCGTTACTCTCCTGCTCACCTCTCAGGTGACGTTGCCACATCAGCCCTAAATCCCCTCTTTCTGGAAAAAAATTACTCCAGAAGTTCTCCCCTCTCTTCCGCAATATTTTTCCTCCCTCTCTCTTGTGTTTTAACAATTACGATGCAATGGGCTATGACATAGTAAAAACCTTCTCTCAACCCCAGGGCACCTCCAGCTACTCTTCTGTGTTCTATCACTCTTCACAGCAACTCCCTCGTGAAGGCTGAATACACTCTCAGCCTGTGGTATTTGTCTTTCTGTTCTCTCTTGAACCCACTCAAATTTGTTTCAGTTCAGTTCGGTTCAGTCATTCAGTCGTGTCTGACTCAGCGACCCCATGGACTGCAGCACGCCAGGCCTCCCTGTCCATCACCAACTCCTGGAGTTTACTCAGACTCATGTCTATTGAGTCAGTGATGCCATCCAACCATCTCATCCTCTGTCATCCCCTTCTTCTCTCACCTTCAATCTTTCCCAGCATCAGGGTCTTTTCAACTGAGTCAGCTCTTTGCATCAGGTGGCCAAAGTATTGAAGTTTCAGCTTCAGCATCAGTCCTTCCAATGAATATTCAGGAGTGATTTCCTTAAAGATGGACTGGTTGGATTTACTTGCAGTCCAAGGGACTCTCTCAAGAGTCTTCTCCAACACCACAGTTCAAAAGCGTCAATTCTTTGGCGCTCAGCTTTCTTTATGGTCCAACTCTCATATCCATACATGACCACTGGAAAAACCATAGCTTTGACTAGACAGACCTTTGTTGGTGAAGTAATGTCTCTGCTTTTTCATATGCTGTCTAGGTTGGTCATAGCTTTTCTTCCAAGGAGCAAGCGTCTTTTAATTTCGTGGCTCACTCCCTGAAACATCTCATCAGTCTCCAGCAGCTTCCACATTGCTAAATCCACTGGCCAGTGCTCAAACATCATTATATTGGAGAGGTAAGCAGCAGTGGGTACAGCTCACCTCTCCTTCCTTCTTGAAATGCCATCGTCCATTGGCTTCTAATGAAAAGAAAAAAGACGCGTGGTTTCCTTCCTAACTCATTTGAGGCTGCACGATAAGTTGCCCCCAAATTTAGAAACTGAAAACAACTAACGACATGTGTATTATCTCACAGAGCACCCTGGGGGCGTCCATCCTAACTGGGTGTTCCCGGTTCAGACTCTCACGTGGTGGCAGTCGGGGTGTCAGCACGCGCTGCAGTCACCTGAGAGTCTGGCCATGCCTGGAGGACCACTTGTCAGGTGGCTCCCCACGTGCATGTAGGACCAAGATCTTGGCTCCTTATCCAGAATGATCAATGCTGGAGAGGGTGGAGATGAATTCCCAGTGCCTTTTACAACCTAATCCCTGAAGTCACACACTTCGGCTGTATTCTGTTCATTAGAAGCTGGTCACTGTGTCTAGCCCATACTCAAAGGGAGAGAGATTCGGCTCCATCTCTTGAAGAAAGGAATATTAAAGATTCTGTGGACTGCTCAGAAACTGCCACAGTGCATAATCTGGCCACAAGATATTTACATTTCTCCCACATGCAAAATATGCTCATGCCTTCAAAAGGCCATCAAAAATTTTATCAGAATGAAGTCCAGGAAATTGCCATTTGAATCAGGCTCAGGTGTGGATGAAGCTCCTCAGGTACAGTTCTCAATATGCAGACCTGTGAGCTAGAGAGATAAGTTATCAGACATATAGCCAACAGACAAAGGTGCTTCAGGCATGGGATAACCCTGATAGAAGTGTTTATTCAACAGAGTGAGAACCTAAAAAAAAAGGACTTCCCTGGTAGTCCAGTGGTTAAGAATCTGCCTCCAATGCAAGGGATGTGGGTTTGATCCCTGGTCAGGGAACTAAGATTCCACATACTGTGGGGCAGCTAAACCTGCTCACTGCAACTAGAGAGCCCTCAGGCTTTGGAGCCCATGCCCTGCAACTAGAGAAGCCCCTCATGCTTCAGCAGAGAGACTACGAGCCGCAAAGAAGATGCAGTGCCATCAAAAAAGAAAAAAAAATGTGTGTGTATATATATATATATATATATATATATATATGTATGGGAAACAGGAGGCAAAAGGGACCACAGATCCATAGAAAAGCTAAAACTCAGCTGGACAAGTGTTGGAAATTCCTCGATGAGGACTCTGCCCTGCTCCTACCTGAAAATAATTCCCCATGGCTCTTGGCTTCTCTTTCTGGGCTTTCAATCCTGCCCTCTGAGTCATCCTTCACTCTCCATGAAAGGCAACCCATGCTTATACCTTTGTGGTTTTCTTAGCCTGCTTCCTGCCCCTCCTTGGGAGATACAAATACCTTTTGAAATTTTGTGCCCCCTTGTTCCTTTCAGTCAGGCTGGCAGTGTTTATGAATGTCATTTCTCTTAAAAAAACAAAAAACAAAAAAACAGTGTGGGTCGCCTGTGTATCTTATTGGGATTCACTCAGTTAGACAAAAGCCACTCCCACAAGTCTCTTCAAGACAAGATCTCTTCCATACCTTGGGATTCTGCTGCTGAGTCATAATGCTTTTTTTCTTCTATTTTAAATTGAAGTATAGTTGACATATAATTTATATGTTACAGGCATACAATATAGTGATTCCCAATTTTTAAAGTTTATAGTCCATTGATAGTTACTTTGAAATATTGGCTCTATTCCCTACTTTATACAGTATCCTTGTAGCTTATTTTGTACAGAATAATTTGTAGCTCTTACTCTCCTACCCCTATGGTGCCCCTCCACCCTTCCCGCTCCCCACCAGTAGCCACTAGTTTGTTCTCTATATATTATGCTTCTTTTTTGTTACAGGTACTAGTTTATTGTATTTTTCAGCTTCCACATATAAGTGATGTTACGAAGTATTTTTCTTACTCTGTCTGACTTATTTTACTAACCATACCTCCAAACCCTCCATATTGTTGTGAATAGCAAAAGTCATTCTTTTTAAGGCTAAGTAGTATTCCATTGTTGGAGAAGGCAATGGCAACCCACTCCAGTGTTCTTGCGTGGAGAATCTCAGGGACAGCCGAGCCTGGTGGGCTGCTGTCTATGGGGTCGCACAGAGTCGGACACGACTGAAGTGACTTAGCAGCAGCAGCAGTATTCCATTGTATGTTTGTATGTATGTATCAATCACATCTTCTTTCTCAATTTATCTGTTGATAGAAGCTTAGGCCATTTCCTTACCTTGGCAACTCTAAAAACTGCTGCTATGAACATTGGGGTGCATGTATCTTGTCAAATTTGTGGTTTGGTTTTGTTTTTTCAGATGTTTACCCGGAAGTGGAATGGATGAGTCATGTGGTAATTCTATTTTTAGCTTCTTAGAAATGATCAGACTGTCTTTAAGCTTCTTAGAAGACCTCATGTTTGATTGAAAGAATCTGTGAGGCAGTCGCCCTTAAACTCATTTAAGTCCTTTGGTCTGAGGCACTATCTTTCATCCTTCCGAGGTCTTCACAAGGGATTTATAGTCACACTCTTGGTTTCATCTTTAGGCCAGATTTTCCTGAGAGTGCTCTGGATTTGATTTTAGCATCATTTAAGGAGCCTCTTGATGAAAGTGAAAGAGTGAAAAAGCTGGCTTAAAACTCAACATTCAAAAAATGAACATCATGGCATCCGGTCCCATCACTTCATGGCAATTAGAGAGGGAAACAATGGAAACAGTGACAGACTTTATTTTCTTGGGCTCCAAAATCACTGCAGATGGTGACTGCACCCATGAAATTAAAAGACGCTTGCTTCTTGAAAGAAAAGCTATGACAAACCTAGCCAGCATATGAAAAAGCAGAAAAGTTACTTTGCCAACAAAGGTCCGTCTAGTCAAAGCTGTGGTTTTTCCAGTGGTCATGTATGGATGTGAGAGTTGGACTATAAAGAAAGCAGAGCGCTGAAGAATTGATGCTTTTGAACTGTGGTGTTGGAGAAGACTCTTGAGAGTCCCTTGGACTGCAAGTAAATCCAACCAGTCCATCCTAAAGGAAATCAGTCCTGAATATTCATTGGAAGGACTGATGTTGAAGTTGAAACTCCAATACTTTGGCCACCTGATTGCAAAGAGCTGACTCATTGGAAAAGACCCTGACACTGGGAAAGATTGAAGGCAGGAGAAGAAGGGGACGACAGAGGATGAGATGGTTGGATGGACCAATTCACCGGCTTGATGGACATGAGTTTGAGCAAGCTCTGGGAGCTGGTGATGGACAGGGAGGCCTGGCGTGCTGCAGTCCATGGGGTGGCAAAGAGTCAGACATGACTGAGCAACTGAACTGACTGACTGACTGTCTGGAGAGGCTGAGAATTCTCAAAGCCATCAAGTACCAGCTCCCTTCACATTTAAGAGCACTGCCTCTGGTTTCTCTCTTTTCGCTCACGTTGCATAAGGAGAAGCAAGGCAGCGCACTCAACAATTTGCCCGGAGACCTCGGCCCCACCACCCAGTTCATCAGGCACGTTCCCCACTTGTCACATTACTGCAGGTGGCAACGCTGCCAACGTCTTTGCCACCACGTGACGAGGACCCCTTTCCTCCTCACCTCCTGGCTAAGTGAACCTTGTCCCCATTCTTATGGTGTCCACCTCCAATCTCCTCATTGCTAAAAACAGGACTGATACTATCCACACTACCAAGCTATCTGGATTACCGTTAACAAGCAGGATCATCAATAAGCATCAGACACTTGGAGGACACAGAACGAATGCAGAGCTTCCGAGAGAGTGAGATGTGGGAGAGGACTGGCCTGTGACACAGCAGACAACTCAAGACGGATCTCAGCCGGAGGACAGACGATCACGTGTGGGCAGACGGTGAACTCCAGACCTACGGGAAGCTGGCTCCTCTTCTCCGTGGACAGCAGACGGGACACAGGAAAGGATCAGGGTGAGAAAAAGGACCAACCTGAGCCCACAGCACATACTTCCTTGTTGACACCTCTTTCTGACCTGCAGTAGCCAGGGGCAGCCTTCCTCCTTGCCAGGAGGCTGTGGCTGCCAACCTGATACACGGTGGGAAGGGGATGGGGTTGCTGTTTGTGTGCCAATCTGCCCCAACCTCAACCTCCTGGCTTCCTGTTCTGACTGCAGGGGTATGTGCGTGTGTGTGTATATGTGTCTGTGTGTGTGCGTGTGTGTGTGTGTCTGTGTGTGTGCTCAGTCATGTCCAGATCTTTTAGACCCCATGGACTGTAGCCCACCAGGCTCCTCTGACCATGGAATTTTCCAGGCAAGAATACTGGAGTGGGTTGGGTAGCCATTTCCTCCTCCAGGGCATCTTCCTGACCCTCGTCTCCTTGTCTCCTGCATTGGCAGGCGGGTTCTTTACCACTAGCACCATTCTGACTGCAGGGGGACACACAGTGGAAAATCCTGATGGAACTCAGGAGCCCCAGACACCAGTACAAAGCCACCTGCCCCTTTCAGCAGGCCTGCTCTGGACTCTTTCCTCACCCACGTGTGTGGTATGTGTGTGCTCAGTCATGTCTGACTCTTTGCAGCCCCATGGACTGTAGCCTGCCAGGCTCCGCTGTAAGGGAATTTCCCAGGCAACAATGCTGGAGTGGGTTGCCATTCCCTTCTCCAGGGGACCTTTCCCACCCAGGGATCCTACATCTCCTGCATTGGCAGGCAGATTCTTTACCACTGTGCCACCTGGGAAGCCCTCCTCACCCATAGGGAGAGGAATATTACCTCCATACTGTCGTTGTGAGGGTTATAATAAGTAATGCAAATGAAAGAGCCTTGTAAATTATAAAATTATATGAATATATTGATATATTGCTGCCTACATTTCCTGGTGTGCTACAGTCCGTGGGGTTGCAAAGAGTTGGACATGACTTGGAGACTAAACAACACGTTTCCTCCAGGCTCTAAAACTCTGCTCTGCATTCCCACCTTTGATCTCTTTGAAGGGGCCACCTTCTCCACTTGGCCCTCTGTTTTCCCATCATCCCCCTTTCAGATCCTCAGTTCTCTTGTTGGCCAACCAACCAGAAGACTTCCAGCCCCTTGGGTGCTGTTGGGAGCCGGGAAGGACTCTGTACATAAGCCCAGTGAGTAGAAGGGCCCAGGGTGAACAAGGCTTGGGCCCAAGACCCAGGCTAGTTTCTTAGCTCAGCCATGTGTGGGCTTGGGCAGGTCACTGCCCCTCTCTGAACCCCTGTTTCTTTCTCTGGAAAATGGGTGGGATGAAGATAAGTTAGAGCAGCCATGACTTCACATGAGGTCAGTTAAAAACAAGACACAGGCCCCAAATGGAGTCACTTATGCTAAGCCCCATGTCACCAAAGTGAGACTTAACCTGTATTTTCAGCTCTCCCAGAAATGGAATCTTAACCTAGTCAATCAGGAGTCCTCCGATGAGCCCTATTTAAGCAATCTGCCTGATAGACCCCTACCAGAGGAAAGCAGCTTTGCAATAACCAACCTGATTTTTTGCCAATAACTTCCTTGTTTTTCCACTCCTCTATGAAAGTCTTTCATTGTCTGCTAGATTGGATGCTGCCCAATTCAAATTGATTTTTGCTCAAATAAACTCTTAAACATTTTAATATGCCTCTTTTTTCTTTTAACGGTTTGCAAGAGAAGGTACACAGTCCCAGGAATGTGCCGAAGCCATCTCTTTATTGACAATCACCTCTAAGAGTCTGGCAGCATGCCAGGTGTCCAGGGGGCAATTTGGGCTCATGGGTTTGAGGTCTTTTCCTCAGAAACTCCAGTATTCCACTTCCTCTTTCTAGTTCTCTGCCTTCTTTCTGAGCTCCTCTGGGGCCCAGGCTCCCCTCCGGATCCAAGGTAGGCATTTCTGGAGAAGCCGGAGGTCTCAGTCAGATGCGTTCCTGCTTGAGGTTAGAGTGCTGAATTTACTGGGAAAATCTGAAATCCAACTGGGGAACGCAGGCTACTGAGAAATGGTTTTTAATTGCATTGGCTGTGATAATATTAATTTCCTATGTAGCAAGAGGCTCTTTTTTTAGAGTTGCCTACTGAATTATTTAAAGGTGGAGTGTCAGGATAGCTGCAATTTATTTTTAAATACGTCCTCATAAAAAATACAGTGAGTTAAAAATAAAGAAATGGAGTGGAATATCTGGACTCCGAGCTCCAGTGACAGTGCCTGTGGCAGGCAGATCCTGCTCCTCTCTGGAAACTAGACAAATGAGTCCCCACTTCCTGCGTGGAGGGGCCTATTGATTAGAAAACTGCACCCCCTTCTTAGGGGGGTACTCAGGTAGCACCTGGTTAGATTTCAGTCTCATCTGTGCCCCCTGGGCAGCCCTGAGGACTGGCACACCTGGGGCATCCCACCTGGTGTCATCAGATGATAGTAGATGCAGCCGGCATCGCAGCCCCAGTCCCAGCTATGTCCCCGATTCAGCGAAGCTCTGAACTGGGCACTGGCCAGCAGACTTCAATAACCGCACCTCAAATTGCACCAGGTTTGAGGGGTTTTTTCCTTTCCTCTTTTCTATGTAAACTATGTATAAATGTCAATGATTTCCTGATTCTAAAAATCCTCAAGTTCACTAAATGAAAGTACATTAAATTCTTTCGTCCACTTATTTTTTTAAGCAGCATCTCACCAGCCTCAAGTCAGGTGGCGGGAAAGTGAGGGACAGCTGTGCCAACAGCACCAAGGCTGCCTTTCCCTCTTCCCAGCCCTCCGCCTGAGCCGCCCCTGCTTCTCTGGGGACCCCTGCCCCTCTAGAGACCGCTGCTCAGCGCATTCCCTTCCTTTGCTCCCAGCTTTCCATCCCCCTCCAGCACCCATAAAACCTCCCAGGGGTGGAAACACATTACTGACTCACCAGTCAGACCTGGGCGTGATGGGGTCCAGTGGGGTCCAGTATGGGGTCCAGTGGGGCTTAGGACTATGGCCAGGATCCAGATGATGTTCAGACCCTGTCAACTGTCTTTAGTCTTTTAGCAAGACCTAAAACCAGGAACCCAGGAAGTGAGAGACACTGTGATGGTGGGGGGCAGGGGTGCCGGGGAGTGGAAACAGTGGGCAGCCTTGAGATGCCCCATAGTTTTGTCCGGGAACTTTTCAACGTCTCCCCTGCCTGCCCACCCCACTATTGCCTCACCCAAACTGGGGGCCAGGAAGGGGGAAGGGGGAGCCAAGAGCACCTCTATTTCCTGTGGCTGCCCCAGGGGGCAGAGTTGAGGCCGGTCAGGGCCCATCAATGCTCTGCGCACCCAGCAGGGGACAGGGCTTCTCCTGACTCCTCTTCCCTCCTACCCTGTTCCCTTAAAGCCCACCAGCCCAGGCCCCCCACTTTCTCAAGGAGGCCTTAATCCTTCCCAGTTCTCAGAGGTGCTGGGGGAGCCCTGATGAATCAGGTCCATTTCCCAGGGACCCTGTCGTTCTGCAGCCCCTCCACCCCCTCCCACCAAGGGGCAGCTTGGCTGGGAGGACCCCTTCCGCTAACACCACTTCCACCTGGGGTGCAGGTGGCCTCGACTTCAGAGGGGGGGGTTGAGGAGGAGGACGCGAGAGAAGGTGGGAGATGGAAGAGGGGGCCAGAGGGAAGTGGCCCTGCAGCCAGAGGGCCAGCCAGGA
Source organism: Budorcas taxicolor (assembly GCF_023091745.1). Taxonomy (NCBI): domain Eukaryota; kingdom Metazoa; phylum Chordata; class Mammalia; order Artiodactyla; family Bovidae; genus Budorcas; species Budorcas taxicolor. The sequence continues at coordinate 44,392,950 of NC_068920.1, read as the reverse complement.
GGTTTGCTTCCGGTGTGGCGTGACCCTCCCCCATCTGAGGGCCCCCTGGACCTGAGACCTGTATCCCAGGCTCCTGGGGAGAGACACCCAAGCCGGAGGGAATGGGAAGGGCTTTTCTGGGTAGGACCCTGCCCACCCCAGGAAGAAGAGCTGTCGCCTTAAGGAAAAATGCACAACATACGAGTTATGAGTTAAAGTTTTATTCTGGAACCCTTACTGAGGACTATAGCCTGGGAGACAGCTGCTTAGTAACCCTGAGGAATCTGCTCCAAAGAGGTAGGGGAGAAGCCAGTGTATATGTGATATTTTTGGCCAATCAAAGCCACGTGCAGTCAAGCTTTGCTGTTGTTCGGTCACAGAGTGATGTCTAACTCTTTGTGACCCCATGAACCATAGACCACCAGGCTCCTCTGTCCACGGGACTTCCCAGGCAAGAGTCCTGGGGGGATCTTCCTGAGCCAAGGATTGAACCTGCGTCTCCTGCAGCGGTCAAGCTTACATCTTGGTAAAACATTCCTGCTCATCACAGAGAGCAGACACCTCGAGTTAATGATTTTAGTGCTTTCCTGTGACTGGGAAGATGCAAGAATCTGGGGCCATTGGAATTCTTCCTGGGAAATGCATCTAACTCTCTGGGCGCCCCCCCCACCCAACCCGGGTTTATCCAAAGCTCATTGTGCCTTAGGTTGTTTCTCACCCTGAATTCCTCTCAGGGTGCAGTGAGAACTGGGTGGTGAGGAAAGATCTTGGTTCTGTGTTCCCAAGGCAAAGGAGGGAGGCTCAGCAAACCACGGTGACCTGCCAGGCACCAGGCCCAGGTGTAAAGCAAGGCTATGTGCCCCCACATCAGCCTGGGTCTGGCTTCACTGTCCCCTTGACTGGTTCCAGAGGTGAGCCCAGGCACACGGGTAGGAAACACAGGGCTCCCTGCAGCCACCAGATATTCATAATTATCCCCCGTGTCTCTGGTGAACTCCTTCCCTTAGGAAATGGGTCTCCTTGGGCAGCAGGCTTCTGCGAGAAACGCCCCAACCCTTTCCCCAGAGGACTGGCTCTCCACACAAGCAGCTCCCCACAGAGAAGCCAGAAAGGAAAAGCCTTACAGATTTTCTACTTAGAAAACACTACTTTTCTCACGTATAATAAAACATACTATTTATAAACGATGTTTTTAAAAAGTGACGGGATCTTGACAGTCCAGGGGTTAAGTCTCCGTGCTTCCAATGCAGGGGGAGCAAGTTTCATCCCTAGTCAGGGAACTAAGATCCCACATGGTGTTCAGCATGGCCAAAACATTAACTAATAATAAGAAGAAAAGTGACAGGATAGAAAAAAAATAATGTTATACTCAAAAAATTTAAAAAAAAACCTATCCTGAATGTATAGGGAACTCATAAAATCAATCACTAAAGGGTGTTAAGGAGAAAAACAACAGGCCCAACATGATGCCACTTTTGCCAAAGCCCGTGACAACACATCCGGACGTAGCACTTGACCTAACTGTAGTCTCCGCTCTCCCAGGGACGGTCTCAGTCAACCAGCTTGGAACTCTGTGGTCAGCACCCGTGAGCCAATCTGCCACTTGGACCTTCTCCCTCCCTTAGAGGAGGAAGAGGCCATCTGCATGATAAAACCCTTCCCCCACCCCTCCAAAAAGATGTCCAGGCCTTAAAATAATCCTTTATTTTCTTTTGCTAAAAGCTTCCTTGCCCCTCCCCGCCCCCCGGCAACCCTTCTTGCTATAGAAACCTTCTATTCTGTGCAGCTCCTCAGAGCACCCTTCTAGATGTGTGCTGCCGATTCATGAATGCTAATTAGAGCTTCAGATTTACTGGGATGAATTTGGTTTTATAACAAGGGCAACAACTCCATAGAAGAAATGGAAAAGGACAGGAATTGCAATCCAAAGAAACATCCATGGAAAATTCATATACAGAAGACAGGATCAATTTTATTAGTAAATGGGAAAATGCAAATTCAAGCAGCTGGGAGAGGGGATCATTTTTCCACCCATTAAACCAATAAGAACTTAAAAGATTGGTCATTTCTAGTGGTGATAAGGTTGAGAAAATTGATAGTCAAAAGCTGTTGGCGGGAATATAAATGAGCACATCCTTTTAGGAAATCAATTTGTCCAGATTTATCAAACTATTAAACAGGCACCCCCTCCTGCAAGCAATTCAATCATTTCTGGGGTCCACATGAGAGAATACAGTCATGTGTGCACAGCTACGTAAATAAAAGGCTATTTGTCACAATATTTTACATAATAGTGAAACGGACAAGTAAGTCAACTGGCCATGAATAGGAAAGGAGCTAGGTAAGTGGTGCTTCATCACAAGTACAGAGCACCATGCTGAGGGTGGGAAAGATCTGTGCGTAGGTCAGAGCACCAAAATATTTAAGTACAAAAAAGTCAAGCTGCTGAGCGACACGTATTACAGTACTTCATCAACATAAACGTAAACGAAGATAAAGACATATCCGTAGATACTTGGGTGTGTGTCTGTGTGCATGCATGTGTGTGTGTGTGTGTGTGTGTGTAGAAACAGGAAAGAATGTGCAAGGATTGCCTCCTGATGGTAACAGGAGTTAAGTCTGGGTACCAGTGAAGGGGAACATTTACATTTTACCTTATGTTCTGCATTGTTTGAATATTCTGAAAATGCACCTGGGTAAAAGAAGATGGCAATATTTTCCTGGCTGTTGAAGTGAATAGATTGTGAGGATGTCAGAGGCTGCAGCACCCTGGCAACCCCCCTCTCCCTCACCACCCCCCTCACCATCTCCACCCCCTTCCCTGGGACGATAGTGGGAGGTTGTATGTGTCTGGTCCTGATCAAGTCTGCTGGTGGCAGGAAGTCTCAAGCGTCCTCTCCAGACACTCATCTTTCATGTGGTGTTCTTACGGCTCCCTAACACTTTAATTACACATATGAGCTGTTCCCTCCATCATCCAGCGAGCTTAACATGACCAACTGAAAAAGTCCTGTTCCACGCCCACCTATTCCATGACTTCTCACTCACTACACAACCCAGCAAGTAGGTTGACTTTACATTCATTAAAAAAAGAAAACAGGCATGATGCTCATAGCACCCTTTTGGCACGACTGTCAAAAACTGGAAGTAACCCAGCTGGCAAATGGCTAAATAAACTGTGATTCCTCCATACAAAGGAAATACTACTCAGCAATACAAAGGGACAAACAACCAATACACACAAATAAACTGTATTTCTATATACTAGCAATAAATGCATGGAAATAATTTTTTTACATATAACACCATTTATAATCACTCATTAAAGATAAAGTACTTATATATAAATCTAACAAAACACATACGGGAATTGCTATGCTGAAAGCTACAAAACACTAAAGAAAGCAAACATCTAAATAAATGGAGTGTTCATGGACTGGAAGACTTACATTGTAAAAGTATCAGTTTTCCCCAAAACTGATATACAAGTTTAATGCAATTCCTGTCAAAATCTCAGCAAGATTATTTTTTCGTAGATAGAGATAAGATTGTTTCAAAATGTATATGGAAAGGTGAAGGGACTAGAAGAAGGAAAACAGCTGTGAAAGGAAGAACAGAGAAGGAGGAATCATAAATATGGCTGTCTACGTCAATTATTTATCTGCGGTAATCAAAGCTGCGCAGTATTAGTGGAGAGAACCCATGCGACAGAAAAACACTGAAATAATGCCAACTAATTTTTGACAAACATGCAAAAGTAGTTCTATGGAGGACGTATAGTCTTTTCAACAAATGATGCTAGGGCAACAGGATATCCATAAGTTAAAAAGAAGACTCCTTGATCTAAACCTTTTGATCTAAACCTCACACCTTATACAAAAATTAACTCAAAATGGAGCATAGATTTAAATGTATGGCATAAAACTATAAAAGTTCAGAAGGTAAACTAGAGGAAAACCTTTGGGACATAGAGCTTAGTGAGTTCTTACACATGATACCAAAAGCATAATCCAATACATAAAAGAAAAAGTTGATAAAAAAGACTTCACCAAAACCAAAAACTTTTGCTCTGCAAAAGCCTCCATTAAGAGGATGCCAAAATAAACTAGAGTTGACAGTTTTTTTAAAAAGCTGAATGTACACTTGCCCTAAGAAACAATTACGATAAGGAACCATAAGCAATTGTGCTCTTGAGCATTTATCTCAGAGAAATAACAATTTATGTCTACAAGAAAACCTATACATGACTGTCCAGAGCAGTTTTATTTGTAAAAACCCGAAACTGAAAACAACCAGGTATTCCTCAATGGATGAACGATTAAGCAAACTGTTTATGTGTATCTCCATGGAGCACTACACTTGATCTTAACCAAAAGACGGAGAAAACTCTGGAGAGTCCCTTGGACTGCAAGGAGATCAAACCAGTCAATCCTAAAGGAAATCAAACCTGAATCTTCATCGGAAGGACTGATGCTGAAGCTGAAGCTCCAATACTTCGGCCACCTGATGCGAAGAGGTGACTCATTGAAAAAGACCCTGATGCTGGGAAAAACTCAGGGCAAGAGGAGAAGGGGGTGACAGAGGATGAGATGGTTAGATGGCATCACTGACTCGGTGGACGAGTTTGAAGAAACTCAAGGAGATAGTGGTGCGCAGAGAAGCCTGGCGTGCTGCCGTTCATGGGGTCGCAAAGAGTCAGATACACCTTAGCCACGACAACAACAACCGTGGAATACTTCTCAGCAGTAAAAAGCAATGAACTGTTTATACATGCCACAAATAGGATGGATCTCAATGTTTTCTCTGAGTTATAACTCTCAAAATTTCAAGTAGTGTATGATTCCATTTATATATAACATTCTCGAAATGAGAACATTACAGAGATGGAAAACACATTAACAGTTGTCCGTGCTTAAGAATGCTGAGACAGGGTGGAGTGGGTGTGGCTATAAAGGGGTGCATGGAGGGGAGGGGCTTCTGGCTGTGCTGGAATAGTTATGACTCTTGATTGCTGTGACGGTTATATAAGAATCCACTAATGTCCTAGAAGGGTACTCAGGACCTCTCTGCACTATCTTTGAACTTCCTTTGAATCTACAACTGTTTAAAAGTTAAGAGCTAAAAATATTGATAATAATAAAGATTGTAGGAGTCATTTGGGGCACCGTCTTCTCCCGAGGCTGAAGGAGGTTGGGGGAGACTGCACCGTAGCCTCTTATTAAACGTTTGTTGGGAGGTAATAATCCTGATGTTAGGTGGACACAGGTCGGGGTGGCCAAACCTTCCCGGAAGTTTCACATCTCCTTCCTAGGAAATCTATTTGGCTTCTGGTCCTGGGAAGAAAAGTGAGAAGATGGGAAGGCTAAGCCGCTGAGTGGGAAGGAGGCTGGAGGCGGCAGCCATATCCTAGCCCACTAGGGGGCAGCAGAGGATGATGAACGGCGCCCACATTTACTCTGGAGGGGAGGGCTCTGCCCAGGCGTCCTCTCCCCACTGGCTGCAGGTGTAAAACCAGCTTGAGCAGTCCCAGAGCCCTGAGAAGAGGGGGCCTCCATGTCAATCAGGGGTCTCCTGACCCTGGGACTCAAGATAGAGAAGGAGCACTGAGTGGGCTCAGTATGGTCACCCCCTGCCTTCCCTTCCTCTGTGCTGTCAATGGTTTAAGAGCTACCTACTCAGAGCACTTTACTTTTCCCCATCAGGGACAAGGGTGCTCAACCAGCCTGAATCTCAGAGAGGGGACAGAGACCCCTGACCATGCAGCAGGACAGAGTTGTGCAGCTGTGCCCAAACTGGCCTCAACCTGCCGACCATGGACCCCTCTGAAACAGGCTCAGACCTGAGAAGGGGGGAAAACCTCTGAACATTCCCAGACACAGATTCGGAAGCTCAGTGCACCTGCTAAAGGCATTTTCTAGCTGATTCTTTAGGGCTAAAGGGAGGGCGAGCTCCCTAGGATGGAAGCCAATATTTGTCCCTTGCTAAGTTGCTTCAGTCGTGTCCGACTCTGTGCGACCCCATAGACGGTAGCCCACCAGGCTCCGCTATCCCTGGGATTCTCCAAGCAAGAACACTGGAGTGGGTTGCCATTTCCTTCTCCAATGCATGAAAGTGAAAAGTGAAAGTGAAGTCACTGAGTCGTGTCCAATTCTCAGCGACCCCTTGGACTGCAGCCTACCAGGCTCCTCTGTCCATGGGATTTTCCAGGCAAGAGTACTGGAGTGGGGTGCCATTGCCTTCTCCATTTGTCCCTTAACATACCCTATGTCACCCAGAGATAGCATAAAACCAAGTCACTCTGCAACTGACTAGCTCTACGTTCTCATACAGGGATTCCCTAGTAGCTCAGCTGGTAAGGAATCCCCCTGCAATGCAGGAGACCCCAATTCGATTCCTGGGTTGCGAAGATCCACTGGAGAAGAGATAGGCTATCCACTCCAGTATTCTTGGGCTTCCCTTCGGGCTCAGCTGGTAAAGAATCCGCCCGCAATGTGGGAGACCTGGGTTCAGTCACTGAGTTGGGAAGATCGCCTGGAGAAGGGAAAGGCTACCCACTCCAGTTTTCTGGCCTGGAGAATTCCATAGACTGTATAGTCGTCCAGGGGGTCGCAAAGAGTCGGACACGACTTTCATGTTCAGACAAAGCACGCTACCTCTCTTGTCCTCAGTTTCCTCCTCTGTATAGTGAGGGATATGATAACTCTGTCTCCCGAAGTTACTTTGATGGTTAAACAGAGTAAGTGAAGAGCGTTGCGTGGCACCTGGCCTCTCGTAAACCCGCAGTAAGCCTGCTCCGGCGCCCTCTGCGGTCCCTGGGACTGTTCTGCACCCACCACCGACCTCTACTGTAGTATCCCCGTTGGCCACCGGGAGGCGGTGTGGGACCACGGTGCAGGCTGTGAGCACAGGCGGGGACTCACTCAATGGGAGAAAGAATTCTGCAGCCGGAGCAGCGGAATTGGAGCGTCGCGGCGAGACTGGGGCTTCCCTTCTCACTCCAGAGTGGCCCTCACAGTCTCCACAGACCGGAAAAGACCCAGGGTAGGTAAAGCAGAGGCAACAGCTGGGATGGGGAGTCAGGAATCCCCCGAGGCTGAGAAATCTGACCCAGCTGGCACATTTAGAGCCCCTAGCCACTGCCCCATTCTGGACATCTTCCTAAAAGTTATGGGTGGGAGAAAGGGGGTACTGTTCAAGATGTTTTTGGCTCCCTCTGGGGCAGTCTCGCTTGGGCATGTATCTTTGAAATGTTGGACTGAGACAAGCTGGAGGTCTGAGTTAAGGAACTCACAAACCTGGAGAACTTGGATAAGGTAGTTAAATGCCATCTTTATTTTATAAAACGCAAGTTGTGTCGGTCCTTTTTAAATAAAATTCTCAAACGGCTTCCCAATCACACCTAGTATATATAATCCCAAACGCCCCTCCCAGACCTACAAAGCTAGGCCTAACCTTCCATCTCACCTCCTCCCTCTCCCCTCCCTGTCAGGCTGCAAAGCAGGCACTTTCCACATCTCCGTCTCTGCACTGGCCGGGCCCTCTGCCTGGACCTTCTCCCTCCAGAGATTGGCATGGCTCATTCCCTGACTTCACTCAGGTCCCTGCCTTCTCCCCAGAGAGGACCTTTCTAACCCTTAACCTTAATCTTTCCTTCACAGCACACAGGGCTACCCAGCCTAACATTGGATTATATGTCTGAGTTTATCTTCACTTTCTGTCCCAGGAGAATGTAAGTGCAGGGAGGGCCAGGCTCTTGGCATTCTGTTCCTCTGTCACTTAGTAGGAGCTCACTAAATATTTGATGAATGACTGCATGATCTAGTTAATTAATCTACAAAATGTGGAGGCTCAAGGAAGACTCTTGACGGTGACAGCTCCCTGTAAATTTAATTCAATGTATATTGCTGTGTTCTGATTTTTTGCCTACCATACAGGCTTTAAGCATCGCTGTTGTTATTTTCATAAGGAGAATGTGATGGGGAAAAAAATCTGATCGGAGTGTGGGAGCCATCCAGTCCATCCTCTTTCTTCTGGTTCTTGGAGCTGGGGGTACCCATCATACCAGCAAAGAGCAAATTCCCCGGGCTCCACAGAGGCGCTGGGGACTGTGGTCCTTCTTCACTGTGCCCTGCCCCTCTTTCAGCCCTCTGGGCCTGGAGTTCAAAGAAAGAAGGAAGAGATACCCCTTTCCACCCTCCTCCCCATACCGGGCCGCTCCACACTGGTCCCCCTTTCCCTGAGAGGCAGGTCGCCTGAAACTTGTGCCTCCGTTCCGGCCCAGGACAGCCTGAGCCCCCGGAGATTCCGGCTTGGGGGTCACAGGATAGCGAGCAGGAAAATACCTTCCTGGAGCACCACGCTCCCCTGGCGGCTGGTGGAAAGCGGAGAGCCAGAGAGGCCGAAGGATCACAGTAGTGAGTGTCAGCAAGACCGGGGAGCGGACTGCGTGGAGAAAGAACCCGGGGCCGGAGTCCTTCGGCGCGGACAGAGAGCAGCCCGCTCCCGAGCGTTGGATTCCGATCCCCGCAGAACGCCACCACCGCCTCCCCCGCCTCCCCGCGCCGGGGAGCCCCGACGCTTGTGCGCAAGTAACAAGTGTGCGATTACGAGTGCAACTGGCGTGTGCTCGGGGGCACTGACATGCTCCTGAAGAGGCTGGGTGCAAGGAGCTTCACCATCTACACAAAGGGCTCTTCGATGAGGACCATTTAAATGAGGGGGTTGGCGGGGGGAACCGAGGGGAAAGTGTTGGGAGCCTGGGGAGGGGGTTGGATACGGGTATTAAAAGCGCGATGTCGCCTGAGTCCGGGCGCCGCAGCTCCAGAGAAGGGACCCTCCGGGGCGGGAAGCGCGGGGAGGGCGAGCTCCTGGGCCCGCGTCTCGCCCAGTCTCCGCAGAACTTTTCCCCCTCCCGCTTCGCTCGCTCAGCCTCTCTCGGGGCGGTCTCCAGGGACTGTCTCTCACATCCATTCTCCTTTCCTCCTTGATTTATGCTGCAGAGTGGAACGACCTTCCCTGACCTCATTTTCATGACGGCGCGAGCACACCCGGAGCCGGCTACGCACATTCCGGAGCAGGCGCGCGCCGACACACACACACACACACACACACAAGTCCCCGGCTGCAGGACGCTGCCCATCTCTGAGTTCACACCAGCTCCGCCACTGTTCTGGGCACTGCCGGGGCTGTGGACGCTCAAAGGATAGATCCTCATTAGCATCTGGCTTTGAATATCATTTGCATTTTATTCATTTCATGTCAAAACGCTCAGAACTCTTCCCCAGCCCGCACCTCTCCCCGGAGCTCGAGAGTCGTGGGCCTCCAGCCCGAGCCTCTTCCCGGTGGGCCGCACGTCTGCTGGCTGCACCCGCCTCCCCCCGCTTCACTCACCCTCGCCTGGATCGGGCACCGACCACCGTCCACCGCCCCGACGAGCGGGACTATTGTCTCCTGAGCTCTTGGCAAGTTCCAGGCCCAGCGCTAAGGGTTTATGTGAAGCGCATTTAGTCCTTACAACACCCCAAACCGCTAAGCACTGTTATACCCATTTGAGAACTGGGGAAACTGAGTCACAAAGACGGCTTAATCAAGGTCATGGAGCTAAAAGACAAAAAATGAAGGAAGCGGAACTGAAACCCGAGGCGGCGGGACCCCAAAGCCGGAAAGCTTAACCGCTTCGCCCGCCCCGCCTGGTGCAAGGTCAAGGCGAAGGTAACTGCGACAGGAGAAAGCAGGTTTTCCTACACGGAAGAAAGTCTTTCTCGGCTTCTCCGCGACCCTTCCCCCGAGTCGGCGGGGAGGGGACCCGGGCGCATTCCCCTGGCTGAGGCTCGCGCCTCCCCTCTCGTCGGGCCGCCCCCACCCCGGTCCTGACCCCCTTCCCAGCGACAGCTCGGCCGGGTCCGGCCGCCGTGCTTTCGGGGTCGTCTGTCGGCACTGGCTAGTTAAGAAAAATAAACAACGTTCCAAATGGAGGCGATTCCTTTCAACCCAAGCCCCGCCGCCTGCCAGAGAAATGCAAACAGCGGGGGACGGCCCGAGTCCGCCCGGGGCCCCGCGCCCGAGCTGCGGGTGGGAGGGCTGGGCAGCGTAACCCGAGACGCCGCGCCGGCTCCCCGCGCGCTGCCCTCCGCCTGCCCCTTCGCCCCTGACCCCGCCGGCGGCGCGCCCGGCCCGCGCCCGCCTTCCCCGGCGCCCCCCACCAGGCCGGGACCCCGGCCCGCCGTCCTCGGCGCCCCGAACTACCCCCGCCCCCAGAGCCATCGGCTCCGGCCCCAGCCCGACCCGCCACCCGGGGAATCCCAGCCGAGTCCCGCGCGGCCACGTGGGCTCCCGGCAGCCACGGTCCCCTGTGGCGGCCGCGCGCCGGGCCTCAGTCCTATTGGATCATTAAACACCGAGAGGAAGATGGGCAGGGGTGTCAGAAAGCCGCCTAGCAAAGTTATTGCCTAGTGAGTGGAGCAGGGTGGGGAGTGCTGCTTCCAGAAACGCCCCCTCTCCCTCCTGCGGTGAGCGACGGGAGAAGCTAAGGGTGCTACAGCAGGCTATGGCCACCCCGGGCCCGAAGAAGCCGCAGGGACGGCATATGCTGGGGCGAGTGCCCAGCCCAGGCCGACCAGGTGAGCATCGCTTCTCTTACTCGGAGGCCTGGTTCTCCCCCAAGTCCTCTGCCTCTGGGGAAACCTGCGACCTGGGCCACCAGGGGGAGCCGTCGGGCGAGCGAGGACGACTCTCACTTACAAACCGCCCTTCAAGGATACGCCTCCAGGTGTGCGGTCCACGCAGGACGCGACTGTGCCAAACTCATTTTTACTGCTGCGCGAGTGACTCTAGGGACTCGCCGTGGCTGGTGTGCAACAAGGCGTCTCGAACAGTCCTCGGGGCCGGGCGCGAAGACTAGAGGGAGTCCTGGGACCCCGGCTCCACGGCCTCACCAGTTGGAGAAGAGGGGTCGCGGCGCCTCTAGGCCTGCCGGCCCCTCCCGTCAAAGTGGCCCCGGGGTTCGCCGGAGCCTCACCCCCTTGCGGCCACGTGGCCGGCGTCCTCCCGGCCACCGTTCGAGGGGCTCGGAGTGCCGAGGAGGGGCGGTGACGCACCCGCTTCCTCCGAATTCTTTCCGCGCAAAGCTGGGCGGCGCCGAGATCGGCGGGAAATACCCAGTATCAATCTCCCGTCTGCTTCGAGAGCGCCGGGGACAAGCGAAGACCGGGAATTCCACCGGCTTCCGGTCCCTTTAGCCCCGACTCCTTTTCTCGGGACAAGAGTGTCTGTCTGTCGGTTGTGTTGAGTGCGTTCTTTCCCTGCGTTCGCTTTCCGGCTCCAACTATTGGCCGGGTTGGGAGCGCAGGGCTCTCCCCGGAGCAGTGCTCACGAACGTGCGCACTCGCGCGCACAGACGCTCGCCCACCTTGCCAAGTAAGGGCCCAGGGTCCCTTGGCACCGCTGCGCCGCTAAGCTCATCGGCTGCCGCGGTTCAAACACCTCTCCAACTCCTGGCATCGACTGTCCCCCAGTCTCTTGACCCGAAATGCAATCAGAAGTCTCTAACGGCGCTGAGCCGGTCGTTTTGCCTCCTCCCAATACCCACCCCGCACACACGTAGACTCCGCATTAGAGATTTTCTCTCTCAATTTTTTTTGTGACACCGAGAAAATCTTTCTTCAAGGGTTTCCTATCCGGGCTTCCAACGAGTTGGGTTTTTTTTTTACCCCCGCCCCCCTCCCAATATAGTAAAGGGGAGGAGAAAAAGTTCAGAGTGTAGAGGAAAGGTAGCTATGAACAGCACCAACGCCATCTCTCCCCATCTCCCCAATTCGGTTCCTTTCCGCCAGCTGAAACCGAGCGATTCTACGAGGAAGGAATCCGTTCCTTTGAGGTCCTTCAAGAAGGGCTACTTTGGAGACGGGCGATAGATACATCTGAGCGGCCTGAATTACCACCGCCGCCACCAGCACCACCACCCCGCCCAACCATTGCTCCACCTCGACCCTACAGTATAGACGTGACCTTAAAGAGCCCACTAAGGGAGCGGGTTTGCAAGCCCAACTCCGAGTTCCTGGGGGCAGCATTTGACACTCGGCCCTTCGCTCTTCTTCCCCCTCCCCCTAGTCCGGTCTTCCTCTTCCACCCCACCCCCGATCCTCGCGTGGGACTCAGAGCTGATCCTGGGGCGAGGACGCGGCTGACAGTTAAATTGCAATGTAGGCCGAGGCGGGGGGGGGGGGGGGGTGGAGAAAAAGGACCGTGTCTCTTTAACAGGCCCTGCAGACAAAGCGTCTCCCCTCGGAGCGAGCGGAGTCGGGCGCAGCCGCGCGCAGACCTGTCAGCGCGTCTCCCGCGCTTGGGAGAGTTTGCAAAGTCATAATTATATCTCTTAACCTGTCTTGCTCTCTGCAGAAGAAGGTCCCATTATATTGAAATGAGATTATTAGCCATCAAATACTTTCTTTCTCGGGAGTTTTTTTTTTTTTTTAATTCAAATACCTTAACGACTTGGCAATTGCATTTTGATCAGATTTAGTTGGCGCCCCAGCCCGGCGCGGGAGCCAGGGCGGGAAGGCAAACGGTTGGGGAGGGAAGAGGGGGTGGCAGAAGAGTTTGCAAAGAGAAGCAACCTCCTCTCTTTTACCCTTCTCTTAGGTCTCATCTACCTGGTGAGGACCTCTGGATCTGGGAAGGAGGTGTGAGAGAAGAGAAGCTGGGGCAAGGTAGGGGAACACCTTCTATTCCCTCGGGATGGTCGGCTTAAACCGCTTCATGAAAATAGAAAGTGAATTTCAGGCGGGGCGGATGTGGACCGTGGAGCGGGGACCAGCATCAGGATGCGGAAGTCTGAGGGCTGCAGATAGGGGTGGCTTTGGGACACCAGGTAAGGACCGAGGCTGCAGCTGGTGGTCTCGTGGGCTTAGCTGCTTCCTTTCGAGGTGGGCTCAAGCCTCCCGCTAGGATCCTAGTGGATGGAATTTCAGTACGTACGTAATAAGTGGGGTTTTGCTCTATGCCCAAAGGCTGTCTGGTTTTGCCGAATATTGTGAGCCCCTTGAGGGAGAAGCCCGTCTTGTTTCCAGACCCTGGAATTCCTGTCCCCACTGCCAGCAGGGCCCTCCCTCACCCCTCACCCCATCCTCTCCCTGGTCGGGGAGCTGGGGGCAGTGAAGTGGAAGATTTTCCAGACTCTAATTGTAAAGCCTCTCACTTTGACTTCCCCTTGCGAGAGGAGCAGCCAGACTTGTGTTTTCTTTGGCTTTAGCCCAGACTCAAGGAAAATGTAGGGAGCAAGACAGCTCCCCAGTTCCCCTCCTCCCAACTCTCATGCTTCATATAGAATCCTGGTGGGTCCAATGGAGCTTCTGGTTCCACCCCACAATCTCGCAGGTGAGCAGCTCTCTTCAAGTACTCAAATAGCAAAATGGGGATCTCGAATCCAAACACTTGGCTTCTAGAGCAGGCTAGAACCACACCACCTTAGACCAGTCAACCCTTGTCTCTGACCTGTTTCTCCTTGTGCACAGTGAAGGCCTTGGACTTGAGATCTAAATGGTCCCTTTCATCTCTGACCATTTTATTTTCCTAAAAAGAAGGCTCTTATACAGGTGTGATCTTCTGGAAGATTCCAGGGAGACCATACCACTCTTCTCCCATCTCTTCAAAACAGCACCCCAGGGGCTGAGGCACATCGATTGTGCTTTAAAAGCCTCCAAATACAAAAACTTTGAGATCCTTTCAGTATCCACTAAAGTCGAAGCATGACCATACCTATGCCCTAGCACTTCCATAGGTAGGCATTGCTGCAACAGAAATGCATATTGGATTTGCCAACGGATATATATCCACTAATGTTCATACAGTGCTCCTCACAATAGCTCCAAACTGGAAACTACCAAATATTCATTAACAGTAAATAAACTGGTATAGTCGCACAATGGAAGGACCTCTCTCGAGAAGAGAAGAACAAACTATAGCTATATAAACACCATGGATGGTTCTCACAATGCTGAGCAGAAGAAGCCAAACACAAAGGACTACATTCCCCTTGGTTCCATTTATTAAAAGGACAAAAAGAGGCAAAATGAATCTCTGTTACTACAAGGCAAGATGGTAGTTACTTCAAGAGAGGATAAAGTAATGGATAAAGTGGAAAGGAGTATGAGGGAGGCGTCTGGGTTGATGATGATCTGATTCTGGAGCTGGTTACACACAGTGTGTTCAGTTTGTGAAAATTCACTGAGATGTGCAACTCTGTTCAGTGCATTTTATGAATATTTTGAATATTTTATGAATATTATGAATATTTAAACCTTATATTGAACATTTCTTCTCCCCAATCCTTGATCTCATCCACATACTCATGCCTTCTAATGCCTCAAACTCCATACTGGCAGGAAATCAATCCCTAAAGTGTATTTGGCTCTCCTGCCCTATGCTTGGCCCTGTGAAAAATACACAGATGTATTTTAGTCCCTACCCTCAAAAGGTTTGCAGTTGAGTTTCGGGGCAGATGAATACATAGGAAACAATTGAGGAAATGACGTGTAGCATAGAGTGATTGGTTTATGAGCGGGTGAGTTAGACAGCCTGAATTTGAATCCCACATCCACCACCTACTGCCTATGTGACCTTGGACAAGTGACTGATCTCTCTGGGCTCCCGTATCTGAAATATGAAGAGGACCACACATGTAATCTACATTTGGGTCTGGTGTGAGGATTCTACCAGATAGTCTGTGCAACAGCATGGGATAAGTGCTCCCTAGATGTTAGATACCGTTCTCCCCTGTGATGGTGACAGCTCTGACTCACACTGTTCAGAGTTCTGAGAAGAGGGGGATGAATGTAAGTTGGGGGAGGCAGGAAAGGCCTACTGTGGGAGAGACAGTTTGAACTGGGAGAGGTTGGTGAAAGAGGGGCTTTAGAAAGGTCTTTTGGCATTGTCTAGAGATATTTTTAGTAGTCACAACTCAGAATGTGTGTGTGGTAGGTGGGCAGTGCTCCTAGTACCTAGAGGGTAGAGGTCGGAGATGCTTCTAAACATCCTCCCATACACAGGGCGGCCCTCATGACAAAGAATTATCTGGTCCAAAATGTTAATGGTGCCAAGGCTGAAAATCCTAATCTGGAGGGTAGAGAGGATATACTGGCAATGGGAAGGCGTTCCAGCAGGAATAAGGAAATCCTGATACAAACTGGGGCTGGACGGTATTGGGGGATGTCCAGAAGTGCCCTCCAGTCTTCATCCCTCAGGCTGCAAGTTCCTCATCCACCTCCCAGATTTCAGAACTTCCTGACAGTTTAGAAGACTCATCCAGTTTCTTTGCTGCTCTTACGAGAGATGGATAAAGCAGAGCAGATTCTCAGGAGATTTGCAAGCCCATGAGTGTAACATCTCATTGGAACCACAATTGGAGGAAACCCCTGAGGTCTCAGGGGTCAGACGGGGGAGGGACTTGTCCACCATCATGCAGCGCAGGTTGGTATGCTGGGAATTGACCCCAGAGCTCTATTTTTTCAATCAAAGGTTTTATTGATTGATTGATCTGACTGCACAGCATGGCATATGGGATCTTAGTTCCCTGACCAGGGATCAAACCCGTGCCCCCTGTGTTGGAAGCACAACATCTCAACCACTGGACCACCAGGGAAGTCCTAGAGCTCTATTGTTGATGTACAACAAACTAGTGGAGAAGGGACTGCAGAAATTGATTAATCTAGAATTGGAAAATATGACACTTTTTAAAAGTCAGAAGGAGAGTTGGGACTGAACGTTGGAAGTGCCCAAGAGAATTATGTGATTCTCTAAGGGATAAGTATAATTCTGGGCTCTCAAACCATGCTTTATAGCCATAGGGTTTCAGAAAAGAGAAAATAGACATTGATTAATCAAAATTTTTCTTTCTTGGACTTCCCTGGTGGTACAGTGGATAAGAATCTACCTGCCAATGTAGGGGACGGGGGTTCAACCCCTGGTCTGGGAAGATTCCACGTGCGGAGAAGTAGCTAAGCCCATGGGCCGCAACTACTGAAGACTGTGTGCCCTAAAAGCAGCAAGCCTCAGCGACTGAAGCCCATGCATCTAGAGCCTGCGCTCCACAACAAGAGAGGCCACCGTGGTGAGAAGTTCCAAGCTCTGCAACTAGGAAAGCTGGCAGCAACAAAGACCCAGCTCAACCAAACATGGTAAAAAATTCTTTCTCGAAGCAATTCCTATATGCCGGGTACTGTTCGTAACACTAGGGATACAGCACTGGACGACGAGAGGCAAAGCAAAACTTCATGGGCGGGGGTGGAGTGGGAGGAGGAGGATAAATAAGACGGTACATAATGCAATGCCATGCATTCAGTTGAGCACCTACTTGGGTTAGCTGTTCTTCATAAATATTTCCAATTTCACAAGAAGCTTTAAGGTAGAAATTCTTTTCTCCATTTAAGATGGAGAAACTGAGTCCCAGAGAAGGTCAGTGGTTTCCTCATAATAGAGGGACTAATAAATGGAAGATTCAGGATTTGAAATTAGATGACCAATTTATGATTAAAAACATCTAGTAAATTTACAGAGGACATCCTTAATCTGATAAAGACTGTCTGCAAACAAAACCTTATAGCAATCATCTTATTTAATGATGAAATAGTGAAAGTTTCCTCCTTCAGATCAGTATAAGATATAGATACCCATTCACAACAATGTTCTATTCAACATTATATTAGACGTTTAAGGATTGGAAAGAGGAAGGTCAAAATACTATTATTCATAGATGACATGTCATACATAAGAAAATCCAGAAGAATCTACAAACTATAAGAATATGTGTACTTCATGAAGTCACTGAATACAAGTGATATACCTAGATACATCTATACCAGCAGCAAAAAAAAAAAAAAAATAGAAAATGATATTATAAAAGCCGTACAATAGGCAGGTAATAACTAAAGAAAATGAGGCTTCTTTTTGAAGTGATAAAATGTTTTAAAATTGATTGTGATGGTTACACATATTTATGAACATACTAAAAGCCGTTGTACATTTTTAAATGGGTGAATGTAGTATGTGAATTGGACTTCCCAAGTAGCACAGTGGTAAAGAATCCGCTTGTCAGTGCTGGAGATGCAGGAGACATGGGTTTGATCCCTGGGTCAGGAAGATCCCCTGGAGGAGGAAATAGTAACCTATTCCAGTATTCTTGCCTGGTAAATCTCATGGAAAGAGGGGGCTGGCAGACTACAGTCCATGGGGTTGCAGAAAGTCAGACATGACTGAGCATTCATGTTGATCATCAGTACGTGAATTATATGTCAATAAAGCTCTTATTTTCAAAATTAAGGGTATTACAGAGGCCTCTCATTCCTACACTACCCATCACCAATACTTAGAAAAATCCTGTATAAAAAATAAAATTTTCAACAGCAACAAAAACCATCCAGTGCCTAGGAATAAATCTAATTAAAACTGTATAAGACCTCTACACTGAAACTATAAAATATTGTTGAGAGAATTTAAAGACTTAAATAAATGAAGTGATATAACCTGTTCATGAAGATTCATAATTTAATGATATCAGTTCTCACCAAACAGATCTGTAGATTCAATACAATTCCAATAAAAATCCCATCATCCTGTTTATGGAAATTGAACCCTGGAGGACCTGACTCCATGGCCCATCAAAACTGGACACAACAGGAAAAAATACAAGGGTCACAGTGTCCCCCATACACAGGGTTACAGGTAGACATAACTGAAAGCCCATCAAGACCTTCAGTCATACAATCAGGACCCTAGAAAGCCCAATTTGGAATAAAATTGAGAAAATATATTCTCAGTTAAAACAGATCCTTACTCTGCTTTCAGTAGTTACAAGAGAAAGACCATAACTGACTAAATATATTTTTATTTAAAACAGAATGGTGGAGAGGACCGGGCTTTGCCACCCTCCACGAGTGACATCACTGGGGATAGGGCTTCCAGGCTGAGAAAGTGGCTCGCTCCCAGTGGGATATAGGTGTGCAGGGGCTCCTCTGGCCAGGACTTGGAGAGTGGGTTAAGAAATCCCCGAGGCCCCATGCCCATGGGTGCCAGCCTGCGTGGTGGTGTGGCACTGCAGGAAGCTCTTGGCTTGTCCCCAGAGACCAGCTGGGACTTGGCGTTCGCCTTGGGCTTCGGAGAATTCTGGGAGGACTGAGACTTGAATGCACTCCCCGGAGAAGATAGCTGCTTCCTTCCAGACGACAAGCTGGGGAGTGCCTGAGAGGCTGGGCGGGAGACAGGAGAGGGCCGAGGGTGCAGCACGGCCTTGGTCCTCAGGCTGCACCCGCAGAGGCAGGGCTCAGAGACATGGGCTGCAGAGGGGCAGGGCCGGCCCCCCAGGCTGCACTCTGCCTCCCATCCGAACTCCCTGGGGTGCCAGCCTTTCCTAAAAGGGGGAAATGTCAGATTAGTTGAGAAGAGACTCAGGAGATAGATTTTTTTTTTTTTTTCTTAATGCAAGGACAGTGCTTCCCTGCCTCAGTACAATACTCACTCAGCCTCTTTCTGGGGCAAGTTCTCTTCTTGCAGGATCGAGGACTTAGAGACAGACTCTACCACAGGGGATCTCTTCATTTTCTCTGAAAAGAGGAGGAATTGAGAGTTACCGGGGAGTGGGCTGAGGGCTCGGAATAGCAGTGAGTTGGAGGAGCTTTCGATGAGGTGTGGGGATGAAGGACCAGGAGAAGCAGCGTGGGGCCTCCAGGCTGGAGGATTAGAATGCCCCCAAACCCTCTGTCTCCACACACACCTCTGGGAGGGGGAGCAGTCAGACTATTGTACAGTCTGAAATTGGAAAATAGAAGGATCTAACTGGGGAAGAGAGGGGGATTCTCTTATCCCACCTACTGAAGCGCCTTTCCGAGTCCACAGAAGTCTGCTTGGTAGGCATCACTCAGGGCCCCTGTCCCTACTGTGATGTCACAGAAGGGTTCCCGCTGGTAAGGGCTGTGGACCCAGGTTCCCCTGGGAGCCAGGAAGTCCTGCCTCTTCCCCTGGTGGTTCAGGAGGAGCATCCTATCCAGAAACACTTCAGGCTCGTTCTTCACGCACATTATCACGTGTCCTGCATGGGCTCCTCACAGGAAGGACGTGCGGCTCTCTGGGCCTTGCAGTTTGGTTGCAGAGAAGCACACACGGGACACTCTGTGTACCCCACTGGTGTGTACCCTACTGGTGTGTACCCTGAAGCACGAGTGATGGCACCAAGAGCTAATAAGGTCCATTTCTGCAGGCTGGGGCGTCCTGAAAGCTCCCTGCTGGAGGACAACGGGTGGAGCCGGCCTTAAAGACGTATGAGATGTGGGTGGAGGAACCCAGAAAAGATGCCGGGAATGAATGCAAAGCGGGGTCAGGAGCCGGGAGACCAGCTGGGCTTGGGCCGCGGATTCACATTTGCTTTTTGTTTGTCTGTTTTTGGCTGTGCCACTCCGCGCGTGTGGGATCTTAGTTCCTCAACCAGGGATCAAACCCACACCGCCTGCAGTGGAAGCGCAGTCTTTTCATTGTTATTCTTTTATTTGTTTATTTTTGGGTGTGCTGGGTCTTTGCTGCTGCATGGGCTCTTCTCTGGTTGTGGCGAGCAGGGGCTACTTTCTAGGCTCGGCATGAGGGCTTCTCATTGCCGGGGCTTCCCTTGCTGCAGAGCACAGACTCCAGGGTGCTCAGTTTCAGTAATCGCAGCATGTGGGGTCAGTAGTTGTGGCTCCTGGTCTCCAGAGCACAAGCTCAATAGTTGGGGCGCGTGGACTTCGTTGCTCTGAGGCATGTGGGATCTTCCTAGATCAGGGATCGAACCCGTGTCTCCTGCATTGGCAGGTGGATTCTTTACCACTGAGCCACCAGGGAAGCCCTGAAGCACAGTCTTAACCACTGGACCAACAGGGAAATCCCTGGATTCACATTTGTGGGAACCAGGCAATAAAAGGTGTGAAGAAGCAGCAGGGAACTCTAGTGGGGAAGCTCTTAGGTACCTAGGTGAGGACTGGGGACTTACTGAGGGTAATGGAACATGTGTGCTCAGTCATGTCCAATTCTTTGTGACCGCATAGACCATAGCCCACCAGGCTTCTCTGTCCATGGCATTCTCCAGGCAAGAATACTGGAGTGGGTTGCCATTTCCCTCTCCAGGGGATCTTCCTGACCCAGGGATTAAACCCGCATCTCCTGCATTGCAGGTGGATTCTTTATGCTGAGCCATCTGGGAAGCCCCAGGGTAAGGGAAAGTCTCTGGGAAATGAGGTGAACTAGAGGCAGGGTGCTCACAGGATCAGATGGTGCACTCAAGTTCAGAGAATTGAAAGAAAGCTTGATAAAGGATGTTTTTCTTTACTCGGGCTTCTGTAATAAATTACCACAAACTGGGTGCTAGAACTACAGAATTTTCCTTCTCTCTCTGTTTTGGAAGCCAGAAGTCTGAAATCAAGGTGTTGGCAAGGTCAGTTCCTTCTAGAGACTCAGAGAAAACTGTCACATGCCTCTCTTGCATCTTCTGGTGGCTGCAGACAGTCCCTGGCATCCCTGCCTCACTCCACTCTCTGCCTCCATCATCACATGGCCTCCCTCCCTAGGTGTCTTTACATGGCCTTCTTATGAGGAAGGACATCAGCTTTTGGAGCTAGAATCTACCCCAACTTGGTATGATCTTAACTAATTGCATCAGCAAAGACCCTCTTTCCAAAGGAAGTCCCCTTCTGAGATTCTAGGTAGACGTGAATCTAGGGGAGTGGGACAAGATTCAACTCGGCATGAAAAGACTATCATTTACAAAGGTATAGACAGATGTAGGGAAACCCCAGGGAAGAGTGCAGCATCCAAGGCTATAAAAGGAGAGAACTGTAGGCGCTTTTTCAAGGCAAGGGGAAGGAATGTCAGACAGAGGAAGGCCACCTTGGACTTCCCACCAGGGACGTCCAGTGGCTAGTACTCTGTGCTTCTAACGCAGGGAGCCCAGGTTCAATCCCTGGTCAGGGGACTAGATCCCACATGCCACAACCTGGCACAGCCAAATTAAACTAAACAACAACAGAAGACCACCTTGAGAAGAGCTGTGAGTGTTGTTGGAGCCCAAACCAACCCCGTGGGGAGCACAGCAGGGCAGCACCTGCCGTGACCTCTCCCTGCTCCCTCACACCTCAGTCATGCTTCCCACCCAACAGGAAGCCAGAGGCAAGCGGGCCATTGAGGCAGCCCACACAGATCACCCTCCCAGCATGGCCAAGGGGTTCTGGAGAGGCAGACAGAAGCCAGCCAAGAGGTCACATAGCACCAGCAAGGCGTTGACAGTCGGCACGACACCCTGACAGGAGGCAGACGAAGGCCCCATGAGGGACAAAGGTCTGGACAGAGACTGTGGGGTGACGGTCCCTCCCCAACCCACGAGCCTGGTGTTCTTTAGGCCCCAGCCATGCGGGTGAACCCTAGGTACCCATTTACATCAGGGAAGGAAGGCTTAGGGTAGAACAATGGACCCCAAATCCTGGGAGAGGAAGTTTGATGGGGGCACTTAGGGCACTTGAGTCCGCACTCTGGCCCAGGATCAAACTTAGACCTCGTCACACTAGTTGGCAGGCTCCCCTTTTTTTATTTTTGGCTGTGCTGGGTCTTTGTTGTGGCACATGGGTTTCTCTAGTTGGGGCACACAGGCTTAGCTGACCCGCAGCATGTGGGCTCTTAGTTCCCTGAATTCACATCCCCTGTATTGGAAGGTGGATTCTTAACCACTGGACCACCAAGGAAGTCTCTCAGTGTTTGAAAGTTGAATTTGAACATGTTCAGGTGGGGCCTTCATGCTCATTTACATTTAGCCTCAACCATGCCTTGCTGTGCTGTCCAGGGCCCACCTTACTGCTGTCCATTGTGTGCCCAGCCCCAGGAGGCATTTAAGTGTTCAGCCTCTACTTGAGGACACAGAGTGAAGAGGAGAAAATAGACTAGCCATTCAGGTTGAGGTTCTCCAGCCCTGTGCACCTCCCCTATCCCAGACAGAGATACCCCAAGGAGGAGGGGATAGGTCCCTGCACATGGGGAAAGGCCAAGAGAGAGTATGGCCCAGGTGAGGGACTGGGGAAAGGGCGTCTTTACAAAGAACTGTCTCCCAGGACGGCCCTGGAGCCATCTGGGTACAGGCAAGAACTAGTGTGTTGGGGTTTTTTCCTCCATCCCTTTCCAGGGTTATTTATCAGATCAGTTGCCACTTGGAAACATGGAAAGAGTTTGGATTTTTTGTTTCTGAAAACCTGGGTTTCTACACTCTTAGTCTGGCAAGGGCTGGGACAAATTCTCCAGTACCGCTGGGCCTTGTGTTCCCTTTCTATAAACAACGATGCTCATCTCATAGGGTTGCTATAAGGATGAGGTGAGCAAATCCTCTTTGCTGGCTACAAAATCAAGGGCAGTGGTCGTCACTGTGTACTTGCTATCTGTACTTCCTTCTCTCCATCCTCCAGTTCACATCAATCATTCCACCCAAACTGGACAAGTCACGGTCTCCAGTGACCCCCTCTTGGCCAGATTCAGTGATCAGTTCTCGGTCCTCCTTGGTATCAATGTATCTGGAGCATCTGGGGTTTCCTGTCTTCTTGAAATACTTGCTTCACATTTGCTCTAGAACTTCAAGCGCTCCCGGTCATCCTCCTCCCTCCCTGGCTGCACCCTTTCAGTCTCTCTTGCACTGCCTTTTTCTCCTTCCGGACCTCAGTGAGAGTCAGTGTCCCAGAGCTCCATCCTTGGAGCCCCCTGGCCACAATCTACACACACATCCTTGGTGATTGAACTAGTTACCCTGGGCTGCAGTAACAAAGTACCTTGTGGCTTTAAAAGCAGAGATGGGGTGGTGAGGGAGGTAAGAGAGTGGTTAGGAGGGAGGGGAAACATGTATGCCTATGGCCGATTTGTGTTGATGTATGGCAAAAAAAAAAAAACACACACACACACACACAATACTGTAAAGTAATTATCTTCCAATTAAAAAAAAAATTTTTTTTAAGGTGTATTTTCTCATAGCTCTGGTAACTAGAAGTCTATCAAGGCACCACGCTCCCTCCAGAGGCTCTAGGCAAGACCCTCTCCTTGTCTCTCCTGGCTTCTGGGTGTTGCCTGCAATCCTTGGCTTAAACAGCAAAGCTCCAATCTCTGCCCCCATCTTCACATGGACATCTTCCCTCTTGTAAGTCTGTGTCCAAATTTTCCTCCTCTTTAAAGGACACCAGTCATTGGATTTGGGCCATTGGAAGGTCCATTGGAGGTCATTGGAATGACCTCACCTTAACTTGATTAAATCTTCAAAAACTTATTTGTAAATAAGATAAGATCACATCCACAGTTCATGGTGGACATAAATGGGGCTGGGCAAGGGGTGATGCTGTTCAACTCAGTATAGTGATCTCATGTGATCTCATGGTTTTGAATACCATCCATACATCTTAACTTTAACTTGTGCTGTGGTCAGTCATGTCTGACTCTTTGTGACCCCATGGACTGCAGCCCGCCAGGCTTCTTTGTCCATGGAATTTTCCAGGCAAAGATATTGGAGTGGGTTGCCATTTCCTACTCCGGGGGATCTTCCCAACCCAGGGATTGAACCCACATTCATTGCTTACATCTCGTGCATTGGCAGGTGGGTTCTTTACCACTAGCACCAGCTTTATTAACTTCCAAATATATATCTCCAGCCCACACTTGGTGCCTGCTTTTCCTGCTTCATATCTCCTGCCCTCTCCATACCTCTGCTCACGTGCCAAGCCATCACTTTGGACCTACAGTGTCCTGAGTGAACTGTTTTGCAGCCGTGGTCCTCCACTTCCTCTGTAAATGGCAGACCCAAGAAAATCAAACCAGAGTCCGCCTGGTGAAGAACTCCCTAGACTGACCCTCCCACTCAACTCTGGACACCAGTGGCTGGGCTCCTGCACAGAAGAAGAGAGAAGCCTTTTCTAGCCAAATCAAATGACTCCACAGAAAAGACCAACATACAGTGGATCTGGAACTTCCAATAAAAACAGCCACTGGCCACCTGATCAAGACAAGTGAGCCCATAAGCCCACCAAGGCTTCCAATAAGAAACATCCAAAATTAAACAAGAATCTGAGAAAAGAATCAAACATTAAAGGAAGAATTAATAAGGGAGGAGGGAAGAAAGGAAATCATAAAGAGGAAGAGGGAATTATAGAAAGCAGAATGATTCAAAGACATTATAATTTATAGCCTCAGAAAGATAATGGAAGATCCATGACATGAAAACAGGATGCAGAATTTATTAAAAAAAAAAAAAAAAGAGACGGACTTCCCTGGTCCAGAGGCTAAGACTCCACACTTCCAATGCAGGAGGCTGGGTTCAGTCTCTGGCCAGGGAACTAGATTGTGCATGCTGCAGCTAAGACCTGGAGCAGCCAAATAAATTTTTTTAAAAAGAAAGAAACATAAAGATGGTAGTCCAAATGTAAAAGTCAGGTTGATGATAAAGCCAATGAAATCTCGAAAGTAGAACAAAAAGATAAAACAAGGGATAATAACGGAGGATAGATAAGAAAATTAAAGGATTAGTCCAGAGGATCAAAACTGACTGTTAGGAGATATATAATGAAAAGGACTAAAAGGAAGAGGCAATGGCAGCAGGCTGTAGTCATATTTTCTAAAGATGGCTGCAATAGATCCTGTCTTACACACTTTTCTAGAATTTTGCCATACCCCATCAAGGGATGGTGTCTAGTCCTCTTAACCTTGGCTCTTGAAAGGTTTTTCTGACTGTGTTTACCAGTAGAGTATGGGGGAGGGCAGCCTGTGTGAATTCTAAAGCTAGGTCGTCAAAACTAATTCTCCTCCCACTTTGCTGCTAAAAGTATTGTCCTGGAGCCCTGAGCCACCATGGAAGCCATCTGATTGCCCCAGGGCCACCATGCTGCAAGGAAGCCCAAGCTAGGCCATGTGGAGAGAGCACACAGCCTACCCTGAGAAGAGAGAGAGACGCCCAGTAAGGCCCCAGCTGCTCCAGTCCTCACTATTCCAGCTCCAGCCACCATCAGACTGCAACCCCCTGAGAGAGAACCATGTAGCTGAACTTTCCCCAGATCCATCAGAGGTTATAACATGATTGTAATGGCTTTAGATTACCAAGTTTTGGGGGTGATGAGTTACATGGCAATAGCTAACCAGTACATTGCTTCAGAGAACAAAATTTCCCGGATTAAAAGATATGATGAGTTGCCAGGTTTAAAAAGGCCCACTGAGTGTCCGGCAAAAGTAATGAAGCCATCCTAGGGCACACATGTGAAATTTCAGAGCAAAATTATTAAGTTAAAAAATTTGTTTAATTTGTGGGAGTGAGGATCACACACAGCAGAGAACACAGAGCAAGTACTGGTATGGCACTGAATTGCTTAGAAGTAACGACACAAGCAACAAATCAATGGATGAATGTCTTTGCTTGAGGTCGGATATGCCCTGTTAACAAGAAATCCTAAAATTAACACAACAGAAGTTTATTTTTTGCTCACGTAATAGTCCTGGATGGATGTTCAGGCAATAGGCAGGCTCTCTCCCATGGGACCCAACTGTACCACAGGCTCCCTTCCCAAACTCTTTTGTGCCCTGGTCCCCTTTGGCTGGCTGGTGAAGCCTGTGGCCTCCTTCTCAGGATATTTTTAAATCTGTAAAACACAGCTCATAGCAGTAAAAACCAAACCAATTATATGGACATACAGTTATCAAAATACAAAAAGACAATCTGAGATGTAATAATTAATATGTGTTTCCATATTAATTCATTAGCTAATAAGACAATACAGTTAAAAGCACAGGTGATTTAATGCTGCATTTATGGACTTTCCTGGTGGCCCAGTGGTTAAGACTCCTCATTTTCAATGCCAAGTGCACAGGTTCGATCTCTGGTTGGGGGACTAAGATCCCACATGCTGCGTGGCATGGCCAAAAAAATTTTAAAAACCTGAAAATGAAGTTTCATTTATTTTTTAAAGTCTTATTGATGGGAAGGCTGACAACATGTGTGGTCTGCATACCTCTCGATAGTAAGGAACGTGAAGAATTCTTATTTGAATCATCCGGTTTTGCAAGCTTTTAAAATAAAAACACACAATGAAAACCACTCACCTCCCTTCACATATTAATTGACCAACAATGACAGTCAGGGACCCCTGGAAAGCAGCACAAATCTCTCTTTACCAATGAGAATGTGTGACTTCACTATTTGGTGGTTGAACTCCTCCTCTGCTCAGCGCTGGCCAGTTGTGTTACACGACCGTCTGTCAACAGGAAGGCTGCAATTACGTGCAATCCCATGGCAGGTCTAATCAGTGCCATAATTTCCAAGTAGTGATGACTACAATGATATTTTGAGATATCTGCAAGAACTGTAATGTGATATGAAAATATCTGTGATTTCTACCAGTGACAAAATCTCAAGCACTGATAATACTATTGTAGTTTGTCATCTACAGCCATAATAAAAAAGAAATGCTAAATATCAGTTCAAGGATAGGGAAAATAAAGACATACTTCCCTTATCCAAATTCATAGACCACCCCCCGCCCCGACTTTTTGGTCCCTGGACCTCAGGTTAGGATGCTTGCTCTGGAGCACTCTTTTTCTTTTCTTTTATTTTTTGGCTACACTGGGTCTTTGTTGCTGCATGCAGGCTTTCCCTAGCTGCAGTGAACAGAGGCTACTCTCTAGTTTTGGATATGGGCTTCTCACTGCGGTGGCTTCTCTTGTTGCAAAGCACGGGCTCTGGGCATGCAGGCTTCAGTAGCTGTGGTGCACAGGCTTAGTAGCCCCAGAGGCATGTGGAATCTTCCTGGAGCAGGGATTGAACTTGTGTCCCGTGCATTGGCTGGTGAATTCTTAACCACAGAACCACCAGGGAAGTCCAGCCCTCATGTTCTGTCTATCGTCAACCAGTAGAAAGGAAGAGCATGCGAGGCTGCACACACGGGATAAGTCTGCACAGACCAAGTCTGAAATTGACACACATCATTTCCACTCATGTTCCACTGGAGACAATTTAGCCACGTGGCTCTGCCTTCCAACAAGGGATCTTGGGAAATGTAACCTCATCTGTGTGCCCAGAAAGAAGAGAACGAATCTGAGAGCCCAGCTAGGAGTCTCTTCCACAGTCAGAGGCATGTGTGGCCTTCTTGTCACTCATAGAATGCAGTCAGCCCCCTTCCAAGGGTATCAAAGCAAAGCCCCACCCAGCCTCTGCATTCTACTTCATGTCCACATCCTCTCGGCGATGTGCAGTCTTTTCTAACAAGTCTGATGGAATCTCTCCTGGTACAAAGAATTAGGAATTGTGCTCCACCGTCCAACTCTGCACACACCCGTTATATAGGATAATTGTGGTTAAGATTGTGAAACACACACTCCCTGGTCCATCACAATGGTGGAACACTGCTGGGATCCACAGCCTTGGCAATGGAGATGATTACCTCTCAGGAGCCTGCACCTTCTCTCTTTCAGACACTAACCATTGTCTTCCATCACTCCTGATCTGCACTCTGGGAAATTCTTCGTTATCTCCTGTGTTCACACATGAAGTGGGCACTGGGAGCATTCCCTTTTCCAGGGTCTCACTGCTTTCTCCACCCATGTGTTGTTCATGGATTCTTGGGAATCTAATGTTGTTTTAAAGATTTGGGGGGACTTCCCTGGTGGTCCAGTTAAGACTCCACCTTCTAATGCAGGGAGCATAGGTTTGGTCCCTGGTCAGGGAGCGTGTGGCCAAAATTTTTAAAATAATAATAAAAAATGAGTCTATGTTTGTGGTTTCCTTGGGAATTAAATTGATTCTTTCAGATAGATTTCTAATCTATTTGCCTCCCATTGATCACATGTGCCAGTAACCACATCCAAGGTTTCCTAGACATGGTTCTTGCATCTATTTGTTGTCTTTTGTTTCTTTGTCCTTATGCCAATTTCTAGCTGTCAAATTAATATCAGCTACTGTAAAGCCATCTGTAGCAAGAGCCTTATTAGAGAGATAATGTCCTTAACTTCATCCCACTACAGGGCTGAGCGCCTTTGTTTAACTGAGATGACTTCTTGGTCTTTGTGACTTAAAGACTTATTTCAGTCTTAATAACCAGCTCCTTCATTAGATCCAGAAACTGTTTCTTCAAATGTGAATCTCTACATGCTTTCCTGAGCTCATCTTTGCCTGGTGACAACCTAAGTGAAGTAAAAAACTGACAACAAAGCCTGTCTGCAGTTTTTAACCTCTCCCACTGGAAGTACAGTCTCAGTAGAATGTTAGATTATCTCTGGTATCAGTTTTATCAAATGCTTTTGTCCCAGCATAAGCAATAGCACCTGCTCTCCATCCTGCTATATTTCTTTCCTCACCATCTACCCCTAGACAATGCCACCAGTATTGTTTTTAGGATGGCATCCCCCCACTCGTAGAATCAATTTCTGTACTAATTAGAGTAGATAAGACTGCATAACAAATAGACCTTAAAATTTCACTGGGGTAGTAGATTTTTGACACAATAGATGTTTATTTTTAGCTCATATCACATACCTGTGTGGTTGTTCAGGTCAGGACAGTTCTCCAGGTGGTTATTCAGGAACTGATACTCTTTTCATCTCTTGGTTTTTGCAAACCCATAGAATTTCATCTTCACCACCTCCATCCACCTTGCCAGAAAGGAGAAGACTATGGAAAAGCATATACAGGTCTTCCTGTGGTCTGGAATTTTAATTTCCATGAGAGGGAATTTAACATCATGGCGGAACTTTCTTGCAAAAGAGGCTAGTAAATGCACTCAAACTGTGTGCCCAAGATTTTGGTGACGATGCCATGGTTATTTTCAACCTAAGGCTTTCATCTCCAGACAATTTTCCAAACATGTATTGAATATGTGGATGGCAAAAAGACATTTACAGACACACACAGTCTAAAAAACACATCTTCCAATAACCCTTTACCAGAAAGCTACCGGAGGATGTGCTCCACCAAGAAGAGAAAGTAAACCCAAAAAGAAGGCAACGTGGAATCCAGAAAACAGGGAATAACAATTGTCTTGATCTAGAGAGCCTTTAGTCCATATTGGAGCAGAAGTTTGGAGGGCTCCAGGAGATCCCTCTCCAAGAAAACAGAAGAGTGGATCTGATAAATTACAGTGTGATAGAATAGAAAAATGGAGAAGGCGATGGCACCCCACTCCAGTACTCTTGCCTGGAAAATCCCATGGACGGAGGAGCCTGGTAGGCTGCAGTCCATGGGGTCGTGAAGAATCGGACACGACTGAGCGACTTTACTTTCACTTTTCACTTTCCTGCATTGGAGAAGGCAATGGCAACTCACTCCAGTGTTCTTGCCTGGAGAATCCCAGGGACGGGGGAGCCTGGTGGGTTGCCGTCTATGGGGTCGCACAGAGTTGGACATGACTGAAACGACTTAGCAGCAGCAGCAGCAGAGTAGAAAAATGTAATAAGGGATATCTTATAAAGAGTTGTTGGTGCTTTTTGTTGGACTTACAGAAAGTCCCTGGTGCTCCAGAGGTTAAGAATCTATCTTCCAATGCAGGGGATGTGGATTCAGTTCAATCCCTGGTTATGGAACTGTGAGCCCACAGGCCATGGGGCAACTAAGCCAGCACTCAGCAACAACTGACCCTGTGCCCCACAGCTAGAAAGAAGCCTGTTTACCACAACAAAAGATCCTGCATGCTGCAGCTAAGACCTGCCACAGCCAAAAATAAATTTTTTTAAAAAATGTTTTTAAGTTGTTGAAAATTGAGATGTAATTAGTAGGATTCGGCGAAGGGGTATAAGTGGGCTAAACTCGTAAGACATATATTAGTCAGGATGGACAGAGTTATTCTATAGTAACAACCCCAAAATCTAAATGGCATAACATACCACAAGTTTATGTCTTCCTCATATGGGTTGTCAGGGGGCTCTGCTCCATAAAGTCATTCAGTTAGTGGTTCTACCAAAGTGTAGCTACCCCCATCTGAACACATGGCACCCTGAAGAATGTATGAGCTTGTCCTGCCTCAGGAGTGATAGGCATCACTTCCTCTTACAGTCTCATCGGCCAGAAATAGTCACGTGTCCCTCTCAACCGGAAGGAGACTCAGCAGCGGTCTTCCGCCGGCTCTGAAGGGAAGGAGGGCTAGTAACGTTTGTGAGACGTTCACAAAACAACCTAAGATCAGTGAAGCGAGGGACAGCGTTTCAGGCATACTACTTTAAATTGAGAAAGTAAATACCAGAACATGTTGAAAAGCTAAGAGGAAAAGGCAAAAAATTTGAGAACAGCACCTCTAGTGAGCCTGGAAAGTAACCAGGGTGGGGAGTGAAGCGCAGGAGACTACTGGGTTGTGTCTGCGCCTCTGAGCATTGTCTGACTTTTTAAACTATCCACATGTATTGTTTTTATGAAACTATATGTACCTTTTAAATAAAACTTGCTTGAACAATAAGGATAGAATCCAGGGAGACTGTCACAAGCATACCCTCAGGAAACCCATCAGGAATCATAGCTGAGGTCAGTGTTGGATAACTGCTCAGTGGTGTACAGAATCTCCGTCTTCCCTGGTGGCCCCAGGGACACTGATGTGCCTTGGTCAAGCTCCTTCTCTAGATCTGTCCCAGAGGACTTGAATTTGCTTAGAGAACCCAAGAGCTGTCTCACAGCCTCTTATTCCTTCTTAGGCTGCAGCTGTTAACTTCCATTTACCTTCCACTTGTCGATGCAGAGTCTCCTTATGAAGATGAGTGCAAAACACCAGTTGAAGGCTCTCACTCTCTCTCTTATCTGTTAGCAAAATCCCATTGGTCCAAGACTTCTCAGCTCATCCTGACACTTGCTTCTTTTTAACTTTATGAAAACCTTAAGTTAGGGCTCTAACCTATAGGCAGTTTATATTTCCCCCTTTTTTGTCCTTGTTACATGCTCTTCTTAACCACCTTAGCAGTGTCCTGTTCACACCAGAGCATCCCCGGGGACACCCTGCCCTCCACCAAGTCAGTCCTTTGTATATCTTCTCGTTTCCTTCCACACAATGGCCAGAGAGAACGTCAATGAAGAGCATTTTATCATGGCATCCTTCATAACTCCTCTTTGTCTTAGCAAAATATGCTGACCCTTTCCAATCCGTTCCCACCTTGCCTCCTTTCCAGCCTCATCCTTCCATGCCCCCATGTTCAGGTGCTCCAGCCGCACCCCCTCTACTTGCTGTTTCCAGAACCTGCCAGGAATCCTGGGCCTCCATCTTGGTTCCTGCCAGGCTTCCTGCCCAGAATGCCTTTCCCCCACTGTGTGCATCTCTCCCAGATTCCAGGCAGTGATGGAGGAAGGGAAAGAGACTCCTTAGAATGGGTGATGTGAGTTCAACAGCCACTTAGTAATCCTAACGTTAGCAAAGTCACTCAGCTTCTCAGACCCTCAGTTTCTCAGCTGATATGAGGGTTTGTCTGGATTATCTTTAACATCTCATTCTGGTCCAGTACTAACTTGCTGCTGCTGCTGCTGCTGCTAAGTCGCTTCAGTTGTGTTCAACTCTGTGCAACCCCATAGACAGCAGTCCACCAGGAGTGGGTTGCCATTTCCTTCTCCAATGCATGAAAAGTGAAAGTGAAGTCGCTCAGTCATGTCCGACTCTAGCGACACCATGGACTGCAGCCCACCAGGCTCCTCCGTCCATGGGATTTTCCAGGCAAAAGTACCGGAGTGGGGTGCCATTGCCTTCTTCTCCAGTACTAACCACCTCCCCTGAATTGTAATTACACTGACTTGTACTTAGTTTTTAAGAGCATACATTCTGGAGCTAGAGACAAACAGCTTGGGTTCAAATCCCAGTTCTGCCACTTACTAGCTGTGTGACCTTGAATAAGTTTGTAATCCACTCCGTGCCTCATTTTCTCACTATTTAATGGGGGATAGTAATAGTAATGGGCTTACCAAGTGGCTCAGTGGTCAAGTATCCGCCTGCCAATGCAGGAGCCACAGGAGATGTGGGTTTGATCCCTGGGTCAGAGAGATCCCCTGGAGGAGGAACTGGCAGCCTACTCCAGTATTCCTGCCTGGAGAATCCCAGGGACAGAGGAGCCTGGCAGGACTCGGGTCGCAAAGAGTCAGACACGAATGAGGGACTGAGCACGCGTGTATGCACCTCAAAGCTAACAAGCGCAAGTAACAGTAGCGGTGTCATCGTGTTGCTGTGAGAATTAAACGGGACGTATATTACACATACTCGTATATTGCGATGCATATGAAGTGGTTTGTAACAGCTCTAATAAACTCGCAATTATTATCATTAGTCTCCTCCACCAAACTGAGCCATCTGAGAAAGCAAAGCCACATCCCCTTTCTCTCCTAAATCCCCATTGCCTAGGATTTCACCCAGCATGTATAAAGATCTCAGTCATTTTTTTCCCAATGAAAGATGGAGAGAATTGAAATACACTTTCATTGCATCATTTGAGTTAGGTTTCAAGAGCTTTGCCTAAACTCCCACTAAATTTTTTAGTGGGGAAAATCATCCCACTAAATCATGTCTGGCCTTTCACTCAGCATTTGGAAGACTTGAGGGTAGAGGTTTAGGGGGATGTTGTTGTAGTTGGGAGCTCTTTTTAAGCTTGCAGGGGCCAGTTTCTACCTCTGAGACTTTTAGAGGTATAAAAGTCTAGGGGAAAAGAGATTTAAAAAATACATCCCCAGAGGGCTGGGAGTAGTTGTACCCAGGGACTCCCAGGAGGCGGAAGTCACCGCTCTTTGGGAAAACCCAAGCAGCACTGGGCCTTCCTGAAATGTACAAAAGGCAAGTGACCTCTTCACTCCCAGCCACTATCCAGAGATGAGAACACTGGAAAGGGAGAGGGGGGAAGAGAGTCCCTGAGCTCCCCCTGGGAGCCTTGAAAGCATCATCCATGCAGAGGAGGTAAAAGCTGTAGCTGCTAAAGGTCATTCAAGTCCGGGTCTGAACCAAAGGGAATGAGTGACAAGGGACAGCGCGGAGCTGGGGAATTGATTAGAGAGGACCCAGAAAGGCAGAGGGAAGGGACAGGTCCCCAGAAAGCCCGGGCTAGGGAGGTGAGTAATCCAGACTGAGCCGCTACCTCTGCCCATCATCGCTATTGCAAGTTATTTAATAAAGAGCCGCCAAAGTGACTGCAATTTCATTGCAAATGTCCCCGTGCCTCACAGTTCTGCATCTTAACCTCATTGCTGGGGCTCCCAAGGCCCCCTACCCACCTCTGCCTCCCCAGCCCAGTGTCCCCCTGCAGCCACTGGGGCGGAGCATCTCATTTTGCTAGGATGTCATCCATTTATCAAAGGACAGGATTAGCCCCCCTCCTCCACATTCAGGAGGCAGAACCTTCCTCTTTCTAATTTCAACTTGGCAGCAGCTTAGGTTATTAACCTACTGAAACATTCTCCAGGGTCTCCCTCTCACACCACGCTCCTCCCCCCATGTTTTCCCAGCATTCACTCTCTGAGTCTCTTTTTCTCCAGGGCTGTAAAACTTAAACTTTTTCCATTTTCAGATCTTTATATGTGGATAAAAGACGACATCCCTCTCCCCATTCCTATCTGATGCTAGACGGAGATGCAGGGCATCAGTGGTGAGTGGAAGGGCTGAGAGAATGCCTCTAGGACAAAGGGGAAGATGAGGGTAAGATGTGGGGAGGCCAAGAGGGAAGGAAGCTTTGAACCTGGAGTCGGGAAACCTAGGCTCAGGACCTAATTCTGTCACTCACTCAACCCTTGTCACTTCTCTCACATTCTATTGGTTATGCAAATCACTAAGGCCAAGCCAGGTTCAAGGAAAGAGGTTAGACTCCACCTTTGAATGAGAGGGTTGCAAAGAGCATGTGGCCATCTTTAATCTATCACAGCATAAAAGAGAAACTGTGGTCTAGCAGACATCAGAAGGTTCAAGTCCAACCCCAACCTCTACTTCTTACCACATGTGTGCTTTCAGCAATTCATTTAATGCACTTGAACCTCTTTTTCTTTATGTATTAAACAACAACAAAGAAATAAGGAAAGAAAGACAGAAAAAGAAAGAAGGAACAGAGGGAGGGAGAGAGGAACGAAAGGAAGGAAGGAAAAGAAGGCGGGAAGGAGTTACCACTGAAACAAGTAAGATTGTTTTAATGAACCTACACACAATTTAATACCATCTAGATTCAAGGTGAAGAAAGCTGAGTGCTGAAGAATTGATGCTTTTGAACTGTGGTGTTGGAGAAGACTCTTGAGAGTCCCTTGGACTGCAAGGAGATCCAACCAATCCATTCTAAAGGAGATCAGTCCTGGATGTTCTTTGGAAGGAATGACGCTAAAGCTGAAACTCCAGTACTTTGGCCACCTCATGCAGAGAGTTGACTCATTGGAAAAGACCCTGATGCTGGGAGGAATTGGGAGCAGGAGGAAAAGGGGACGACAGAGGATGAGATGGCTGGATGGCATCACCGACTCGATGGACGTGAGTTTGAGTGAACTCCAGGAGATGGTGATGGTCAGAGAGGCCTGGCGTGCTGCGATTCATGGGGTCGCAGAGTCGGACACAACTGAGCGACTGAACTGAACTGAACTGAACTGAGTTTAAGGCTTTGTTCCAATAGTTTTTTTGTGTGTATGTGCTTTAACTAAGGTGACCACATGATTCATAGTTCAAAGAAGAACACGGTGCCGAGCGAAAGGGATTGCTATGAATGATTGTGTAACAGGTGGAATCAGGACTGAACTCAGCCACCTGCCTGCATGGTCACCTCACTGTAATAAATGGGCCAGTTTTCAGAGAAGAAACTGAGTGATGTGAACTGGGCCAGGTTACCTAGTGGTGAGCAATTAGTGGGGAAAAAATAATAAGGAAACATTCTGAGCAGAATTTAGATTTAAAATTTAGAATTTAAAGAATTTAGGAAGTCAGAGGTCTAGTTGAGAATCTCTAATGGAATAAGGTGGGCTTTCCAGGTGGCGCAGTGGTAAAGAATTCACCTGTCAATGAAGAAGACGCAAGAGATGCAGGTTCGATCCTTGAGTCAAGAAGATCCCCTGGAGTAGGAAACGGCAACCCACTCCAGTATTCTTGCCTGGAAATTTTCATGGACAGAGACACTGGCCAGCTACAGTCCATGGGGTCACCAAGAGTCAGACGTGCCTGACTGACTGAACACACACACAGTGGAATAAGGCAGACTGCAATAGAAACGATAGGAAAAACCATTCTGGTTCAAGCCTTTTCTCCATCCCCAGTGTCAAGCTGTCTGTTCAGATTCCCCATTCTATTCCCAGATGGTGTTCACGCCTCCAGTCTCACCTGTATGCAGTCCTTTCTATGCTAGGTTTCCTTCCCCCAGGGAATTCTATCAAGAATGCACATCTCTTGCATCATTCCCTGCCATAAACCCTTGCATAGCTGTCCATCTGCTACAGAAAATACCCTTAGCTGCAAGCACGGAACAAGCTTGCTGTGGTCTGGCTCTCCTCCTACCTGCCTCTCCAGCCTCCTCCCCGGTGTGCTCTGACTTCATACTTTATTTACATGCTTAGGAATTCCAAAAAACATTTATCTCATGGCCTTCAGTACTGGAGTTTATACTGGGATGCCTCTTTCTGCCGTCCTTTCAGCCTAGAATATTCTTTCCCATTTCCTTTGCCTCTGTAGCCACCCCAGGGTCATCTCCCTGAAGAGCCCTTTCGCGATGCCCAAGGACAGGGAGCGTGCTCTCCTCAGTGCTCGTTAAGCTTTCGGGGAGCCCTCCCGGCCTGGGGATACAGGGATGGGTAAGGGCTCAGATGACCTGGATTCAAATCCCAGTTGATCTTGAGAAAATTACTTAATCTGTGCCTCAGTTTCCCCATTTGTAAAATGGATGTAATGAAACTCAACTCTTGGGTTTAACTGTGTGAATATAATATATATATCACTTAATACAGTGCCCGGCACATAGGAAGTACTCAATAAACAGCGGGTATCTTCTTCTGACGTGGCCTGCATCTGGCACCCAAGGGCAAAGGCTGGGTCTAACTCACACTACTGTCTCTAAAGGATCCTAATAAGTGTTGATTGGAATGAACTGAGTTTGGGAGCTTTTTGAAAACTTCAAGGAGACTCTCTGCTCCAGGGGAGAAAGATTAGAAGCCAGAGGGTGGCAAGAAGACTAGGGAAAAAGGAGACTAGGGACTTCTTTGGTGGTCCAGTGGTTAAGACTTGGCACTTCCACTGCCCACGGGTCACGGGTACTGGGAACTAAGATCCCATAGGCCAGGGGATGAGGCCAAAAAGAGATGGGGGCAGCCTCTGACCCCCAACCTTTAGAACCACACAAGTACCTAACCCCACGATGAGACAAGCAAATTTTATAAAGAAGTTCCTATTTGTTTTCTCACTCCAAGTTAAGGGGTTGTAGGTTTTTCCTCGAATTTCAGCTTTCCTTCTCTGGCCTCACATTTCTAAATACACCCAAATGAAGATATTTTATGAGCAAACCAAGTTATACATAAAGCATTTTTACATTCCTAAACTGACAAAGTGATTTAATTTTGTAAAGGGCACTTAAAGTCAAAGTATTACATATGCTTCAAAATTTCCTCAAATTTCCACTTAAAGAAAAAAAGATTCTGAGCAGCTCTAGAATTCCCAGACATTTTCCTGCTCTGGGCTGACCCTTGAGTCATAAGTGCTGTCCACCAAGCAGCCTTTCCCAGGAAGAGCTCTCGAGCTGAGAAAACCAAAGCATCACCACGTCCTTTGTGTCTGGACACCAGCAGGTCCACCACTCGCCCCTCTGCCCACCCTGCACTGACCTTCACAAGAAGCAGACGGCAGCAACAGCTGGAGCTGCCTCTGCAGTCAAGCTCCCAGAGGCCACACATCTGGGCAGCTGCCCAGGACTCCAGCTTCTTCAGCCTTTCTCCATTCTGATGACATGAATGCCCCTCTCTCTCCCCAGGCCTCTTGGAAAATGCCTAACTATCTCATGAAAAATGACACCCTGTAAAGGGCTTCATCAGGTCCAGGAAGAGAAGGAGAGAACCCTGGTCAGTTTCCTATCCTAACAGTTCTTGAACCCAGGAGGTGGATCCAGGATCAGAGGGGGATCATTGTCTTTGTCTCACTCTAGATAACAGGGGGCTTACCTGTTATCAGTGGTAAAGAATTTGCTTGCCAAGCAAGAGACTCAGGTTCGTTCCCTGATCCTCTTAAGGATGAAATGGCAACCCACTCCAGTATTCTTGCCTGGAGAATCCCATGGACAGAAGAGCCTGGTGGGCTACAGTCCATGGGGTCGGTTGCAAAAGAGTCGGACATGACTTCACGATTAAACACCAATAACAGACAACAGAAGATGGTCAGAGCTATCTATACCAACAGGAATTCAGGCTTAAAGTTCCTAAAACTCAGTGAGTGAAATGAAAACCAGGAGCTTAGAAATAGATATTTACATAGTCGGCACCCACTGTGATCTTGGCCTTAGAGAGAGTTTGACCTAAAGGCTCAGACTCTAGATTTAGTCCTAGGTTTGAATCCTGCCTCTGCTACTTACTGGCTCGGTCCTCAGGTAAATTTCCTACCCTCTCTAAGCCTTAGCATCTTCATCTGTAAAATGGGCATAAATAACAATAGTACCCACATCATGGATTAATTTGAAGATGAAATACAAAGGGACTCTATAGAGGGCTTGGCATATAGTAAGTACTCAGTAAATCTTACAATCACTATTGTTGCTCCCAAGGTTTGTGATCCCTTGGAATAATAAGATCAGTCTCTAAGCCAGCACCTGCAATACCACCACATAATGCGTCTCCATCATAAGGCAGGTGTCTAGTTCACTTCACCTGACAAATTCCTCATGCAGGCCCTCCAGCTGGCCACCCCCAGCTCCACCCTGGACTCCAAGTCTCACCCCCCCTGTCTCCTCACCCCATCCCACCCCAGCTCAGAGAGTGAGAATTCTGATCAGGGCCCCAGAGACCTATCTGCAACCCCCCAGCTTCAAGAAAGGGGGCTCCAACAACGCAGAGCAATAATGAGATGGAAGATGTGGGCTAATCCTGAGCCAAATGAGGGTCTAATTCACGCTGTAAAAATCTGTCAGCTGCTAGTTAACAGTTCCTCTGGCCCTGAACTGGGGGGGAGGGGTGGCCTCTGCTCGCAGGAGCATTTAGGCCTGTACCCAGGGTGTTGCTCTTCTCCCCTTTCCTTGTTTTTTTCATTTTTGGAATGTGAATGTAAAGTTTATGGAGGGGCCTGGTCTCTGTTCACACCGGGTGCTAATAGCCCACAGCTGAAAGCAGAGATGCAGAGGGAAACTGGGCCGAGGAGCCCCTAGAAGGCGAGGGGAACCAGGAGGAGGGGCGGAGAGGCTGGTGGAGAGGCCCAGGAGGAGGTGGAAGGATATTTAATATTGAATTTGCTTTTCTTTTTTTTTTTTAATGTGGAAACTTTTAGACACAAACCGGCCCTGTGTTTAAGTCATTAAAACATCTTTAAGCATTTTCTGGTTTGAGTTTGCTCCGCAGCCGTCCCGGTTCCTGGAATGTATTTTATTTTTCTTTTAAGTCGGTGAAAGCAGAAGGAGAAGGTGGGGGCGGTGGGGAGCAGGGTGGGGGGAAGTGCGTTTCCAACAGATTTTTCTTTTTCTTGTTCCTGGGGTGGGAAAGAAGGCGGGGACGGAGAGAACAGGGCTCCCAGTGTCTGATCCTGAATCCCCAGGCACCCCGCTTGGCCTTTTAAAGCCGATGCACTTGCTGACGCGGTATCCAGATAAACACTCCCCGGTCCTTGTCAGGAGCATCGCCCGCCCTCGCGGAGGCCCGGGGATCGCCGCCACGCGCTGGGTTTAAAGTCGCCGAGCTTGGCGGGGTGGGCGCGGAGGGGCGCGCGGTGGTGGCCCGCCCTGCACCGGGGCGCGGGCTTCTCTCTGCCCGGCGCACGGGCGGGATCTCACCCTCTTCCACTTGGCACCCGGGCCCGGCGTCTGCCTCGGCCGCCCGGGCCCGGCGCCACACGAGGCGGGGACGGTGACTCACGCGGCCGCCCGACGGAACGCGCACGTGGCGGCGAGGGCCCGAGGGGACGCCGCCACGCCCGGCTGCCCTGACCTCAGGGCGTAGCGTTGATGCTCTCGCGCCGACGACTCTGCTCTCGCTTCTCCAAGATGAAGGCCTAGAATCCGGATCCCTGGGCCGCCGGCTCTGAGCTGGACTCAGGAGGGAGCCCTCCGCAGGCCGGAGATCGCCTCCGGATACCCGCGGGGAAACTGTGCTTTCAGTCCAGACGCCCAGCCAGAAGCGCCCCTAGGACTCAAATAGGGTCCCCAGGCCAAGTCTCGAAAACAGGGCAGTTACCTTGGCGCCACTCCATCCTCGTGACGGGGCAGAGGATGGGCGGCCCAAGGAGGGAACCCTCGGGGAGCGCGCAGGAGGCGCCCTGTAAGGGCCCAGTCGAAGCTCGCCCATCGGTGGCGCTCAGAGCTTCATGCCCCCCCCCCCCCCCGCCCCCCGCCTCCCAGCCCTATTCCCAGCTCTTCGGGGACCCTCTCCCCTGCCGAATCCTGTTTTTCCCTTTGAACAGTGGGGAGGTCTGAACACCTTTGCGGGAGGGAATCATCCTCAGTTTTCTGAAGAGTTCCTGTTCACAAGATCAGAAAATAGGATGGAAATACGTCTAAGAGATTGGGCTAGCAGTGCCCAGGGGGCGGTGGGAAGCGCAAGGGGTGTGTTAGGAAATCTGGAGGGAGGCTGGGGGCACCCCCTCGGTGCACATTAGGAAAACAGCTTGCCTGGCAAAGTGCTCTGGTAAGATGATCCGCCTCCTACCCCAGGGGCCACGAGTCTTCCTTCTCCTGAAGGCGCCCCTCCCACCACAGTCCTTGACTTTCAGGGAAGACTGATGGCTGGGGGAAATGGGGCCTAGGGACGGCCTAGGGGCAAAGAGGTGACATGCAAGATGGCCAGGAACCTCCTTTCTTAGAGCCTCATGGCACTGCACGCCTCGGGTACACAGGGCATAACCAGCCTTGCGGAGGCTGAGAGGCGCTAGTGGACAGAGGGCTTGTGCTTTGTACTTGTAATATCAGCCCTAAACTGGCTTAGTTTCTCCTTTGCCACCTAGTAATCTTCTGGGGTTCCTGGGATGGAGCCAGGGTGGGGAGACAAACAGGAATTTGCACCGTATAAGAGGGAGGAGGATGAAGTCAGAAGTAAGTTCAGGTAGAGTGCGCTGCCCTGGTGAAATCAACGCTTCAGGTTCCAATCCTGACCCTGACTTCCCTTATGATGAAACTCCTGCTTTGGGGGATCCTAAAACTGGAAGGCCTTTACAGGCCAGGAAATGCTGAAGCTCCACGAGTCCCTAACTGCCCTACACCATGTCACGAACACAGGCCTATCTATCCTCCCACCCCCAC
The DNA here is from genome assembly GCF_023091745.1 of Budorcas taxicolor. Classification (NCBI taxonomy): domain Eukaryota; kingdom Metazoa; phylum Chordata; class Mammalia; order Artiodactyla; family Bovidae; genus Budorcas; species Budorcas taxicolor. The sequence continues at coordinate 44,352,576 of NC_068920.1, read as the reverse complement.
AGTGCAGGCTGAGTTTGGGGCTTCTGCTGCCTGCAGCCCAGCTCCTTGTGTATGGCTGTACCCCTAGCTCCCAGCAGAAAGTGAAGGCGAAAGTGAAAGTCGCTCAGTCGTGTCTGACTCTTTGCGACCCCATGGACTGCATAGTCCATGGAATTCTCCAGGCCAGAATACTGGAGCGGGTAGCCTCTCCCTTCTCCAGGGGATGTTCCCAACCCAGGGATTGAACCCTGGTCTCCCGCATTGCAGGCGGATTCTTTACCAGTGGCAGAACAGCATGGAAAATACTGCATAACACCTGCCCTCCCTGCCACCCCCGAAGAAAAGAAACTGTCCAGGACCAGCTTCCGTTGAGGGGAGCTCTTCTTCCTAAAAGACTCTCCTCCTCTCTTCTCCCTGGGAATGGGGGACAAAGAGTGAGAGCTCACAGTGTGAAGCTGAGCGACCTCTCGGTGGTGCCTGGTGTGTTCCCTGGGTGGGGCAGCAGCGACCTGGTGGGTGCTTCCCGAGGCGCTTCCCGTCTGCCTGGACCCAGTGCTCCAGGCCACTGGGCACCTTCAGCCCTCCTGGGAAGGTTGGGTTCAATCCCAGCCCCATGCTCCCTGCACTGCAGATTCCAGGGACCTTGGGGGCATGAACTTTTCCATCTTCCAGATGCAGTCAGTTCTATGCTGCAAAGGAGCGAGCCCTGGCAGTCATCTGGCTCTCAAAATGGGTGCCAGAGAAACAGCTGAGGGCTGGCAAGCCTGGTGGCCCTGAGGGTCAGCGTCTGTCAGTCCGCATTAAGATATGCAAAGCCGAGGTGCCCGTGCGCAGCCGCTGTCACCTCTCCAGCCTGGTGCGCAATTGGTGTCAACTGTTTGATTGCGATAATTGCTACTGTCTGAGGAAGTGGCTTCCAGGCCCCAATGGGACAGAGCCCAGTTTGCAGGCAGCTGGGCCCACTGCCGGGGCTTCCCGGGTAACTCAGTTGGTAAAGCATCTGCCTGCAGTGCGGGAAACCTGGGTTCAATTCCTGGCTCGGTAAGTTCCCCTGGAGAAGGAAATGGCAACCCACTCCAGTATTCTTGCCTGGAGAAGCCTATGGACAGAGGAGCATGGCGGGCTACAGTTTATGGGATGACCAAGAGTCGGACACAACTAAGCGCTGTCTTTGTGTGTGTGTGTGGGTCCACTGCTGACCCTTGAGTGCCTCCCCTCCCCTTGGTTCTTCTGCCTACTGTTCCTGGAGACCTGCTGGCCTGGGACTCCTGTGGGACTCCCCACCCATCTCTCCCTCTTTCTGAGAAGGAGGAATGGAGGAGCAAGGTCTGTCCCCCTCCCCCCAACAATACAAACAGCAGCTCCTTCTGGAGGAGCAGGAACGGGCAGGCTCAGGCCTGCAGGATTTATCCCAAGCCCCACACTCCCCAGCCCATAATGGTCACAATAGCAGTTACCTTCCTGGCCATTATCTTGGCTGCCCCTGACCAGAGTCTGCTATAGAGGTGAGAAAACTGAGCCTCAGGGGCTGGTCTGTGCATTACAGGACATTAACAGCATCGTGTTTAGCTTCTACCCACTGTGTGCTGACATCACATACGCACACTTCTTCCCACTTGTGATCACTACAGATACTCGGGGACAGATACTAAATGTCCCCAAGAAGGAGGGAGACAAACCATCCCCAGCTGAGAACCACTGGATCCAGTTGGACCCCCATAGTGTCAGGAACCAAGTGTCAGACTCACCTGGTTCAGTTCATTCAAAGAAAATTTTCCGCATCGTCTGACACTGTAGGAAAAAGACCTGAGGGCCAGGTTTGTCAGGCCTGCAGAGAAGACTAAAGAACCCTTCCTGCTCTCAAAACTTAGCTTGGTGGTTAAATACATGGCATTTGCTGCCAGATGGCCTAGTTGAATCTCAACTGCCACTTACTGGGTGAGTATCTGTGCCTCAGTTTCCCCATCTGCAAAAGGGAGGCAATTATGGTAACGACCTCATCAGCTTATGATGAGATCTGAACAGTTCATGTTTGAAAGACTGGATATTTAGAAGAGGCCTGGAACACAGTAAGCCCTCAATAAGTATTTGGTAAATAAAATAGAAATAAAGCATTTCTATGTGGGTAGGGGGGTGTGGTGGTGGTGGTGGTTTAGTCACTAAGTCATGTCCAACTCTTGTGATCCCGTGGACTGTAGCCTGTCAGGCTCCTCTGTCCATGAGATTCTCCAGGCAAGAATATTGGAGTGGTTTGCCATTTCCTTCTCCGGGGGATCTTCCCAACCCAGGAATCGAACCCAGATCTTCTGCATTGCAGGCAGATAATTTACCAACTGAGCTATGAGGGAAGCTATGAAGGGGTGGTGGGGAAGCATTTTTCTCCAGTGTCTGCAAATGAGTACAATGCAGAACAGAATCAGGTAAGGGTTACCCAGAGGCAGGAGTGGCGGAGGAAGCAAGACTGCCTAGGAGAGAGGTGGCCTTGAGATGGGAAAAGGAAAAGATTTGGCCCTGGGATGGTAGGAGCTCTGTCCTGACCGGTCACCAAGACAAAGCATGTTTTACCTGGATGAAGTGGTATGGGCAAGGCAAGCGATGCTCCTGAGGGCAGTCTGCCTTAAAGCTTAAAGGAAGGGAATTCTCTGATGCTCCTGTGGTTAGGACTCTGAGCTTTCATTGCCAAGGGCGAGGGCTTGATCCCTAGTTGGGAAACTAAGATCCCACAAGCTGTATGACGTGACCAAAAAAAAATTTTAATTAAAATTTAAAAAGCCACAATGAAGAGCACCCTCCTCCAGGAAGTCTTCTCGGACCCCTTGGCCTTTCAAAATAACCCCATCTTCTCTGAGTCTCTGCAACATTACTGGCTCAACTCATTGGATATGTAATCAAATAAAGCCTTGTAGGGACTTCCCTGACAGTCTAGTGGTTAAGAACCCGCCTGCCAAAGCAGGGGACATGGGTTTGATCCCTGGTTTGGGAGGATGCCATATTCTGTGAGGCAACTAAGCCCATGGGCCACAGCTACTGAGCCCACGGGCCACAGCTACTGAGCCCACGGGCCCTGGAGCCCGTGCAACAAGAGAAGCCACCCCAACAAGAAGCCCACGCACCACGACCAGCGACAGCAACGAAGACCAAGCACAGCCACAAATAAACAAAAGCCATTGTATCGTCCATTGCACGGGGGGTAAGAGCATGAGCTTTGGAGTCTGAATTCATCTCTGATGCTTGCCAGCTGTGTAAACGGAATGTATGCAAGCCTCACAAGTCTCAGTTTTCTCATCAATAAAAATGGGCTTAATAAAACCTGCCTCCTAAGACAATCGTGGACATCAAGTGAACTAATAGATGTGACCTACTAAATGCAACAGTTAGGCCTTGGTACAGATCCTAATAGAAACTTACTAGGTTCTTTACTTTTTAAAAATAACAAAAATGACGATGATTAACATATATTGTTATTTGCTTCTGTTTTCCTAACTTGCATAGATTGGGAAGAGTTTGGAGCCAAGGCTTTGGGGGAATAAGGGGCCGTGAATTTGCAAAGCCCAGTGGAGAACTGGGGTTGGGCGGGGGGCGGGGGGGGCGCGGGGGGCGGGGCAGAGGGAGCAGTCTGCCTCAGGTGCAGGCAAAGAAAAGGTTCATTGTGTGACGAGAACTTTAAAACAATAAAATTGACTAAAAGTCGGTCTGCTTTTTTCTTATCACCATGTGCCAGCAATTCTGTGTCAGAGATAAAATATTCCTCCCTTGGAGGAAAAAAAGAATCTTCTGTTGTGCTATGTTCTAAGCAATTACTGCAGTTACTGTTAAGTTTCAATAATATAGACATGAGCTTCAAATGAGCGCATCTCTGTTACTTATTCTTCCATAGAGACTGTACAGGGAGTTCGTTTGAAGAACTCTCCTGGCTACAGTCAGCTTGGAACGCACAGACCTCGCTACACTCTTCACTCCCAGAGTCAGTTTGTAACAATTCAGGGTCATTAGTGCTGGTTTCAGTCACAGTACCTCGGCTCCTGGAGTTTTACACATCCCTGCGACTAAACGGCAGTTTCAAAAATAAACCATTGTGCAGTGATTCCAAAGACAAAGTCACAGACTCAGTCCTGTCATTCTCTGTGCAAGCCATTCTCAGCAGTTGCTGACGTCACTCTTTGGGGAGCTTTCCTCCATCTATTTCCTTCTCCCCAGCCCCCCAAAAAAGCCATTGCGTGCGTGCTAAGTCGATTCAGTTTTATCTGACTCTTTGCAACTCCATGGAGTGTAGCCTGCCAGGCTGCTCTGTCCATGGGATTCTCCCAGCAAGAACGCTGCAGAGGGTTGCCATGCCCTCTTCCAGGGGATCTTCCCCACCCAGGGATGGAATACGCGTCCCTCATATCTCCTGCATTGGCAGCTGTGTTCTTTACCACTAGTGCCACCTGGGAAGTCCCCAAAAGAGCCATTAATATGAAGTATTAGCCAATTACTTTTATCTTTTCTGCAGTATAATATTCATGTTATTTACTACTTATTGGCTGATATGATTATACAAGATTCTTCTGATGTGTACCATTTTTAGAGTCTTTGTTACAATATTGCTTCTGTTGTTTATGTTCTGGTTCTTTCAGCCAAGAGACACGTGTGGCCCTATCTCCTCAACCTGGGACTGAACCCACATCCCTGGCACTGGAAGGTGAAATCTTAACCACTGAACCACCTGAGAAGTTCCCTACAGAAAGTTTAACGAAAGAACATTTTCACTGATTTTTTTCCAGCCATTATTATTATTATTTATTTATTATGACAATAATTTTGTTACATGTGGGGTTGTTTGAAAGGATTCACCTGGGGTGTCTAATAATTAGGTCCCCCACTAGTCTGGAAAGGTCTCCTCATGAGGCCGCCACTACCCAAACCCTCATAGCTGCCCTGGGACCCCTCCTCCCCCGAGGGGGACTGTGCCTCTCTCCCACCTGTCTTCCCGAGGCCCCGTCTGTGCTAGGTCCCTCCCCCAGAAGCCCCCCCTCACCCCTGCCCCTTCTCCTCCATCTGGCCCCCTAAGCCCTGCAGTCTCAGTGGTTACTGATTAGGGAGAGCTCCCAGAGGAGACCATGTATGACCTGAGGGGCAGGCACACTTCAGCACCGGCCACTGCCTCCGCAGGACCCAAGAGAACATAATGCTCAGATCTGGGGAAATTGAAGCCCAAAGAGAGGTGGTACCCAGGCTGAGGTCACCCATCTTCTCGGTGGGTCAGGGGAGAACTGGAGCTCAGCATTCCTGGCCTCCGTGCTGGGCCCCTTCCAGGACACCACCCAGCCTTAGCCCAACTGGAATGGGCTAATGGGGAACTTCAGGCATCAGGCACAGGCCTCCTGGATGCTCTTTCTGGCCAACAGGGCCATCCTGGGCCCCCTTCTGAGTCCAGAATAGCCTGGCTTGGGCCCACCTCCAGCTTGGGCTTCCCAGGTGGCTCAGTGGTAAAGAATCCGCCTGCCAATGCTGGAGACACAGGAGATATGAGTTGGACCCCTGGGTTGGGAAGATCCTCTGGAGGAGGGCATGGCAACCCACTCTAATATTCTTGCCTGGAGAACACCCATGGACAGAGGAGCCTGGCGGGCTACAGTCCATGGTGTTGCAAACAGTCAGACACAACTGAGCACACACACACACACACACACACACACATCCTCCCTTTCCCTCCCCCAGTGTGAGCTGAGAGCAGAGCCAGGTGTGAGATGGAATTCTCTAGAACCATGTCCACATGACGTGCAGCCTGGAGGCATTGGTCTTTCCCTGAGGAACTGAGATTAGCCTCAACCCAGACCTCTGGACCCTTGGCCTAGACTGAGGAGGGGTGGATGGGGTGGGGGTGGAGGGAAGGATCATCCCCACAGGCAGGATGCCCTTCTTTTTCCAGAAAAGGCAAATCTGGGGTCTCTTCAAGCCAAAGATGCTCAGCATCTGTGAGTTCTACTTCCAAGAAGCCCCTTCCCTCCTCCCACTGGCTCTGCCGCTGCTGTGGCGGCGGCTGCTCCCATTTCAACCAGCACCAGACCCATTAATAGCATCAATTTTATCTGCACCAGCCTTGGCTCCCTCCCCGCTCCCCAGGGGCACTCGATCCAGAATGCCAGGCCCTGCTTCCTTTTCTCCTGGAACACGCTGACTCCCTCCCTTGGGCGCCCGGGGAGTTGGCAGGATAATAACCTGCGAGAGGAAAACTCTCTTCTCCCTGCCTCCTAATCTTCAGTGCTCACCAAATTAGAAAAGGCGTCAGAAGCCCATCGGGCCAACTGCCGCAGAGGTGTCATGCCATTAACCCCGGGCTGCCTCCTGCTGGTACTGGCAAGGTGGGGGAGGATGTTTCAGGCCCCCTAACCCTTTCCAGCTCCCCTCTCTAGCAGGAGCAGAACTCACCTTCACCTCTACTTTCCCATCCCCCTCCCCCACCTCCACCACGTGGTGGGAAACCCCTACCCCATCCTCCTTATGTTTCCCAACCCCCTCTTCCACCTCCACCCTCATCTTCCTTCTCCGCATCCCACTGCTATCAGAACAGCCAGCAAGGCCTCTGGACAGAGGGGAGGGCATTGTCCTGCTCCTCCTTCAGGACCTTCAGGACGGAGCTCAGCTGGCTCTTCACCTGTTCATTCAGCAAAGACTGGCTCTGTGCCGGGCCCAGTTCTCAGAGCTGGGGATAGAGCAGCCCTATCCATAGGTGGGACCATCTATTGGGTTGGCCAAGAAGTTCATTATGGTTTTTCCATAGCATCGTATGGAAACCCCCTGAACGTACTTTTTGGCCAACCCAATACTTCTTCCAGAAGGCAGCCCCCCATCCCTGAGTTTGGGCCAAGTGTCCTCCACGTGGGACCACAACTGTGGGTTGACTTGTCAGCCTCCCCACTAGGCCAAGCTCATCGGGACAGCAGGACCATGTCCAGTCCCACCCCGCCTCCTCAGCGCTCCCAAGCATCTTTAGTGAATAGTCATGACAAACACTTCTATTGCACTGACTGTGTGTCAGGCACTAAGGGCTAAGTGCTGTCATCATTCCTGTTTTAGAAAAGGAAATTGAGTCCCGGATTTGTCCAAGGTACCCAGCTAGCAAGCAATTCTAACCCGGGCATTCTGGCTCCAGAGCGCAAACTCCCAACATGTGGCTGTGAAGGAAGGACAGCGTGACGCCAGTGATGGGCACGCCAGCCCTTCTCTGGCCCTTGTTTCTGTGCCTCTGGGACAGAAAGTTCTTCCTTGCTCCTGACACCAGTCTCTTCAACTGCAAACACCACTAGAGCTTTGTTTTGAAACCTTCAAGGAGGAGGAGCGTGTGGACAGCTCCCAGTCTGTCAGATCATCTTGCTAAGCACAGAAGCCAGGCTGGAGCCAGGCTCCTGGGGGCCCCAGGAGCCCTCGGGTGTTCATTCCCTTCTCCCTGCCTCCAAGTCCTGCCATCCCAAATCCTCCCCATGCCACCTCCTCCAGAAAGGCTTCCTGTGTCTGCAGCACCTGCCAGAGTAGGAAGGAGTCGAAGCCAGCCTGTGTGCCACCCGGTGTGTGGTTCAGCCTGGTTGTTCTCTCCAGTGGCCTAGGGTAGGGACCCATGGTACGTGCTAAGTAAATATTGGTGTAGTGCAAGGCCAGGGCTGAATCCTAGCCCAGGGCAAGCCACCCCCTCTCGGAACCTCAACCTCTTCCTGTACTTAGAGGGGTTGGGTGACTTAGACCATCTCTGAATTACTTTCCTCTGTAAAATTCTACGTTCAACTATAAACATTCCTTTCATGGGTCAGCGTCAAGGAAAGTTTCCTTCCCAGATCCTGGGTGAGACCTATCAGCTGAGACAGGTGATCATGTGAGGAGCATCTGCAAAAGGGCCTAGAGAGGAGGAGTCCTCTTCTAGGAGGGACTGGGCAACCTCTGGGAGGTCTTTCCATAGAATCTGGGAGGCAGGAACAATGAAGGAGAATAACAGTGCTCCTGCCCTGTGCCTGGCCCTGCTGTGGGTATCCTACGTGTTTCCTTGCGGTCAGTGCTCGCAGCCTCCCTGAAGGGAGTGTTCTCATGCCCATTGTACAGATGAGGAAACTGAGGCTCCTGTCCAAGTTCACATTTACAGCAAGTGAATACCTAAGGGAGGCATGGGGCATATCTGTCTGACTCCGAAGATCGGGCTTTGCCCATGGCATATAGCTGCATCTTTCAACTGCCCTGATCTGCATGTGCCTGGACTGAGTCCTGTCCCTGCGTGGTATACACAACTTCCACATGTGCGCATGATGTCAAGGAGGGCATGCACGGGCTACCGTGCTCACTCTCTGTCTGGAGGGGCACAGCGAGTGTGCCTGTGTGTGAGAGGGAGTGAGAAAGAGAGAACACAAGTGAGCTAATAGGGACCCCAAATCAGGGAAAGGAAAGAAAGGAGCAGCTGAAAGAAGAGAGGGAGGGGGTTAACACGCAGCGTAACAAGGGTGACAATAATAACAATAATAACAACAAGGATAGCAAAACCTTGCCTTTTTTTTTCCTCCAAGGCGAATGTGAGCCGAAGCTGGGCTGAGGGGATTAATCTCTTAAAAAATAAGTGCCGTGTGAGGAGACAGGCAGTGATTAAGGTTTTAACTGATCAGTCTGCATCTGACAGTGAACCAGCTATTATCTTAACGGAATCAAACGAACATTCAAAGCCGCGCTCAGCCCCAAACATGAAAGGAGATGTCATCTGCTGGCAGCTGGCAAGCCGCAGGGGGAGCCGAAGGGGAGAGAGGAATGGAGGGAGAGGAGAAGAGAGAGGGAGGGAGAGAGAAAGAGTGTCACGGGAAGGGAGAAGGGAAGATGGAGGGAAAGAGGAGTGACGGGAGCAGGACCGTTACCCCACTTCCTCCTCCCATCCCTGCCCTAGAGCGCGGGTGTCAAGCCTGCTCGGAAGCCCTCCGTGCGCCCCACTGGCGAAGATGATGTGGGAGGAAGCAGAGGCCAAGGGCGTGGGCTGCCAGCTCTGGTGGGAATCTTGTTTCCTAGAGAGGGGCATCAGGACCCCCACCCTCTCCCCCTCGCTGAGTTCCCGCATACTGAAGGCTCAGAAAATTTATCTTAAATAAATAAAAGGGCAAGAGAAAAGAAACAAGGACCCCCCCCCCCCAAAAAAAAAGAGAGAGAGAGAGAAAATGGCTTTGTTAGACACTTCAGCTCATTTTTCTAATTTCATTCTCCCAACAACCCCACAGGAAACGTTACAGTCTGGATGAGGAAATACAGAGGCCAGTGAGGTGAAGCCTCTTCTTGCTGCAGATGCTGCAGCTTGGAAGAGGCGGGACTGGGATGTGAACCCAGGCGTCTCTGGCTCCCATGTCTCTGTGTTTCTCCCCAGGAAGGAGATAGGAGAGCAGAGAACACACTGGGAAACACCAGGGCAAAACCAGAGAGGTGAGCTGATGGGGGTTTCTGTTCTGAAGCATCATGCCTGGAGAGTAAGCAAAAGATGTTCCCTTCCCATGCCACGCTCCCAAAGCAAGGATGCCGGGGCAAGGGGGACTCCAGAATCCGCTGGACCCTGGGCCTGGACCAGTGCCCGATGCATCACTGGTGCCCGCCACGTGTTTGTTGGGGGAGAGATGGAGAGGAGAACATGGACACAAGGCAAGCTGGGCAGAGGCGAGATAGGGAGAGTGACCTGGTCTGTTACCCTAGCCCACTGATGGCCAGGCTCTGACCCAACCCCACCCCACCCCCAGGAGAAGCCTAAGCAAAGGAGGGGGCACCCCCCCTGCTCCTTGCCATCCGAGCTGCTAGACAGAGGGAACACCGCCTGGGGCTGGCACAGGTGTGTGAGCCTGAGGGAGAGAGAAAGGAAAAAAAGAAAACACCGGAAAAGGAAAGATTTCAAGAGAGAGAAAGGAAAATATCTGAAAAATGAGAAAAACCGACACAAGCAGGGCCCCGCGTGTGGGACAATTTATTTGCTAATGTGGAGCTGATCCCCTAACCCCACTTCTCTTCTTCCTTTGCTGACTCTCTCACCCACTTGAGGAGACATCTGTTTTTCAGAGAAAATAGACATATGGTCCTTCCTCTTCCCTCCTTGTCACACACTCACAGTCTCTCACACGCACAGGCACACACGACACACACACAGACAACAAATACACTCTCTCTCTTAACACACACACAATCTCTGTCTCATACACACACACACACACACACACACACACACAGGCAGGGCTGGGTTCCCCTCCCAGAACTGCTTCTCTTGGCGGAGGTCCACACCGGGGACCAGATGGGGTCCAGTCATTTCTCTGGGGGTGGGGCTGACCCTGTACTTCCCCCTTCCTGGATGCAGCCTTCAAAAAGCCTGACCCGGAAGGGAGGAAGCCAGAGTAGAAGCCAGAAGCGGGCATGGTGGGTGGATGGGCAGGAGGCTCCCCTAGAGCTGCAGGGGCTTCCCTCTCCAGGTGGCCAGTCCCTCCCTTTCCCTCCGCCACCACCTAAGTCTGGGACCTGCCCATTTCATGCCTGAATTGTGGCCATGGTCTCCTAAGCCATCTCTCTCGTCTTTAATCCACCTGCACGCCACTGCCAGGGGCTCTTTCACACACAGCCCAGATGCCATCCCTCTCTTGTTAGAAAGCTGTGAGGATCAAGCCCAAACTACTCTAGCTGGGCTTGAAGACTCCCACGGTCTGCCCTTCACACTCTCTGCCTTGGCTCCTGCTGCCCATGCCCCCACCCTCACTCCCAAACACTCTCCCCATCCCTGAGCAGAGACACAGGCACAGTCCCACTTTACACCTGCAGTCCCTGTGTCCATCCACCCGGAGACCCCTGTCCCTCCGCTCCATCTAGCCAAAGTCTCCTCCTAGGAGGGCTGATGAGGTCAACTCAGCTTGCTGAGCAGCTCTTCCATGCCAGACACTGCTGCCTTTCCTAGGAAGTAAGTCAGCTACTCCTCACTGGAGCCCTGGGAGATACACACACGTAACAGAAAGGAAACTGACATATAGAGAGGCTGCTCATCTTGCAAGATCACAGAGGCACATCCAGAAAGTGGCAGAGCTAAGATCTGAAGGCAGGGAGCGTGGCTGAGTCTGTGCTGAAGAGCTGGACTGCCCTCCCCTCCATGCGCACCCCTCCCTCCTTGCAAGCCCTCACTGGCCACCCAGCCCCCACGTCCAGTCTCTTTGTCCTCCAGCTTCCTCAAATATGTTATCTGTGCCTCTCATGGGCTCTTTAATTACACAATGCCTTAAATTAGTACTTTGATCTCAGCGTGTGTTAATTTTATCTCATGAACTAGATTATTTATTATCAGGAGTATAAACTGTTTTTGCCATTACTCTTATAGCCCTCCCTCCCGTCACCAGTTGCCTAGCACAGTGCTAGGCATATGGGTTAGAAATAAAACTAGCACCAGCTAACACGTAGTAAATACTTACTATGTGCCAGACACTGTTCTAAGTACTTTCCATGGATTGCCATGGATTCCATGTATTTATTCTTCACAGATGAGAACACAGATGGAAAATGAGGAAGGTTAAGTAGTTTTCTTGCTCAAGGTCACACAGATGGTGGTGGGCTAAAGATGCCCACAGATCCTTCGTCATTCCTCCACTAAGACGTGGAGCTTATTTCTTCTCTCCCTGAATTTAGCCAAGTGGATGCTGCAGAAGTGAAGTCATTCTCCTTTTGGGCCTTCGTCTTAAGAACGCTGGAATCTTCCACTTGTGTGTTTCAGGGAGTTCTGAGCTGCTGTGTAAGAAGTCTGGTTATCTGCCTGCGGAGCTCATGAGGAGAGGAGAGGTCCTGCAGGCCCACAGAGAGCAAGAAGCCTGGCCATCCCTTAGGTAGTGGCTGAAAGCAACGGGTTCTCATGGGCTGGGTGTCTGGACACAGCCCGGGGCTAACTGCACTCTGAGAGTAAGGAGCAGGAGGAAGGGTGGAGCCAGAAGGCAGGACCCTGGATACTACTCCCAACCTTCCAACACCCCGCACTCATCTGTCTGATTTCTCTAGAACTTTCAGAGAAGACTGTCTGTAAAAAATGCATCCTGGGTTCTTTCAGTTTGTTTTATTTTTTACTCTACTGGGTCTTTATTTCGATGTTTCCCAGGTGGTGCTAGTGGTAAAGAACCCACCTGCCAGTGCAGGAGACGTAAGAGATACAGGTTCTATCCCTGGGTTGGGAAGATCCCCTGGAGTAGGAAACGGTAACCCACTCCAGTATTCTTGCTGGGAAAATCCCAGGGACGGAGGAGTCTGGTGGGCTACATATAGTCCCTGGGGTCGTAAAGAGTCACACAGGACTGAGCGCCGGCTCTAGGGTGCGTGGGTTCGAGGGGTTGCGGCTTCTCTAGCTGTGGTGCAGGGGCTTAACTGCCCTGAGACATGTGGGATCTTAAAGGTCCCCTGACCAGGGATCGAACCCTTGTCCTCTGCGTTGGAAAGTGGACTCTTAACCGCTGGGCCACCAGGGAAGTCCCCTGCATTCTGCTTTAAAAGCCAGTGGACCAGACAATCATCAAAGCCCCTTCTAGCCCTAACATTCCAGGATTCCATGAGAATGATAGAAATAAACGGATGAGTGGATGGTCAAACCATCATGTTCCATCTCTGGATGAAAGGGGAAGGGTACTCAAGAGAGAGGAGGAATCCTTGATGCACCTGTGTGGCTTGGAATCCAGAGGAGTTCTGGAAGTTGGCAGGAGAAGAGGTAGAGACTGAGGTGCTAGAGATGCCTGCAGGGGTGAGAAGGGATGGAGAAGGGTGGCTTGTGCAGAGCGGGGGCCGGAGAGGCAAGCCAGGGAGTCTGGCACCCGCCATCAGGAGGCAGGGTGGCATCAGGGATGAGGCGCACGAACTCTGGGACCAGCAGGCGTGGGTTTGAATCCCAGCTCTGCCCTTTACTAGGTGTTGCCCTGTGACTCTGTGTTTACCTGCCCTAAGCCTCAATTTTCTCATCTGTAGAAATTACCTGTCTCATAGGGCCGGCCTGAGGTGAATGAGATCATGTGGGTAAAGAGCATAGCCCAGTGCTTGACGCTACGGGAGCACCTCTTATTCATTAATTGTGCTGCTGGGGCTCAGTTGCGGCACGTGGGATCTCCCATCCTTGCTGCGGCCCATGGGGTCTTTAGTTGCAGCGTTCAGGATCTCTCAGTTGCAGCACGTGGGATCTAATCTCTCTACCAGGGATCAAACCCTGGCACCCTGCTTTGGGAGCACAGAGTCTTCGCCGTTGGATCACCAGAGAAGTCCCTGTGGCTTCTTTTCAGGAGACCTGGCGTGACTGGCTTTTGCTGAAGCCCTCATAGCTTAGCTCACCCCAGGAAATCTAGAAAGGTACCCTTTCCATTCCCCCAGGGAGAGGTACATATGGAATGTGGGTCTAGGGAAGGGAGGTAAACTAGAATCTGAGGCTGATGGGGTTTGGAGTGTCATGCAAAGAGAGAACAGGACAGGTACAAGGTTCCCAGACACTTCTGGGCCTGCTGGGAGCTAGGGGCCAAGAAATGGCCTGCAGGAGAGATAATGTTCGGACTGGGATGGGGCCGCACGCAATTGGGGGTGTTAGTGAGGTCATGCAAAGGAGCGGGCCACTTGAAAAGGCTGGGGGTGAAGCTAGGAGGCTCGGGTGCTATCACACCCTAACAGCCACCACGAGGGTCATCCCTCACTCATGAGGATCCTCAGTATAAGGCAAATAGAATCTCGGAAGGATACGGCAGCAGGTCCACAGGTGGCACAGGTCAGAGAGACGGTGTTCCCTGGCGGCCAAAAGCTCGGACTCTGGAGCCAGACAAGTAGGGTTTGAACCCTGATTCTGCCTCTAACCAGTTGCATGACAGTGGACAAGCACCTCTGGGCTAAGCGCTGTAGCTGTAGTCACGACTCCTGATTTCGTGGTACTTGTGCTCTAGCTGGGGAGGTGGAGGCTCAGAAACACGCAGGTGGCAGGTGACACACCCATTCACCAGGGCTGTCAGTGCTGTGAACTGGAAGGAAGGGAATGTCAGTGTGTTCTCTACACAGTCTTCAGGGACCATGAAATGCCAGCTGGGTTTGGAGAGATTAAGGGGAAAGCTTTCAGGGAGAGGAGAGCCTGGGGACAGGGATGCCAAGAACCTGTCCCCCCAGGGCAGGAGGTGGGCTCATGGGATGGGGGTTATGGCTAGAGGGGTGCTAGGATGCCAGTCGCCTTGAATGGAGATGGAGAAGTTTGAAGCTCCAGGCTCCATTCGCTCCCTCTGAGCTGAGGCAGGTGTCGGGGCACGAAGATGAGTCAGAAGGCCTCACAGGTGCCTCTGCCGAGGCTGTGTCCACACCACTAGCCCCTGCCAGCTGCCCCAGCCTCCCTGGGTCCCCAGGGTCAGGCCGTGATGGGGTGAGATTTATCATGGGCAGGTGTGCTCCGAGACGGTATATTATCCAGGATTATGAACTGTAACAGGATAATCTCTCTAATGTAATTCAAGCTCTCGACATGGCTTATGGCTCCTTAATGTACCTCAGACTGAAGAATTACAAGAACATTCTCCCCCAAGCTCCCCCATGTCCCCTCCCTCCCTCCTCTGTCAACCCCTAAATGATTTAGTCAATAGCCTGAAGCCAGATCTTGGCATTTAGTCATAATTCAGTGCAGTTCAGTAAACATGATGGGCAAGGAGCTTTCTCTGCCTGCCTTCTTCCACAAAGGCCTCTCTTTCCTCCTCCCCCAAAATCTACCCCCCAGGGACAGGCTGGGATGCAAGACAATGCAGGGAACTCAGCTCCCCAGGACTCACCTCAGCATGCCCTCTGGGCACCAAGGCTTAAGCTGCCAGGCTTAGGGTCAGGGGCCCCAGTCACTCAGCAGGGTGGCCCCTGGACTCACCCTCCAGACTGAGAAGATATCCCCAGAGCTACAGACTAACCGGTCCAGGAATCTTAGGATGCTCTGGTCCTGGGACTCCACCCTGTAAAACTCATGCTCTCGGGGAAACATTCAAATCTTCTGTAAGCTACACCACAAACTGTTGTGCCAAGCTTTATTTTCTATACTTTTGCCCCTCCTGGGGAAAAATAAAAATAAAAAAACCTTCCCCAGAGAGCTGTGGTCACCAAACCAGAAATCACTCTACTGACAGAGCCCCTTTCACTGCACAGGTGATGATCTTGTAACTCAGATGGGTCTTTTCTAATAATAGATTGCATTTATTGAGCACTTACTATATTGCTGGGCATTTTCCTAAGTACATCACATGATTCATTCGTATAAGGCTTCCAAAAATCTCTGGGTGGGAGATTTTACTGATAAGAAAACAGGCTCCGAGAGGTGAAGCCGAGGCCACAGATCTATTTATTTTATCTTATTTGTTTATGTTTGGCTGTTCTGAGTCTTCATTGCTGCATACCAGCTTTTCCCTAGTTGTGGTGAGCTGGAGCTACTCTCTAGTTGCAGTGTGAAGGCTTCTCATTGCTGCAGCTTCTCTTGTTAAGGCATTCAGGCTCCAAGGCGTGGTTGCTCTGTGGCCTGTGGAATCTTCCCAGACCAGGGATAGAATCCAAGTCCCCTGCATTGGTGGGCAGATTCTTTACTGCTGAACCACCAGGGAAGTCCCACAGATCTATTGAGTGGGGAAGCTGAGATGTGGACCCAGGCAGCCTGGCTCCAGAGCCTGCATTCCCGACCACTGCTCTGCAATGTATAGGATCATACAGCACTTGAACCCAGGACCCAGTGTGCTCCGCACCCGATCCCAGGCTTTTCTCTATCCACTTAGCATCCTGCTGATGAAGCAATGGGACACAGCAACCACGTCTTTCCTGGCTCTTGGTCTATTTTCACAGCGGCCCTCAAACCCAGCTTTGCTTTCCAATCCCTACGGTGATCAGAAATCCAGGCTTCCCCTCAACCAGCCAGTGAGCCAAATGAAGCTATTTGAAAGCCCCTCAGCTCAGTGCAGGCAGGAAACCCCTCTTCCTCTGCTGTATTCTTTGTGTCCATCACCCAACTCACCCTTTACTTTAAGCATAAAGCTTGAGGCCCCTCCAGGCTGCCAGGATCCAAGGAAGCCAGCAGAAATCTCCTCTGTGGTAGGAAAGGGCTGCAGGTTGCAAGGACTTGCTCCCAAAAGCGGCTCAATAAAAACGAGATAGTCTCGTGAGCAAGTGTTGTGTCTATCTGTGCCTTCTGTATGCACCATAGTGGTCTTTCTTCAATGTTCTTCTTGACCTTGACAAATCACTTGGTCCTTTGGTGACTCACTGTTATCTCTAAAGTGGGCTAATAATAGCAAGAGCTAAATTAAAAGATGTTGGTTGGAAAATTTTTGGATAAAGCACTCCATACTTGCAACTACAACACACACACCGCAATGCACACACCCCTCCGGCTGAGCTGGTCATTTAGATGTGGATTTAGTTGTGTCCCCAGCCTCATCCCTGTAACCATACCCCAATAAAAAGAAAAAAATCCAGGTGAGTGGTATATCTCTGATCTCTGGATCCAGAATACATTAACTCAAGTTATACCAGCCTCTCCGGCTACAGAGTCTTTGGCGTTTGTTAATCTTTGCATTGGGAGAGACTACTGCTTAGTCTGAGGTTCTTAGGAGGGATGCTGCCAGATTTAGTGGGAATTTGCAATATATACTGTTCATTGAGTTGGACTGCATATGGTACTTGGTGTGACAGAATGAACCCAGCATAGGAGTGTATGGACACCTGAGTCATGGTCCTGCCCCTAACTTCCTTTTCCCTGAACCTCAGTTTCCTCATCTGTAAAATGGGGTCTGGGAGGAGGTCCCAGGTCCCTTCCAGTCTAACATTCTGTTTCAGGATGTACTTTCTTTGCAGGTTTGCCCGGATCCTTTCCCAGGTCTTCAGGTCCTTTCTCTTCTGGGTTCTTCCAGCTCCCTCTTTGTGGTCAGTCTGGCCCCATTTTTTATGAGACCTGTTTTGTTATTCCAGGAAATACCACAAGGGGGAGCCTTCTTAGGATGTCTGGGCTCAGGAAGGAAGCCTAGGCAAGTGCAAGGTTATGGTGGGAGTCAGCCAGTCCCAAGGGGCTGCAAGACCCAGATGGAAAAAGAAAGTTGAGAGAACAAGGGAGGGGGCTGTAAGCTACAAAGACCATACTCCAAGCTCCTGAAGGACTGAGACCTTGCTTTGTGTTAGTTCTTGTCTCTCTGTCATACACTTATAAGTGCATATGATGAGCTTATCTCATTTGATCCTCAATGTACTCCTTGAGTCACACAGTGCAGCTGAAATTATCTATTGCCTCTACAGTTGGGAGAACTAAAACTCAGACAGGCTCCAGGCTCACCCAGGGTCACACAGCCAACCTGGACCAGAGCTTTTGATGGCCCAAGTGTCCTGTCCACTGGCCCAGGTCTCCTCTGGGGTCTTGCCCCAGGCTGGACACATGGGAGACCTTCACGAATGCTTGCTGAATGAATGAGTAGGTGCTCTGGGTGAGGCTGCAACCGCTGTGCATAAGCGTCCTCTGGTAACACCTTGGTTCTGCTTTCTACCCCTTGCTCTTACCTTCCCAAATCACAGCATTCATCTCTTACCAAATCACTTCCATGATCCAGAAGTGCTGGCACTACAGTCATGCTGTCACCAAAAGCCCTACTCACCTCTATTTATCTTTCAAGCCTTGCTCGGGTGTGTCACCTCCTCCAGGAAGCCTCCTTTGACATCTGCTCCCACCATGGGTAGAGTTACGATCGTTCTCCTGTCAGCCTCCCAGATAAGCTTCCTAATCACAACACACCAATCATTGTTTTAAAGTTATTAGATACTAGTCTGAGCTTTCCCAGAAAGGGACCTGAGTCTTAATCATCTTGGACTCCTAGAGTCTATGAAAGCTCAGCTCAGCCACCAAAGACTCGTTCTGAGTACTGCCCCCTTCTCCTTCTACAGTAGTGCCTCTGCCCTGCGGACCCTCTGGTAAAGGCATCTGAAGCGCATCTGCCCTGAACAAATGAATGACTGATTAGCACACTCCTCCCCCCTTTTCTATCCTGACCCCTTAAGTACCAGGAAAGGTGTCAATTCCAGATTTCCGAAAATACTTCAGAACCCTCCTCAGCCCACCTTCAACCCCTCTAAACCACTCCCCTTGGGGATATTGTATACAGAAGGCATTCCCCCTGGCTTGGCTGGAATCCCTCATGGGACTCTCAAAGCTGAGGGGACTTTCATTGGATCCAACTCACTTGAACAGGTGAGAAAAGTAAGGTCCAGAAAGGGAAGGTGACTGGGTCATTCTTTCATTGATTCAACAAATATTCATCAAGTGCTCACTATGTGTGAAACTCTGTTCTCCGTCGGAGACTTTTTTTTAAACTAAGTGGATTTTTAAAAATATTTATCTGTGCGTGTATGTGTGTATTCAGCTGCATGGAATCCTAGTTCAGCATATGGGATCTGGTGGTACATGGGCCACAGCATGTAGGATCTTAGCTCCCTGACCAGGAATCAAACCCACCAACCAGAAACTGGACCCATGTACCCTGCATTGGAAGGCAGATTCTTAAACACTGGACCACCAGGGAAGTCCTGAGCCGAGACTTAAAAAAAAAAGTCTCTGACTTTATAGCATCTACAATGGAAGAGACAGACAACCAAATTAGCAGGTAAGTATGTAGCCTATATTAGATGGTGCTAAAAGCCACTGAGATATGCAAAGCGAGGGAAGGGAGATGGGGGAGCCTGGGGGTATTGGTTGGTGGAGGGTAGAAAAGAACCTTAGCAAAATGAGTGAGAAAGCACTGCAGGGATCTGGGAAAAGATTGTTCCAGGCAAAGGCCATAGCAAGTGCAAAGGTCCTGAGGCAGAAACCTGCTGTCCTGCCTGTACAAGGGGGAGTGGAACAGAGTGAGGGGGAGAGGCGTGGGAGGGAAAGGCAGGGCACTGATCAGATCCTCTAGGATCTTTGAAGGATCCTTTTCTCTGAGTGAGATGTGCACCCATTCAATATTTGAGCAGAAGCGGGACAGGCTCTGACTTTGATTTTAAAAAGATAATCCTGGCTGCTCTGCTGAGAACAGACTGAGGGGACAAGGGATGCAGACTGACAAGAGGGGCGTCGGTATTCCCGGCAGGAGAAGCTGGTGGGCTGGAACCGGGCGGGGGTGGGGGTAAGTGGGGAGAGTGGTGAAGGGTAGCAAGCAGATTCTGGACATATTTTGAAGGTAATGTAAACAAGATTCGCTTGAGCATTTGGATGAATGACAGAAAAAGAGAGGGGTTGAGAATAACTCTACGATTTTCTTCCCGAGCAACTGGAAGGATGAAGTTGCCCGTTTCGGAGATGGAGAAGACAAAAAGGAGCAGGTCTGGGGGAAATATCAGAATTTCAGAGTTGAACACGTTGAGTTTGAGATGCCCACTAAACGTTCAGGTCGGGATAGGAAACAGGATTGACAAGCTGGCACGTCAGGAGAGAGGTTATGGGAGAGCTAAGAGAACAAAAACAAAATCTCAAGCCTCGCTACTTGCCACAGTACAGAAAGGACTCTTCCCGTGGGTTGGAGAAGTTAAATACCTGCGCTCAAAACCTAGGGCGCAGGGAAAGGAAATACGGTAACCCTGCGCGCACGCCCCCAGCCTCAGCAGTGCCAACTATCAAGCAAGAGCAGGTTCGGGAGAGGGGGTGGCTCTCCTGGGGCTCTTAGGCAAGACCAGAGAGGGCCAGGGCTCCGCACACACACATCAGGGGCGGAGCGGGGGCCGCTCGGACTCGGGGGCGGATCTTCACTGAGGTCTGGGTTTCTTCTCCCGGCAACGGTCTTGACTCGTTTCCTTGAGTCACCGTCAGATATTTATTTAACCTCGTGGTTCAGCCTCCCTGGGGCCAGCAGGAGGGATGGAGGCAGGGCGGGGGAGGCTGGCGGAGATGGGGAGCGAAAGGGGAAACATTTTCTTCCCTCCGACAGGCCGCGGCTGCCTCGCTCCTACGTGGGGTCCCACCCCGGGCCCCCAGACCTCCGGGGGTCGGCCAGCTTCTTGGAGTTAAGGGAAATAAGGAATCACGCTGGTCCACCCCAACCCCCGTCGATTTAAGACCAGAGGAAACCTGGGGAGGAGTAACTAGTCTAACGGCCTACACTGAATCCGAGGCGGTGCCAGGCTGGCAGTCTCTGGGGTCCCCCATTCCTTGTCCATCCAATGAGCGCCCGAGGCCCGGCGGTGCCAGGGCAGCCCACAGACCTCTGAGTTCTGACCAGCCTCCTGTCTGGGCTAGACACTTCACCTCCGCGCGCCTCCGCGCCTCGGTCTGTAAAAGAGAGTCCTTACTCTTACCCCGCCTTCCCTGACTTGCTGAGGGACAAATAATGTTTTAAAAATACCAGCTGCCAGTTGCCGAGCGAGGCTGGCACTGTCCTGGGCGCCTCGACAGGGCCTGCTGTTCTCCAGCCTCGCACACCCCGCCGCGGTCTAGCCAGTGAGGATGGGGGGCTGGAGAGAGGGGCGCGGGGAGGTCAGAACCCAGCTCTCGGGTCAGAAAGGAACCCACCCCTTACCTCCCCCCCAAACCACGTCCCCGGCCCCGCTCTCCCCGCACCCCGGCCTTAACCCAGGGGTCGGTGCTGGGAGCGCTGGGGGCGGGGAAGCTGGAGGCCCAGGCGGAGCGGAAGTCACCGCTCGGAGGCCCCACTTCCCCTCCCCCCGGCCGGCCCCGGGGCAGGTGAAGAGGGGACCGGGCTCCGCTCCAGGTGGCGGGGCAGCGACGGGGGTGGGGAAAGGCAACAATAGCACTTTTATTTGGGACTGTTTGGTTCTGAGCGGGTGGGCGGAGGAGGAGGCGACGGGGCTGCGGGGGAGAGGGGTGGTGAGCAGCATCTGGCGACACACCTGCTCCTGCTTAACCCTGTGCGTGCTGGGGCCGGGCACTCGGCCGCGGAAGGCGGGCGGACGGCGGGGCGACGAGTCCCTGGCAGGGAGTGCGCGGCTGCCGGGAGGGCCAGCCCCCGGGGGTCCCGGGCCAGGCCCCCGGGCTCGGGGCACGCAGGAATGGGGACCCCTGGAAGGACCCGAGGGAGGTCCCTGTCCCTGGGACTGTGCCCTAGGCCGGGGCTGGCCTCACGCGCAGCCCCGGGCTCGGGCGTCGGCTTCCCCAACGCGCCAGCTCGCCTCGGGCGGGATCGGGAAGGCGAGGGGTGACTCCAGGGCCTCTGCGCGGATTCCCCGCCGCCCTCAGGCCGTTCCGGGAAACCGGCCTTCCGGAGGCGGCGCGGCGGCCACGGCTATGCCAAGGGCGCGGGGCGCGGGCCAGGCCCAGCGGGCGGCCTCGGGGCGGGGGAGCCTCGCGCTGGGCGCGCCCTCTCGCGCTAAACGCTTCCAGGCGCGGCGCTGCAGGTGAGCTGGGCGCCCGGCGCTCCCCACCCGCGTCGGGGCCTCGCCAACGCTCCCTGCCCGCCGGAGCCCGCGCCGTCGAGCCCTGCGCTGCACCTGCCGGCGCCGGGACCCCGGCCCGCCCACGGACCCCCACCCTACCTCCCAGCCCCGGGCTGGCGCGCTCGCCCGCCGTACAATCGGAGCTTGTTTGTGGGCGGAGGAGCCGCGCCGGGTGCGGCGGCTCCGCGCCAGCCCACTGATCCCATAAAATATTATTTGTGTTTAAAAATTCCAGTAATTGGCTATGCAGCCGCTTTTTCCGAGCCCTGTGCCAAGCTCAGTAAAATGGCAGTCCGGCTAGAGTTATTTTCATCATGCAAATTCCCATTTCTGTAAACAGGGTTAAAGCCCCTGGAAGAGGCTGGGTTGGAACCAGGGAAGAAAAGCAGACGGTTGTGTTCCTGAGTCAGGGAGTTAGTCAAACTCGGTCTCCATTCCTGCGGTGACCTGGGTAATTGGGGAGAGCTATTAAGATAATCCTCCCCAATCGCTTCTCTTTGAGTCCCAGTGACTGGACTCTATTGGTTAAACTCCCTGGATTCCCTAACTTCCCCTGTCCCATCTGAATAACTTACATCAGATCACGGAATCATAATTCCTTTCTCCTTTTTTGAATCACAAAGCAAACTGAGGCTCAGAGAGGGGAAGAGACTTGCCCAACAGTCACACAGCAAGTCTGTGCAAGAGCCCAGCCCAGCACATAGTTTGCCTGATTCCGCAGCCATCAGGACCCCTTTAGAAAGAAAGAAAGAAAGTGAAGTCGCTCAGTGGTGCCCAACTCTTTGGGACCCCATGGACAGTAGCCTGCACCAAGCTCCTCCGTCCATGAGATTTTCAAGGCAAGAGTACTGGAGTGGGTGCTCCTCCTTCCACGAGATTTTCAAGGCAAGAGTACTGGAGTGGGTTGCCATTTCCTTCTCCAAGGAATCTTCCCGACCCAGGGATCGAACCCAGGTCTCCCGCATTGTAAACAGAGGCTTTATTACTAGGACCTAAAGGGATTTCCCTGGTGGCTCAGAAGGTAAAGCGTCTGTCTACAATGCGGGAGACCTGGGTTCGATCCCTGGGTCGGGAAGATTCCCTGGAGAAGGAAATGGCAACCCACTCCAGTACTCTTGCCTAGAAAATCCTATGGACAGAGGAGCTTTCTCTGTCCATGGGGTTGCAAAGAGTCGGACACGACTGCGCGAATGAGTTAGTTAGTTAATAATAGTAATAGTAGCAGGCTGCCTAGGGCAGCCAGCACCCAGAGCCCCAGGGCCTGGCTCTGGGATGCTGACTCCGGGTACAACAACTAAGGGAGGACTCCCCCGTCTCCAAACACATGCTTCCTGTCCCTCAGGAGCTGGGAGCTGCCCAGAGAGGGGGAGGAGGGCAAGGGAGTCCCTGCCAGGGTCTTGGAAACCCTGAGTAATGGACAGGGGAGCCTCTGCCCTGCCCTACCCAGGGATGGCTGCTGTCTGCTGCAAGGAGAACCACACACGTGGCAAGAATCAATTTCTTAAACAGATACTGAAAGGGAGCCCAGATTCTGCAGCTGGAAGGAGAATTGGGGCTCAGAAAAGAGTAAATAATAGTATATTATTTGTAATATAATATTGTATTATATATAGTATGTTATTGTTATTTGGTATTGACACTTAGTATGTGCCAGATGCTACTGCACAATTTGTCTCATTTAATCCCCACAACAAGTCTAGGAGAGGGGTATTAACATTGTGCCCACTTTCCAGATGAAGATACTGAGGCTCTGATAGGTTAAGTCACTTACCCAAGGTTGCCTGTAAGGAAAGCCCTTTTTCTGGGGATGTTTGTTAATTTGGGTTTCCTTCACCAACCCCAAGGCTTTCATACCAGCCCAGCTTCTTCCTGCCCCCCTCCATTTCCCCCTACAAGCTTTTATGCAGGCTACCTCTTTACCTCAAGTATTCCTCATGCCTCCTATTCTCCATCTTTCCCACTGCCTCCCCTCTTCAAACCCTAGGCTCCTCAGTCCCAGAGGCCAAGGAATATCCGCATCAGTTCAGTTCAGTCACTCAGTTGTGTCCAACTCTTTGTGACCCCACGAATCGCAGCACGCCAGGCCTCCCTGTCCATCACCAACTCCAGGAGTCTACTCAAACTCATGTCCATCGAGTCGGTGATGCCATCCAGCCATCTCATCCTCTGTCGTCCCCTTCTCCTCCTGCCCCCAATCCCTTCCAATGAGTCAACTCTTCGTATGAGGTAGCCAAAGTACTGGAGTTTCAGCTTTAGCATCATTCCTTCCAAAGAAATCCCAGGGCTGATCGCTTTCAGAATGGACTGGTTGAATCTCCTTGCAGTCCAAGGGACTCTCAAGAGGCTTTTCCAACACCACAGTTCAAAAGCATCAATTCTTCGGCACTCAGCTTTCTTCACAGTCCAACTCTCACATCCATACACGACCACTGGAAAAACCATAGCCTTGACTGGATGGACGGTTGTTGGCAAAGTAATGTCTCTGCTTTTCATTATGCTATCTAGGTTGGTCATAAGTTTTCTTCCAAGGAGTAAGTGTCTTTTAATTTCATGGCTGCAGTCACCATCTGCAGTGATTTGGAGCCCAAAAGAATAAAGTCTGACACTGTTTCCACATCTATTTCCCATGAAGTGATGGGACCAGATGCCATGATCTTCGTTTTCTGAATGTCGAGTTTTAAGCCAACTTTTTCACTCTCCACTTTCACTTTCATCAAGAGGCTTTTTAGTTCCTCTTCACTTTCTGCCATAAGGGTGGTGTCATCTGCATATCTGAGGTTATTGATATTTCTCCCGGCAATCTTGATTCCAGCTTGTGTTTCTTCCAGTCCAGCATTTCTCATGATGTACTCTGCATAGAAGTTAAATAAGCAGAGTGACAATATACAGCCTTGACATACTCCTTTTCCTATTTGGAACCAGTCTGTTGTTCCATGTCCGGTTCTAACTGTTGCTTCCTGACCTGCATATAGGTTTCTCAAGAGGCAGGTCAGGTGGTCTGGTATTCCCATCTCTTTCAGAATTTTCCACAGTTGATTGTGATCCACACAGTCAAAGGCTTTGGCATAGTCAATAAAGCAGAAATAGATGTTTTTCTGGAACTCTCTTGCTTTTTCCATGATCCAGCAGATGTTGGCAATTTGATCTCTGGTTCCTCTGCCTTTTCTAAAACCAGCTTGAACATCTGCAAGTTCATGGTTCACATATTGCTGAAGCCTGGCTTGGAGAATTTTGAGCATTACTTTACTAGCATGTGAGATGAGTGCAATTGTGCAGCAGTTTGAGCATTCTTTGGCGTTGCCTTTCTTTGGGATTGGAATGAACTGCATAGATAAACTCTATTCGGGCTTCCCTTGTGGCTCAGCTGGTAAAGAATCTGCCACAATGCAGATTGACCTGCAGAAGACCTGGGTTTGGTCCCTGGGTTGGGACCTGGGTTCTCCAAAATCCCCTGGAGAAGGGAAAGGCTACCCACTCCACTATTCTGGCCTGGAGAATTCCATGGACTGTATAGCTCATGTGGTCGCAGAGCCGGACACACAACTGAGTGACTTTCACTTCACTTCAAACTCTATGTGATGCTGCACTTAGACCAGCAATTCAGGCAAGTAAAGGCAATCAGGTTATGAAGCTCTTTGCATAATGACAACAGAACTTTTTTCCAAGGAAACTGGCTAGTGTTTTAGAAGTGCCTCCTATAAGCAACCCCTAGAAGAGGACATGGCAACCCACTCCAGTATTCTTGCCTGGAGAACCCCATGGACAGAGGAGCCTACAGTCCATTGGGTCACAAAAAGTAGGACACAACTGAAGCGACTTAGCATTCATGCACCTACATGCACATCCAAACACACACACACAAACCCCAAAACAGGAGTCTCAGTTGTGGTTCCCAAGAAGGAAAGTGTTTCTGGTGGTGCAGGATTATTCTACCGCAGAATGGGCAGCCTCGTGAGGCACTGAGCCTCCCATTACTTAAAATGTGTCAGCAGGGTCTAGAGGCCCCCAGCCCAAGGGTGGTGCCAGAGAAAGTCCTGAGTCCTCCTTGGCTTGTTTGCTCAGAAATCAATCCAACCCCAGGATTCCACCTACATTACTGAACAAATGTAGGTCCTACTTGTAATTAAATTGAATTCAGAGTTAGTGTGTAGGTTTCTCTTTGATCTCTGAATTGAAATACCATCCAGGCAGCTGATGTCCATGGGAGAAAGGAGAAGGACCCTCAGGTGGGAGGACAGCTTTTGGGGGCGAGAAGGGATACATTATGGTGGCGGTCCTTGAGAAGTCCCTGGTGTTGGGGAGGGGGTCCTTGAGAAGATGGAGCATCCCTGAAAGAGTAAATGGGAAACAGTGTCCAGTGGATTCTAGTTAGGGGAAGGGGTTAGCAGCAGAAGACTCCAGCAGGAGGAAGGACAAGAGAAAGCCAGGGACCTCCCTGGTGGTCCAGTCGCTAAGACTCCGAGCTCCCAATGCAGGAGACCCTGGGCTCAATCCCTGGTCAGGGAACTAGATCCCACATGCTGCAGCTAAAGATCCTGCCTGCCACAACTAAGATCCGATGCAGTCAAATAAATAAATATTTTTTAAAAAAGAGAAAGAGAGAAACCCAGTGCCTAGTGGGGTCCCTGGAGGGCTCCCCTCCCCCTGGGAGCTCATCCCAGGCCCTAGATTTCCTGTCTTCAGTCTTGCTTCCTGCTCAAGTGGGTTATTTGGAGTGTGTTATGTTCGAGTGGGGGGGGGGGGGGGCGGTTTCCTTCTTCCTCCCAGCTCTGGAGGCCTGGATATGGGTTCGGGTTCAGGGCCCAGAGGTGTTTGAAGGATGCCTCTTCCTGCCCTTGCCTCCAGGTCCTATCACCCTCCTTCCCAGAGCTCATCACAAGAATTAAGATGTGGGGTGAATGCCTCATCCCTCAGGGAAGGAAAGAGCCTCCCCAATGAGCTGAGGGCCATCTGAGGGGCACAGGGAGGAATGGGGGTACAGTGGGCTCCCAGAGAGTCTGCCCAGGCCAGGCTTGGTAAAGCCACAAAGACTTCTTGGGGTGTATGCCCCACAGATATGGTGTCACGATGGGATTTGGGGGTGTGGTCGGCACCTTTGAGCTCTCTTCTTTTTGGACCTTGAAGGACTAAGAAGGGGCGCCTCTTTCCTCCCAGGCCCCTGTCCCTTCACCCACCCCAGAGAGGATAGGATGGAGTGGGGTGGGTTTCATAACCTAGAGGTGGGTGCTGGGATTGCTACTGGAGACAAAGATGTCATTTTAATGTTTTACTTGATATTGGTATTAAAGTTATTTTTTAGAGTCCGTATCTTTTTTTATATATACATAAATATTTATGGCTGAAGTAATACGCCTATGATTTGCCTCAAACCATATAGGGAGAGGTGGGACAAAACTGACCACGAATTGCTTCTTGTTGAAGCAGGGTGATGGGATACAGGGCGGCTCTCATACTATTTCTGTCTACTTTCATATATGTTTGAAATGCCTGGAGTAAAAGCTTAAAGTAACAGGACAAAACTCAGTCCCAGAGGCCCCATCTAGAAGCCGTTCCTGATTGCTCTCACATAGCCTGCTATCTGCTCCTGCTCTGTAGGTGCCTTAGGTCTCTGTTCACGGCCAGCCTGTGGGTTGGGTGTCCCCTCAAAGTGGTCACCACTGGAGCATCCCCGCTGTGGGGGTGCTCAGTCTCAGAGAGGGAGGAGCTGCCCCCACCTGCCGTGCCCACGTGCTGAAGTGTGGCGGGCAGCGCGCCAGGCATGTTCACAGATACAAATTATTTCTCGTCGTACAGTCCTGGGAAGTGAACTTTATTCTTACCCTGGATTTACGGATGAGAAAACATAGATTAAGAGAAAAAGGTTAAGAGAACTTTCCCTCTTGATCCATTTCCCCAATTGTTCACCTCCCTTCTGCAAAGTCATCTAAGATGTAATAGAACCACGAGAGTTCTGGTGTGGCTCCCCACACCTCCTCCCTCAAGTTTTCAGGAAATGGTGTTCACATCTGCCAGTCTGCCCAAAGCTCAGCCATCCTCCTTAAAAGAAAAAAAAAGTATATATATATATATATAACATTATATTATATTATTTGGCTGTGCTGGGTCTTAGTTGCGGCACGCGGGATCTTCAGTCTTCCTTATGACATGCAGGATCTTTAGTTGAGGCATGCGGGATCTAATTCCCTGACCAGGGATCCAACCCGGGGCCCCCTGCATCAAGACAGTGGAGTCTTAGCTACTGGGCCATCAGGGGAGTCCCATCAGTTGTCCTTCTCTCTTATCCTTACTCCTCCTCTCCAACCCATCAGCCAGTCCTTCCGGGTCAAATTCATGCTCAGTCACACTTCCACTGCTACCACCAAGGGCAGTCCCTCTCCCTTCCAGCCTGAGCTTGGCTCAGCCTCACCGAGCTCCTGCTCCCACCCTTATCCTCACCCATCCCTTCTCAGAGCAGCAAAGATGACCTTGGAGCATTCATCCAATGGCGTCTCTCTCCTCTTTCCTGTGACCTCCAACTGCATACAGCAAGGAACTCCCAACACCCTAGGATGGCCGACAGCATCCTACACACACAGCAGGGCCTTTCAGTGGCCTCTCCCCTGCATCTTATTCGCTCTCTCTTCCCTCCCGCCTCCACCCCAGCTTCCTCTGCACCATCTGGCCCTCTGCCATTGTGCTTCCCTCAGCTCCTTCTCATCCTGCAGGTTCACGTTCCATACTATGCTTTTGGATGACCAGCCATTTTAGCCTCTGGTTAATTTTCTTGCAATTCTTTTGTAGTTGTCTTATGCATCCATTGATTTTTTTTCTTTTTTTTTTTCTTTTTGGTCTGTGTCACTCCACTAAAATGAAAGAACCATGAGGGCAAGAAACATGCCCATCTCCTCAGCACAACTGGTCTAGTGCTGGCCTTGGCACATAAAACATATTAAAAAATTCTATATTTGTTCAACAAAGGAATTCTCCATCATTCCTAAAAGGCCAAGGCCTTTAGGAACTCGGTAAAGATGCTGAAGACCATTTAGTTACCATCTTGGTCCATCCCTGAACCCTTCCAGACTTTTCGAAAGGTCTCAGCACCAGGAATTCTTTGAGCCTGCTCTACTCTGCCTGCTATCTGGCCACCTTGGCCTTTCCTCCTGCTTCTGCTCTCCCCAGGCATACCTTTAACAACATGCCTGGAATAAAGCTTCATTTCTAAAACACCTACTATGTGCCAGGTATAGCTAGTCCTCCCAACCAACTCCAGAAGATAGATTTAAAAAAAGAAATGAAAAGACATGGCCAGAAAGAGGCTAAATCATTTGCCCAAGACCACACTAGTGAGTGGGAAGGAAGGAAGGAAGTGTTAGTTGCTCAGTCATGCCTGACTCTTTGAGACCCCACGGACTGCAGCCCACCAGGCTCTTCTGTCCATGAGATTTTCCAGGCAAGGATACTGGAGTGGGTTGCCCTTTCTTTCTCCAGGGGATCTTCCCAACACAGGGATCAAACCCAGGTCTCCCACTGCAGGCAGATTCTTTACTGACTGAGCTACAAGGGAAAGAGTGGGAAATACAGGACAATCTGATTTACTTTAACTGCCCCAAATTAGTGGGGGGCGGGGGGCGTGAGAAGGTTTTTGTTTTTGTTTTTTAATATTTATTTTTTATTTGGCTGTGCAGGGTCTTAGTTGTGGCATTGGGATCTAGTGCCCTGCCCAAGGATCGAACTCAGGCCCCCTGCATAGGGCATGGAGTCTTAGCCACTGGACCACCAGGCAACATCCCTGTGAGAAGGTATTTAAGGCCTCCCTCCTTGTAGCATGCTTACCCCACCCTTGATGCCCCGTCTTGCCCTTTAGCCCTGGGGGTTCCACCAGAAGCAGGAGGTAAGAAATCAGGACCCCCAAAGTTAGAAATCCAGGGAGGGTAAGGTCAGGGTGATAGTGTCGGGGGATGTGGGGTTTGGTCTTAGGCAGGAACAGAGCTCTGGCTTCAGGTGGGCATGTGAAAGGAGAGGATGGTAAAAGGGAAAGATGGCCAGGGTGGGGCGTGATGGGGAAATCTAAGCACCCTAATTCTGAACGCCTATCTCCTTGCCTCGCCTGCCACACAGCTCTGTTTAGGAGGCTGCAGGTTTGCCATTCCCAAGTGAGCAGGCAGGGAGGGGCAGGAAGGGGACCGCTCCTCACTCCTTGACCTACCTGCCTGTAGTCCCCACAGCCCACCTGATAGGCAAAGCATTCGCAGGAGCTGAGGCGAGAAGAGGGGGGGCAGGTGGGAGGGAGGTGGCTCTGCTCATCTTTGGGAGAGAAGACTGCAGCCAGGAAGGAGGGGGCAGGACAGTGCAGCCAAGTAGGGGTGAGAAGCCAGGGCTGGTGGAGAAGGAGGGGCCCTGGTGGGGTGGGGAGAGCAGGACCCAAGGTGGACCACTGTCAGAACAGCCTCCCCCGACCCAGTTCAGCCCAGCCTGGGAAGGGAAGTGGGGAGGGGTCCTGTCACCAGGAGACCCTTTGTACTGCCAGCTTTTTGCAGCAGAAATAGCCCCTTTCTAACCGGCAGCCTCCTACTCCCAGGGCTGATAGGAATTCCCTCCCACCCCCAGGGCCCCAGGCCTGGAGG
This sequence comes from Budorcas taxicolor, assembly GCF_023091745.1. Taxonomy (NCBI): domain Eukaryota; kingdom Metazoa; phylum Chordata; class Mammalia; order Artiodactyla; family Bovidae; genus Budorcas; species Budorcas taxicolor. The sequence goes on along the minus strand of NC_068920.1, from coordinate 44,322,616 downwards.
GTTAGGGACAGAAGGAGGTGTAGGCCAACCCCACACAGGCCACCCTGAGTGTCAGCAGACTCTTGCCTCAACTTCAGACCCTGGTCCCGTCCCAGCCTGGGAGAGGAGTGCCAGGTATCAAAAGAGTGAGATCAGGTGGTCTCTGACATTCCCGAGAGCTTTCCCTGCTGCTAGGCCCCTCCTCTAGCCCAGGGGTGGGTGGGTTTACCATCCCATCCCAACCCCCTCTCCTTCCTGTTCAGACACCTTCTTCCCACATTCATGAGAGGGAAGATTGTAGACACTCAACTCAGAAAAACTCGGAAAAACTGACTTTGCTTCTAAGTAGCTGTGTGGCCTTGGGCAAGTCGCTTAACCTCTCAGAGCCTGTTTCCCTTGTCTCTAAAATGTCATCTCTAAAAATCATGAATAGCTTATGATGTCTTGGGGAAGACGGAGTGACAGGACATCTGGTAAGCCAAAAGCATCTCACAGCATTGTCTACCGGTCTCTTTTCCAGGGAGGGGACGCCCTGGCGAACTTCCTGGAGGAGGTGGCTGGGGCGTGCTGAAGGGCCGGCAGGGGTCGCTGTGAGTGCGCAGGCCCATCGGGACCTCGCCGGGGCTTTGGGGACGGGGGTGTCGGGCGTGGGGAGAGCAGTGGAGCTTCTCTGAGCCGACACCAACCCTCCCCAAACGCGCACCACCCGCCTGGTCTCTTGTTCCTCCCAGCCCAAGGCGAGACTCGGGCCTCACCTCCCGGCTCTCTCCGCCGCCCGCCTACCCAGGGCCCCCCTGACCCACACCCTAGGGCGGGCTGGTCGCCCCTTGGGGGGCCGGGGCCAAGAATGGGCGCGTGAACTGGGGCAAATTAACACGTAGGAAAACACCCCGGCACCTGGAGAAACAGGAGCTGGGGCCGGGGGAGGGCGGCCAGAGCCTTGGAAGTCAGAACCCGAACGCAGCGATAATTCACCCGAGTGTCCGCGGCCTCCTGCCCGCTCCCCGCCCCCGCCGCTCGGCCTCCGGTTTCAAAGGCGGACAAACAGCACACTGTGCTGGTCCCGGCTCCCTCGCTAAATCTTCCTGTCTTCAGCTTCTGGTAACCTGAGCCGGCAGAGCTGACCCTCCCTCGGAGGCCTAATGGGTACCGGGAGAGGGGAGAAGGCGGTGGGAGGAAGACGGAGGGGAGGGGATGGAGAATGCCGACCCACGCCGCTGGGACCTCAGCCCTCACCCCTCCTTCTCAGGGGCGCCCGGCCGGCCGCCCCCACCCCTGCACTTTGGCGGTGGTGGGGCGGGGGGTACAGTGGGCGAATGTTGCTTTAGAGCAAGCCTTTGCTTTCACATACACTGCCGCTTTGGCCTGTGTTTGCGCTTCTAGATGCTTCTGCGCGTGGACAGAGTGTGAGTCTGTGTGTGAGAAGGGAGGGGGGGTGGCTGTTGTGAACTCACACCTCAGCATGTGGAAAAGTCATTTTTGTGCTTAAGTCGGGCACCGTCGTCGTGGGAAGGCCGAGGAGCCCCACTCCTTCCCCCTCCCTCCTCCCTTTCCTCCTCCGTTTCCTCCTCTCCCCGCCTCCCCCCTCCTCCCCTTTCTCTGCTCCCTCCTCCTTCCCCTCCCCCTCCCTTCACCCCTGGGGAGAGTGAAGTAACCCCACAAAGGCCTCCCACAGCCACTCCTGACCAGAGGCAAGGCTGAAGGCGTTGCCGTCTGCCCAGAGTCCTTCTCCAAGGCTCTTTAACAAGTGAGCCTGCCTGCCTGGGAACTTGGCCCTTGGGAAGCCATCTGGGCCAGAACATCCTGACCCCCTGTCCTCTCTTTGGGGGCAGGGTTGGGAGGGGGAACGTGTTCACCTGGAGAGGTGTGCCCCCCTACCGGCGCTTTGGAATTTCCAGTGGGAGGGCCTACTTCAAGGCCCAGGGTGGAGTGGGTCCTCAAATCACAGGGGAGCTAGAGACTTCTGGGAAGGGCTGGGGACCATTTAATTAAGAAGGCGCTGACTGGATGGCGGAAGGGTCAAGATTTGATTGGTGAGGGCAGGGGTAAGAGCAGAGGTGAAGGGCGGGGCTAGAGCTGCGGTGAAGGGCGGGGCTAGGAGCAGAGGTGAAGGGCGGGGCTAGAGCTGCGGTTGAATCTCGGGTCAGAGAGTAGGAGTGAGAAATGAGGGTCAAGAAATACTTAGGGGGAGGGGTTCATGTATTGGCAGGCCTAACTGGAGGGGTGGACACGGAGTTGGAGCTCGGGTTCAGAGTAGGGAACTGTGGTGGGACAAGGCGCGGTGGTAAGTGCAGAGTTCATTCACGCTGTCTTTAACCTGCAGTCTTTTCAAAATTTATTTGGCTGTGTCGGGTCTTAGTTGTGGCCTGCAAACTCTTAGTTGCAGCATGTGGGATCTAGTTTCCCTGACCAGGGATGGAACCCTGGGCCTCCTGCGTTGGAAGCCCAGAGTCTGAGCCACTGGACCACCAGGGAGGTCCCCAACCACCAAATATTAATTGTCTCCCGTGTGCCAGGTACTGTTTTACTTACTGGAAATAGATAGCAGAACACAAAACTCTGCCCCCCTCCAAGGTTCCATGCCAGTGGTGGACAGACAATAAAATTAGAAACTGGATAAATGATATTTTAGATGGTGGTAAAGGCTGCAGAGACAAAGCTGGGAAGGGGGGAGAGGGAGTGATGGGGCACATCTTGCAATGTGTGATATGGCCTCACTGAGAAGGTGACACGTGTCAAAACCTCCAGGAGGTGGGGAAGGCCGCCAGCAGATACCTTGGTGAGGAGCTCTGTAAGCAGAGGAACAGCAAATGCAGTTTCTGCAGTGTGTGTGTGTGTGTGTGTGTGTGTGTGTGTATGCGCGCGCAGCATGTTCAGTTCAAGGAACAGCAGAGCTGCTAGAAGGGTGGGGAGGGTGGGGGCGAGCAGGAGGGAGGAGGCCAGAATGGTCAGAGGCTGAGGTCAGGGGTAGGATCAGAGTCAGGGGTCTGTATCAGCTCTGTCTTCTCCCTCTTGAGTCATGGGGAGGCAGATGGCCTGTAGGCAGGGACCAGCAAGGAGGAAGTGGGTGAAGCTGGGAAACCTGTGGGGGCCTGTGAAGCCAGCCCACCCCTGGGAACTGCAGGTCAGGAGAGCCTCTGCTTGGAATGGGGCATCTGACTTCGAGGACCTCCTGCTCTTATCCAGGATCTCCCCTCCAAAGCGTGAGACACCACTTCACTTGGAGCTTCAAGAACTTTGTCGCCCACCCACCCCCCCCGTTTGTTTGCTAATAAAAAAGATGAAGGGGGGCCTGTCTGCCTTCTCCGGATCACTAGCCTTCTCCTTCCCTTCTCCCCTGCCTGCCTCCTCTCCCTCTCCTTTCTCTCCCCGAGAGCTGATGCAGTTAATTGGAGCATCTTGGAAGTGCACATTAACACACAGAGCGCCAAGGAGACGTCTTGGCAGCGAAATATCATTATCACTTCTTGAGCTCCAGCCAAAATCCCCTCGCGGTCAAAACACAATTCTTTAAACTAAACAATTAAAGATTTGTGCAAGTGTGGCTGCCATGAGGTATCAGCCTGGGAACGGTTGCCCCTGCCAGTGTGTCAGCAGAAGTTAGCAACCTGCTCCGCACTCCGAGCCAGGTGATGGGCCGAGCGTCTCCCGGGAAGGAGGACAAACAGCAGGCTCATGGCGGTGGCCTGGCCACCAGTAACAACCT